>NC_090932.1:134623878-135259284 GCF_040938575.1 Ambystoma mexicanum
AAACCTTTTGCTGAAGTTTGTGAATGTGATTCTTTATAGCCATGCTTTCCTGCCTCCTTGCATCCTCCCCTTCTCAATGGTCCATCATAACCAATGAGAAGCAGGAAGATGGACATTATGGTGGAAAGTGGAGGAATGTTAATGGGATATTTTGTGTATTTGGAAATAAATCAGTAATATTGGGTTGCTTGGTTCCAATATCCTACATATAGATCTGTAATAATAGTTGTGCATTGGGCAATAGGCAAGAGCAAACATCCTTACCCTGACACACAAATGCATTTCTTGTAAAGGTTTTTAATGTGAGAGGAAGCATTATCTGCAAAACCTGACCGCTCTTGCCGGTCTATCCCTATGCTTTACCCTGGCGCCAGGATGCAATGGTACACTTTGTCAAAATCAAATTTTTTGCACCATCCCCTTTTAGCTTTCAGGCATTGGTGGCACCTCAGCTACCAGGTCTTGTCCGCATTTATCATGTGGGTCACCTTTGTTCAGCCTTGGGGTGTGTCTGTTCTTTCCAATTATCTGGATGTTGTCAGAGGGGTGGGGCTCAAGGTCTGCATTTCTTCCTGTTTGCCTGTTGCTTTTTTGTGCTGACAAGTTGGATTTTCGGCACTGTGTTCCTGTAATCAGCAAGAAAGAACTCTGGGCAGAAAAGAGGATGGAAGCTATGGTACAATATGCAGTGTTACCAACATTTGCATACAAGGCACTCTTAGGGGGTCCGGAACTGGGCCTCCCAAAATCCTTCTCCTCCACCTCTGGAGTAGGATCAGCTCTGGCATACATCCTGGTTCCCTGCTTGCCTTGACAAGGTCAAGCCCCTGACAGTGTCACAGTTCACAATGCTCACTAGGCTTGGTGCTCATTTAATTTCTTACAACTGTCACCCTAACATTAAGATTTTTGTAACCATAAACCACTCATACTCACTTGTGCAACTTCCAAAGTTGGATATGAGGATAAAATCGCTATGCTATGTGTCAGTCCATCTACTTGATATTGCAAAGAAAGCTTCCTCTCACATACTACAATTTTAAAAGAGATCGGGCTGTGTGTCGGGGTAAGGATATTTGCACTTGCCTATTGCCCAATGCACACTGTGAGGAATATGAGAGCATCCTCACTGCTCTCCACAAAACAACCTCCACCCAGGTGGCCAGACAAAGGCCAAAGCCACCGGATCCTGACCCTGCGGGGGATTTGCGTGGAAGGGCTACCTAGGGAGAGGAGGTGGGATGGCTGAAGATGAGACGCAGTATTCCCCTTTATTTTGGTACTGGGAAGACGAAGATGACAAAGCACCACTTTGGTAATGAGACGAATAAGAGGGATACAGAGTACCAGGATCGTGATGATCAGCTAATGTGTGGAGATCGCCTTCACCTGAGAAAGACTTGGCGGTATAAATATCCCTTTCAAGTGCAGACTAAGGAGGAGGGGAACGAGAAGTAGAAGCTGGAGAAGCAATTCGAAGCAGGGCTGGAGAGGCCCTTAGAGGGTCTGTACCTCTTGTCGCTCCCCTTGCTGAGCTTGCGCAGCTGAATGTGGAGACGGTGAATGCAGCCGAGTTGTCCCCATGGACCGGAATGCACCGGTGATGTTCAGGAGTTAAGGTAGCTCACATCCAGCATAGTGTTAGCTACAGTGACCCGAGAGAGGTCGAGTGCCTGGTCGGGAGGAGCTGCATGTGTCAAGGTCCTATGCACGCCCAGTGGAACATGGAGAAGCAGCTCACCCGGAGAGTTTGAGGCAAGCAAGTGACTCCTGGGCGCTCCGATGTTGTCTGCGTGTGCCGTGCAGATCCTTTCACTCGCGCATGAGTGATTGACGTGCAGACAAGTCATATGAAAAGCAAAATGTCAAAACCCGGTCCATGCATTGCCCAAGGCAAAGAGAGAGCAAGTGTTTCCAAGAGTAAAGAGGGTGCAAACATTGCTATGAGCCAAGAGAGAGCATGTGTTGCCAAGAGTCAAGTGTGCAAGCATTGCCAAGATCCGAGGGAGAGCAATTGTTGCCAGGAGTCTAGAGAGAGAGCAAGCATTGCCAATGACCAAGAGAGAGCAAGTGTTGCCAAGAGAGGAAGAGAGAGTAAGCGTTGCAAAGAGAGAGCAGGGATTGCTAATTTGTCCTCTAGCCAGAAGAGAACCAGTGTTTTTGTGTTTGACATTGATGAACTCTTGGGAAATCTGATAGGAGAATACACCAGTTCCTGAGTGAGGGAACTGTTGCTTTGTGAACTTTTTTGAGAACTCTGCCAGACAATAGGGGCTGAGACACACCCCCTGCTTGTCAGTTGAAAGTACTGTGAGAACCTTTTGAGAACTTTGCCAGACAAGAGGGGCTGGGACGCACCCCCTGCTTGTCAGTTGAAAGTATTGTGAGAACCTTTTGAGAACTTTACCAGCCAAGAGGGGCTGGGACGCACCCCCTGCTTGTCAGTTGAAAGTATTGTGGGATCTTTTGAGAACTGTGTCTTGAGGAAAATGAAGAACTTTTGAGAACTTTTCCAGAAAAAGGAGGCTGGGATGCAACCCCTATATGCCATTTTGCTTGAAAGCTTGGCGAAGGGAATTCCTTCTCAGGCCATGAGCTGTGAAGAGCCAGTGGAACATGTTAAACACATATTATTTTGAGACTCTACCCTTACACATTTTGATCCAATTAGTATGTGCGGGCAAGAACAGGTTTGGAAATGACGGAACATTTGATTTGGATTGGAGTGAACTTGCACCATCAAAAGTTTGCTACGGTTCATTCAATTCCTCTAATGTAGATATAATTCAAAGGAGAGGTGCAAACCCGCTGGAGAGGTGCCTCTGTGAAATGGCACATAATAGAAAACAGTGGTGAGGACCAAGGCCGTTAAGCCAGCGGTGCGGGCTGCACTCCCAAGACACCACTACGTGGTGTGGATATTCAATGTTGCTTAGTCCAAAATAATAAATCTTCAAATGCAATGTTTACACTCTGTGCGAAGTTTTGAAGTTTTTATTCATGTTGTTAATACTTGGCAGCTGTCTTGTTTGTCAAAGCAGATGCAAAAAGAGCTCATTAAGGCCTATGCATTTCGGAGTTAAAGTCCTTCGTCAGGGCCAGCTCTTTGGTATATTCTTAAGGTCCGAACAACTAGAATGTTCGGATCTGTAACCCACAATTCAACATATGTACGTTATGTATTAACCGTAGCTGTAGTGTATAAACGTGGTACCATGGAACATTTGATTTGGACTTCCTGACATGCACTGATCTTTAGTTAGTAGGGAAATTCACACTTAGAAAAGGGTAACGTTGAAATTTTCCAACCCCTTGATCCTTTCAATAAATGTTTATAGCCAAAACTACATCTCTGTGTCTGTGTCTGTTTCATGATGCCTTCACAACACATACTCTTAATATATATATATATATATATATATATATATATATATATATATATATATATATATATATATATATGTATATATATATATATATATAGGATTTTAAAACCAAGTAATAAAACGTTAGTGTTTTTTGTCTAAATACACCTAATATCCCGTTAACGTTCTTCCACTTTCCACTTTCATGACCCTCTTCCTGCATACCATTGTTCTCTTCAATAGACATCTAATTAAGCACATTTCATTTTGTGTCTAATTTTACACTAAAATGAGCTTGCAAATGTTATAATAGCCACACAACTGGACCCAAAGCAAATACGTTTTTTTTCAACATTCTGTTATTTTTTCCAAGGAGATCCAAACTGCTTAGTCCTTTCTGTGATAGCCCCAAGCCAGCGCTTCCTGTGTGTCGACAGTGAACAGCCCCCTCAGGACCTGCTTCAGCACAGTCTCAGGTCAGGCAAGGATGAAGAAAGAAAATACAGGAATGCTCTTATGGGAGGAAGTAGTCTATTCAAAAGCAATGCTAATCGTATTGGACATTTGAGGATGGCATCTCAAAATAACATTATTATTTACAATGTATCTGTATTTCTTTCTTGATTTATTTGTGGTTTTTAAATAGCACTTTCGACCCGCTTCAGGTACTGAGAGCAGGTGATAGGGTATGTGGTATGTGGGTGGGGGGGGTGGTTTGCCTCACATTTTTTGTGTGGAGCTGAACACATGTACAATTCTGAAGTTGAAAACGGTCTTGTAACCTTGCAGTAATTACCATATGTGTTATTGCAGAATACTGCATGTGGTTAAAACCTCACAAACCTGTACTTGTGCAGATGGTAAAAACAAAAAAAAAACTGTTTTTACAGTTGCTCGTGGATTCTCAATGACGTCCTTAAAGGCCTACCTGGGATTGGACTTGTTGGTCAACTGTCGATCTCTGTAACATGCACTTGAACTCTGCAAGCTATTTGATTGGAATTGAAGCATGTGACCTTCAGGATACACATAGCTCAGGCAGCAATGTGCCTGCTGTAGAGATCTATCAGACCATGGCTGGAACCAGTAATCCTCACAATACCAACAGCATGCAATTTAACTCACAAAGAACCCAGGCAGTAAAAAGGGCAACTTGCAATACCCATAGCTTTCTTTTGTAGAGCTTATAAAATAAAGCAGTTGACCCCTGTAATTTACCACTGCTCCCCTCCCCCAGAATATTACAATATGGCATGGAACATTTTGCAACATTAAATTAGACGTTTTGCTACACAAAAGTGTATTTGTGTTGCACTGTCTAGTGGCTGTAGGGTGGGCGAGTATGCAAGAGGCCCACGTGTTCATGATATGCAGAGTTTATTGTGATTTGTTGAAAGATGATAGCTATGGAGCTCATTTTATGTGCCATTGCAGGTGGAGTTCTCAAATAATCCCTATGGAGTCCGCCTGATTTTTCCTGGTGCAAAAAGTCGTCAGACTCCATATGGATTCCGAGCATTTGCGCAGGCATGAACATGCCTGCCCATGCACATGCTGGATTGTTTATATGGCAGAGAAAAGGAGAGCAGTGGAAATGCACGTTGAGTTCCGCCCCTCCTCTCTGCCACATGCATTTAGCAAAATGAGCTGTGGCGCAAACTGATTACATAAAAGCCTTACGCAAGACTTTTACACATGCTATTTACATTATGGTTCCTCCAAAATGAGACCATATGGGTGTGCTCTAATTGCAAACCATTCACGTTATAGTCACCAAGCTAGCAATTTAATCGAAAAACTCCAAGATGTACCACACTTGACACATCTGGAAAGGTGTTTGTTTCACTCTACAATAGAGCAGCATACATTATAATTTCTGCCTGTTGGGAAAAAGCTATATTTTTATTTCATAATTTCTCCTTACTAAAAACACACTGAATGTGGAATGCAGGAGTGTGCGTTTGTTTATGTGCTTTCATGTGTTTGTGTGTGTGTGTCTGCGGTAGGATTGGTGAATGGTAGAGGTTTTGTGTGGCAAAGACTTTTTGGAGGCGTCTCAGGGCTACTTGATGAGGGTGTTCAGTTTGGTGTGGTATGGTTTCAGGGAAGGTGTGCTGTTTGACTTGGTACCTGATTGTAGCCAATAGGGGTTGCATAGCGTCTTGTTGCTGTCTGCCTGTTGGCTATGATGTGTGTGTCTAGGATGTGATTGATTGTATGCTATTTATTGTGGTGTATGGTGCACAAGGGTAATTGATTTGCCTCTTTTTCCATCCACATGGGCACGACAGCATGTCACAGAAATTCCCTTGAGGTAGTCCGCATGGAATCACTGAGAAGTCGTAAAACCCCATTCTGAAGTTACCTTAGACTCATCCTTAAGGGATGCCACCCCATCCTTTAATGATAAAATGATCCTGGGGTGATCAGAACCCATCCTGAAGTTTTCGTGTACTCATCTTAAAGCCTTGACAATTTATCCTGTAGTTGTCAAGTAATCACCATTGAGTCATCAGAGCCCATCCTGAAGTTGTCATGTCAGTGATCAGAACTCAAGCTGAAGTAGTTATTGTGATTACTATAGTAATCTCATTTAAATAATTTGGCCTATACACATACTTCATGGATGATCTCGCCATCAGTTGACTTCACAATGTTTCCAGGAAGATTTTCCTTTCCGACTTGGAGGGCGGGATACTCATTAGAAACTTTGGGGGACAGCTCAGGTGCCATTTTCTTGGACAAAATGTGCACATGAGCACTGTAGCAGTTGGTTTGTACTTCAGTGCGAGGAATAAAGGGTGCTGCAAAAAGAAACACAGTGAATGCACTGAGCAGAGCAGCCCCACGTCTCAATGCCCAGCAAGTTGGCACTTAGTATGGCACAGGTTAACACCTTTTCACATCCTTATCTCAAGCCCATTAATTCATTGTGCTCGTAAATGTTCACCCAGGCGGTGGGGAAGGGGGCGAATGAACTCTGGTTGCCCAGTTCACAGCTCTCTGTTTGCTTTCTCAGCATTGTAAAAACAAGTATATGGCTTTCACCCCCGCTGTGGGGGTGAACATGAACTGTAATGGCCCTCCAGCCCGAGCCCAGGTAAGACTGAGCAAAGTGAGGGCCTCCATGTGGGCTGTGGGCTGTTAAAAGCCATGTCCGCCCCCACAGCGGGAGTGAAAGCCATTCGCACCCAGTGGCTTAACCAGGGTGCAAATGGTTTCTTTTCTTCTCTGGGGATTGGCTGCCCAAGCGACACCAGTCTCCCGAGAGCTCCCCTACCAACCCGCAAAGAGGTTTGTTTTGTTTTCCAGGGGAGGAGGTGAAAAAACAGGAAAATCCTTCCTTGGAAAAATAATAATAAGATGGCGCTACCCAGGAAAGGGACTTGGGTGGCTGGAAACAGCAGGTGGAGAATGTGAATTCTCGCCCATTGTTCCGATACCTCATTGGCTCAGTACCCTTGCCCGGATGCAAATGCAAAATAAATAGCATATTCCTAGGAAAGACCAACATACAGTTTGAAGCTTAACAATTACAACATTTATAAACTTTTCCTTTAAGCTGACAAAGAGAAATACCCACATAGCAATGAGTAATTAGAATTTGACTTGTGGAGAACTCTTCTGCTGTGACAAGCAGCAAAGAAGAGGAATATGCACTGTTTGTAGGACCTTTTATGTGCTGGGTCCTTCGGATTGGTTGTTCAGATGGTCATGATCTTGCCTATAGAAGGAGCTTCCATTGCAGGTTTCTCCTTTCAGACAGTTCCTGATAACCTTCGTAAAGTTATACAATTTAGCGCCTCAATGCCGGTGGACTGTAGTGCGCTCTATAAATCCAAAATAGATAAAAAAATGTATTGTTTCTTTGCTGCAGAAAGAATAAAGATAAATGCATAATATGAAGCCCCCAAACTTTAATAGAATGATACTTCCCATTGCAATACTTATCTAGGCATTCTTTCATTATGCATGAATCCCTGTACATGCAGCTCCTTTGTTTATCTCTTTGAAAAATGCTGTAATAACTAGCACATTAACAGATATTAGCACATGGAAATCGTAATTGACCTCCTCTCAGCCAATCAGAATGTTGAGAGTGTAGTCAATAACTACTGTGTTCTGAACATTCTCTCCTCAGAAGCAGACAGGTAAACAACAACCAACATTCCAGGCATGATTTTTTTCAACTAGACACTATCTCTTGGGGAGGACCTTTTTGCTGCAGAATGCTATTTATCAAGTGAAAGAGAAGGCTAAAACATTGTAAAATGTTTTCACTTTCTGAAAGAGAGAACATTTACTTTTACATGACACCTAATGCAGACTCATGTTAAACCTGTTCCAGTTCAACCAAGTTCAACCAAGTTGTAATTAAAATGCTTTACTAATATAGACAACCATGTTATTTAACTACTACAACATAAAAACACATTCAGTTTACAAACTCAATTGTCTATTTACTTTTCACACTTTTAAAGTAACATTTTTTACTTCACCACCAAAGCATGCATTCCTACTATCACTATGTGCTAATAGCCTTATAGACCTCCAAAAGGGTAATTATTGATTGGGCTAATTACCCTTCCCCTAAATTATGGCCTCTGGTGAACAATCCACCATCGTTCTATATGACTTTATTCAAACCTGAGGGAGAGCCATTGGCCATTCAGATGGATGGAACTGCAGGCGAAAATATACATTCTATGCCAACTGTTACAGCCACCCAAAGCCATCTGTGGGGGCGCCATTTTATTTTTATGTGCGGAAGCAACAGGGAGCCGTAGCTGTTGCTTCCCCACATCCCCAAAACCAACAAGCACCCTTCACCACCCACTTCCAACTTACTTGTGGGACCAGAGCTGTGAGTGCCGGTCCCTGTGCTCCTTCCAATCCCGGCCACCATAGAAATGGAAAGAGGACCAATCTCCAGAGGGTGAAAAAAAAACATTTGCACCCAGATGTACCCCTGGGTGCGAATGGCTTTTAGGCCCCAGCGGGTAGGGGGTGAGGACATGGCTGTAACGGCCCACAGCCTAAGCTGATGCCCTTGCTTCGTTCAGGCCTACTATGGCTTAGGCTGGCGGGCCGCTATCTGCCATGTCTGTCCCCTGCAGGGGAGTGAAAGCCATAATCTAGTCCCAGGTGCATAATGATTCTGCACATGAAACTCCACCTTATGTTTCAGTCATCAGTTGATAAAAGTCAGCAAAAAAGTAAGATAAATGTCAATCACACGACACATACAGTGAAAGTAGAGACAATAATACTGCATATTGACTGATCTGATTATAACAGTCCACACTGATTTGTTAAACACCAAAACTAAAAGCCTAACTCCGAGCCTCTGAGTTACCCTCTTCACCTACGTCTCATCTGCTTTCTAGCTAACATTTCACCCTTTAGTATAATCAGCCTATTTCCCTATCTTTCTTTGCCTCCATTCTAACACTTCAACGATCATGGTCACATCTCTAACACAGCTGCCATACCACCTACCTGCAGGACAACGTGATGGTCTTGGAAGCAAGACCACCAAGGGCAACAGAGGTTTGAATCCCGGATCTGCGCTTAGAAACCAAACGCAGGTACAGTAGTAGGGGTGTTATAAAAAAAAACAATTACATAAGTGAACTTAAAAATGCATAATGTTGATTGCACTTAATCTTTGTAAATCCACCCATTTATTGTCCTCAATAACTGTTAAATGTACTCCCCTACACAACCTGGTCAGAATGTCACTGCAACTCACACCATTGTAAGAAGCTCACTGCTTCCCGTCAAACCTGATTTTGTATCTATTATACGTCCTTTTGTGATCAAAAGAGCAATGTTTATTGCTATATGTATGTATGCATTGGTAAGATATATTGCCACCGGCTGTTTTTATTGTTCAGCAATTATTATCTAAAAAATATAATTTAAAATGTAAACAAATATATTTCCGTTTGATTTTGGTCCTGTGCGTTTACGCTGAGGCTGTTTTAGGATCTCTTTAATTTCCATGTACAGCTGCATTTTAATAAGTATCGAATTAAGGCGTATGAACTTTCATGAAAGTGAGACTCGTCTGAGTGGCATACATTTCAGATACGAATGCTTACTTTAACAGATCCGAAGCCCGGTTTGAATTTAATCTGTTCGGCCCTACGTGAACCCATTGAATACCTCCTTTAAATTCAATTGACCTGGAAGTGAGGACAAATATGGCCGCATTCCAAAAGAGGATAAAGTGCTGAGGTAGAAAAAGGAAGCTTGAAACAGACCGAAAAAATACAACCACTGTGAAATGAAAAGGGACACAGTTGCCCCAATGAATCTAAAAACAAGGAAATGTGTGTGTGCATTGTTTTAAAATCGTAATTAAATACTGCTTCAACGGTTATTCGTGAAGAGAAGGCTTGAGGAAATCAGAAATCATTAAATCCTTACAAGTGTCATTTACATGTATCTGCACCAACACACTCCAACTGATAATTCGAACTGCTCTTTTAAAAGAGGCATAGCGTGTGCAAAAATGCAAAGACAGTAGAACATGTGCCATTTTGTCATGATGTTGTTGTAAATGACAAGGTCACAGCAGCGGGCCATCAAGTCCTCTGACTGAGATAGCAGCATAATACAAAGTGATGCAATTGCTCCTCCTATCAATATATGCCAACAACAACACATTTGTATTTGTTTACCCACTCTGGAGTGCCTTGCCACTGATTAGACAAAGAACAGAATTGCGTATTGTGCATGCATGCGCACACACACACACACACACACACCTGACAATTTTATTTAAGGCGGCCACGGATGCCCCACAGTCTGTTTGATAATGATATTTAATGTGAGGAAAGTTGGTGAAGTAGGCACAGAGATTGATACAATTGTTCCACTTCCCGTAATAGTGTGATTAATAACAACCAAAGAATGTACTTGCACTGGAGGAAGGATAGATGCACACTGAATCCAGAGTTGGAAGTTTCCACTGTGGCCTTGTTGGCCTGGTTGTAGTCTTTCTTGGCAGTCAGTGGAGAAACAGCCTTTAAGACAAGCTTTCTCTAGCCACTTTGGTTTGTTGACCATGCTATCCCTTTCTTTCGAATTCTGAGAAGACTCTAGTTACATTTGTTGTAGGTACACATTTTAAAGCTCTATCAACGTTCTGTCAACATTCCATTCATGGTTGTTTGGTTCACCTTTTTACAAATAAATTCCAAGAAATCTAGTAAAGATGGCTAAACTGCCATCACCACTTACAACCACCAATGGCCATGTCAAATATCAACAATTTAGAAGAGTGGTTAGGTCGGATGGTCCCCAAATGCAACTAAACAGGATATTATCCTGAACTCAATATTGCCAACCGTTCTCGCTTTTATAAACAACTAATTCCAGTTATATGTGATTTTACTGATGGACATTACAGAGTGGTACATTTCATTGCGGTCAAAACACAGAAAAACACTGATTTTTAAAGATTTTATGTCAGGGGTCCTCCCCCAAATCCCCTGATTTTCCACTCTTATAACGTCACCCCAACCCCATCCCGACCCATTACCCCACTACCCTTTATAAGTTTATTTAATATTTCTGGTGTTTTTCAGTGTTATAGTCTGCTCTGTTATTTACCACTCTGTAATGCCTGGGGTAAATTGACTGGGCACCCTATTTCCCTGCACTTTTCAATCCAAATTATGTAATGTACCTGGAAGGGGGACAACATTGTGTGAGCAAAGACTAATGGTGTATGACTGCAATGGAGAGTTCAATCAGCTCTACAAAACACCAAATGCTATTGCTCACAAAGTCACTGCAGGCATAGTGGATACATTCATCAATGCTAAAAATGACTATACCAATGCTTCTATATTCAGTTGCCAAAATATAAAGTTTAGATGGTGCAGAAAGCACAAAAGGCATTTGACAATGGAGTTACCAGCCTATTAGGAAGATACCCAATATGCCAAGAACCATCTCTCTATAAGCGCCGAAACACAACATTTAATTCATATATAGTTGGGTGATAAATATCACAGATGGCATCCGTAACATGAAGAACCATATGTGGAATTTACAAGTTCAACTGCTTGATTGATTAACTGTAGGGAGGACAGACTAAGGTGGGGTTCCCCGGTCTCGTACTCGTCCTCCTGCAGGTCCATGCACCCTAGTACAGATGTCCCTACTCCTCAATAACGTGGTATTAAAACTAGAGATAGGTAACACCTACTGTCTGTTCCTATCCTGGTCTGTCTAGTGTGGCTTAAAGACCATAGCCTTATTTACCTTACTTTCTATGGGTCTTTCTAAGGATTTCCAATTCTGATAAATTCCCACATAATGTCTGTCTCAATGGTGTGATGGTGGTGTCTTCATTTTCATGCACCAACACACCCTCTCTGCATCTTGCTCACTCCTCTCCCTGATCTTTCTCCTACCCCTTCTTTCCGCAGTTCTCCTAATTTTTTCACTCTCTTGCCTCTTCCTTTCTTTTCCTCCCCCATGATCTTCCTATATTCTCTCTCTCACGCTTTCTCTCTTTCTGATCTTTGTCTCTCTGATCATTCTATACCTGTTCTTTCTCCCTCTTCCTACTTCAGGCCTCTTGTCTCTCTAACTTCCTGCTTTAATCTTCAAAGGTTCTCTATTTATACCTCCTCCATCCATCTCCTCTCTCTCCCATTGTGGTCTACTCCCCCTTCTTAATCTCATCTTCCAACTATTCCCTGCAGTCTCTCTCTGTACTTCTGAACTTCTTACACTCTGTCCTCTGTGAGACAGGCAAGAGAGACACAAACTCAAAAGTATTAATTTTCAAAACCTTTATTTACAAAGCTTCCTGGGTTGGCGTAATGCCTGACTGGCCCTAATTCTCAAGGGATAGTTCCCTTAACTGATGTTTCTAATGGCTGTCGCTGTCTAATAGTCCAAAATAAAAGTATGCCTGTGTCTAAACCTTTACTTGCCCTCAAGCCTAAATGTCTAGGAAATCTTTTGAAAAGGAAAATAGAGGTTCACCAAAAACTGGGAAACCGAAGTTGGTTTCAGGTGGTCTTCTCACCAGTTGCAATTTGGTCAATGTCACAAAGAGGGTTCAATCAACAGGGCTGTTAATAGGACCTTCTCCACAGGGCCCTTAGTGATTTTCAAATACCTTCAGTGTCTTTGAGTTCCTTGGGCTTCCCTTCCCCAGGCTTCAACATATTAAAGTTTCAAATGCCACAAAAGAAATGTAACACAGTTCCTCTTGAAGTCCTTCAGGGTTCCCCTCCCCACGCTTCAATCCTTTGAACACTATAAAGAAAACCAACACGTCTCCAACTTGCCTGGGCTCTTGGGTTCCCTTCCTTAAGCTCAGGCACCGTCCAGCTTTCAAAACAGTCAGTTTCATAAGGATGCACTTTGCTTTCCGCAATAGGCCTCCCAGGGTTCCCATCCCAAAGATTAGGACTCTTCCAGCTTTCAAAACAAAAAAATATATCAGAGTTCCCTTTTGGTTTCACAGGGCACCCTTCCCCAAGCTTAGGCCCCTCAGCTGGTCAGGATGTACCTTTTCCTTATATATAGTTTTCCTTACATACAATCCTTTCATGGGGTGGAATCAGAAGCTTTTGAAAACACCAGGCTCTTACCTTTCCCTTTGTCATGTTCAGTTGCACTGTTGTTCATTTATTCTCTCTGTTGTGACTCCTGCATGCTTCTTTCACTCTTCTGTGCACCCCTGCACTTTGTTCCTTTTTTCAGGGTGGCTCACACCCTTTTTAAACTGTATTTTTCCTACTGTGTCTCTTGCACACTTCCTTCACTCTTCCCTGCACGCCTGCACTTGTTTCCTTCTTTCTGGTCGCTCAAATCCTTTTCCTTTTTCTCTAGGCTTTACTTTTACTTCTGCTCCGCTTATGTATCTTTTTTCCTTTTGTGCTACAAGCGCTTTCTCTTTCTTTCTTACTTTCTGGTTCTTAAAACTGTCCTTCTTGCTTTCCAATTCATGCCACTTTGCAAATCTTGCTTTCCTTCCTTTCCCACTTCAGTCACCCGCACGCTCCAAAGTTTCTCTCTCTCTCATGTGAAACCACTGGGTAGCGTAGTGCTGGTGAGCGGTCTCTCCATGATGCTTTGGGTCGAGGTGAGAGTCTCGCCACGTGCCGTTCAGACACCATTGGGTCTGGCACACGGCCCAAGCGAACAAGCAGTTGCACAGACCACACCAGCAGCCTTCTTCCAGCTCTCAGGAGACACAGCTCCCCATCCCCGCTGCAGCCCCTTCTCAAACAACGGGCCAGTGTCGTGGCATGCCACTCTCCTCCAGATCCTTCTTCCTGCAGCTCCCAGCTTCGTGGCATCTCTCCTCCAGTATGCTACCCCAGTTATCTCCTCCATCTGTGCAAGACCACAACTTTTATAGTGAAAAGACCAATCAAGTGGAGTCAGCTGTGATTGGTTACTATTAAATGCCTGACCCTGCCAGATTCTATTAGTGGGACAACTTCAGTTATTTATAGGGTAGGTTGCCCTTATTTTCCCAATGCTATTTCTATGGGTGATCTTTACTGATCTTAGTTGCCTCCTCCATGTCCAGGTAATGGGGAGGGGGAGATGGGTTGAGCTTGGAGACACCCCATATAGACCGAGGGAGAGTAGGTTGGGGTATTTTTGGGACTGGGGGAATACCATTTCTCTACCTTGGGTATCCTCCTCCCAATCCATTGTGACCGTCCACTCAGGTGATCCTCCCTTACGTGTCCACTCCAGGGTCAGGATCCAAAAGCATTGGCCCTTCCTTGGCCACCTGAATGGAAGATCACAATGGAGTGGGTGGAAGAATACCTGTCAGGTTTCTCACCCTTTACTCTCTTTCTTCATACGGTTCTATGCAATTTCATCGGTTTTATTTCATCAAGGGAGATTTCATTGATTTTTTTATAGGACATTTTACCACAAATGTATGCGGGGACCCCCACAGACCCATACCCTCTACCTTTATTATTGCTCTACTCCACCTCTCACATACATTTGCAGTAAAATGCAGTGGAATATTTTGACAAATTCTCCTTGATGCAATAACCTGCAACGGAATCTTTGTATGTGTCTTCATGCTACTTCTTCCTCCCCACTCTTCCCCACTATGTTTACCTCCTGTCACCCCCTCTCTTTCTCACACATTTTCTCTCTATATTTCACTCCTCTCTATCACACCCTGCACCAATCTCACCTGCTACTATCTACACACACCTGCTACTCTAACACTCCATGTTCCTCACTGCCTTCACGTGTTACATGCACTCAGATGCAAACACACACAGCACCAACTACAGTCTATCAAACTGGGCACTACTATCTCTCACACACAATACCTAATTTGCACTTACATCCATTGCCTCCACAGATTCCTCATCACAGCAATCAACCTTCCGCTCTCTCCCTGGTCTCTCAATCCACCACCTCTTCTCCTGAATTCACAAGAACATCTTTCACCATCTTGGGCGCGTACAGGGTTCTCATACTCATGTCCCTCCTGGCATCCTCTCCCTTCACAATGGACTTTCATATCACCTGTCTCAGTGGGTCAATATTCCCCAGTGCTTCACCTTGTGGTGGGATTTCCTGTCCAAATTATTTAAAGTTCTGCTTTGGCCCTAACCCATTTCCATTCGCTGGTGTTCTCTCATGGTCTCTGGCTGCTGCTGGTTTTAATCACATTGAACCCCATGGCACCGGTTTGATTGTTTTGTAGATGTTGCAGTCTTGAAACAGAATAAAGCAAACTCTGGCCACAAATCTGCCAGGCAGGTCCAGAGTAAAAGACAATGATACCAGTCTCCACCCAATACAAGTCACTTTTAAGAGGATTGGTGACTGCTCCCTTTAATCCCTCAACCCACCTCTGGGGTAGGATCAGCTCTGATATATAACTGATAGATGGCCTAACCCATAATGGAAAGGGACCCTCTCCCCATTGACAGGGTCAACCCCCTGACCCTGTCACATAAAACATAGGGGGCCAGTCCATCTGGCTTGCAATAGCCACCTCCTATGTTCACATCCATCAGGATCTGCCTTCCTGGAGATTCTTCTGTCATTTTCTTGCACCTTCTAATGCATATCTTTATCCCACATAGCAATGCTGCTCCTAGTACAAGTGTGCCAGCTATCACCTTCAGTCCATCTGACAACCATGACGGCTTCCATGACTATAGATATGCTAGCCATCTCTTGTCCTTCCCCGTTCCATGTGCTTCGTCTTCCATCTTTGCATGCATTTGTGCCAGCTGTGTTACTGCATCTAAGAGAGTCCCGTTATCTTCATCGTTAGCTTGTATGAATGTGCAACATCAACTGCTGATCTTTGCACAAACTCCTCCTTTCATCGCTGTGAGGAGATACAGCATGTATCTATTCTGAAGCGCCACCAACCTCATTGCTCTGAGATCTTCTTTTATGGTGTTGAATCCATTTACTCTCGAATTCAAAGTTACCATCAGCTCACAACGAGCAATCTGTAACCAGTTGGCATTTGCATATGTCTGTAGTCCTGGTATAAGTAATGCAAATAACATATGTGTTCTACTAAACAGCCAGTGTTCTGGTGGGACCTCATCCAGCACTGCTTCTGACTTGTCTGAGAAGTAGTTCCCCCCACTTTTCACTCTTCTCAATCCAACCAGCTCTCCTGCCTTTCTTGTCTCAGCAGTAGGTGCTACCTCAATCAACCTCTTCTTGCATTTATTATTCTCCATCTTCCAGAACTCTTCGAACTTCACATCATTCTTGTATACCACCAATGAAGGCATGGTGATGTGCACCAAGGGACATACTCCTCCCTATTAAGGTGGCAACTTCTCATATGCCTTCAATCCACATGCCCAGTAATGGTCCATCAGCACTGCCATTCCCGCTCTCATGGCTGGAAGTTGCTCTACTGTCTTGCATCCTACGTTTTGCCAAGTTTTACATTGCCATTGTTCTGGTAGCATAATGCTGGGGTCAGGGGAATTATTGGCATTGTCCAGCTTCATTCTCCAACCATGTCAGCAGATTTGTGCTTGTGTCCCACTCCTTCAGGCACTCATCATTTTCTTCCCACACCTTGATTACTCCTGATTGTAATAAGGTCAGTGCCTTGCTTCCTGCCATGCGATCTTTCCATCCATCATTTGTGTACACTTGTCCATAGACCAACATCTGTGGCCTTTCCCAGCATCCAGCACTCCGCCTGTCTTCTTTTCCCTTATCCAGGGACAAAGTAGTTCCTTCAGTGTGATTCTCTACGTCTCTCCATTCTCAGGCCCATCAATGACATGCTGCAATCCTTTGTCTAACCGCCAATAATTATTCATCATATCTAGTGTCTTTATGTAGTTATCTTAATGCAGGGAGGTCCCCTTAGACATTCATCTCAATGTTGCTGTCTTCCCTTGGAATCTTCCTCTCATTTGTTCCATCATGAGATACATCAGGCACTGTGCTCTTGCTGCAGGTAGTTGCTATGAATGTTCTAGAAGCACTCGTTGTGTAGGGGATTAAGGAACAGACGTAACAGCTCTACCCGGTGGTTCCCCTACCTACTTTGGACATGTGTTTATGCCACATGTTGTTTGTGACTTGTGCTGTGTCTGTTAGATACATATCAACTCCCTTCATGTCTGTATCAACACTGCGCTTACCTCTCCTTACCTTATCAGCAGTGTCTTCTCTTCCACCTCACATGGTACTTCCACCTGCTTGGGTTGGGGCAATGTTAGCAGAAGATACAGCAGTAGCACTCATTGCAAAATAGAGCAGGCAGAGGATAATCCCCAGCACCCCAGTGGGAATCAAAAAACACAGTGTGGTTAGAACATTTTGTATTGTCTCAGACATGACCCCTTACGCTGCTTTGGTCGCCGCAGCCTGATGATGTGATAAATGTGCCCATCTGAAAATCGCAAGAAAGGCATTATTTGGTTAGTATTGGTCAGTGCCCTCATGCTCTGTGAACTAAGTAGTCACATATTGCAAAGGCAAAAAGTTCCTCCACGACTGAGGATGAGTCTCTTAATGTGGGCAGGACAGGGTATGCACTGTCTTCAAGTTTTGGTTATGCTTTCTCCAAATATTCTATAAACATAAGGAAAAATACTTCAGGGGATCAGTCTCTAAATCTTCTCGGTCTCCTTATAGAGTGCACAAATTTGTTAGAGAATGCTTCGGGGGGGTCAATTGGAGGTAACATCAGGACATTTCCCTAGACAGTTCTAACAACATTCGCATCAACCTGCATGTTCGTAAGAAAATAGAAAACAAACACAGTGGTTCAGTTCTCAATGTGCACAAGTATTTCAGTTGCTACTTCAACTGCTTGAGATCATTGGTCCATAGGATGGCCTGCTCTCCCAAGCTCTGTGAGATCTGCACGCACTTGTAGTTCATGAAGATCTGCAACGTTGGCCCTGTCGATCACTGTTACTGTGTTGCTTGGTGTGGCCACCGCTTTGTAGCGCTTGGCCTTTCTGAATGTGGTTCCAGACAGATTTCCCCTCGAGCCGAAGTGCTCTGTCTGTGATGGCTTCAAACACATGGGGACCTGAGAATCAAGGTGAGTTCCAAAGGCGGAGAAACATTTTTTAGCAGAACCAGGTCCCCCACCTTTACTGAATGTGTGTGTCCAACATTTTGTTCTGTATCATTAGAATCCATGGCTTCATTGTCTTCAGGCCTGCCCGGTGTCCACTGTCTCTGGTGAGAGATAAAGGAAGCGCTATACACCAAAGAATTGATATATTCAAACATCTCTTGCCCTAACACATCTGCACTGTTCTCACAATCCTTCAGTGCCCTAATGGGAGTAGCCAGGGGAAGATGCGTGCGCTGCTCTGTTACCACCTCGTGGGGCATTAACTGGTGGGACCCTGGCTTGATGCGCAATTCAAACAATGCTAGAGGCAAACAGTGATCCCAGTTTTCTTGGTGATATGCTCAGTTCTGTCGTTCACACCCCCATTTGCTTGTGGGTGGTACGCACAGACAAGTTTGTCTTTGATTCCTAGCAGGGTTGTGATATGCTGAAACAGTTCATTTGTGCAGTGAAGCCCATTGTCAGACCGCAAGACCTCACACACGCCCCATCTTAGGAATACTTCCCGGACCAGAAATGTCACTGCCCTGAGGGCGTCAGAATGTGAACAAGGCCCAGATTCTATCCACCTTAAGAATGGGCAGACAACCACTATCATGTAGCGGTATCCTTGACACACTTGGATCATGTCCACTTAATCTACATGGAGGTGCAGAAATGGACCATCACGTCTTGGTATGGCTCTTCTCACAACTCTCAGGGTGCGTCCAGCTGTGAACTGCTGGCAAGTCAAGCAGTTACTAATGAAATTAGCAACATGTCCATTCAAATTTGGGCAGAACCGCGTTTCTCCAATGTGTGTAGCAATAACCACCTTCCCCGTGTTTGTTGGATAATGCAACTGTACCAGTGCTATGACCACTTTCCCTGTTTTGTTCTGTCACCATAGGGTGTCTGTGGGAGACATGGAGCATCCTCTTTTAGCCCATAGTTCCCTCTCCTCCTGTGGTGCAGCTCCGTGCAATTCCATAATCTGCGTCTCTCGCATGTTATTGTAACCTTCTCTCATCACCATATTCCGTATTCCTCCCGGGGCCTTGGGTCTCTCTTTCAGTTCCCACAGCTCCCCACAGTATGCTGTGCACTTTGTGTCATGATCGGCGGCCTCGTTTCCCATTGTGATTGCGTCTTCCCCTTTTGTGTGGTCATGGCACTTCACTAGTGGTAGCTCCTTTGGATATGCAATCACATCGATCAGTGTGCGTAACAAGAGTGCATGCTGTACTGGGGTTCCAACTGCCCCACGGAACCCCCTCCTCAGCCATCACGCCAATCCTGAATGTACTGTTGATGTGACGTAAGCACTGTCAGAATATATCGTCACACTTTTGTCTATGCTGTGTTCTAGCGCAATATGAGAGCCATTAGCTCTGCTGCCTGTGCTGAGTAATGAGATGACAATCATGCACTCACAACTACCTCACGTGTCCAGTCCCCCTTCAGTATCACTACAGCAGTTCCAATCCTTCTGATCCCATCAGTATGGTCAATTGATGATGAACCATCAATGTACAGCACATCTCCCAATCAAGTGCATCTTCCTCCACCTTGCATTTCTCACTGAATAGCTCTATGTTCTTTGTACAGTTATGAGCACATTCTCCTGGCTTGAGGATGTCTGCCAAAAATGTTGCTGGATTCACTGTCCTGCAGTTCTTCAGTCCCACATGCAATAGTATGACCTCATACCCTGATGCTCTCTGTGTTGTCAGTGTGCTCTTTAGCTTAGGCAGTATCACAAACAGGGTGTGCTCCACATAAAGAGTGGTGGTGCACCCCATTGTCACTGC
Organism: Ambystoma mexicanum; assembly: GCF_040938575.1. Classification (NCBI taxonomy): domain Eukaryota; kingdom Metazoa; phylum Chordata; class Amphibia; order Caudata; family Ambystomatidae; genus Ambystoma; species Ambystoma mexicanum. Next base: position 134,643,639 of record NC_090932.1, read on the forward strand.
TGATGCCCTTTCCACTGCGAAAGCCGCAGCTGCCAAGGATTGTTCGCATGGGTGGTGTCCTCTCACCACTGGGTCAAACTGTCCACTGTAGTAAGCAATTGGCTTATGGCCCATGCTTGTTCTCTGTGTCAGTACTGCCTTCATCACTACACCGTCAGTGTGGGAGAACAGGAAGAATTCCTTTTGTAGTCAGGGGACCCTAACAATGGAGCAGCACATATGACCAGCTTCAGTTCCTCAAAAGTGGCAGTCATCGCTGTGGACCATTTTAGTGTCTTTGTTCCCCTATGGGACTTTTTCAGTGCATAAGCACACATAATTATCTGTCACTGTGTAGAGTAGTCACATGAACATTTTACAAAATTCCAGGTGCTGGGGAGGAATGCAAACCCTGACACTGGAGCCTGTGTAAAACATGAACTAAGAAAAAGTGTCTAAATTTAAAGACACTCCCGTCCCCTGCACACCATTAAAGCTGAAATAAATCAGTCAATACAGTATTTATATTTTCAAAAATATGTAATTCAGAGTAATCAACTCAAGGTAAAAAAATATATATACATTTGGTTTAGCAAATTAATTTGTACAAACAATAGTAATTTACACATAAGGCCATCATAAAAAGTTAAGGAAAAAACCAAACAACATGTTCTTATGTTCAGGTGTGATTTCCAACGCTACACGTTTCGGGGAAACTCCCCTTCTTCAGGAGCAATAGAAATCTGCAATTACATATATACATACAATTATTAATCACCTTTTAAATAAATGAAACCTCAAAATCAATTAGGCAAAGCATGACATTATTGATTTCTAAATTAATGCAGAAAGAGAAAAAGCTCATTCCCTATATGTTTTACTTGATTGTAGGTGAACCATAATTCTAACACCAGTATGACTCCAAAAGAAAAGGACTAAAAAAGCAATAGTGTAAAAAGTTACCTCTACTGTGTGTTTATATGTAGTCTACCCCACTGAATGAATATTATGTAAGTCAAGAATATCCACAGCTGTCTCTAATCTATGGGGAATCCATCAAGGATATCTAATTTAGACAGGAGGTAATACTCACTAATCAAAAATCCGAACAACAAGTCTGGATTCAACTAATCGTCAACCAAAGATGTGTAAACCAAAAATAGATAAATAAAGACCCAAGTGCTTACCCAAAGGTTTGGAAGATAGAGAATAATTCCCAATGGAACTTAAGTAGGAAAAACAACCAGGTTGTACAATCTCCGTTTTAGATATAATCGAAGTATCCTAAGGCTGGCAGAAGTTCTAAATGAATGTAAAAACTCACAGTTAGTGTTGAAATTAATCTAAATGAGCGTATCGATATCTCACTATGGACCACCCTTACCACAGTGAAGTATCTGTTGAACATACAGTAACTCCCAACTAATCGGCAAAGATAATTTGACGCGTCATAAATGGATGACACCAATGTTCCAGTCAAAACGTCTAAGCACTTGCAGATTCAAAATCACGTTCTGTTAGATTCTAGAAGGGGTAAGCATACAACAATGCTCATTATAATTCAATGAACCGCAATGGCCCCATATTAAATACAGATCCAGATACTTCTAAATGAAGTCACCATCGTGATGCTTACAACAGATGAAAATGATCTTCTGCTCAGACAAAATCCCGGCGATTAAGTGTAACGTGCACCACTCGCACGGTGTCTGCGTACTGAATGAGCAATTTTTGCCGGATTTAATGAAACCAGGAAGAGGTAGGTCACATGACCACGTCATGTGACCCGGAAACTTCCAAGACGGACAAATCATCACCTGACCACGTCACTCGACTCTGAAAGCCCTAAGGATTTCTTTCCGAGATACTAATAGAACTCAAGTAATGGTGATGTTGATCAAAAACTTCTAAAGAGGTAATTTGAACTACGGAAATGTACAATAATGGATGCCACTCCAGGTGTGGAAAATGAACAAAAGAAAAGGAGGATAATATTACAAACTAGGTCCTGATGCACAATCAAATTCAAACCCTAAAAATAAAAAACAGAGTCAAGAAATGTTAGAGGAAAAGAACACTTAATTCACCATTCATGAATAAATCTTACATACGTATGACTGTATTACATGTTGGTGTCACGTGACAGTGTCACATGCTAGGAAGACAATTCGAGCTGCAGAAATGTACAGAGATAGTTGCCACTCCAGGTAAGGAAAGAAAACAGGAGAGAGGAAACATTCTTTTAAAAAAAGGGATGCACTGTAAATTAAAGACAGAAAAAAAACAAGATTCCAGAGTCAAAGGATGTAAAAGAATACCTAGTCCATCAACCCTTTCCATAACTATTTTACAGTCAAAGATTAAACTTGACCGAGGATCAAAAATCAGTCAACACACATGGAAACTATGAAGAATCCTACAGTGCGTACACCAGTTCCAAAAGAAGCCCATCTAAACAGTTTCTAAAAATAAACAGAGATGTTGTGGCCCTACCTATATATACCTAGATGAAACAGTTGAGGGGAAACTCCTCTTTCAGACCTCTCGTGAGATAGTGTCCAAAAGATCAATTCAAAACATCTCTCTTTGTGCCAAAATCCTTGCATAGTCACCTCCTCTATGCAGTTTTTTGACTACTTCCAGAATGTTAAATCTTAACTGAGCCACATTATGTCTCTCCTTGGTGAAGTGTCTTGCTACAGGGGATTTTTCATTCTTACACCGAATGTTTGATTTATGCTCTGTCCATCTTTCCCGGGCCAACCTTGCTGTTTGGCCAATGTACATAAGTCCACATGGGCACTTAATGCTGTAGAAAACCCCTGTGGTTCTACATGTGGAAAAATCCTTGAGTTTAATTTTCCTCCCCGTCTGAGGGTGTAGAATATATTCCCCCTACACGTCAATCACGGGAATGTTCCCTTTTTCTTGGTTTCAAATGTGGATTGTGTCTGTTTAGATACCCTTTCTGCTTTCACTAACCTGTCTCTGAGGTAGGTGAAAGCACCCCTTCTGTACACCATCAGAGGTGGTTGTGGAAACAGTTCAAGTAACGTTGGGTGATTGTGTAGAATAGACCAATGTTTCTGTAAAATTCTTTTTATGTGAAAACTTTGTCTCAAGTACTTTGAAATGTGTAAAATCGAGGCTGACTCTTTCTTAGGTTTTGGAGTGAGAAGTTGTTCCCTTGTGATGGGGAGAGCCCTAGTTTGAGCTTGCTCTAGGATAACTTTAGGGTATCCTCTGGAGGTAAATTTATCGGTCAAAACATCACATTTCCCTTGGAAATCAACTGAGTCTGTGATTATTCTTTAGAGACGTAAGATCTGACTATACGGTAAACTTGACATCATTGGTTTCTGATGAAAACTCATAATGTAGTCAGCTGTTGACATCAGTTGGTTTGTGAAATAATGATGTTTTAATTTGATTGTTGACAACCAACCATCAAGTAAAACATATAGGGAATGAGCTTTTTCTCTTTCTGCATTAAGTTAGAAATGAATAATGTGAATGTTTTGTCTAATTGATTTTGAGGTTTCATTTATTTAAAAGGTTATTAATAAGTGTATGTATTTATGTAATTGCAGATTTCTATTGCTCCTGAAGAAGGGGAGTTTCCCCGAAACGCGTAGAGTTGGAAATCACACCTGAACATAAGAACATATTTTTTGGTTTTTTCCTTTGCTTTTTATGATGGCCTTATGTGTAAATTACTATTGTTTGTACGAATTCATTTGCTAAACCAAATGTATATATATTTTTTTACCTTGAGTTGATTATTCTGAATTACATATTTTTGAAAATAGAAATACTGTATTGACTGATTTATTTCAGCTTTAATGGTGTGCAGGGGACAGGCGTGTCTTTAAATTTAGACGCTTTTTCTTAGTTGGCTTTTTCAGTACAGTCAAGAGTGGCCTGGTGTATGTGCTGTAGCCAAAGACCCATGTTCTGCAGTAATTGCACAACCCCAAGAACCGTTGCATTTCTCTCACTGTTTTGGGCTTTGGTGTGGCAAATATCATTCTTGCTCTCTTTGGGGCAATGTGCCTGCCGTCTTTAGATATCATCTGACCAATTTATAGCACCTCCATTTGACAGTATTGTAGTTTGGTCTTGTCCACCTTGTGCTCCTTGTCAGCTAATACTGTCAGCATGTGTACTGAGTCTCTCCTGCATTTGTCTTCTGTCTCACTGCAAATCAAAATGTCATCAACATATTATAGGACTGTGCTCTCTGTCAGACTCGCAGTACCCTTGCGGAAAACAAGTATGTTTCCACTTCTGGTTGCAGTACACAAAGCTGATGAGATTTTGTGGGTCAGGATGCAATAGCACTGAAACAAATGCATTCTTTAGATCAACGACTGTGAAGCAGGTGGCTTACGCTGGAATGCCACACAAGATTGTCGCTGGATTGGCTGCTACCGGATACTCTGCTTCTACAATGTGGTTAAGGGATCTTAAATTGCGAATAAAATGCCATGACCCCCGTTGGCCTTGCGCATGGGGTACACTCCGGTGTTGCATGGGGATTCTGATGGTACCAGAATGCCTCTCTCAAAGAGGGCATTGATTGTCTCATAAATGCCCTCATCTGCTTCTTTGGTTAGGGGATACTGTTTTACCCATGGCAGAATTGCTCCTGGCTTCAGTTTGATCTTCACTCCCCTTATGCTCTTTATACACCCCATGTCATAAGGACTTGTGGTCCATAAGCTGTCAGGTACTTTGGCCATGTCCTCCTCACAGAATGTGGGTTGCGCCTCCAGCGTCAATGCCATTCTCTGTGGCACCTCTCTGTATTGGATCTGTAACCGGAACGTTACACTCATTTCAAACACAGACACCATCTCTTTCTCCAGTTTTTCTTCCCCAAAGAGCTCCTCAACTGTCACTGTTTTTAGCCTGCACCCCTCTGCAACTGCAATGATTGCTCTCCAGACCCTTCCTGTGTCCTCTGTTGCATGTACTGCAATCCAATCCTCCCATGCCAATACTGCCTTGATCTCTATGGGCACTATTCTTCCCTCTGGCTCATCCAACGGTGTCTCAGGCCTGAATAGATACTCACTCTGTACTCGCCAAAGCTTTGCTGCGATGCCTGGCATCCATGCAGTGGCAATGTCTGTCCCATATTGGAACATCTCCGGGTCCACTGGCACCCCCCTGTGCACTGTGATCCCACAATATGCTTGGAAGATCTGTTTTGCATTTAACATGTGTATGCCTGGTGTATAGCACACTATGCCTTTGTCTATGAATGAAATGGTCATGTTTAGTTTGCTCATGATGTGCGTCCCAATATGTTTACAGGTGTCTGTCGAGAGTAAATGTAGTGATAAGTCATGATCTCCTATAGATAGTGAGATGTTATCAGTAAAAGGAACCACTTCTCAAGCCCCAGAGAATCATTGAGTATTCATGGCATAGCCTGACAATGCAAATGTCCCTTCCTGGATTTATTTATTTTATTGTATTTATTTTAGTATTTGTAGAGTGCACTACAGCCCAGAGGCAAAGAGGCGCTATAAGGAGATTTAAAGAAGGCTTGCTTGAGGGTTACAATAAGCGGCCCCATATGGTATACTTAGGTAGATTCAGTTACAGGGTTACAGACGATATACAGTCCTATTACATAGTTACAGCGGGTATACAGTGAAGGTTACAGTTGGTTACTCATATACTTTTCTAGGTAGCACGAGGCATAACAGAGCGTGTGCTAGGTGATATAGGGAGGTGCAGACCTAGAGTGACAGAGAGCTGGATTTTTAAGGCCTTGCGGAAGGCTGTGTGAGACTCAATTGATGTAATCTGAGCTGGGAGGTTGTGCCATAGGGTCGCCGCCATAGAGGGGAAGCTAGTGCCTCCTGCCCGCACTCTGCGCGTGTGCGGGACAGTGATGCGATTATGTCCTCTGTGTCAGATAAGGGGGGGTCTGATCGTGCAGACATTTATGTGTAAGGGCCAGGGTTTTGAAGACCACCCTTTCCTTGATGGGGAGCCAGTGTACCTGCCTCCTGATCCCTGAGAGGTGTTGCTTGCGAGAGGTGCCAGTAGCAGCTCTTAAGGCATTATTTTGTGCAATCTGGAGTTTGGTGAGGTTTTTTTGGGAGGTTCCAATGAACAGCGCATTACAGTAGTCAAGTCTGGAGCCGATAATGGCTCTGGCAATTGAGATGCAGTTTTGCTGAGATAGGAAGGGCCTGATGGCATTGATGAGTTTGGAGTGATATGCTGCGGAGGATGCATGAACTAGTCGCCCCAGTGTTAACAAGAAAGAAAAACGTTTTGTCACCTATCACCACCCCTATGCGAGGGTGCTCTGCAGGATTGGGTGTGACTGACAGGATTGGATACATCAAGTTTGTCTGTGTGCTGTCCTATTGAGGGTAAATGATAGCCCGTTCCCCGTGAAGGGGTTAATCCCCACCATGGTAACCCCTCCCAGTCTCCTAACCGGTACTGGTGCGAATGTGTCCATGGGCTCTGTTTTGTCACAGTCCTGTATTTGTGCTAACTGTTGTGTATTCCCTCTGATCTGTGATACTTGTAAGTACTGTGGTAATGGTGCTGCCATTTGCAGTGCTTGTGTCTATACCTGTGATGGTACCGGTGCTTGTGGCATTTGCTGATAGGTAATTTGTATCTGTCCTGGTGGCCGTTGGCCCTGTACATAATAATCGTCCTGTCGCCCTTGGTAGTTCTGCTGTCCCTGATCTCCCCAATTCTGTTGTGCCCCTCTAAATCGGCATGCTCTTGAAATGTGTTCCAGCTGCCCAGAGGTCCAGCACTGAGGTGGTTCCCTCCCTTGTCCTGGGAAGCCCCCTTAAAAGTCTCCTGGTCCCTGCTGTGTCTGCTGGCCATACCCCAAAATCCCCCTTGATTTTGATGTGCCAGTGGTCCAAAACCATGGCCACTTTGAAATCCTTGTAACCCCTGCTGAAACCTGCCCCACCCACTGTATCCTCCTCCCATGGACAGTGTGTATTGTTGTGGTTGCTGCTGTGGTGCTGGTGCTTGCTGGGTTGGGCTGGTTATAACTGCCCCTTCCATCGCATACTTTGATAGTTTCTTTTGCACAAGTTTGGCCTCACTGCCTTTTTCTCCTCTGCTTTTTGTTTGACTTTCTCCTGCCACGATCAGCAATGATAGGGTATTGTGAGCTGTATTTCTGGCCATCCTTTTGCCTCCATCCCCACTAATTTCTTCAAACATTTTGTACTGGTTCTGGTAATCCCTGCACCAGAATGTGGTAGAATATAGCTATAGTACTATAGCAGCACCCATTGCAGAAGGGCCCAGCAAAATGGGCTGTCTGCACCTGTCCGCGCACGAACGCGACCAGCGGCATAGACTCAACACTTTCACACGAGCATTGTAAGTACTCAAACAATTGGCCAAATCACTGTTCCCACTCTCGCACAGGCAGTGAAATCATTCTTTGATGACCTGGTAAGTACCACAAATATGCTCCTCAATGCCTTTGATGCATACTCACCCCATGCTTCTCAACAATAATCTCTGGCTAACATAAAGTCTAGAAAGTGATGCCTATTTCAACAGCTACTGGTGTCAACATCGGCAGCTACCCACGGCTACTTTATACCTAACCGCTCATAAGTAAGCAGCTACTAAAATCGTCCGTCTCCATTGCCCCCTTCTCAGTGATCTTATAATGAAAAAAAAAACGGTATGTATTACCCAAATAACCTTTAATGCTGCTTAGGAGCATCCTGCACCAACAATGTCCCGCCATTCAGAGTCACTGCCAGAATCTTGCTGGCCGCCTGCCTTAATTGTCTGTGATAAGGCCCTGTATTCTAGCCTGATAGCATGCCTATTGTTGCTATTGCCCGTTAACGGCTGCCCGCTGTACTGTGCCAATCACTACGATAGCCTATACTAAGGAACCTGAACCTAGGTTTAATATAAAGTGACCCACCCCACACTTTGATTTGTACTTATTACACCTAGTTTAAATGGTGCTTGGAATTTGCACAAACTTGTTTGCATATGGCACTTCTTGTCCACGCTGTGATCCTCGAGCTTAGGTGAACCCCTATTGTTATAATTGCACCTACCTGTTTGCACATTGCATTATTAGCCTTTACTGTGAATTTTGAATTTAGATGAACCCCTATTGCCGTAATTGCACCTACCTGTTTGCACTTCGCATTTTTAGTCTTTACTGTGAATTTTGATTTTAGGTGAACTTCTACTGCCGTAATTGCACCTATCCGTTTGCACATTGCATTATTAACCTTTACTGTGAATTCTGAATTTAGGTGAACCTCTCTTGCCACAATTGCCCTTACCTGCTTGCACATTGTACTTTTAGCCTTTACTGTGAATTCTGAACTTAGGAGAACCTCTATTGCTACAATTGCACCTACCTGTTTGCACATTGCATCTTTAGCCTTTACTGTGAATCCTGAATCTAGTTGAACCTATTGTCGAAATTGCACCAACCATCTGTACCTCACTTTTATCAGACTGTATAGAGACCTTGAACCTAGGCATTGCCCCTTATGGACTCCCATTGCCAACTATAACTAACTGATAGCGCTAGCGCAGTATTCACTGCTTACTACTACCCTGCCTACCATGAGCAAAAATATAAATACCCAGACCCTCCTACTTACGATTGGACTCTTCACCATCATGGTCTCTGCTACCTCGAACACAAGCCCACCCATAGACAGAAACATGAGACTAAGGGCAAGGCTACCCTGCATCTATGAGCCTAAAAGAAATAATATAAACAATACCACTGGACTCCTCTCTACCCATGACTACCTGGCCAAGTGTGCACAGGCAACTAAATCAGTCATGGTTTTCCTCCCTCCCCCAATTTTGGGTAACATTTGTGTGTTTGGAGGGGAGTTGGTTCCTGGTCTCCTGATTGAAACGCTTGTGCCATCACTACAATAACCAGAATCCCCTGAGACTGAAATTGAAAAAGTAATTATCAACACCTGGAAAGGAACACAGCCAACATAGCCTCCCTGATGAGAGTTTGAGACTTGAAAGTACTTGGAGGAGTAGAACTATTGTGCATTTGAAGTGTAGAAGTTGGGATTTAACCCTGGTAATTTTTGAACATTGTTGGGACTATTTGCATCTGGGATTTAACCCTGCTATTTTTTTAACTTTGTTGGGATTTAACCCTGTTATTACTCACATCATTTGTTAAATGACTGAGAACTAGGGTGCGTGCCTGACCTTCTTTTTCTACTTAATGTTGCAGGACACCCAGGCTCCAGAGGCAGCAGCACCGGGGTTATTATGCCCCCACTTTGGAGAGCCATAGTCATGGTTTTCCCCTTTGCCCCAGTTTTGGGTAAGATTTGTGTGTTTGGAGGGGAGTTGGTTCCTGGTCTCCTGAATGAAACTCTTGTGCCATCACTACAATAACCAGAATCGCCTGAGACTGAAATTGAAAAAGTAATTGGCAACATGAACAATGTTGGGAATATTTGCATCTGGGATTCAACACTGTTATTTTTTAACTTTGTTGGGATTTAACCCTGTGATAACTCACATCAGGATTAAATGACTGGGAACTAGAGTGCGCGCCTGACCTTCTTTTTCAACTAAATCAGACACCTCAAACCCGGTGCCTACCCAATCTCAAACAAAGGTAGCACCCGATTCAAAATAGACACTTAATGAAACCTTCACAGAATCCTAACCCTAAGAGTACCCTGACATTAACCGGGTCACTCATCAATGCCAGATCTATGGTAGCCCATGCCACCAAAATTTCTGACATTCTAAGCAATGGCAGCCTGGACCTACTTGCCATAACAGAGACCTGGCTCCACGAGGCGGCAGGACCTACACTGATGTTAGCTGTAGCTGACAGCTACCATATCCTCAGAGTAGATAGACCTAATGCTAAAGGCGGTGGCCCAGCCATCATCTCTAAAACTACTTTGCCTATTAGGCTTGCCACCTCACCTCCTTGTTCATCCTGTGAAATACTCACAGCTAAATTGCTGTTATCCACTAACGGCACGTTGACCACCCATCTGATTTACAGGCCCCCAGGACCATTAGGAACCTTCGAGGATGACATTATGAGCCTCATAGCGAATAATATGCAAAAGCATTCTCAAACCTTGCTGATGGGTGATTTCAACATCAGCCTCAATGACCCAGACAACAAGCCTGCCCACTCAATAACAGTCCTACTCAATGGCCACGGGCATACCCAAAAAGTCCTCTCACCTATCCACATCAAAGGTAGAACCCTCGACTGGGTATCCGAACTTAACTGTAACATTGCCATCACCGACATCGCCCCACAACCTTGGACGGACCATTACTTAATCAACTTCACTGCCACACTCGATCTTCTCAGTCCCAAAACTATCCGTATGATACCCCCTCCTTACTAGAAGTAAAAAAGATATTACTGCTGAAAAACTCATCCCGCTCCTCCTCCCCGCTATCAATGGCCTGAAGAACAACACCGACCCGGACACCTTAGTGGACAACTTCAACAAAGCTATGACTACGGCACTAGACACCATCACACCAACTAAACTGTGCAAAGGCAAACAGGAAGCACACTTGAATGCCTGGTTCACACCCCAACTTAATGATCTAAGAAAGCAGAAAAGAAAGCTTCAAGCTATCAGGCGCAACTCGCCTACCAACAACACCGAAGCCAAATTAGCCCAACTATCCAAATGCTACAAGAAATAAATCATCAACACAAAAAAAAATCTATTTGACGACAGAATTACAAAAGCCAAATCGAACATGAAGGAACTCTTCTCCATCCTCCGGGAAATGGAATCCCCCCTACAACCAGTAGACACTGTCCCAAAGGACAAGATATGGTGTAATAACATACAAAACACCCTATCGAATAAAATCTCGACCCTCCATATTAAAATGACCAAAAAAAATGACTATCTGCCCCTCTCTGATCAACAAACACCACCACCCATTGAGCACAATACTATTCCTCCTTTCAGTTTCAAATCAATCTCAATCATTGATACTGAAAAGTTCATCCTCTCCCTGAAACCTCCAACTGCAAGGGGCACAGTTGCCAAGTGCAAATAATAAAGGATGCAACCAGAGACCTAGCCCCATTTATCTTGAAGCTCATAAACTCTTCCTTTAAATCAAATGCAGTACCTACCAACCTAAAAGAATCCTAGGTCCTCCCCTTACTTAAAAAACAAACCCTTGATCCATCCGTCCCCACTAACTATAGACTCATCACCACCGTACCATTCCTACTCAAAATTATTGACAGAGTAGCCTACTTAGAAATTCAAGACTACCTGGAAGCTAATCATCTGCTAGGATCTCGGCAATCGGGGTTCTGCCCTCTCCATGGCACCAAAACAGCCTTGCTAGACCTTAAGACAAAAATTGAGGAGTTAAAGGAAAGTGGCAAAACAGCTCTGCTACTGCTACTGGACTTGTCAGCAGCCTTTGACTTGGTGGACAATGCAGTTTTATGCAGCCCACTCAGGCTCGCTGTTAACTTCGCAGGAGAAGCTATAGCCTGGGTCCAATCCTTTCTAGCCAACCGGGCTATGAGAGTTTTCTCTACCTCCACCTACGCTGATCCTATCCAAATAACATGCAAGTCCCACAGGGATCCTGTGTCTCACCCACCATGTATAACATTTTCACCAAGCCACCATTTGACAAGTTGGACAGACTGGGCGTCACCTATCTGCCTGAACGACGATAAAACTGAGATTCTGCTCCTCGGATCTGACTCGAACCTAAACAAACGAACCCCAAACTACGCATCCTTCAACATTGACAACAATATCATTCACGTTATGCCCGAGGTAAAAACTCTAGGATTCTATCTGGACTTTTCTCTCACCCTGAAGAAGCAAGTCAACTCCCTCTCCTTGACAACAGCTTAAACTTGTAAATTAATCCGTGCTGCCAGACCATTCCTCTCCAGTGCCAGCTGTATCACATTGGCTAATGCTCTTATCATGTCTAGACTAGACTACTGCAACGTCCTGTACTCAGGAGCCAACAAGTATGTCACTGACAAACTCCAAAGATTGCAAAATAACGCCCTAAGAGCAGCGTTGAACATCCCATATAGAGAGCACATCTCTAAATTCCGGAAAGAGGCCCATTGGCTAAAAATAAAGGATAGACTCCTCCTCAAAACAATATCAATTACTTCCAAATGTCTAAACAATCTAGCACCTCCTTATCGGAAACAAAATTCTAGGAAATCTACAAACCGACCTTTGAGATCTGCCAACACATTCCTGCTCGAAATCCCTAGATTTAAACTAACCACGGCTGGAGGAACTAGATTCCCAGTCAAAGCTGCGCAATTATGGAACACACTCCCAATAGACCTTAGAAGTCCCCTACCCTACGCCAGATTTAGAATCAATGCTCTGAAATGGCTCCGCTCTAATGACCCATAACCACCGCTCCTTCCGACTGCCACTCTACCCTGACAACCACTCCACCTAACATTACTACTGCGATTTACCAGTCATGTATCTGATCAGTTATACCTTCCTTGCTCAACAAATGAAAATGATTATACTGTTTCATTTACTGTACTCAGATTGTATTCACCTGTATCCATGAATGGCAAATGTCTGCACTGTTTCATTTACTGTACTACACATTGTATTCACATGTATGCACCAGCCTGTGTTAGGCACTGTAACTAAGCTTTGAGACTTCTTGTACTGTTGCGCCCAGCTGCCCAAGGGCTTGGTGCGCATTATCAAATTAATAAACAGACAAACAAACAAACATAGTTTTGTCCCACGACTCTCAAGATTCAAGGCACCAAAGCTCTTGAATCTCCTGAACGTACTGAACAGGGTCTTCATCCTCACACATTTTGCGTGACGTAATCGCCTGATGTCTGACGTGTCTGGGTACTGTGTTTGCAATGCTTGCAATTCAGCTGCTTTGCAATTTGCAAATGGTATCCCATCATGTGAAGTGTTTTGTATCGTCACCCCTGGGAGCCCCACCCTCTTCCAGATGTCATCAGCAGAGTCACCCACTATTGAAACTAATAATCCCTTTACATCACCCACTGCCAGCCTAGGACCGCGGTCAGCTTTTCATTCTTATAAATCCATTTTCCGCTACTGCCCTTAAAGACGGTAGCCTGCATTTGACATTTTCCTTTTCTGTGTGTTTCCAGGGCACATACTAAGGTCTTGCCCCTTCCCTTTCTAGTAATGGCATCTCTGAATATGCTGCCCTCTCCTCCAGTGTCCTTCGGTACTGCCTCATTTGTATAGGTCCCCTCTCATCCTCAATATCAGCACACATATCTACCGGTTCTAGGTTAGGTACCTGTTTGCTCTCATCATAGTCCCTAGACAACTGTCCCCTTGAACACACTATTGCTGTCTTCTCCCTCCTGCGTCCTGGGAGATCCCCAAGTCTGTTGATATATGTGTTATGTGCAGTGCAAATGTCATTGGCCCGCTGCGCTTGCTCCTTGTCCTCAGCCCTTCCTTCTCCCTCTTCTTGCAATCTGCACTCCCATGATACCCTGTCATCTGACCCCACGGGGTTAGGTCTGCTCTGCTCCCCCCTCTCGTCATCACTGTGCCGGCTCTCATTGTCAGACCCTGTGTCTGTGTTACTGCAAAAGTAATTCGTGAAACTTAGTCTCCTCAATGTTAAATCTGTGTAGGGGTTCATGCTAAGATCAATGTCTACCAACTTGCATTTGCTGCTACCTGCCCAGGCCCCTAGGACTGTTCTACTGTCTGCCGCCATGCTCCTTCCTCACAAATTTGTGCTATCTGGTTCTACTTTTCTCTCTTCCTCGCATTTATTTCTCTCCCAGTTTAGGTCCACCTGCGTCTTATTGTTCACTCCTCCTCCTCCCTGCATGCTCGCTCTCTTGCCAATCTATCCAAATTCATCTTTCTCTGTTCCCTCCCTGCTAACTTGCGTTTCTCTTGCTCTGCTATCTCCCTTCGTCTCTCTGCCTTCTATATTTCTCTCTCCCTCTTCTCTCTCCTTTCCCTCTCCGCTCTCTTCCTTTCCTTGAGATCCCTTCATATCCTTTCTTCTTCTTCTAGCTGTTCTTTCTCCTCCTCCTTCCTTCACTCCCTGTCTTCCCGCTCCAGTTTCACCTCTCTTCTCCTCTGTCTGTCCTGCCATTCTAACCTCACTTCCCTGTCCTTCTCCCTTCTATCCTCCTCTTCCATTATTTCTGCCGAATCAGATGTATAGCAATACTTTTCCAGGCTCTCGATTGTCTTAGTTGCCCTGTCTGGCTCCCCTGTTGTCTTCCCTTTGAGTTTCAAGAGTATCTGCCCTGCTATCCATTTGTCTGTGCTTATTCCCTCGAATTCTGCTCTCGCACTCTGCAGCCCCTCCTTGCTTGTTCCCACGCCACTAGCTGGCTGTCCTGCACCTTTTGGTTTCTCTTCTCTAGTGCATGGTGGTTGCTTATAGGTCAGATTTGAGTACCGCTCTGCTGCTCTAAGCTCCCTCACTGGGTACATCCCTGCTCGTCATCTGTGTCATCAGATATCACACTTGGAGGGGCAGGAGGGGGTGCGGAAGGGTGTGATCCCTCTTCCTTCACCTAGTGCTGGTTTAGCATCCACTGACGCTTCGCTGTGTTCCCCTTTTCCTCTTGAAACATGCACCACAACTCAAATATAGCAATACGCGTGGTCAATTTCTTCTCCTTATAAGTGTTCTGCATGTGTGTCAATAGCGATCGCTACACGTTTATGGAGAAATTGCTGCAAGGCGGCCATGGTTTTGTTAATTTATCTTCTGCGTTTTTGGACCACTCTATGCTGTCCTTACAATCTGTTCCATGTAATGTGGCAAGGTCTTACACAAATGTTGAAGGGTGGTGACTCCCCCGCTATTTAACTGATACATTTTTGGTAGCCCTTTTACCTGACCTCATGTTGAAGCTTTTGATAATCCATTGTTCAAAGGATAAAAGTCACAATACAATGGTAATACATTCCTATTTCTACGAGCCTCTGAGTTCTACACTTTATGCAGTGTGCTCCGCACACAGCCCCTCCTTCACAATCGCTGCCTCTCTCAGGCACTCCACCACAATCCTGTGCATTCACCTTCTGAGCACTGCCACTTGTTCACCTCATCTGCCAATCCCAAGTTCACAATACAAGCTCCTCACCATCCAAAATTTCTCTGTCCTATGTGTAAACCTGAGGGTGACATCACCAAGCCAACAACACAACAGGTAGATTGAATATTGTCCGCACACAAAATAGCCCATTACTCCCAAACCCACACAAACCCCACAGCTGTCTTCCCACTCTCCAGGCGGAATATGCTAACATTTCTTGTGAACAAACTGCACCCGTTGTGTCTCCTAACATGTGAAATGCCTATCTCCAGGAGGCTTAACCAGCCAATTCACCTTCTGCAATCTAGGATAGCTCCAGCTAACCCTCGTGGGAACACCATCATCTATGACCCCAGCTAAACGCCAAACCCACAAAAATACTTTATTCATAAATTCTGGTCATCCAAGCTCTCTAAGTCTGAATATGACCTAAATATAGAAAAGGGTACTTCTACCTCTGCACAGTCCCTACTCACAAAAATGGTACTAAAAAAATACTATGACACTGCTAAACAATACTTCCCAAATGTTTGACAATACCCACTGTTACCCCAAAATGCTCAATACCCTCCCTTGTTCCCACAATTTCTATTAGCCTGGTCCAATACTTACTTTCCGTGGTCGCTGACACTGCTCGGCTGCCGGCTCCCCATCAAGGTGCTTGCCTGCCCATCCTGGTCTGCCTGGACACTTCACCGATCTTGAGCAGGATTATTTCCAAACGGCTCCTGACGACCTTTAATATGGGTATGCATTTGCTGTTCTTCTCGAAATATACAGAAGGGTCCCAAAGCTTCTCACGTTCGGAGGTGAAGGAGTCAGCTTAGTGCCAGGTTAGTACCATGAACCATCCTCTGCTAACACCTTGTTGGGAGATCTCCCAGGTCGGTCCGGGGGTTACTGGGAGTTCGCGGACCCAGAACTCATGGAAGGCCCAACACCTTCTCCCAAAAGGAACGCAGGCCCAGGCAGACGGCAAGTTCAACTGCAGTTTATTACAGCCAAAATCAACAGGGATCAGTACAAGGAAAAAGCTCCTGGAACGTCTCAGCGATCTCTGGCTCTCAGGCCCATTTTTAGGGAAAACCATGTTATAACGACATCACAACCTAAGCCCTTATCCAGCAAACCTATCAAGCAATCGGATTGGGCATTGAGTGGTAGTCCACCTATAGTGAACAATATACATGTTAGTGCACTGGCTCTCCCATGTCAGATGTCAGGCCTGGCCAATCCCAATATTGCTGTTACTAAGCAATGTTTCAGTATGAGGGTCTGATCATTGGTTCTTTCCCGTTGCTACCCGCGCTTAGGATCCTGAACTGTGATGGGCTAGAGCTGACATTACCCAGGCCTGGAACCCGAATCGGTTCTCAGCTCAAGGTGTACCTTCTCAAGGTAAAAAGAACAACTATGTGTCTGCAGTGTAACATGTGTGCACCACCAAAGACTATGAGTGTGTGCGCTCATCTCATGCAACACGTGGCTTCTCCTTTAACAACTTTGTTGCAAGCTTCTGTCTGGCTGCATGAGACTGCTCCTCTTTCCCAGCTGCTAGTTCGGTTCATCATTGGCTCGGCCAGTCAGGTGCTCAGAGACTGTTTTTTGAGGCCTCTGGAGCTCTGAATTACTAAGATTGTATTCACATTTACTACAGCTGGTGTTACTGTAGTTCAGGGAATGGAATGTCACGTGTATCTTGGTGGCCTTGTCAGCAGGCCTTGTCTCACATGTTTGTTTCCCCTAGCAGCCTGAATTCGCTCAGCTCAGCTCCTGCCGAGGGTCTGTGGCCTGGTGTAGCTATCCTAAACCATAACAAGGTCTCTGCTTTTTACGATTCTATAACCTTCATATGTTAGTTGTACATGGTTCTGTCAGGTCGCATAAGTGCTCCTGCAGTTCCATAGGGTTAATTTGCATATTAGTCTCTGCAAGCTGGTTCAGGATCTCTTGTATCTTGCGGTTTCTGCGTTGCTGCGGTTAAACTAATGACAAAATAATAAACATGAAGACAGTATATATATGTGTCTGTCCTCTATCTAATAGAACTGTACGCATGTGTTCTTCATGTATTCGGTTGTGTGATTGTGTCCCGATGTGCAGATGGCACATCTGCTTCATGTCTAATGCTGCTATGTCGTGGTGTCTCTAAGGATGTCATGCATGGCTTCTTGGTGCTTTAGTTGAGACTGTAAATGGAGTTGTCCCTAGTTGCGTACTGAGGCTCCTTATCCACTCTGGGTAATGTATGCACTGCTCCTGGACTATAGGGTTCGCTGAGTGGGTACCTTTCAACATACTTGTCTATTATGGGAGCACTGAGATCAGTCCGAAATGGTACAAACTCTCATCTTATCTTCTGTTCTTCTTCCGGGTCATGTGTCTTGTGGGAGGGGGAGTAGGGGTGGGATTCAACCATCTCTCTTCAGGTTGTGTGTGACATCATTTATATCTGTGAGTAATACCAAAAGCAAATCGCTTTTATAGAACTGGCACTTGATAAAAGAACCTTGAGTGTTACTGCAAAAAACAATGTGTGCCTTTAAAAAAAAGCATTAACCTTTATCACAGATTGGTACACACCTAGAAAACACTACAATTATAGGTATCTGCCATATCACTTTTGGATTTGGAATGCATTGGAGGTCATTGCAGATGTGGAAATTGTGAAGCATGTCAATTCACCAAAGCTTTCAAACTATTTAAATATACGCGTATGAAATTGACTTTGATGTGCCATACAAATTGTGCGAGCATGGATGTAGTCATTTGTTGTAGGTTGTAAAAATAATGAGACTTATAAAACAGATCATTTTCAAACACAGATCTTGTAAAGATAATAATGTCAGAGAGAATACACTCATGGATCACTATAACAAACTGAAACATACTGACAGAGATGTTGAATGTTACAACAGCTATCACTGCAGCCGAGAGGAGATGTATACCTCTGTCTATGACATTTAGAACAGAAGAGGATATATTGTTGGAACATAGTGCAGGTGGTCTAAATATTTGTATTGAATGGCATGATTTATTATTCTGTGGTTTATCCAACACAGGGACAACCTGTGTTGATTAGAATGAGTCATAGAAATATTGTGCATCAATTGTTTATATGTAACATCTATGAGAAAAGTGGCATAAATTGCATCCAAAATGTATATTAATGAATTATTTATTCATATTAACATAATATTATTCAGCATTGTTTGATGGTGATCTTCATAATATATTTATGTCTGTACCTGATAACCAATTATTTTAATATTCAATGTGGTGTGCACACGAGTCTTCAGGGGGATAAGAGTGTTCAGAATCATAAAAATACACTGCATCACCTATTTATATGTAATATCTTAGTATTAGGACGTGGCAAACTGCATCCAAAATGAATTTTAACAGTAATATCGCCATGTCTAATAATAATAATAATAATAATAATAATAATAATAATAATAATAATAATAATAATTATAATAATAATAATAATAGGGCAGGATCAAGTTCATGAACATCTAATTAATTCTATCAAAAGACCAATAATTGTATGGGATGTTGGCAATTTGAATAACTAGAATAATGTCTTCATCTCAGCATTTTGCCGCACTGGTGCTTAGCCATCTTTTCTCCCAATATTGTGTACTAAAGCTAATTGATGCTGTGGTCATTAGACAGTAAAAGTTTGCAGAATCAAGGCCAGTCTTCTGAAAACAACAGAAATGCTGACATTTGGCAGAACTTTGCTGTTAACTGGACACCCCAACAAGGCATTGTTGAATTTATTTTCATTGGGTTTCATAGACAAATCTCTTACAACCTCAATCAATATTGATTATTTGTTTATTTATTTATTTATTTATTCACTATGTTGCAAAGTTTGCCATTTAATGAATTACTGAATCATTCTTCAAAACTTTGTTTGTGTAACAATAATGATTAGGAGATACACTGACCTGAGGTTGCCGGGGTTCTTTATGAAAGTAGAGTTATCAACGACTCTGTCAGACCCCTGGCTGGTGACAGTGGGTCATATAGAATCAGGGAATTCCCTTAATGAGGGAAAAACCCATGTAGATCTCCCAAACATTTGTCTGCCTTGCAAAGGTGGAATTCTTGCAGAGTGAGAAGAGCTGATCCTTCCGATCTTACGAGGCGTAGAGAAATACTTGTGATGGTAGAGCAGGGTAAAACTGTGAATATCCCAGGCAATGAGGCAGAGCAAGGTGAGGAAAACAAAGAGTGGAAAAATAATTGATTTCAAGTTTTTATTTTTCAGAGGCAAGGAGCACGACACCAATAGAAGCTTGGTTGCAAGCAACAGACCTGGAGGTGATGGCTAGCCAGGAGAAGTAAGGACAGAGAAAGTCATTGAGGGTGAGGAGCGCATGTGTCGGAAGGCAGCAGCTGGGTGGCACTGTAGGCGAGGAGTGCTGGTTCAGAAAGGGGGCAGTGGAAGGACAAGGAAGGCCAGGAGTGCATGTTCAGGAAGGCAGCAGCTGTAGGTTACTGAGAGCGAGGAAGGCTGCAACTGGAGACACAGAAAACGAGGAGCACATGTTCAGGGAGGCTGTAGTTGGAAGACACAGAATGCAAGGAGCGCATATTTGGGAAAGCTGCAGCTGATGTTTGCTGATAGCGAGAAGCGCGATCAACGGCAATCCTGGACATCGAGCAGGAAGGAAGTCAAGTGGTGCAAAGCGATGGTGGGGAAAAAAGAAGGAAGGTGCGAGGTGCCCGTTCTCAATGGAGCTGAGTAGGTTAAAAAGCTGTGAAATAAGAGAGTTAGCAGGACAGGGAATGAAGAGTCTTGGCGATCCGGCAGCTTGTGAATCCCGGGGAAGAAGTACAGCAGGCAAGAAGTCTGCATACTGTGAACACCCTAGGAGAACAGTAACGTAGCACTCTGCTGATTTCCAGCGTATAAATAAGGGTGGTCTCTTCCTGCGTGCATCACAAGATTGCATTTCTGGATTCTATATGAGACCATTCTTGGTGGCCATCTTGGTGGTAATGCTGACAAGCGTGGATAGGTTTCATCTTCCATGTGTCCCACAATTTCCAGGGTTTGGGGCGATTCTTGACAGTTGGTGAGCCGTTATGAAATGAAGTTTGCTGTAAGGATCATTAGTTATAAATATTGTTAAGACACATTGAAATTGTGTGCAGTGACATATTATTTTTGGTACTAAAATGAGAAATGTTTGTTTTAATTCATTATAGTATAAAGTACATGGGCATCCATTAACGGACTTTAAATAAATGTTGCCCGACAAAGGCTGTAATTGAATTGGAGCAACAAAGTGGTTAGCTCACATAAGGCTACAATATTGAGTGTTAATACTTTGAATTGAGAATCATCGTCATCAAGAACATCACTTTGGGAGATTGTGAACTGTTGTAATCTGTTCCCAAAATGTGCGGCATCATTATTACAAAAATTAAAATTGATCAATTTTAGTTTGAGGTCAATTGTGACTAGCCCCGTGTAATTGGTTTTAAAAGGTTACACATAATCAAATCAAATGTGATACTGAAGCACATAATTAATTATTGATTGTGACTGCACCCCCTTGATGCATTACACTACACAATAATTTGCTGTTATATTAATATGACAAAAAAAAACATGACATTATATTTGTTTTCCAGTCTTAGACATGTTTTGTTTGTTGGTAAATTAGGAAATGGAACTATCTGTTTCTCTGGTGGTGCTCTGCAGCTTGGATTACTGAGGACGATTACCACATTAAGGTAGAGAAGAGTGGGTGAGCGTAGGTGGTCCTAGTGGGTTGGACAGGCAGAGTCCTTTGATTTCTGGGCAGTTGAGGATGGCCTGCGGGAGTATCCAGCTGAAAAAGATGGCAGGTGTAGAAGAGATGTTGGCGGCTAGAATAGAATGAGTGGATACATTGTACAATAAAGCATGTGTTCCTCACCACTTGAGTAGGTGATGACTCTTTGGCTGGTGCTAATATATTTTGTTTCTGATTTTGTCTACACTGGTCTTGTTTATCACATGACTGTATTGCATGACAGTTGTTACCTTGGTTACTTGCCAGTAATCTTCATTAGCCGTAGTCCTATTTTTGTTCTTCACAGTTCTTACCTTTTAGGCCCCACCTTTCCTACAGGAACCATTTTGTTATCTTTCTGGAGGTATATTACATCACACTTACCCAAAATCCCTTGTTATTATTTCCCAAACCAGATCAGGGCCTCTTACATATCCAGGGTGGGTGAGGATGATCATTAGTATTGTGACGAGGAAGACTGGGCTTGAGATTAAGGGTGATTACTGGTACGTAATCAGGAAATTACCTCTTCCTTGTCTCACTACTTACCATTGACGTGTACCCAACCTATACCTTGTGGAAGGGACACAGTGAAACACCCATTTTAAAATGAGCGTTGCTGCATCCCAACACCTATGTTATTACGTTCAACCCCATTACTATTCAATCCATGACAGTTGTGAGCACTCCTTCCCCAAAATGCCAATCCTTGGGGTTGTACACTTTGAGTCTATAGTGTTTTATGAACATATTTGGATCTTCCCAGGTAACTGCACTACATATTTCCTGTAAGGAAACTCCCTAGACTACTGGCCAAGAGGTCGCCATGCCCCTTGTTCATCGGCCCTGCACTTGTTAGGTTATGGGAAGCCCAGATTCCTCATATGTCTTTGAAATAAATGTCTCGATCCAATGGCTGATTGTTAGCATCATGGACTTCCAGCCTGCTGTTCCAAAAATAACCAAAATGCTGTCAGATCCACTGATGTTCTCAGTTTTATCCAGATATTCCAGGACCTCTATTTTCACACCTATAGAGTTTCTTCTACAGTCTTGGGGCCCTGACAGAAAGCAGGGAAGTCGACATCCTGAAAGGTATGAAATGTCGGCACAACTCACTGGTGAAATGTAGGTTCTGACTGAACTCTAAGAAAGGGAGGCCTGCACAACAGGCCTGCTATCTCTCCAGTCTACGTGCAGAGGTAATGACAAAGAAAAAGGCTGTATTCAGCGTTAATTGTATAATGTCAATTTGATCAATAGATTCAAAGGGAAGAGTCTGCACGACTCGCAGCATCAGGGCTAGATACTGTGGATCTGTGCCTTTATATGAGAAAGGCCTAGAAGATGCCAAACCTTTTAAGAATCTACCCATTGTGTTGAACCAGTAGGAGCAGGTGGACTTAGAGGTGACATGATCAAGAGTGTTTATTTAAATAATAAGAACAATGCCTATCTGGTCCCGGGTTGGGTGTTTGCCCATATCCAACATTCATGTTTTTTTGGCTCCCATTACCCATGTGGCTTCCCCAGCCTCGGATACAATTGGTCGCCCCTCTCAGCGCCATTACCTCTCCAGGAGCGTTTGCTTCCCTTGCTCTGCCCCGCTCAGCAGGTGATGTACTTTTCATGTGGAGATCAGGGATCTGATCTTTCTGCTGCATTCTGGTCTCTGTTTTGGTTAACCTAGCCAAGGCCCACCATGGCTTCTGCGTGGTCACGCCACCAGGCAAGACGGTCTCTTCACCAGGCGAGACGGTCACTTCACAGTCTCCCTGTCTCTCTTGACTTTGGCCTCATTGCCATTCAGGACACCAGCCTTCCAGTGTCTTGCTAGTGATTAGCTCACTCTCCACTCTACTGCCGGCTCTGCTGTCTAGCATGACTCCGCCCCATCATGAGGTCCGCCTGTCAGCAGCTCACCTCTATGTAGGAATCACTCTCCTCCATTTCAAGTTCCTTGTTGTTTTATGTATGTGATTACAAACAAATAGGGTGCGCCATTCCTCTTTGACTGTTTAGATCAGGTGAGATCCAGCATTACCTGAAGTCAAAGAGATTGAGGAAAGGTCACTATTTGGAGAATCCAAAAAAGAAGAAACAACAGTAATTCCATTTCCCATTTATGGCAATGTATTCTGGACAGTGAGTTTCTTATAAGAATGGGAGTCTGTGTCCCCAAGAGGGGAGTCCATCCCAGTGAGGTCCCACTTTCCCAGACCCCTAGGGAGGGTCTTGATTATCAGGCTCACCTCCCTAGCCACAAAGGAAGGGACAAATAGTAAAGATTCCTCACACCACCCTTTGTGAAATGGAGGAACTTCAGCATGGGCCCTATACCCTGCAGTGTAGATGGAAAACATCAGACCTCTCACAGTACCTGAAGAAATTCACCCAATGTATATTGTAAGCCTCCAGGAAGGCTGGGTGCTTAGAATGGAGTATTGTTTCTGCCACTACATCAGACCCTAACGCCAGTAACTTGCCCCTCTCAACTTTCTGGTTGACCAGTAGATTTTGTGTATCTCGCAAATCTGAGTGACGAGATTCACCGAACCTCCTGACACATGAGCAAACACTTGTGTATGGGCACGATATAAATATCATATCATATCATATCATATCAAATCATATCATAAAAGAGTGAGAAAAACACACTTCAAGGCCACTAGAGAACTATCAGTATCATTTGAGACCTGCTCTTTCTGATTTTCCATATTGTCCTTGTAATCAGGGGTATTTGGGGAAATGGATACAATAACCCTGAGAACATTCCAGAATCAATGCATTTATTCCCTGGACACCTTATGTCTGAAATCCTGTACAAAACAGGTCAAACTTTGCTGATGTTTTGGAGGAAAACAAACCTATCGTGGGGGTTTCAAAGCTCTGACTGTGCTCCTTGATGGTTCTCTCTGATAATGACAGCTGCTGAGAAATCAGGAAAACTTTAGTAGGTCTGTCTGCCCTGCCTTTCTCTATACTTCAGATGTGAACTGTCTTACAGAGACCAGAAATTTCTCTCTGTCTAGGGTCTCCCACACCAAGAAGTTCTGGGATGCCAACCCGATCCCAATGACAATTGACTTCCTGCATAAGTCCTACTGGCTTGCTTTCCCTTGAACTGATTTATTTGGACACTGTGGTGGCTCTCCAAACCAGGGAGCTTGTATCTGTGATAAGAATTGTCTTTAAGGGGAAGACACCAACAATTAAATTCCTCAGATTACCTGTGTGTAACCGCCATCCCAACACCTCCCAAAGTTCCTGAGGCACAGGAATAGAGAATTGGAAGTCTGGGATGGCAGGAGCCAGTGATTTAGAACATGGGCAATCAAGGTACTGCGGTGAAAGCCTGCCCATTGAACCAGTAATACAAAGGATAACATATGCTATGTTAAGTTGTGTTATACCCCGCACAGTTGCCATTGGCATAGTCTCCAGCCGCTCATGTGGCTTTGTAAGAAGGAGGGTGAGGTGGGTTAGTGAGGGAAGAGGGATACAATAGAAGTTGTGCTCTTCTGTTGATGCTTGAGGAACCAGGAGGAACTGTTGTCCTGTCTGTGTCGGTTTTCTAAGTGAGTTTTGATTGTGTGTACTGGTCTGTTGTATCCAAAGGGGTGAGGCCCAGTGTCAAGGATTGTTTGTTGTTTGCAAATGCTTTTTATGTTGTATTTGTGTTTTGTGTGTAATTTAGCTAGCCCTATGGTGTCTGTGGTACTTGGGAGGTATACAGGAGAGGAGCAGGGTTGGTTAGTACAATGGCTATTCTCAATGTATCTAAAGTGTGATACAATTGTTACCTTCACAATTTGGCTGGGTTGTTATACATAGGCTAACAGTCATGATTCTTCTAAGTGCAATACATTCGATAATCTTCACATTTCTAATTGCAATAACTTGGCTATCTCTGGAAGTTCTCTTATGTGCAATACATTGGCTAATTTCACAGCTCTTCTAGGGGCTACCCATTCGCTAACCTAAAAAAATCTTCTGAGTGTAGTACATTGGTTGTCTTTGTATTTCATCTAAGTGAAGTATATGTGTTATCCTCATAAATCTATTGTGTGCCATGCATGGGCTGTTCTTCACCATTCTTCTAAATGCAATACATAGACTAACTAACCTTCACAATACTTTTAAATGCAATACTTAGGTTAACCTTCACATTTCTTCTAAGTGCAATACACAGGCTAACCCCCACATCTTTTCCAAATAGAATACACAGGCTAGCCCCTAGATTTGTTCTAACTGGAATCTATAGGCTAACATTCACATTTCTTCCGAATGGAAAACATGGGCTAACCTTCACAATTCATCTAAATGCAATACATAGGCTAACCTTCACATTTCTTCTAAATGTAATACGTAGGCTAACCTTCACAATTCCTCAAAGTGCAATACAGAGGCTAACATGCATAATTCTTCTAAGTGCATATGACTATGAAACAGTAGGAAACCCTGAGTTGAAGCCCATTCCTTTCCCCTATCTTTGGTCAGAGACACCTTTCAGAGGAAGAAAGACTGTCCCCGGCAGGTGCAGAACTGAGATCATGTGAAGGTCACATTCTGGGAGGCAACTAGATGAGAATTCTGTCAGTTCACAAGAACCCCCTGTCCTGCAACACTGTGCACACTTGATGAAGGTAAGACTCTGTTGTCCCCCTCTGTACCACCTTGATTAACCAGTCACCCATGAAGGGGAATATTAGAATCACTTGCAGGTTTAGATGTGCAACCAATTGAGCTACTTGCCTTGTGAAGACCCCAAAGGGAAGGCCCTGGAAATGATAGTGTCTCCCTCCCATATGAAATCTGAAGAACTTCTGCTGGGAATGTCTGTTGGGAAGATGGTAGTAGGTATCCTCCAAGTCTATTGATACAAGCTAATCAATTTTTGCTACTGGATGGAAATTCTTCTGCGGGTTTCAATTTTGAATTTCTCCACTTTTACACTGCATTGAAAACATTGATTAGTGCTAACACCATGCAAAAGCACACTTGTCATGGTGCAAAATGTTTCTTCTATTTCCCAAATGTTTTTTGCACTAGGACAAACTTTCCTTTGTGTTTCTACTTGGGAAATGTGTGCAAAGGTGCAACGTTTCTGTGATCTAGTCCCCGGTGGCTCCTGGTTTTAAAGCAGTAGTCTAACACATATTTGTGCGTGAAGAAAGAACTCCTTGTTGAGTACAAAGTGCAATAAACAAAAGGAGAGATCCTGTAACAGCTTTGTGGGCATCTTTCTACAAGTAACGGACAGCTGTATTCAAGTTAAAAGGATAGCGGCAACACACGCCTGCTCTCAATTGTGCTGATTGTAATCAGTCCTTCTTTTCTTGCACACCAAACATGGCAAGATGCACAATCCTCCTCATTAGCTACCGGGCCAGATTCTCAAAACATGTTTTAATACAAGCGAAGAGACATGTTAATGCATTTTATCACTTGCGCCAAAAAAGGATGAGGCACATTCTCAAAGGGTTTCTGAATGTGCGCATCCTAGATACGCTAATTCAGATACCCCTTTAAAGCCCTTTTTGCATTTTCACAAATAGGGTGGTGTTTCTGCACATTTAAAATCCTGAATTCACTAACAGAGTGAGCTTTGAAATGTGCAGAAATCAGAGTCCTCCTCCTCTACATTTTGGGAGAAGGCAGAGGGGGAGGAGCAAATCGTGGCAGAGTCATTTATGACCCTGGCACAATTTTCCCTAACTGTGACAACCCCGGATTTAAACCATGGCTGTCACACTTGCATTTACATCCCCCAGAGATGGAAATGTTTTTTTAATCATTTTTTAGCGGGAGACAGACCTTTATGTCACTGTCCTGTAAAATACACTCCCAGCAACCACATGGTTGCGGGGAGCCTGCCATACCTTATTTTAAGGGTCATGTATGCAAGGGGCTTGAACAGTGCATTTTTGCACAACTGTCCAGCCCCTCCTGTAATACGCAGGTCACATTTGAGAATAGGGATACCTTTGCATTACAGGGAGAAGGGACTACGTGCTGTCCCTTCTCCCAGTTTCATGGTGGCCATCTTCTTTATTTACTTTTTTAATTAACTTTCGAATGGCCACATGGTAAGGGAGGAGAAACTATGTATCCTGTTCCATGGTGCCCATCTTTCTGTTTCTTTTAAATTTTTCAGTTGCTAGTCGCCAAAGCCATTTCACAACTGAAAAAAGACGCTATTAGTAGCCAGGACTGAGCACCGGGGTACTAATACTACTAGTAGGTACTACTTTGCTTGGGCCTGTAACTATGGGCCCCAGGGCATTACATGAAGCAGTAATACCACCCACCTTGTGGCTTATTGCTTAAATAGTGCATCATCTGTGTCTTTTTCTTTTTCTCTCAGTTTTGAGAATCTGGCCCATCGTATCTGTAGTAGAAAAGTAGAGGCATGTTGTGTGTGTGGGGATGAATTTGGGCAGTAGCCCTGGAGCTTTCCTGGGATACCACAGTCCATAGTTTCTAAAAAAAATAAAAGTGCACTGCACCTATTGCAGATTTGTCTGCAAGTATGTATTATAGTAGTTAGGGTGTGTGCTCCTAGAACCCTCGGGATAACGGCAAATTGACCCAACCGTTACTAGTGCCTGAAATCCTTGAATTTCTGGGATATTATAGGTGCCAGTTAGGGTGGTAAATCTCCATTCCATTGAGTCTATAGGACTCCATGGAAGGGATTGCTGGAATCGCCGGCACCAGTAATACCGGAGCTGGTAATTCTGACATTTATTTGTCAGTGGGGGGCTTGATTTACCTCCAGCTCTTGGCTGGAGGTAAATCAGTGCCCCCACCAGCAAACTTGTGTTTTGCCAATCTGGGAAAATTACTGGTGTCACAATTACTGGTAATTTTACCTGCAATGTTCCCAGACCAGCAAACATGTAATGTCCCCAACGGTCTTGCAAGGGTGAATTATAGAGCCAATTGCACGAAATACTATCAAGCAACAAAGTCTGGTCTTGGGTTTCTCTGTGCAATGTGGTGTAGCAATATCACTCCTGTCTTGCCCTGCAGCACATTTTTGATCTGCTACATATGTGCGCACAACTCCTGTCATGTTATACACCCAAATAGGCTCATTGGAACAAGTAGCTTTTAATGTGCCATAAAGTCAGTTTTGGAACCTGGGAGGATGTTACTGACACAATCTCTGCATGATTGTTGAATGCTAATGGGTAACGGGGATTGTGAGGCGTTAATTGGTTTACACTTATACACACAGGCAAGTCCTTCCTTGACTGGCATATAGGGTGATAGGATAATACTTTTTTAAATTTTTTATTTCATATAGTTTATACAAACTTTTGAAATACAAAAACTGACACAATTCTCACAAATAAACCTGCACTAAAATTAAATTTTTGTCACATACTCATTGAATAGAAATAAAAACAGAAGAACAGTTTCTGCATAGTGGAGTAGATTATTCGTGTTTAAGGTTTATATTCTGACCATCAGTTCTCATTCACTGTTCACACTAGGAGGTACCAACTCGAACATCAAGTGTAGTTGTTCTAGAAATTTCGTTATTCCTATCATAAGTAGTTTACTCTCACAGTTGTGTAGTTGGCACCACCATTCTTCGCTACAATAAGTGTGATGTTTGTCCATCTCTTTTCTTAAGCATTTCTCTCGTTGTTCACACAATTTACTGCAGAAGAGGACTAGATGTTTTAAATCTTCGTCCCCATTTGCGCTTAATCTGCAGATTGAGTTTCTTAAAGAAATCCTCCGTCGGTTTCTCAGAACTTCTTTGGTTTCAAATATATTAAGACGGAATTTTAGATAGAGTCCTCTTAGATGTTTACATGGTGCAATGGTCAGATGTTTTGATAGAGTATTAACACTTCTGGCTTTATTTGGTGTGTTTCTCATAGATTTGTGTGTTAATCTTCGCTCGCCGGTTTCTATCCAGTCAAGCTCCATCAACTTTCTCTTGACTGCATCTGGGTTATTCCATAATGTATCCTCATCAGTTCCCAACTGGTTTTGAATTTCCCTAATTTGTTGACTCCATTCCAACAGAGCCGTTTTCCTTCCTTGTTTTTTGTCAATTAATATTTTAAATGGAGCCAGATCTGCATCCTTGTTAGTCTTTCGGAATAACGCTAGTTTATTGCATATTATTCTGGCATTTAATGTGGAGATCCCGATTTCATACAGGACACAAGCAGTTGGAGTGCTTTGAAGAATCTGGAGAACTTTCTTCCAAAAATAGCCTTCACATCTTGACCAGATCTTATACTCGCATCCAAACATATTTTCAGCTCCATAGGATTGTACTGGGATAACTTTACTTTGATAGAATTTCCTGACCGGAACAACTGAACATTTTCCATATTTTTTATGTATTATGATACCCTGTGATGTTAATTGCTTACAGTTACTTAGAAGTTTCTTCTTCATGGGTTCATCATTTATACTGGAATTTATCACCGTTCCCAGATATCTTGTATAAGGAACCTTGATTAGTTTCTTTGTCCCCAGTGCCCAACTGGATTTGAGTATACTTGACTTCCTTCTTCTTTTATTTTCGAGAACTAGAATTTCCGATTTTACTACATTGATTTCAAGACCTAGATCTTCTGTGAAGGCTTTTAGAGCTGATAATTTCCATTGTAAACCTATGAGTGTATGGTCTAAAATGACCATATCATCAGCATATAGGATATGATTAAGGTGGTATCCATTCACCTTTGGTGGAAATGACTTCACACTTGTTAATGCATCCCCAACTTCTGAAATATAGAAATTAAAGAGTGTAGCTCCGAGGGGACACCCTTGCTTAACACCCCTTTCCGTTGGAATCGCATTTGTTAGATTTCCTGAGTTGTCCAACCGAAATTTGATGTGGGTTCCTGGGTATAGTTTTTTGATGGCTTCGATTAAACTGGTGTTGCAACCTCTTTCCTTTAGTTTTATCCACAGCGTTTCCCGATCTACACCGTCAAATGCATTAGCCATATCTATGAAGGCTAGGTATACTTTTTGTCCTGACTTGATTGATTCCACCTTCAGCAAGTTCAGAATGAGGAGATTAAGGCTACAGCCCACTCCTTTTATGAATCCGGATTGTCGCTCATCGTAAATTTCCTGTTGCCGGATCCATGTCGTCAGTTGGATTAGTAATAAACTTGCAAAGACCTTCCCTAGCACATCGAGTAAGGCTATTGGCCGATAATTTGTGGGATTGGTGCGAATACCCTTCTTATAGATGGGAACTATTATCCCTGATTTCCACGTTGATGGAATCCGTCTTTCTTTGATTATTTGTTGGAACAGGATATCACAGAATTCGGCCCACTCATCAATGTTATCTTTCAAGTCGGCGTTAGAAAGGCCATTTGGTCCCGCTGCTCGCGAGGCACTGCTTTTTTTGATGCATGTTCGAATATCCTCCCGATCAATCTTTAGATCCCATGGTTGACTTAGTTGGGGGCTCAAGCACTGTATGTTTTTCGTTTTTTTAATAACTTTGTAAAATGGTTTTCCCACTCTTTTTCTGTTACCATGTTCATAAGAACTGCTTTCGCAGGATGTGTTGATTCATTTATTATTGACCGGAACCCTTTAGAATTTTTATGATTAAGCGCTGATAGCATTATCTCTGCATCTCTCTGTTCCATTAATGCTCTGCGCTCTTTACACCAGTTGTAATATCTATTCTTCTCTTTCTTTATCAGACTCCTACATCCTTGCTCTTTTGACGCACGGAGTCCTCTTATTGTTTTTCTTAGTTCTCTTTTTTTTTGTGCCAGCTCAGGATCGTATTGATGATTTTGGTGACTGGGTCTTTTTTGCGAGTTTCCCCTTTTTAGTTTTATAAATCTCAAACAAGTGATGGTATTCTATTGAATCCTTTAGAAGGGCGTTATGTTTTGGTCTCAGGATATCGGTTATTTCCACAATATCATCATTTCTCAACCGTAATCTGTTGTGACCAGGTTCCACTGCTATTTGATGATTCCATTGTTGGTGCTGTCTTAGATTTTGATTGTACCATTCCATTGACAGCACATTATGGTCACTTTGTTTGGTCTTTGTCACTTTAAAGGATCCAATTTCCTGTAGCATATTTCTAGAGACAAAGATTTAATCTAGGATAGATTTTTGTGTGCCTCTTTCCCAAGTCATTTCCGGCGGGATATCTCCCCTTGTAGTGCCATTCAGCATTACAAGATTTCTTGTTTCCATTTCCTCAAGCCATGTATCGCTTTTGCTCTTCTCGACTTGGTTTGGTAATGCTCTTGAATTTCCAACTTCAATTAGCTTCATATTGAAATCTCCACATATTATGATACGAGCATTCTGATAGTATCGAGTATTTCATCCTCGAATTTTTGATGTGTTCCTTTAGTTGTATTCCAATATATATTTAGTAAATAAAGTATTGTAAATGAGGATGATGTTTG
Organism: Ambystoma mexicanum; assembly: GCF_040938575.1. NCBI lineage: Eukaryota > Metazoa > Chordata > Amphibia > Caudata > Ambystomatidae > Ambystoma > Ambystoma mexicanum. Next base: position 134,674,961 of record NC_090932.1, read on the forward strand.
TTCTACTGTTTCCAGACAGGTCTATTGAAGATGCGACGAAATTATTTCTGATCATTTAATTCTTAACCCACAGTTTCTTCTCACAAGAGTCAGTTGACCAGACATACGGCAACCTTTTTTTCCCTGAATTGTTGGATTTATAGAGACATCAAAAGCCTCCACACATGGGGTTTTAGTCATCCAGGTTTCTTGTAAGCATATCAAATCAGCTGTCACTATGACTTCTGGGGTCAACCTCAATAGATGTGAGAAGCCTCTTGTGTTCCAAGAGGCGAGCGAGACATTGTATGATTTCCCTTGGCATTAGCTCTGACTTGGGGCGTTTAATGATTTGGCTATCCATGACCAATCGTTTCTTTCCTCCTTTGTATTTTGAGTTTCTTCAATTGTTTGTACACATTTTTTTCTTAATTTGTACATTCTCCACTGTTATTTGAATCTTTTTCTGCTTTATTTCTTCAATCGAGAGCAGAATTACAGATTCCTTCTCCACCAGCAGTGGTTTGCCAATGACTTGTGCATCTGAGCTCATTTTCTTTAATGGAGACTTGATCTGCATGGAAGTAATTCCCTTTTTAGTTGGAGTTTTTTGTTCCTTATTTGTTATAATGTCCTTATTCACTAAAACATTATCCACCTCATGTACCTGATACCCCATGATACCCCATGATACCCCATGTCAAGCAACTGTCTTTCACACATCATTACACAAAGGGAAGACCAGACAGGCCACTGTGGGGAGGTTTTCTGGGCCTATGTGGGTCCGTTTTATAAGTATGTGCACCTGTTTTTTTGGTAAATGTCACTGGTTCATATGTTTTACAAGCCGCAAGTATTACCACTAATGCACCTACAAGAAATACTTGAACATTACCCCATGAAAAGCCAGCTACTGAGATGCACAAATAAGTGCCACTATTTTTTCAGATTGCCCAAGTCTGACACTGGCCACTCATGAGAAACCCAGGGAATATATAACAACTGTTTAACTAATCTCCTAATTTAAAAGCTTCACTGTGTTACAGTGTGCCAGACGGATAATGTATGCATGTGTATTGTTGGTTCATTTGTTGTTCCGTTAAAGAAAATTAATAGCTTCTGTAATCTCACTCTGCTGGCATGCTAAACTGCATATATGAGCGTGCACTATGCATTTTAAGTTGTACCTGTAAAACTGAAACCACTTGGAAGCAGCTCTGCCAGAGCGCCACTTATTTGTAAACCATGGTTGTGAGCCATGGGTGAACCATGAGTGAACCTATATGGTTCTCTCATGTTTTTATTTTATTTTTATATTTCATTTCCCCAAATCAATAAATCTTACAAAAGACTCAATCCCGCATGAGCACTACCAGCTAGTAGCAGCTACAGGGGTAGACTGGCCTATAGGGAACTCTGGAAATTTCCCGGTGGCCTCTGCAACCTGGGCCTCTTTTGTGTGGTATTTCCAAATGTTCTCATAGGAAAAGCATTGGACTTGTTAAAAATGTGTCATATGGGCCCACTTTGCAAATTATTTCCAGTGCCTCTGTTAGTTCCCAGTCCACCTCAGAGCAGCTACATTACATGCCCAGTTTTTTCCCTCCATAAATAACCTAGCAGCCTTTGAAGGGGCCCACCCGGGTTGCTCGACGTTTTTACTGATTTAACAAAGTAAAGATTCACTGTACGTCAGGGATGTAGTCGTATGTAGTGAGCACATTTGTCAGGCCAATGTTTTGTGCGGAGTCATGAATGAGTTCATGGTACTAGCCATCGGCGTAATTGTCAGCGTGTGTGTCTTCTCTGCAGACTAGGTTGATCGATCCGCCGAGACATTCTAAGGTGTCTACTATCTTATGTAAAGTTTTGCTTGGCTTGCACAAACTGACCTGAGTGTTCCTCTAACAGTATTACGGACATGAAATGAAATATTTTATTTATATCGCGCTCCAACACAAGTGTTTCAGAGTGCGACCAAGCAAAGGGAAGGGAAGAAGGGAGAACAAAAACAACAATCGTATTAGGCCCAGTGACATTGAGAACGCGCAAGTGCATGGGAAAATCTTAGACATCCTAGACATTTTGCATCACTAAACCTTTGTTTGTCTTGCAGATGCTGGCTTTTGAGTGCCTGTGATAGTCTGGTAGCCAAATACTTCCAGTGTGTCGCTTGGCCCATCAATGGTATGTAAACATAGTGTGAGGGTGCAGAAGTAAGGCTCCAACACAACGGTGGCATATTTTTGGGCAGAAACGTTTATTATATGAAAAAGGGTTGGAAAAATGCCTCTCTGTCCCTAAAACTAACAGGGGTTTCGCTCCTCTAAGAAAACAAACAAAACTGTCAGAATGTCTAAATTACAAAGGCCATCTCTGTTGTGTCTCAAGAAAGCCTACTTCTTTCCCTAAGACTAATAACATAAACTAACTGCAAGGATGTTCTCTTCTCATAGTAAAGATGTTCTTCGTGAGCTCAATAAACAGAAAGGTTCCCAGACTCTTGGGTAAACATTGCAGAAATAAAGAAATGTTCTAAATCTGTAGGCTTCAAGGTTAGGGTTGTAAAGCTTCCCCCAGATTCCTTGTTCACTGTGCTCTTCTCCTTTCAGGGCCTCTCAGGCGTATTGTTGCTTAAACAAATGTCAATAGATAATTCACCATAATATCTTCTATATGCGTTGCCAATTCATCCTAGCAACTTGGCACACTCCTATTGCCAAGTACAGGACTTGTTTTCTCCTGGGTGCGAGTCTCTGACTTGTAATATAACTGCTTGGATCCCTCTCCTGACAAACAGTTATGCTTTAATGGAACTTCTTATTTGGGTTCAGTGTGGAGAATCCAAAGGGATTCACCCCAAGAACCTGCTGAGGGACCCTTCTCATGTGGCATGGGAAAGGCAGGCGCTTTTTCATGCCGAACCTGACGTGGTGTACTTTGGGAGGATAACACGGAGGGATCAGGACAGGAAGACTGGGGGAACCCTTTTTTAATATTCGCCATAACCCTACACTTTGTATGGCCTTTTGCCATTCTAAAGAAGTGCAAAAATGTAAGTTTCACAAAATAAACTGCAAGTCCCAAAATACATCAGGGACTGTGAAGAAGAATTGGGCTGAAGAGGCATGCAGGAGTCCAAGACATGCAGGAAAGCCGAAGGACTCTTGGCAACGTCAGGCAATTAGTTTTAAGGGCCTGTACCTGAAACCAATTAGCCCACCTGAGGGGCATAAAAAGGCTGCAGCAGGGAAGAGCAGGAGCAGGAGCTGGAAGTTTGACAGGAGCAGAAGAAGCAGAGCACGAGGATGGCAGTTCACAAGGAAGTGCGACCACAGAAGGGACAGCAAAGCAAAGGAAGGTCAAAATCCACCTGCAGGCTCTGAATTGGTCCTGTGCTCACAAACCCTATTTGGCCGTGGCAGCATTGGAAGGACTGGAAGCAAGAGAAGTCTTTCCAGGTGTGCCTAATTGCTGTGAAATCAGAGCTAAAGTTGTGCATTCTCCCAAAGCATGTGTGCAGAAGCAAGCCGAGGGACACAGGAGAGTAGAAGACTCTCACTTGATGAGGCTGTATCGGAGACACCCGTGCAGCAGAGGGGTGTGGGTCCCAAGAGTACCCGTAGCAGTAGCAGGAGAAGAAACCAAGCCAAGAAGCAGCAGCCCACAGTAATTGTAATTGGGAATGAGAAAAGAACGCTCCGTTCTCCTGTACAACAGAAATACCTTGCTGGTAACTGTAGACAGCTTTGATTACACTTGTGCATACATCTAAGCGAGTAGAAGTTTATCGCAGAAGTGGGAAGTCTTTTGGAGAAGGGAAATGTAACACGTGCTTATGAAAAATGCATTTGTGTAGTGAAAACATTTATTTTCCCCAATATCATAAATACCTTATTTCTGAGTAGTCGCGTGGCTCCTGTTAAACAAAGAATATTGCTGGCAGCTTAATTGAAGTAGAACTGACTTTCCTGAAGGGTTGCAAGCACCATTTAAAGAGGCCAAGCATGGGACAATGTTTCCCAATACCTTGGAAGCTGTATGCTGACTGAAAGGTGGGGATGCGTCTCTCTTTGAAGTGTCAGTTTATGAGTAAAATGAAATTGCGTGTGCCTAATTTCATTTTCAGTAAGAAGCCCACATCTTGCAAAATATTAAAGGCTGAAGCAGAAGTCATAGAAGTGGTTGAAGCTGAAGCAAGAACAAGTTTTACCCAAGCCCGTAGAGTGAACGCTATAAAAGTGAATCCTGCTCATTAAGAACTGTACACCAGTGTTCTGAAGTTCTTGAAGTTATTCTTACCCAAAAATCCTCTAAATCAGATGTGACAAGATCATCCAAAGCTGGAAGAGTGGAACAACAGCTTTTAGGTAACCATTGGAGCAAAGGTGTATATAAATATGGGAAAGGGAGCTGGGAACTTGTTAAAAGAAGCTGTTTTAAAATCTGCATGGCTGAGGCTATTTTAAAAGAGAAGTGGTCTGAAAACTAGAAGCAGATTTTGTGATAGCTGCAAGACAGGCAGCAAGGCTTCTCCTTCGTGCCATATAAGAGAGAAGAGTGACTTGCCAACCTGTAGAGTTTGAAGAGTCTTCTTAAAGTTCATACTCAAGAGCTTGTGAACATTGCTAGCCTGGGCAACCAGAGAGCGGGTATTGAGCAGATAAGCTTTCAATACAGAACATATATTTAGATCAAGAGTCTTAGCCTCTGAAATATTGACATCATATTCGGAAGGCAATACCATATCGGACGGTGATAGCGCAAGAAGAGCTGGGCATGGAAAATACAAGCTTGGAATAGAACCCTGGTCGCTAGGCCCGTCCCTAGCCCGGAAAGGCCCAGAAGGGCTTAACTTTGGAGCAACTTCGGCGCAACAGGCTCTCTCCCGCTGCGCACGACTGCTGTGCTGTCTGAGCCTCTGTTCCTAATAAAGCACATATCAGTACACACAGCCAATCCCGTTGTGCTGCTAATAGGCACTGAAGAGTGACTGCTTCCTAGCAGTGCATGAAAGTGAGAAAATTATTGAGTCCGAGCCTCAGAGTCATTTGTGAGGCCAGGAACCCTCCAATACCGAAGCCGGCGTACAAGGAAAGTAAATACAAGAGCAGGTCAAATGAAAATAATAAAAACATTATAAGTACCATGTCTGTAATGTATGTGGCACCAAGTCACATGCCATGGCCTGGGTTAAGCCCGTAACCTAAAAGGAAACAATCTAGTGAGTAGCCAGTAGAGATAATAAAAATAAAGCAAACAAGGACTGGGGGCTGTCGCCTTACCGTGTACAGCCATGGGTTACTATAGATAATCAATTATTACCCATACAAAAACCATTAGAAAAACAATTGAGAAAAGTGGGAAATTGTGGGAGCCTCCAGTACTATGGGCTAAGGAAACCCGTCTCTGTCTGTCTGCTAGTCTATCCTCTTTGTCTATGCTTGTGGGCGCACCTGTCTGTCCCATACTTCCTGAACATCTTAAGTGCTGAGGATGAGTGTGCTTTGTCTTCTCAGTCCTTAAGAAGCCAGAATGTTCACTCTGTTTCTCTGTAAGTTGACCTTGGACTCCTGATAATCATCTTCTTCTCCTCTGTATATGTCAGAGAGTCAGCCGTGCAACATTCTGTATAATCTAAGGTTTGAAGCCTATCAAGTATATTAGATTGACTAGGTTGACAAAAATAGATATGGGCCATATCACAAGGAGGGAGGGTAGGAGTTAATATTGGAGAGGGGCTTAGGGCTACTAATACGGTCCATACTGTATTCTCTGAAGAGGTCATCCCTAATCCCATAAGGGGTTCCCTCCCCCATGTGATCCTCCCTTGGGGCACCACCCCAGGAGGATTATTGTATGGTGGACGCACCTCCCTGCCCCCATGGGGCTTGTCTCCTTTTAAGGGAGAATGGACGGCATCATCAGATTCGTCACATACCTTCCCCCTTTCCATTGGACTACTCCTAGCAAAGCTTCCCCTAGAATTGTGTTGAATTCCTTCATTGTACAGGATCTCTTTCTGGTTTTCCCAATACCAGACTGGTAGGGGCTCTACTATTTCTATCTCCTCCCAAGAATCTACAGGAAAATATTGTTTCACAGGGTGGTTATGGTTGAATATAATTTTACCAAAATTGGGGAAATTTGGTTAAATAATAACTTTCTCTGGAAGGCCAGGTATAATAGCTGAGTTCATAATAATCTCCTGATTTTGGATACAAAAGCATAGAGAGGTTTTTAGGTAGCTTTCTTGGTCACCATGAAAATAGGTTACTTGAACTGGTTTTGCCATTGTCGTATACTCAACATGTATAAGGTCAGGTCGGATGGCGGTTCGTTTGCTTCCAGAGTTGACTAGGGTGTATGCATGATGACCATTTATTTTTACCAGCTCATGGGTTTTAAATGGCTTGGTAATACAAAAGCAATTACTGAGGGTATCAACCTCTTCTTCGCTATCAGGTATACAGACATATTCTTCGCTTTCTACCCAGTCTACCTCCACGGGTTCCTCCTTTTGATTTTTGGGGCAGACTCTAGCCAAATAGCCTTTTCCCCCACAGGAGAAACAGGTTGTTATAGGTTATTATAGGTGTTGCAAGACTTTACTCGAAGGGGACTGATTGTAACTTTATTTTGAAGGACCTTGTTTCTTCTTTTCGAGTGAGTTCACTGGGGTCCCTTTCCCAATCTTCTCATGTCTGCCCGAAAAGTCTTCCTTATCTGTTTTCCTGTAATCCTTATTAGGTATAGGTTGGGGGCAAGATTGTATTTCCCTTTTTAAATCGTTAGTCCAGTGTATGCTTCTCAGCATAGGTTTGAGTCATGTCAACTGCCTCTATGAATAACGGTTTGTTCAGTTTTAAGACTGCCCTCTGTCGGATTGGTGTTAACCCAGTAACCAGCTGTTTTAAAGAAAGGGACTCCATTACTTCTGAAAGGGTCTTTTTTCCTAATCAGAGGGTCTAAGTATTTGGAATACATGCCCCTAGTTCTACTGGGGTCTCAGTTAGGTTCAGCCTAGTTTCTCAACATTTCTGGTGATAGAAATGTTCTGTTTGCCCAACCTGATGTAACAGACCAGTTTTTATGTCTTCAAAAGAATTCAAGGGTTTAATGTCTGATAGGAAGTCTGCAGTTCTCCTTTTAATAAGGTGGCTAAATTACAGACTATAAGATCTTCACTCCACTGAAATTGGCGGGCCAACCTCTCAAATTTTAGGAAGAAGCTGCCCAAGTCTTTTCATTCTCTGTATGGTTGTAGGACCCTATGAGAGAGTATTGGTCTCTGCTGGTGCTGGGCTAGGCTGTCTAACCCCTCCTTTTGTCTGACATCTGCCTGGATTTGATGATTGACCAGAAGTTCAATTAAGATCTCAGTAGGATTAGTATTCATCTAGGGTTCTCTTAAGGTTTCCCCTTTATCTTCAGAGTCTTCGTCCTTTCCAATGAAAATTCTCCCTGGTCTTGTACAACTTTAGTATGAAAAATTGACAAAACTAGCTAAGTATTGTGTGATGCTGGGGTCACTAACAGTTTGTCTACAAAAGGGATGGGATATATATTTTGAGGTAACCCCCACAGAGCTCTCTGACAAGGCATGACAGCCTCCTGATTTTCCTCTACCGCGTTATTAGCTTCAAGATAGACCAACTTATCTAACCACAGGAAAGAGGAAAAATATTCTCCAAAGAAATAGTTTCTGAACTCATGTCAGTCTACCTCTCACTATCTGAATTATTGGGTAGCAGAGAATTAAAAGGTGTTACTGTTGCAGTCGGGTCATAAGGCAAACTGTCCTCGGGCTTAATCACTTCTATAGAGCAAGACTCCCTTTTAAAGTAGTACTCATAACCTATGACACTTCTATAGAGCAAGACTCCCTTTTAAAGTAGTACTCATAACCTATGTCCCCTAGTTCATATGAACCAGGTCTGATCCCACCTTGACACCATATATGAAGGTGCAAAAGTAAGGCTCGGACTCAAAGGAGGCATGTTTTTGGCCAGAAACCTTTATTATATGACAACGGGTTAGAAAACTGTCCCTGCCCCAAAACTAAGAGGGGTTTCCTTGCCTCTAAGAAAACTAATGAAACTGTCTGAATGGTGACATTGAAAATGTCATCCCTGTTGCACCTGAAAAAAGACTACTCCGGGCCCTAACACTAATAACATAAACTAACTGTGCAAGGGTGATATCTTCTCAAAGTAAAGATGTTCTTCATCAGTTCAAAAAACAGAACAGTTCCCAGAGTCTTGGGTAAAAATGGCAGAAATAAAGAAATGTTAAAAAGCTGTAGGCTCCAAGGTTGGGGTTGTAAACCTTTCCCCTAGATTATGTGTTCAATGTGCTATTCTCCTTTTGGAACCTCTCATGCATATTGTTGCTTAAACAACTGTCAACAGATAATTCACCATAACATCTTCTATATGATTTTCCAATTTATCCTAGTAACTTGGCACAATTCTTTTGCCAGGTCCAGGATTTGTATTGTCTTTTCTCCTGGGTGCAATCCCTGGCTCGCAATATAACTGATTGGTTCTCTCTCATGCTGAGCAGGTATGTTTTACGGCAACTTCTTATTTGGGTGCAGGTGCCATACTTGTAACATTCAATTTGCATTGGTATACTCTCCTGCCAAGCAAATCTTCTCTTTTGGGTGAGGGTCCTAGACTTGCACTATTCAATTCAAGTTCGTCTACCCTCCTGTCAAGTTTTCGCCCTCTCGAGGACACCGTGAGAGCCAGACTCATAACATTCACTATTGCTCAGTCTATTCCTCTGCCAAGCAACAGTTCCAACATGGACTGTCTATTTTTGGGTGCATGTCCCAGACTCGCTATATTTGTTTTTGTTTTGTTTTATTTTCCCATATGGGTGTGGGTCCCAGACTTGCAATGTTCGAATAGGGTTCTGGTTCTGATTTTGAAATGAATGTGTGTCTCAGACTTGCACCGCGTTTCTAGGGTCACAATCCCTTTTATTATGGCCTCTGCATTCACCCTCTCACTCCCATTTACCTCCTGTGATACTTGGGCAACCTGTGTACCTGTTTGCTTCCCTTTAGTAGGTACCAGCAGTTTGGTCTTGCCCTTCTCGCCACTGCCTGGTTTGCCGGTTTCTTCAGTGGAGGATCGATCTCCATCAAGTCAGTCATACCATGTTTAAAATCCTGCATTGGGAAAGGGACTTTCTTTGGACCAATCACATTGGCTGAAAAACTAGAGCGTTCATTCTGCTAGCCGATTGTGATCCTTGGACTCCTGATCATCTTCCTCTTCTCAGTTCTCAAGAAGCTAGAATGTTCATTCTGTTTCTCTGTAGTGATCTTTGGTCTCCTGATCATCTTCTTCTTCTCCTCAGTATATGTCAGAGAGTAGGGTGTGATACATTCTGTATAATCTAAGGTTTGGAGCCTGTCAAGTTTATTATATTGACTAGGCTTTGTGAGAAACCAGAAGATGTCCCACCCACTAATTCCTGCGGATCTCCCTATCAGGTGGCCAGAGCACAGCCATCGCCTTTAGATCCAGACCCTGGTGGTAGACCAGTGCGGGAAGATCACCTGGGTGAGGGATCCTCAGGGAGTGGGAGTGGGACACCAGATGGCGAGAGACAGTATCCCTCTCTTTCCTGTAACACCTTTACCACATCCTATCAGATAGGATATGTAGACACTCTACACCGGCCCCCTTTCCTGCAAAAAACACTTTCACATGGATATCCCGCTCTGGGAGAAAACAGACTAACACTGATGGAGTTGTCAGGCGAGGTCAGGCAATTACTGATCATTCTCACACCTGACTTCCATTAAGATTCCACACATGGATAAAAGGCGGAGCCTGAAAGCACACTCTGAGCGAGGCAAAGCACATGAGGAAACAGCAGTTTCTAGACAGCAGCTGAATGAGAGAAGAAACATGGCAAAACAGAATGGGAACGCAAGGACAGACATTCCCTTGACCTTTCCTACAATAAACCGTTACTTTCAAGAGCCCTCGAGATCAGAAAGCATAAGACCAGGATACCAGGCTCATGAATCCCGTATTGTGTGTCAGAGATACCCAGGGCCCTCCCGTGACAATAATGAAAGCGAAGAGAAGCAGCAGCCGCCGTGGTACCGTTCTTGGCTCCATGCACAAAGCAGAATCAGTGAAATCAACACAGCCGTCCAGTTGGGGAGACTGATACAAGACCAGTCTGTGTTGAAGCCAAGGTTGCAAGCTGCAACATTGTATGGGGAGCGATAGAAAGAACATTGTTAAGATGCATGTGATAAAAGATGCAAGTAAAGTTGAACTACTGTTGAGTGTTTGAATTTTGAAAAGCAAAATACGATACCTTTGACAGAGTGGTCCTAAACCGCGTGGGTGCTCAATCGAAGGTCTCTGTAAGGTATCCAACTAAGAAGTGGAAAAAGTAAAAGATAAAGGTTTGAATTAAGAAGAGAACAAATAATTGTGAACCGAAGTGGTCCTGCGATGGGTCTAGCAAAATAATGCATGCAGTCGAATGGCTTCGATTTTGATACAGTAAAGAAAGTTTGGAAAAAGGAGATAAATTTGCTCCGAGCCCGGTGGTGGGGGACGTGGGGTGATCAGTGAATCACCCGAGAAGTTGTGTATATGAGAAATTGAGGAGAAAGAAATGTTGAATGTTTGATTGTCACATCAGGCCCTCTGAAATAAGAGACGTTGTATGGCAATGAGACTTTGACACAGAAGGTCCTGATACTCTGATTTTGAACTGCATCCTTGTGCCAGAAAAGCCAGAGTATGTGCTAAGACACCATTAGAACTGCGTTATTATTATTATTTGATGGTCTTAGCTTGCTCCCATCTTTAGGTTTAGGATTAGATAGCAGTTTTCCAAACCCAATTGAAGTTCAATAAACACGCTTTTTTTGTTGTTGTTTTTCATAGAAAATATAATAATATTTATAATGCGCTCAAGACGGACCTAAGTGTATAAAGGTGCAGTTGAACCAAAACAAGTATAGCTCAAGAATAAAAGAGGATGAGAAGTCACCAGGTAAGCTGCCCTGTTCCTATTTAAACAGGAAGGCTTTTACGGCCTTCCAAAACTGGTCAATTGTCTGACCATCCCTAATCTCCAAAGGTATGAAGCAAATCTTCTGTCTCCTCTAGGACCAAATTCCAAGTGGGGACTACTCAGAAACAGCTGACACCTTGAACCGAGTGTCCTCAGGGGGTTGCAAGGACACATTTTAGTGCTTACGTACTCCGGGGCCAATCCATTTATACACTTAGAAATCAAGCATGCCACCTTAAATTTAATGGGGTCCCTTGAACTGTGGGCACGTTTATCTGTCTTACTGCTTGATACCATGCCTTCCTTACAGTTGACTATAATAGATATGAGCCATATCACAAGGAGTTTATATTGGAGGGGGGCTTAGGGGTTCTAATGCGGGCCATACTGAGTTCTCTGAAGGCGCTCATCCCGTATCCCATAATGGGGACCCTCGCCCATGTGATCCTCCCTCGGTGCACCACCCCAGGAGGATTATTTTACAGTGGAAGCACTGCCTGGCCCCATGGGGAATGTCTACCGCCAGGGGAGAAGGGACGTCATCCTCAGATTCATCACAATAGCACAAGCATAGGGAAGATTTGCTCCATCTCTTTCTGCTTATCTGGCCTGTTCTCACTTTAAGGATTGATGCTGGCATCCTAGTTACGCAATCTACGTTAATTAGATGTCTGAATATCTTCCAAAAAGGTGTTTTGAGTTCAAACCTTTCCCAGAGAAAGTATTCTTAGACCCAGGCCTCTCCAAACACATCTGGGTTCAATATGGAGGTGGCATAGCGGCATTAGAAAAAAGGTCACCAACATCTTCATACAGAAAAAAGTCCAAGGAGGTGTTGGGCTTTATTCATTCATTCATTAATATTGTCATTTGTATAGCAACTTTCAACATAATTATGGTCCCAAACGTGCAGTTGGTTGTACGTCCTCAAAAATATGGGAGAAATGGGAGTCTCCATTATGTGTGTGTGCATTTTGGCCATTAAAGTTATGAGACGGTGACCATGGCCCTGCTAGTCACCATTGTCTGAATCACATGTGAATGGACGGGAAGGAGCTATAATATGAACTAAACAGGAGGCGTTGTGTTTAAGTGGATAGAAAATTATCTGAGTAGCCACAGTTTGACTTTTTTGTCATGAAAGATAGCTTCATTCTTATGGCAGAGGGGTTGTGCAATAGCGTCTGTGTTATATGTAAGTGCAGAGATGTGTGGGAGTGAGCCAGTGCCTTCCGCAAAGTTACGAAGGTGCGGTGTGCGAGAGGAAAAATGTCTGTACAAACAACATGTCACCCCCATAGATTCCATCTATGTACAAATAGCATTGCTAACTGGAGCTTCTGTCCGCCTAGTGCACTACTTTTTTAGTATTTGCCTAACAGCATCTTCAGTAAAAGCCAAAGCACACCTTGCGCTCTGTTCCCCGTTTCCTCTGACTCACATCAGAGGCACTGCCCCGCACAGCTAATGGGACCATCTAGGGTACTTTGCGCTTTCTTTGCATAGAAAATAGACACTAATGGCTTTGCTGCAAGGTGTAAGCCCCTTCAAGATGAACCCCCATAGTAAACAATAGAACATCTGCTGAATCAACAATGGTCAGTGTAGCACTTACAAACAATAGAGAGATTAGAATCGGCCACCATTACTGCATGTCCAAGTCTGAACACAGTATTTGCCAAGAACCGAACTGTTGGTGGCACCAAGCTCCAAATGGAAGTTCTACAGTAGGTGGACTATTCTAGGAAAAGCGCTGAAGTTCACCAGTGGACAGGTACTGGGACGTAAAGTGCCTACCGTGACAAGGGAAAGAGCTGAGAAGCAAAACGTCTCCGAAATGGCCAAGACCATTTTAGTGACCACTGGAAAGAACATGGTCCTCTTCATTGCATGGGGGGAACTAGTGCATTATACTGTGTGTTTCTTTCCTGTCCCTTGCCCTGGAAAAATCTGCACACATACAATGAGCCTTGGATGTTTTTCATGTATGGGGTCCAGTATGTATGTGGTAGTTACCCATAGAAAATTTCGAACAAAGGAACTATGCAGTAGGCTTGGACTGGCCTGTAAAACGCAAAATGATAGTGTGGGACAGTTTTTCTTGGTCAAAGTGGGCAACTTTTTTGGCCAGTGTGTGCCAGTTTAATGAGTTACCTCACTATGCGGCTAGTAGCTTTGACCATTGTTGCTGAATAGATATTCTTTAAATTGCATTACATTCCATCAAACCCACGCCCCCCCTGGGTACTATTCAATCAGTCTGTCACAAAAGGAATGAATTACCTTTTGCAACTGGGGGCACTTTTTCATTAGTGCCCAATACAATGTTATGCCCCCGTTCGACCCTACTGTGCAGAAGCATTACAAAATTCAACTTTAGATTTTAATGTAGTTTATGAATTGATACAGTACCACTTAACACCTTAGTGGTGTCCGCTGCACAGGCTTGTCCCGTGTATGGTTACAAATATGAATGGTTGCAGTGAACAAAAAAGCTTATTAGAAAATATGATGAGAGTTAGAGTTTGGCCTAGACATTGATTAATCTGAATACTACTGTACAGACAATGAATAAGTCGAATGCCTATATAAGAGTTAAATGAGACAGTCAGTTAACTATGGCCTCTGAAAGCCAAATATAACAGGAAACACAGAAAACATGAGGAAATCAACGATTCACGCATGGTGCAATTTCCATTCTCAAGTTTTCAGTTCTGGCCCTTACCCATAAACTAGTTTCAGATTGGAAAACGTACCAGTTCTGCTAAGCTTGAATAGACATTAATGGCTCCAGTTGTGTACAATTACTTTTTCTTTGTAACAGCTGTTTGAAAATAAATGTGGGCACTATCGTGTGTAGGATGTTTTAATCGGGCAGCATCTAATTCAGGGAATTTTCCAGCCACCCCCAAACCAGGTACGTGCAATTTTCCTTTATTTGAAAATGTTCTTTTTACTAACATGGGGTTTGAAGGCATCCTGAAGCAAGACACAGACAACAGATTCACTTTTCTAAAATAGAGCTTTTATTTCTCAAATGTCAGGATGCAGTAATGCCTAATTTGCCCTATACTAAGGTGGGAGTTACCCACCTAAAGAAACTAAGGATAGTCTGTTTCATAAAGTTCAACTCAAAAGTCTGTCTGTGTCCAAAACCTATGCTTCCCCTCACAACTAAATGTGTACAACGTGTAGGGATATCAGCCATCAAAGAAACAGTGTTCAAAGTAAGTTCGGAGCTTCTTCCAGCTCCTTGTTTATTTTCAGCGTCTTCTTCATCAGGTTCAAAACAGTTCCACAAAATAGTCGTGGAGCTCCTCTCCCCAAGTTAAACAAAGTTGCAAATAACCTCGGGGTTCCCATCCCCAAGTTCAACAGAGTTCCAAACAACCTTGTGTCTTCTTCCCCAAGTTCAACAACAAATTGTGACTGTTTCATACATTTCATTTTCTAGCAAATCTGGCTTATTTACAAAACAGGATGCTAGTTCATTGTGATCCTTTTTGTAAATAAGCCAGATTGTCTAGCAAAAAAATGTATAATTAATTATGGTATTTGAAATGCATGAAATAGACACTGTGCCATGAACTCATTGACATCTTTAGTATGGAATAAACATAACAATTGGGACACCTAAAATATGAAATGTATGAAACAGACACAATTCTTTGTGTGAACCGTCTTAAATCTTATGTGACAATGTATTAAGCAATGGGTACACTTGAGAATATGTCAATCAAGTAATTGGGCCTCATTACGACCCAGGCAGTAAGGGGTTAACGGCAGCGTTAACAGCGCCGACCCTTACCGCCTGAGTACGAGGTCCCTTAGCGCCATGGCGCTTTTAACACCTGCTTTTAGCAGGTGTTAAAATCCATGGCGCTAAGGGACCATGGAGTTAATTACGCCACCGTAATTTACGGTGGTGTAATTAACGCCTTCCCCACTCCCATTATGCCCTATGGGGCAAAAATGGGAATGGGGAAGGGTAAATGGGGATTGGGGACTTACCGCCCCGCCAAGGTCGGAATGGGGCGGTAAGTCCGCCAACCACCATGGCGTAAACGTAGTTTACGCCATGGTGGTAAAGTCACGGCCCAGGCGGTAACTTACCGCCTGGGTCGTAATGAGGCCCATTGTCATGGAGTACATGCAGGATGCACACGGATTAGTTTTCAATGAGGGGGAATGCAAGATGTTCCCCGAATCTGCACTCTGTGGAATTTCAACTTCTGAACTATCATGCTCTTATGAACGGAAAGCAAACTCCTGAATACAAATAAAATTATTATGGCTTTTTGATACATCATTTGAGAAGCACAGAAATCATTGATAACAAATGATAATGTTCAATGCTAATGTATTAATTGGGTCTAATGGTGATATACAATGGTATTTAATAAGAATGTATAATATTGTTACATAAAATGTGTGGATACACGATGGTATTCATAAAGAATGTATAGATTGGTAGAATGCACAATTACGATAACCATAATCTGGTAATGAGTAATAAGCACGTATTTCCCAGAAAAAATAACTTCAACACATTATATGAATTATGTAGTTTGTTGTGAAACTTTGACAACATGGGCTAGCACACGCCGTACAACTAGACCAGTAAGATGTGTGAACCCAAAATATGTCCGAACCTCTAGGCCCGGGAATGGAGATACAGAAAGGACTATTAGATCACCATGACAACCTCAGTCAATTTAGTCACTAGCAGTCAGTTTTGCGGCGAGTAAGCTGATGCGAAATGCCTGAACAGAAACAGGTGAAATTTCAGGTAAGCCCCGGTGCCTGACTACTTGCTCAACCCAATATCTTCTCAATGCGCTTCGAGCGGAACGTTAGAATGCGTCCGTGTATCTAACACTGTGCGTTATAAGCAGTTCAAGTGTTCACTTAACCCGTACACTCAGTAAACATAGCAAACATGATGCCACATGGCATTTGACTCTCGAGCGCGGAACGTTAGAATGCACACATGTATCTAACACTGTGCCTTATAAGCTGCTCAATTATTCACGAAACCCGTACTCTCAGTAAACATAACAAACATGATGGCACACAGCAGTTGACTCTCCTTGGAATGCAAATATGCATGTGCTCTTCAAACATACTGATTAATGTAAAGTACAAAACGTGCACATTTGACACATAATGAAAGAATATGGCAGCACACGGAATCTGGCTATCTGACTTTCTATCCCCGTGCATTTAGTCAAACTGAATTATGCATCTGCTATATTAAGAAACCGTCCTTGAATATGGCGGCACAAGTACTGCACATTTTCTTTCTGTGTTTGTTTTAAATGCAACGTATTGGGTACCACTAAAGGGAAAATGAACTCACAAGACATTAGAATAATGACATAGAATTATTTTATAACTGTAACATTAAGTTTCATTATTTTGTAGGAGGGATTTAACCCATGACAAGAAGTAACGGTAAGAGGTGGCTTTCCACCCACAAGTTTATAGACAATCAGATATTTAACAGTCAATGCTACTTGAGAGACAAATAGAAATTGCAAGTTACTTTGACCATTTTACTTGTTTCAAGAAGATGTAGGGGTATTCTTTACTTTTTGATCGTGTTGATTATGTACCAGTTTGACCGCTTCGGTTTTCCTCAAATGAGAGTTGTCATATGTCAATGAAGCTAATCATATTGGAGATCAGAATTCAATCATCTGAACAAAGTTTAGAATCATTGATTGGCCAATTAGAAATGTTTTTCTAATCTGAATTAATTGACAATGAGGTCAAGCACCGTAATTCCAACTAAATTCATATGATATTTTTTTTGTTTCCTTTGATTTCTGTGTTATTTTAACCCATATCTTACTCCCTGGTCCCCACCCCCTCCCCTCATCTCTGTGTTTGTTTTCTATATATCACTGCACAATTCTTATAGGATTTTCATTATTTCACATGGTATTGATCATTGCAATTTATCCATTGTTTCATATGTTCCTTTTATACACTTGTGTATAGGCTCGTTACAAATGCCATATCATATCATATCATATTGTGGTGTACTTAAGCCCTGATTGAAAAAGGCTCATTGTGATGCCAAAACACGTGTCTCAGAAAGGGCACAGGGTTTAATAACATACATTAAAACTGAGAATAAGATTTCACCTATTACTGGCACTGAGTATTTTTCTTGAATGTGGCAGAAAAGCTTGTGTGAAAATCTCAGTCTAAAATATTGCACATGGAGTAGAGGAACTCCTTCCCGTTTCACACCCAAGCAACAGCATCAAAAACCCAAGGATTAAAATAGGGCGCAGAGGTAATAAAGTTGATATCCCCTAAGTCCTCAAGCCTTTTTCCAGTAGTTTATTTCAAAGAAGGTTTGTATATCCTGTCTAATATTGTCGCAGAAAAGAGCATCCTCCAGTGCCTGGGCCCTGAACTGCCACCTCAGGCACTTCAGGGGTTGTGAGGGGGCAGGAGAAAAGAACCTTCACCGGGGAGTAGTCTGATAGGGAACATGGAAGGATCTGTGCCTCCATAACATAATGGAGCATATTTGAGGAGACCGCAACCTAATCAATCCTAGAAGAGCTACCATGAGCACCAGAGTAAAAGGAACATTCCCTGATGGTAGGGTACATTACCCTCCAAGCATCATACAATCTATGATATTCCGCAATGTCCAGCCACTTAGTCACCACCTTTGGTAATATAGTCTGTTGTGTGGTGGATCTGTCATGTGTCAGAGCGGGCCATATTAAAATCACCTGCCCATAGAATATCATAGTCTGAGAACCTGTGCAGGTGGCTGGCACATTTTTTTAAAAACTCAGGGGAGTCAGTATTCGGGACATAAATATTTATAATGAGAACACTGAGACCAAGAACCTCCCCTGCCAGCAGTATAAAACACCCCTGCATGTCACAGATTTGATTATGGAACTTAAATGCTTATGACCGGTGTATATACGTAGCTATTCCACGTGAATGTGTAGAGAATGAGGAGCTCTATCTATGCGCCTGCCATCTAGGTATGTTAGGAAGCCAACCATCCGGGGCCAGATGTGTCTCCTGTAAACACAAAACATTTACATCGTGATTCCTAGCGCAGTTTGCAATTAGTCTCTTTTTGTGTGATTTTTGAAGCCCCGTATGTTCCAAGACAAATCATTGCTATACCTGCCATCTCACATGTCCGTACTGTGTAGCACTAATAGACTGTATGATCCGCAAGGACCCAACTTGGTTGCTCAGTTTCAAAAGTGTGGCAAAACTGAACACTGCACCATACTTGCCGTTAAAACCTAACCCCCAGTGCCACCCCCCCACCACTTCCCACCACCCACGCCAGAAACCAAAACCAAAACCAACCGGCATTACCCCCGATAACAGTTGAACTCAAACAATTGAAACACTAAACACCCGAAGTGCATGGCGCACTAGGCAGCAACAGGCTCCAGTGGCTAAGAGTCCTTCTCACAACATATTCAACTCCCAGGGGGCCTACATAGACCCAGATCGTGGTGTGCAGAACTCAGCATAGGCCCTTCTAAACTGCAACAGCAGTTACCTGAGCCGCCAGTGGAGAAGAAAGAGCGAGCCCTGCAAGACTACAGTAACTATTCTGGGGGCCCGCTAGAGGCAGTTCGAGGGCAAAACCTTCTGCTGCTTTAGGAGTTTTGAAAAAGGTACCTTCTCATTGTATGATACAGAAAGTTTGACCGGGAACAGCATTGCATAACAAATGCCCTTCCACCACAGAGTGTCCTTCGCAGATTGAAAAGTCTTTCTTTGTTCCTGCAACTGGGTGCTGAAGTCAACAAACAAACAGTTTTTTGCCGTGCCCCAACTAAAGACGCCCTGAAGAGTACATCTCGCTGTCACGATAATTGGAGATACGTGAAATTATGGGTCTCTCAGGTGCCCCAGGAGGGGGTGTAGCAGCTAGTGAGCGTTGTGAGCGTTCAGCCAGAAACATCTTCGAGATTGGGGGACCATTCAACATTTCCAGGAGTAGTTTGTTGATACATGTCTTCATGTTATCAATGTGGGTGGACTCCAGAATCCCAGGAATATGCACATTGTTGCGATTGGGCCGCCCCTCTAGTTTGTCATTTTTTGCTGCTACTTTCTTCACAGTTTGCTGTAGTAGAGAAACCTCTCGTTGCAGGACAGTTACCTTGTCCTCGCCATTGCATATCCTGTTCTCTGCCTCCGTCATACGGTTACACAATTATTTATCAACATAGCAGATATGTCTGCTTTACAGGTAAGTGCACCTATTTTTGTACCCAGTGTATCTGTGCTGTTTTTAATGTCCACCAGAGTCTGATTGAGAGCAGCCACATCGAGCTGAAAAGGGCCAGGATCAGCGGGTGAAGCAGGGAGCGGCACATAAGATCTGGCAAACTGATCTGTTTTTGCCTGCTTCTTATGATTCACCATGATGCGATTAGCTTTTTAGGTTGCGGGAATACAGGGTACTGCAGTACTTATCAGCTGTGGAGGCAGTGGTGCAGTAAACTAGGAACAGGATTGTGGGTGCAAATATAGGACTGTGCACACTATTGCAAACCATCAGCACGCATTCAGCTCCGCTACCCTTCCACCACACAGGCCAGGATGCAATACAAGGTGTCTTTGTGCAAGTCCCGGGCCAAAATGGATCTCCAGTTCCACTTCACTCGCTCATCCATGTTAAGCACACAGCTCAGGTCAGATGTGCCTCCCCTGCACCTGAGGGGCAGGTTCCCAGGAGCCTCCAGACTCCAAATACAGACAAAAGGTCCACCCAGGGCTGACCACCTCCTCGAGGCCCCCACACCTTCAATATTAATGGAGTCACCAGCAAGTAATTCGGGAAGAAAGCCCACGAGTTAAAGGGATCCTAGCTCCACCAGCATACTCAGGAGTTATTATATGGGCACTGCAGTGCCTAGGCACTGCTGGGGGCACAATGAAAATATAGCAAAGCAGGGAGGGGGCTGCCCGGCACACCACAGATGCATTGGGATCTTACATTCACTCACTTTGACACGCCCGACAGTCCATTTTTCCTCGGGAAAGTAGCACCATGACCCCCTGCAGGCCTAGCGCAACCTGCTCAATCACCGACCCTCCTATGTGGATTAAGTGAGGGACGGGAGTGATTCACAGCCTCCAGGCCAGGTGACCCTATATGCTCCCACAGTGGGCCAGCTGCAGGTCCGAGGGGCGAGCCTGTCGATCTGATGAGAGAGGAGTCGTCATGGCATGGCAGACAGGCAGAGCCATTGGTGTCCCACCACCTCCTATGCAGCCCACAGGCGGCGTCCCACAGCACACACGCTCAGTCAGCCGTTATCTGGGTCACAGGTTTTCGGTTTTCATTGTGGAGTATGCCAAGACTATGCAGCCATCGGAACCAGCAACCAGCTGTGTTTCACATCTCGGGGAGATAAGAATTTCTGGCAGGTTATATGAGCTCAAGCCGAAGCGCTCTCAGGCTGCAGCTATTCTTGTTGCCACGCAACAGCGACACAAGTCTGGGCATTATGATGGAATCTTGAATTATGTTTGTATTCTAGACTGCAAATCTGCTTCATCATCCTATAAGGCTTTTAAGATTTTTTTAAAAACACTCTAGCCCTGTATTAAGAATCTGTGCTTAGGTGAATCTTTCACGTCCTCACTGGGTCTGTCATTCTAGGTTTACCAGTACTGCAAGTGGTAGAACTTTATTTATGATGAAGATAATGTTGTCAATGTTTTTATAATTCTTTCAAAGTTCTCGTTTTCTTTTTATTCGTATTTACTGGGCAAATACATGAACGGTATTGATATGGTGCATGAGATTGGTTGAACTGAATTGACACCTGGTCAAATCTAAAGTTTGACAAGGAGTTCAAGAGACTGAGAGGCCGATTCATGGAATAATTAGCGCGGCGCAAGTGGGCAAAAACGTGCGAATCGCAGTGGAATAGCGAAAATCGCAGTGCAAGTGCAAAAATCGCACGAAAAGCAGCGCACATCGATTCATGGAAGGCCGTGCGCGAGAAAACCAGCGGATGTGCGATAAAAAAGTGCGCGGCGCACGTTGGCGCACAGGCCATGTAACTGCGTGCGCCAGGTCACAGCGAAAATCGCACAGGCCACAGCGAAAATCGCACATAGCGCGGCGCACGCAACAAAAGTAGGCGGAACACGGGCGTAACACTCGGAATGGGGAACAACTTGCCAAAA
The DNA here is from genome assembly GCF_040938575.1 of Ambystoma mexicanum. NCBI lineage: Eukaryota > Metazoa > Chordata > Amphibia > Caudata > Ambystomatidae > Ambystoma > Ambystoma mexicanum. Next base: position 134,696,207 of record NC_090932.1, read on the forward strand.
TGTGGGCGTCACGGGGGAAGTACAGGGCACAAGTGCGCGGAACGCCCACACGCTCGCCTACAACACGTATTCATGGAATAGAATAGGGCAAAAAAGCGCACGCTCAAACCAGCGCACAGGCACAAACACGACCGCCACAAGAAAGCAGGCGGTAGTGTCTCTGCGGCTGTAAGAAATGTGCGCCAAAAGGTGCGCCAACAAATAGCACCTATATACTGCCATGATGAATGTCCTATACTGTGGCCCTCCAGGACAAATGACGTGCAAAGGGGTACCCACAAACACGGACACCCGCTGACAAAAAATACGTGTGCGTGTATACCGGGGTGCGCGGGAAGTCTCACACGCGATTTGGCCGGGTACGTGGATTTCAGGGGTGCGCGGGAAGTTCCACACGCGAATGGCCCCGTGCAAGCAGGGTACGTGTATTTCAGGGGTGCGCGGGAAGTTCCACACGCGAATGGCCCCGTGCAAGCAGGGTACGTGTATTTCAAGGGTGCGCGGGAAGTTCCACACGCGATTGGCCCCGTGCAAGCAGGGTACGTGTATTTCAGGGGTGCGCGGGAAGTTCCACACGCGATTTCAGCAGGGTATGTGTATTTCAGGGGTGCGCGGGAAGTTCCACACGCGATTTCATCAGGGTACGTGTATTTCAGGGGTGCGCGGGATGTTCCACACGCGATTGGCCCAGTGCGAGCAGGGTACATGTATTTCAGGGGTGCGCGGGAATTTCCACACGCGATTTCAGCAGGGTATGTGTATTTCAGGGGTGCGCGGGAAGTTCCACACGCGATTTCATCAGGGTACGTGTATTTCAGGGGTGCGCGGGAAGTTCCACACGCGATTGGCCCAGTGCGAGCAGGGTACATGTATTTCAGGGGTGCGCGGGAATTTCCACACGCGATTTCAGCAGGGTATGTGTATTTCAGGGGTGCGCGGGAAGTTCCACACGCGATTTCATCAGGGTACGTGGATTGCAGGGGTGCGCGGGAAGTTCCACACGCGATTGGCCCAGTGCGAGCAGGGTACGTGTATTTCAGGGGTGCGCGGGAAGTTCCACACGCGATTTCAGCAGGGTATGTGTATTTCAGGGGTTCTGGGGAGTACCAAACGTGAATTGGCCGTGTGGGTCCTCCCAGGTGTACGCACCACAACCTCCACGGCCCCTGCAGGCAGCCCACACCACGGGGGACTACCCTGCACCCCTGCTCATGTCCCGCAGGCAGCCCATCCACCATGGGCATGCCCCCCAGCCAACTCACATGTCACCTTGCACTACTGATCAACAATGCATGTCTCCCACCACCCCCAACCCCCAGCCACCAGGGGCACCCAACACAAGGCCCCCACTCATCTCTCCCACCCCCCCCACCCCTCTGCCACCATGGGCAGCCCCCACCAGGCCCCCACTCATGTCTCCCACCACCCCCACCCCCCAGCAGTGCAGGGGCACCCTCCACCAGGCCCCCACTCATGTCTCCCACCACCCCCACCCCCCAGCCACCAGGGGCACCCTCCACCAGGCCCCCACTCGTGTCTCCCACCACCCCCACCCCCCAGCAGTGCAGGGGCAGCCTCCACCAGGCCCCCACCCATGTCTCCCACCCCCCACCCCCTGCCACCATGGGCAGCACCCACCAGGCCCCCACTCATGTCTACCACCACCCCCACCCCCCAGCAGTGCAGGGGCAGCCTCCACCAGGCCCCCACTCATGTCTACCACCACCCCCACCCCCCAGCAGTGCAGGGGCAGCCTCCATCAGGCCCCCACTCATGTCTACCACCACCCCCACCCCCCAGCAGTGCAGGTGCAGCCTCCACCAGGCCCCCACTCATGTCTACCACCACCCCCACCCCCCAGCAGTGCAGGGGCAGCCTCCACCAGGCCCCCACCCATGTCTCCCACCCCCCCACCCCCCAGCCACCAGGGGCACCCTCCACCAGGCCCCCACTCATGTCTCCCACCACCCCCACCCCCCTGCCACCATGGGCAGCACCCACCAGGCCCCCACTCATGTCTCCCACCACCCCCACCCCCCAGCCACCAGGGGCACCCTCCACCAGGCCCCCACTCATGTCTCCCACCACCCCCACCCCCCAGCAGTGCAGGGGCAGCCTCCACCAGGCCCCCACTCATGTCTCCCACCACCCCCACCCCCGAGCAGTGCAGGGGCAGCCTCCACCAGGCCCCCACTCATGTCTCCCACCACCCCCACCCCCCAGCAGTGCAGGGGCACCCTCCACCAGGCACCCACTCATGTCTACCACCACCCCCACCCCCCAGCAGTGCAGGGGCAGCCTCCATCAGGCCCCCACTCATGTCTACCACCACCCCCACCCCCCAGCAGTGCAGGTGCAGCCTCCACCAGGCCCCCACTCATGTCTACCACCACCCCCACCCCCCAGCAGTGCAGGGGCAGCCTCCACCAGGCCCCCACCCATGTCTCCCACCCCCCCCACCCCCCAGCCACCAGGGGCACCCTCCACCAGGCCCCCACTCATGTCTCCCACCACCCCCATCCCCCTGCCACCATGGGCAGCACCCACCAGGCCCCCACTCATGTCTCCCACCACCCCCACCCCCCAGCCACCAGGGGCACCCTCCACCAGGCCCCCACTCATGTCTCCCACCACCCCCACCCCCCAGCAGTGCAGGGGCAGCCTCCACCAGGCCCCCACTCATGTCTCCCACCACCCCCACCCCCCAGCAGTGCAGGGGCAGCCTCCACCAGGCCCCCACTCATGTCTCCCACCACCCCCACCCCCCTGCCACCATGGTCAGCCCCCACCAGGACCCCACTCATGTCTCCCACCACCCCCACCCCCCAGCCACCAGGGGCACCCTCCACCAGGCCCCCACTCATGTCTCCCACCACCCCCACCCCCCAGCAGTGCAGGGGCAGCCTCCACCAGGCCCCCACTCATGTCTCCCACCACCCCCACCCCCCTGCCACCATGGGCAGCCCCCACCAGGCCCCCACTCATGTCTCCCACCACCCCCACCCCCCAGCCACCAGGGGCACCCTCCACCAGGCCCCCACTCATGTCTCCCACCACCCCCACCCCCCAGCAGTGCAGGGGCAGCCTCCACCAGGCCCCCACTCATGTCTCCCACCACCCCCACCCCCCAGCAGTGCAGGGGCAGCCTCCACCAGGCCCCCACTCATGTCTCCCACCACCCCCACCCCCCTGCCACCATGGGCAGCCCCCACCAGGCCCCCACTCATGTCTCCCACCACCCCCACCCCCCAGCCACCAGGGGCACCCTCCACCAGGCCCCCACTCATGTCTCCCACCACCCCCACCCCCCAGCAGTGCAGGGGCAGCCTCCACCAGGCCCCCACTCATGTCTACCACCACCCCCACCCCCCAGCAGTGCAGGGGCAGCCTCCACCAGGCCCCCACTCATGTCTCCCACCACCCCCACCCCCCAGCAGTGCAGGGGCAGCTTCCACCAGGCCCCCACTCATGTCTCCCACCACCCCACCCCCCAGCAGTGCAGGGGCAGCCTCCACCAGGCCCCCACTCATGTCTCCCACCACCCCCACCCCCCAGCAGTGCAGGGGCACCCTCCACCAGGCCCCCACTCATGTCTCCCACCACCCCCACCCCCCAGCAGTGCAGGGGCACCCTCCACCAGGCCCCCACTCATGTCTACCACCACCCCCACCCCCCAGCAGTGCAGGGGCAGCCTCCACCAGGCCCCCACTCATGTCTCCCACCACCCCCACCCCCCAGCAGTGCAGGGGCAGCCTCCACCAGGCCCCCACTCATGTCTCCCACCCCCCCACCCCCCGCAGTGCAGGGGCAGCCTCCACCAGGCCCCCACTCATGTCTCCCACCACCCCCACCCCCCAGCAGTGCAGGTGCAGCCTCCACCAGGCCCCCACTCATGTCTACCACCACCCCCACCCCCCAGCAGTGCAGGGGCAGCCTCCACCAGGCCCCCACCCATGTCTCCCACCCCCCCCACCCCCCAGCCACCAGGGACACCCTCCACCAGGCCCCCACTCATGTCTCCCACCACCCCCATCCCCCTGCCACCATGGGCAGCACCCACCAGGCCCCCACTCATGTCTCCCACCACCCCCACCCCCCAGCCACCAGGGGCACCCTCCACCAGGCCCCCACTCATGTCTCCCACCACCCCCACCCCCCAGCAGTGCAGGGGCAGCCTCCACCAGGCCCCCACTCATGTCTCCCACCACCCCCACCCCCCAGCAGTGCAGGGGCAGCCTCCACCAGGCCCCCACTCATGTCTCCCACCACCCCCACCCCCCTGCCACCATGGTCAGCCCCCACCAGGACCCCACTCATGTCTCCCACCACCCCCACCCCCCAGCCACCAGGGGCACCCTCCACCAGGCCCCCACTCATGTCTCCCACCACCCCCACCCCCCAGCAGTGCAGGGGCAGCCTCCACCAGGCCCCCACTCATGTCTCCCACCACCCCCACCCCCCTGCCACCATGGGCAGCCCCCACCAGGCCCCCACTCATGTCTCCCACCACCCCCACCCCCCAGCCACCAGGGGCACCCTCCACCAGGCCCCCACTCATGTCTCCCACCACCCCCACCCCCCAGCAGTGCAGGGGCAGCCTCCACCAGGCCCCCACTCATGTCTCCCACCACCCCCACCCCCCAGCAGTGCAGGGGCAGCCTCCACCAGGCCCCCACTCATGTCTCCCACCACCCCCACCCCCCTGCCACCATGGGCAGCCCCCACCAGGCCCCCACTCATGTCTCCCACCACCCCCACCCCCCAGCCACCAGGGGCACCCTCCACCAGGCCCCCACTCATGTCTCCCACCACCCCCACCCCCCAGCAGTGCAGGGGCAGCCTCCACCAGGCCCCCACTCATGTCTACCACCACCCCCACCCCCCAGCAGTGCAGGGGCAGCCTCCACCAGGCCCCCACTCATGTCTCCCACCACCCCCACCCCCCAGCAGTGCAGGGGCAGCTTCCACCAGGCCCCCACTCATGTCTCCCACCACCCCACCCCCCAGCAGTGCAGGGGCAGCCTCCACCAGGCCCCCACTCATGTCTCCCACCACCCCCACCCCCCAGCAGTGCAGGGGCACCCTCCACCAGGCCCCCACTCATGTCTCCCACCACCCCCACCCCCCAGCAGTGCAGGGGCACCCTCCACCAGGCCCCCACTCATGTCTACCACCACCCCCACCCCCCAGCAGTGCAGGGGCAGCCTCCACCAGGCCCCCACTCATGTCTCCCACCACCCCCACCCCCCAGCAGTGCAGGGGCAGCCTCCACCAGGCCCCCACTCATGTCTCCCACCCCCCCACCCCCCGCAGTGCAGGGGCAGCCTCCACCAGGCCCCCACTCATGTCTCCCACCACCCCACCCCCCAGCAGTGCAGGGGCAGCCTCCACCAGGCCCCCACTCATGTCTCCCACCACCCCCCTGCCACCATGGGCAGCCCCCACCAGGCCCCCACTCATGTCTCCCACCACCCCCACCCCCCAGCCACCAGGGGCACCCTCCACCAGGTCCTCACAATCCCCAATCATGTGCGTAATGGTCAGCCTCCACAGCCAAAAAGCCCTACCAAGTAAACCATTCACCCACATGGAAATGGAAATTACATGTTACACCCCCAATGTTCATGAAGCTAATGAACCCATGTCCGTCACACACAATGGTTGCAATTGAATGGGAAAACACCCAACATGACATGCATGAAACCAATGAGATGATACCACACAGTGAAGTATGAAAACAAAATTGTATTGAAAAAAATAAAGAATGCTAAAGAAAGGAAACAAACTACAATGGGAATGAGAAAAAATAAGCTGCATGTCCGTATTAAAAAAAAAAACTGCAAATCAGAATCCCAAAAAATGTCGTCCAAAGTCAAATGTAAAAAAATCTCTATGCAATAAAGAACTATGTAAAAAACTAACAAGGGTCCATGAGCCCAACTGAACAAAGGAAACCTACTAAAAAACCTAACTAAAAATCAACTATATACAAAAAGTGGAGCAGTGTCCGTCGACTCCAAATCATAATAAGAAACAAAGGAAACCTAAAACTAAAGAACTATATACAAAGGCGGCGGGCAAGTCCAGCGGCTCACTCCGTGGTGTCCCGGGCCAGGGCATCATCGAACTCCTGTTCGATGTCCCCGAGGCGGTCCAGTTCCATGGCCCCGAGGGTCCGCAGGGACGACGCCGTGTCCTCCTCCAACCCCCTGCGGATTGCCTCAAGGCAATCGGCCCGCCTCAGGGCCCTCCGCATGGAGTTCTCCGCCCTGACCATTGTGAGCCGCGCCTCTTCCGCCCGCCGCCGCTCCGCACCTATGGCGTGGCCCAACCGCTGCCACACGGAAGACACTCTCTGTCCTGGGTCCCCCTGCCCTCCGGCCGATGCCTGCCCCTCCGATGTGGAATGCCCCGAGCCTTCATGTCTCCCACCATGTTGCTGCTGCTGCTCTGCCTCTGCACGTGCGGTGCCTCCTGCTGCCTGCACATCCTCCGCCGGCTGGGGTGCAGTTGTTGATGTGGCCACCCCTGCTGGACCTCCGACTCCCGACTGTGGCAGGGATGCCTCCTCCACCAGCCTGGCCGCACCGTCAGAGGCAGCTCCACAGGGCACCCAGGTGACTGATGGGTGGGAAGATGGCACAGAGGACGACTGGCGCGTAGGGGGTCCAGTTGAGGAGGGGGTCGGAGCAAGCCCCATCAGACGGAGGAATCCGGCCTGGGTGACCTGTCCCAGCAGGCTGACGTGGTCAACGAGCCATTCGAGATGACGTGCAGTCTCTCCATGAAAAGACTGCAGGTCACCTCGCATGGCCCGTTGACGCAACGCCACACCAGCCAGGACAGGCTCAACCCGGACCTGGATGGCCACGTCCGCAGGCAGAGGAAGGCCAGTTGACGTCAGCTCATCCCCTGCCTGAAAACGGGTCTGGACGTAGGCATCCCTGCTGGTGCAAGATGATGCAGGGACAGGATCCGGGACAGGATTGCACACAGGCACCTCCGCGGCGGCCTGTGCTGCCTCCTGTCCCTGGTCCTGCACTGCACCACTAGCACCAGTGGGATCCCCACCTCCAGACCCCGTCTCTGGTGCTTGCACGGCCTCCTCCTCCACCAAACCCCCCACCAACCTGGATGACTCCGTGCCATCTTCCCCTGTTGGGCCCTGTGGGGTCCCAGCTGCCCCTTCTGCTGCCGAGGAGTCCAACTGCAACCTCCGCCTCTTGGACCTCCCCCCGGCAGCTGCGGCCTGGGACGCGGCACCGGACTCCTCACTCCCCGACGAGATGACAACACGGGAGGGGAGCCGGGCCTTGCGTCTCCGGCTGGCGGTCGGATCCCCGCCGCTGTGCTCCACAGCACCTTCTCCGCCCTCTTCATCAGCTGACGCTGCAGACAGGGAGAAACAAAACACAGGCATCAGGGCACTGTACAATGGACACATACACACATGACAGTTGCACATGAGTGGCATTGGCAAACCTCAGACATGTCATCACAATCCCCAACACACATGTCATTGCAACTCGCACACATGAGCCATACCACAGCCATATCGCAACTGCCAGCACCATCCATACACATACAACAGCATCAGCAGCCAAAGGGGAGCCAGACATCACATGCAACACAGGAAGTGCACCACACATGTACACACACCACCACACTTGCATGCATGTGTACACCTCTGCCAAGTGTCGCACTGTTCAGACGGCCATCCATGTCACATCTGCCAATCAGGCTTCCACATACCGCTGTCACATGCATCCATGTTGCATCACTGTTGAACCCTTGTCAAATACACACACATGCACATGTACACAGTGCTCATACATGCAGCCAAAAACAACATACATGCGTGACATCACGGACATGTCTACTTACATACACATTCATACAAACATGTGTGCACGCACAACTGCATTTGCCATGCAAGCCTACACACACAAGCACCATCCATGTCTCACACATTACAGCCCTCGCATGTGTCAGCCCCACGGCCCTGTACACCCCCACCCATACTCGACCCCATACAAACAGATGTGCAACCTGCACAATACCGAATAATCACCACACGCACTGCTCACAATCAGGATGCATGTACACTCACCGCTCGACTCCAGACGGGTCTGCTTCTCTAGGACCTGGACGTGGAGCGCTGGGGATATGCGTTCCAGGACCCCCATCTGTTCTTTCGACAAGTGGCCCCGGCGCCCCTTGGCATCCGCTGCCTTCAAGAGGCGCCGGGCCTTGTTCAGGGTCCTGGACCTGTAGTCCTCCCAGCGCTTCCTGACATGTTGTAAGTCCCGGACTGCCACCCCCTCCGCGTTGATGGCAGTCACGATGTCAGTCCAGATCCGAGTCCGTCCTTCCTTGTCGGCGCGGGAACTTCCGAAGAGGGCATCATACTGCCTCAGGACTTGCTCCACCAGGACACCAACTTCGGTGGCACTGAAGCTGGTGCCCCTCTGCCTTTCTGGCCGGGGGTTGTCAGTGGTCACAGATGGTGTTTGCCCCGACATGACAACCCCAGAGGCAGGAGTGGGTGGGCAACTGGGTCCTGGGGCTGGGCTGTGGAGCGATGGAATTCCAGTCGGGAGTCTTCGGTTCCAGCAGGGGTGGTCACAGCAACAGCACCCCTGGCTGATGTGCAGGCAGCAAATGGCAGTGCACGTGGGCAGCAGGCAGTCAGGCAGCAGCAGATGGCAGGTGGGAGCGTGCTCGGGGCTCTGGGGGGCAGTAGTTCGGCCTTCTGGGCAGGAGCGTCGTCTTCCGTGTGCTTACGCGTGGCCAGCTTGGTACGGAGTGATTTGGCACGTGAAAATCCTGCACGTCAGCGTGAAAATCGAGGAAAGGCCCTTAGCGCGTAAGCGCGTCAGCACGCATACGCGATTCTATTGGACCAAAGGCCCTCAGCGCGTAAGCGCGTCTGTGACGTGACCCGCACGGGTGTTTCCCACACAGCACGTGATGACAGAGCACACGTGGAAAGACTGCACATCAGAGTGTCATCGCGTGTAATTGGACAGCACGTCAGAGTCTCATCGCGTGTGATTGGTGGAAATGGCCCTACACGCAGAAGTGACAAAGCGTGTAATTGGTGTAAATGGCCCTACACGCAGAAGTGACAAAGCGTGTAATTAGTGGAAATGGCCCTAGCGCGTACACGCCGCGTAAGTGACGCTGGACGTGTGGGCCTGTATAAAAGGTACGTGTAGAACACCATTTCCTTGTACGTGCTTTTCGTGGAGAGCGAGTGGGTGAATTCTGTACTTCTTGTCGTTTCACACGCGATTTACTTCACGGCGTTTCAAGTTCGTATTCCCTGTTACCTCTGACAGCTTTTTCTCTTTTTTCTCTTTTACTGGTTTACCTGGGCCTGTTCCCTCAAACAGTGTTCCCTTCTACTGTTGTCCTGTCTCCTCAGACAGCGTACAAATCTTCTTTTGGCGGGGGTGTTGCCAACCAAACGCGCTCCTTTTTCACGCTCTTTTACCTGGCAGACGGTGAGTCACGCACGTATCTAACATCTGTGCTTGCCCCGTGTGTAGCCTACCCCTTCAGAGGTCATTCTAGGCTGCGTGTGACACGCATACGTTCATTCTTGTGTTACTGGGTGCCACAGCGTAGTGCAGGTTTTTCTTTCTGCACACGTGGTCTAGGAGGGGTTGCGTGCACGTCATCTCCCTTTTTTGGGGCTCCTGTGCGTAGCGTGACCCGTCATCTTTCCCCAGGGGTTACAATCAGCCTTGCAAGAGCACTAGGGTACAATTACCATCTGGTACCCAACCCCTTTGACCCCCAATTGCCCAGGACAATAGTTTACAGCCACTCCCATATGCACATCTACATCAGTGCCATGGCTGGGAGGCGAGGATTCCGTAAGGGTGGCAAAGGTGGAAGAGCCACAAGTGGTGGCCGTGGTGGATCCGGTAGGGGACGTGGTCGTTACTTGCAGGGTGAGCCTGTCCCCCCATGTGTGGAGGACCAGTCAAGGGCACCCATAATTCCCCCCCCCCTCCCGTTGAGGCTGATGTGGCTGACACCATCCATGCTCAGCCCTTGTTGGACCAGCCCATTGTGGCACCAGACCTGGCTGACTCCATGGCTGACTTCCAGGTCAGCAGGCCTATGACATGTGCGCTGGTGCACGTTGATGTCACCATGCCACGTGCATCTGGGGCAGCAAGGTCATCTGCTGCACCAAGTAGGCAGGGCGGAGAGGCTGCAGGGGCAGCTGCGGCTCCATCCACCCCAGCCCTCACACACCCAGCCAGGACAGTGTCGGTCCTAGTCCATGCTGCTGACATTCCCCCTGACACCATCACACTAGAGCCAATGCCTGCACCAACTCCCATGCTGAGTGTGCAATCCCACACTCCTGATACAGAGTCCACCAGGGCTCCTGCCCCTAGTGTCCAGAGCGGCGCAGGACACTCAGGATCACCACCACCTTCCAAGCGGAAGAGGAAGAGTGCTCGTCCGGCACAGGCTGATGCCCCAGACAAGGCTACACAGTCCGGCCCGTCCAGGAAGCCCAGCTTCACGGATGACGAACTGAATGCACTTGTCGAGTATGTGTCCGCACATGACAACGAGATGGTCATTGTTGCAGGATTCAAGACCACACCTGCACAACGCCAGGCACACTGGCAGACCGTTGCGGACATCGTAAGTGTCCTTGGAATCGTGAGGCGCACAGCCAATGATTGCTATAAGCGCTGGAATGACCTAAAGCGCAGGGCAAAGAGTAAGCTGGCCTCAAGTCATGCCGCAACTCTAGTGACTGGAGGTGGGTCTCCAGTAGTAGACATGGAACTCACTCCACATGAGTCAGTCGCTGGGACCTACGTCACGGAGGAACAGATCCAAGGCGTGGGAGATCTGGCTGATTACGAGGCATTGTCCGGTGAGTGCACATGCATGTGTGTGTCATCCATGTGCATGGTGTGTGTGTGAGGGCTTCTGTTTGTGTGCCAGATGAGAGTGTGTGCGCCTGAGTCGTATGGGTCAGCCATGTGCTTCATGCAATACATCCTGCGCAGCTGCATTTGGCCATAGCAGTATCCCTTCTGCCAACAGTAGACATCTAGCCCAACTGCACGCCAGTTGCCCTTGAAGTGTCACATTGCCACAACATTGTTGCTTATTTTTCACTGTTCATTCAGTCAGATTGTTTGCATTCCACCACCTTTACTAGGCATGTCGCAGTCCACTAGTCACATGTCTGACATGGCTATGGTAAAGTGGAGTGACTTTGTTACCTGGATATCAACTGTTCACACATGTCCCTGTGCAATTGGACCATTTCAGACTGGCAGCTCCAGGTGAAAAATCTGACCTGTTAGAATTAGAAAAGCTATTACATGCGGGAACTGGACTGAATGAATAGGTGCTGCCCTCCTCTCCATCTTCACTCAATAGCAATGGTACATGCCATCTGTGTGATGGCATGTGTGTTTCACCTGGCAATCACAGGCCAATGTGTGATGCCACTGCCAGGCAGCATGCAGAAAATGTGTTCATCTTCCATCTTGGTGTCATCAGTGTGTGCCATTTGCCTGCCCTTCATATGCAGTGAGGGTGCATGCATGGGAGGGTTTTAGTCATGTGGGACATGTGTCAATCAAGTACTGGTTCTCTTGCTTCTCAGCCCTCATTGTGTGCCATGGTGCTAATGCCTGTTTCCATTTCTTTGTTTGTATGTCTTTGCAGGGGAAGACGCACCTGATACTGCTGGGGTTGTGGAGATGGTGCAGACCCAGGAGGGGTCCGAGGGCCGACCAACCACCAGTGAGGGACATGGTGTGGTGGTGGGTGAGAACCCACAAGTGCTGCAGGTCGTGCTCTCAAGGGGTGTCTCTGGCTGCACCTCCCCCGAGCTGTACTCAGGTGTTGATTCGGATGAGACCTACGTGCCGTCGCAGGTGAATGTTCCAGGGAGGGATTCTGTTCTGTCCCACCCACCTGCACCAGGGTCAGAACCCTCAATGGGGATGTCAGTGTTGGCAGCTACCCCTTTGGTGGTTACGGATGCAGGGTCACACTCCGCGACATCTGATCCTGTTCCTGGGCCAGCAGATCAGAGGGGGAATGCAGTCCTGCAGCCTCAGGCAGTGCAGACACAGCAAGGCGCAGTTCGCCTTGCCCCAGACAGGTGTGGTGCCCGCCGACGTGGTGGCCGTACGCCACCTGGCAATACCTCATGGGAGCAATCCATTTACGGTATGGCAACACAACAGGCAGCATCATCCGAGATGATGGCTCAGGCCATGGATAGGGTGGCCACTTCCATTGTCCCCCCTGAAAGGCTGATGGAGCGACTAGAGCAGGCAACCGACTCCATCTGCCAGTCACACAGGGAGGACATGTTGGGGTCCAACAGGGACAGGCGGGCGGCACTGGCGACTCTGCAGGAGGCCATCTCCATTGAGTCCCAGTCCCACAGGGAAGCCCTGAGGCAGGAGCTCCTTCACCTCAGGACGACTCTTGTTGAGCTTGAGGCTTCAACACACCAAAGGACAGAACAGCAGCTGGAGCGTCTCACCCGTACGCTCTCAGCTGAGATGCAGGCAACAAGGGCGGAGGTCCGGCCATCCCGTGAGTTGTTGCATGGGGACCTCCGCAAACTCATCCTCCAGAACCAGACCTACCACACCCGCATGCTTGCAGCCATGGAGGAGCAGACTAGGGCCTTGCGTGGGCTGCCTCCCATAGTGCAACCACCTCCGGATGCAGCTGCACAGGGTGATAATAGCGACAGCAGTGATACTCCCACAATAGGGTAGCCGTGTGGGCCATGAGCCCATGGAGGTGTTTTTTTTTCCCAGGACCCACACAGGTGGGTTTTGGTGTGCACCCTGTCCTCGGACCTCCTGGGTGGCCTCCAAAAACCCCCCCGGGCCCATCAATGGCCATTTTTGATTTTGATTTTTATTTTTGATTTTTATTTTTGATTTTTATTTTTGATTTTTATTATTTTTTTTTTTAATTTTGATTTTTATTTTTATTTTTATTTTTAATTTCTAAATAATTTTTCCCAATTTTTTTGGGACAATTTGTTGGCTTCCGTGGTTCCTGTGGGCATACGCAGCATTGTGGCTGGGCACATGCAGGCTTGTCATGTATTTGGTTCAGATGCTTGGGTTTGAGTCACACACACCCCTCCTGCTTCCCGTTTCCATGGGCTTGCAAAGGGTGTGCCCAAGTGACATTGACGTACATGGTGACATTGGACTCCCACTACATGTGTGGGTAGTCTAGTCAATACTGTGTATACATTCCTAGTGCATATTGCTGTTGTGTTGTACACTGCATGTTGCATTGATGTGTAACTCATCATCTGTGTCTACCTCCCAATTTGCAGGTCCCTTCCTCATGTCTACACAAGGCCCTCTAGTCTGGAGATGGGGTCCATGTTGGCAGCAGTGCACCTACAACTCTACATGGCGCCAACACTGCACAGTTGGTAGTGGTGGGAGTGAAGGCATTTCCAGGTGGTGAGACTACTAATATATAACATTTGTGATGTCGTGTTAATGGTAGTACCTGCTCAAGTTTGTTGTTGGTCCTGCATTACTGTGAGCATTTCAGGTGTTGCAAGTTTCAATTAGGGACACTCTACATTGTGACACTAGTGTCATGTTGTGGGGATTACTTTTTTTACCTGCAAATAGCATGACATGGCACGGTGTGTGGTGTGGCGGTGCTGGGGATGGGTTGGCTGACATGGCACTGTCCTCTTGTTGCATTTTGCAAGTGGGTATTCATTTTAGCTGCTTGAATGTGTTACTTCACAAAACTGCATTGGTGGTGTCTGTGTGGGTAGGGATGCACACATTGTGACACTTCCAGGTGAACAATCTCAGGCTGATATGGTTTTCATGGTTCATTCTCCAGACATTCAGGATCAGTGTCAGGTTGAGTCATCATTGATTGTCAGATGGAATGTGCCAGGGCAGTGTGCACTCCACAGGGGTGTGATTTCTATGTGAAGTAATTAGCCACTAGCTGTGTACGGGCTGCCTCCCCCCGTGCCCTTTCCCCTCCCATGCGCAGCGGCTGTGCATGTGGTTGGGGATGTGGGGCCACCACCATGTCCACGGCCAGGCCCCGGCGTGTTGCAACGTTGTGCAGGACACATGCTGCCACTATGTTCCTGCACACTACTGGGGGAGCATACAACAGCTGCCCGCCAGAACGGTCAAGGGAGCGAAAGCGTGACTTTAGCACTCCGAATGTGCGCTCCACTATGCCCCAGGTTGTAATGTGGGCTGTGTTATATCTTACCTGGGGTGGCGTGGTGGGGTTCCGAATTGGCGTCATCATGTGGGGGCTGAGAGGGTAGGCACTGTCCCCTGTGGAGGTGGTGATTGGTATCATTGGTGGGGTTGTGACCTTGCTCAGTATCTGACATGCATGCATGTGCAGTGGCATTCATACTCACCAAGCAGCCATGTATCGCCATGCCGCCCAGCTTCTAGGTCCCGGCTTAGGGTGGACATTCGGTAAATGAAGCTGTCGTGGGTTGACCCGGGATAGTTTGCATATACTGAGGTGATGATTCCCTTGGCATTACATACTACCTGCACGTTGATGGAATGCCAGTGCTTGCGGTTCCTATAGATGTGCTCAGATGCCCTGGGGGGACGTAGAGCCACATGGGTGCAGTCGATGGCACCTAGCACTTTGGGGAATCGTGCCACAGCGTAAAAATCCAGGGCGGCAGCATGCCTTTCTGCAGGTGTTCTGGGCAGGTATATGTGCCTGCGGACTGATGGGCGTGCAGTGATGATGTTCAAGACCTGGTGTAGGCAGCGTGACTGGGTGGCCTGTGATACACCACCCACAATGGCACTTGTCCGCTGAAATGATCCAGTGGCTAAGAAGTGCAGTACATTGAGGACCTTCTCCAGGGGGCTTAGTGCTTGGGAGCACAGGGTGGGTGATGTGAGGTCATCCTCCCACTCACTCACCAGGTCCAGTATGATGTGTGGTGGAAACCTGTACCTCCCATGCACCTGGTCATCAGGCATCCCGAAAAGGCTGGTTCTGGGTGTGAATATTCTGGCCCTGACTATCCTCCTCCTCCTCCTTTGGTAGGCCACGCCCACTGCTGCTAGGAACGGTATGTTCATCCTGGGTCTGAGCTTGTTATTTTGTTAGCGCGCAAATTAATGCGTTGCGCGTGTTGTAGGCGAGCGTGTGACCCGCGCACCCCTGAAATCCAGTACCTAGTCCAATAGCGTGTGGAAATTCCTGCGCACCCCGGGATACAGGTGCGCTGACGTACTTGCGTGTGTAAGTGTCCGCGCACCCCTGATATACACGTACATAGGCCAATCGCGTGTACGCGCACTTTTGTCCAATTACACGCGATGAGACTCTGACGTGCTGTCCAATTACACGCGATGACACTCTGACGTGCAGTCTTTCCACGTGTGCTCTGTCATCACGTGCTGTGTGGGAAACACCCGTGAGGGTCACGTCACAGACGCGTTTACGCGCTGAGGGCCTTTGGTCCAATAGAATCGCGTATGCGTGCTGACGCGTTTACGCGCTGATGGCCTTTGGTCCAATAGAATCGCGTATGCGTGCTGACGCGTTTACGCGCTAAGGGCCTTTGGTCCAATAGAATCGCGTATGCGTGCTGACGCGCTTACGCACTAAGGGCCTTTCCTCGATTTTCACGCTGACGTGCAGGATTTTCACGTGCCAAATCACTCCGTACCAAGCTGGCCACGCGTAAGCACACGGAAGACCACGCTCCTGCCCAGAAGGCCGAACTACTGCCCCCCAGAGCCCCGAGCACGCTCCCACCTGCCATCTGCTGCTGCCTGACTGCCTGCTGCCCACGTGCACTGCCATTTGCTGCCTGCACATCAGCCAGGGGTGCTGTTGCTTTGACCACACCTGCTGGAACCGAAGACTCCCGACTGGAATTCCATCGCTCCACAGCCCAGCCCCAGGACCCAGTTGCCCACCCACTCCTGCCTCTGGGGTTGTCATGTCGGGGCAAACACCATCTGTGACCACTGACAACCCCCGGCCAGAGAGGCAGAGGGGCACCAGCTTCAGTGCCACCGAAGTTGGTGTCCTGGTGGAGCAAGTCCTGGGGCAGTATGATGCCCTCTTCGGAAGTTCCCACGCCGACAAGGAAGGACGGACTCGGATCTGGACTGACATCGTGACTGCCATCAACGCGGAGGGGGTGGCAGTCCGCGACTTACAACATGTCAGGAAGCGCTGGGAGGACTACAGGTCCAGGACCCTGAACAAGGCCCGGCGCCTCTTGAAGGCAGCGGATGCCAAGGGGCGCCGGGGCCACTTGTCGGAAGAACAGATGGGGGTCCTGGAACGCATATCCCCAGCGCTCCACGTCCAGGTCCTAGAGAAGCAGACCCGTCTGGAGTCGAGCGGTGAGTGTACATGCATCCTGATTGTGAGCAGTGCGTGTGGTGATTATTCGGTATTGTGCAGGTTGCACATCTGTTTGTATGGGGTCGAGTATGGGTGGGGGTGTACAGGGCCGTGGGGCTGACACATGCGAGGGCTGTAATGTGTGAGACATGGATGGTGCTTGTGTGTGTAGGCTTGCATGGCAAATGCAGTTGTGCGTGCACACATGTTTGTATGAATGTGTATGTAAGTAGACATGTCCGTGATGTCACGCATGTATGTTGTTTTCGGCTGCATGTATGAGCACTGTGTACATGTGCATGTGTGTGTATTTGACAAGGGTGCAACAGTGATGCAACATGGATGCATGTGACAGCGGTATGTGGAAGCCTGATTGGCAGATGTGACATGGATGGCCGTCTGAACAGTGCGACACTTGGCAGAGGTGTACACATGCATGCAAGTGTGGTGGTGTGTGTACATGTGTGGTGCACTTCCTGTGTTGCATGTGATGTCTGGCTCCCCTTTGGCTGCTGATGCTGTTGTATGTGTATGGATGGTGCTGGCAGTTGCGATATGGCTGTGGTATGGCTCATGTGTGCGAGTTGCAATGACATGTGTGTTGGGGATTGTGATGACATGTCTGAGGTTTGCCAATGCCACTCATGTGCAACTGTCATGTGTGTATGTGTCCATTGTACAGTGCCCTGATGCCTGTGTTTTGTTTCTCCCTGTCTGCAGCGTCAACTGATGAAGAGGGCGGAGAAGGTGCTGTGGAGCACAGGGGCGGGGATCCGACCGCCAGCCGGAGACGCAAGGCCCGGCTCCCCTCCCGTGTTGTCATCTCGTCAGGGAGTGAGGAGACCGGTGCCGCGTCCCAGGCCGCAGCTGCCGGGGGGAGGTCCAAGAGGCGGAGGTTGCAGTTGGACTCCTCGGCAGCAGAAGGGGCAGCTGGGACCCCACAGGGCCCAACAGGGGAAGATGGCACGGAGTCATCCAGGTTGGTGGGGGGTTTGGTGGAGGAGGAGGCCGTGCAAGCACCAGAGACGGGGTCTGGAGGTGGGGATCCCACTGGTGCTAGTGTTGCAGTGCAGGACCAGGGACAGGAGGCAGCACAGGCCGCCGCGGAGGTGCCTGTGTGCAATCCTGTCCCCGATCCTGTCCCTGCATCATCTTGCACCAGCAGGGATGCCTACGTCCAGACCCGTTTTCAGGCAGGGGATGAGCTGACGTCAACTGGCCTTCCTCTGCCTGCGGACGTGGCCATCCAGGTCCGGGTTGAGCCTTTCCTGGCTGGTGTGGCGTTGCGTCAACGGGCCATGCGAGGTGACCTGCAGTCTTTTCATGGAGAGACTGCACGTCATCTCGAATGGCTCGTTGACCACGTCAGCCTGCTGGGACAGGTCACCCAGGCCGGATTCCTCCGTCTGATGGGGCTTGCTCCGACCCCCTCCTCAACTGGACCCCCTACGCGCCAGTCGTCCTCTGTGCCATCTTCCCACCCATCAGTCACCTGGGTGCCCTGTGGAGCTGCCTCTGACTGTGCGGCCAGGCTGGTGGAGGAGGCATCCCTGCCACAGTCGGGAGTCGGAGGTCCAGCAGGGGTGGCCACATCAACAACTGCACCCAGCCGGCGGAGGATGTGCAGGCAGCAGGAGGCAGTGCACGGGCAGAGGCAGTGCAGCAGCAGCAACATGGTGGGAGACATGAAGGCTCGGGGCTTTCCACATCGGAGGGGCAGGCATCGGCCGGAGGGCAGGGGGACCCAGGACAGAGAGTGTCTTCCGTGTGGCAGCGGTTGGGCCACGCCATAGGTGCGGAGCGGCGGCGGGCGGAAGAGGCGCGGCTCACAATGGTCAGGGAGGAGAACTCCATGCGGAGGGCCCTGAGGCGGGCCGAGTGCCTCGAGGCAATCCGCAGGGGGTTGGAGGAGGACACGGCGTCGTCCCTGCGGACCCTCGGGGCCATGGAACTGGACCGCCTCCGGGACATCGAACAGGAGTTCGATGATGCCCTGGTCCGGGACACCACGGAGTGAGCCGCTGGACTTGCCCGCCGCCTTTGTATATAGTTCTTTAGTTTTAGGTTTCCTTTGTTTCTTATTATGATTTGGAGTCGACGGACACTGCTCCACTTTTTGTATGTAGTTGATTTTTAGTTAGGTTTTTTAGTAGGTTTCCTTTGTTCAGTTGGGCTCATGGACCCTTGTTAGTTTTTTACATAGTTCTTTATTGCATAGAGATTTTTTTACATTTGACTTTGGACGACACTTTTTTGGATTCTGATTTGCAGTTTTTTTTTTAAATACGGACATGCAGCTTATTTTTTCTCATTCCCATTGTAGTTTGTTACCTTTCTTTAGCATTCTTTATTTTTTTCAATACAATTTTGTTTTCATACTTCACTGTGTGGTATCATCTCATTGGTTTCATGCATGTCATGTTGGGTGTTTTCCCATTCAATTGCAACCATTGTGTGTGACGGACATGGGTTCATTAGCTTCATGAACATTGGGGGTGTAACATGTAATTTCCATTTCCATGTGGGTGAATGGGTTACTTGGTAGGGCTTTTTGGCTGTGGAGGCTGACCATTACGCACATGATTGGGGATTGTGAGGAAGTGGTGGAGGGTGCCCCTGGTGGCTGGGGGGTGGGGGTGGTGGGAGACATGGGTGGGGGCCTGGTGGAGGGTGCCCCTGGATGCTGGGGGGTGGGGGTGGTGGGAGACATGAGTGGGGGCCTGGTGGAGGCTGCCCCTGCACTGCTGGGGGGTGGGGGTGGTGGGAGACATGAGTGGGGGCCTGGTGGAGGCTGCCCCTGCACTGCTGGGGGGTGGGGGTGGTTGGAGACATGAGTGGGGGCCTGGTGGAGGGTGCCCCTGCACTGCTGGGGGGTGGGGGTGGTGGGAGACATGAGTGGGGGCCTGGTGGGTGCTGCCCATGGTTGCAGGGGGGTGGGGGTGGTGGGAGACATGAGTGGGGGCCTGGTGGGTGCTGCCCATGGTGGCAGGGGGGTGGGGGTGGTGGGAGACATGGGTGGGGGCCTGGTGGAGGCTGCCCCTGGTGGCTGGGGGGTGGGGGTGGTGGGAGACATGGGTGGGGGCCTGGTGGAGGCTGCCCCTGGTGGCTGGGGGGTGGGGGTGGTGGGAGACATGAGTGGGGGCCTGGTGGAGGCTGCCCCTGCACTGCTGGGGGGTGGGGGTGGTGGGAGACATGAGTGGGGGCCTGGTGGAGGGTGCCCCTGCACTGCTGGGGGGTGGGGCTGGTGGGAGACATGAGTGGGGGCCTGGTGGGGGCTGTCCATGGTGGCAGGGGGGTGGGGGTGGTGGGAGACATGAGTGGGGGCCTGGTGGAGGGTTCCCCTGCACTGCTGGGGGGTGGGGGTTGTGGGAGACATGAGTGGGGGCCTGGTGGAGGCTGCCCCTGCACTGCTGGGGGGTGGGGGTGGTGGGAGACATGAGTGGGGGCCTGGTGGAGGGTGACCCTGGATGCTGGAGTTTGGGGGTACAAGGGGACATGAGTGGGGGCCTGGTGGAGGGTGGCCATGGTGGCTGGGGGGTGGTGGTGGTGGGAGACATGAGTGGTGGCCTGGTGGAGGCTGCCCCTGCACTGCTGGGGGGTGGGGGTGGTGGGAGACATGAGTGGGGGCCTGGTGGAGGGTGCCCCTGCACTGCTGGGGGGTGGGGGTGGTGGGAGACATGAGTGGGGGCCTGGTGGGGGCTGTCCATGGTGGCAGGGGGTGGGGGTGGTGGGAGACATGAGTGGGGGCCTGGTGGAGGGTGCCCCTGCACTGCTGGGGGGTGGGGGTGGTGGGAGACATGAGTGGGGGCCTGGTGGAGGCTGCCCCTGCACTGCTGGGGGGTGGGGGTGGTGGGAGACATGAGTGGGGGCCTGGTGGAGGGTGACCCTGGATGCTGGGGGGTGGGGGTACAGGGGGACATGAGTGGGGGCCTGGTGGAGGGTGCCCCTGGTGGCTGGGGGGTGGGGGGGTGGGAGACATGGGTGGGGGCCTGGTGGAGGCTGCTCCTGGTGGCTGGGGGGTGGGGGTGGTGGGAGACATGAGTGGGGGCCTGGTGGAGGCTGCCCCTGCACTGCTGGGGGGTGGGGGTGGTGGTAGACATGAGTGGGGGCCTGGTGGAGGGTGCCCCTGCACTGCTGGGGGGTGGGGGTGGTGGGAGACATGAGTGGGGGCCTGGTGGGGGCTGTCCATGGTGGCAGGGGGGTGGGGGTGGTGGGAGACATGAGTGGGGGCCTGGTGGAGGGTGCCCCTGCACTGCTGGGGGGTGGGGGTGGTGGGAGACATGAGTGGGGGCCTGGTGGAGGGTGCCTCTGCACTGCTGGGGGGTGGGGGTGGTGGGAGACATGGGTGGGGGCCTGGTGGAGGCTGCCCATGGTGGCAGGGGGGTGGGGGTGGTGGGAGACATGAGTTGGGGCCTGGTGGAGGCTGCCCCTGCACTGCTGGGGGGTGGGGGTGGTGGTAGACATGAGTGGGGGCCTGGTGGAGGGTGCCCCTGCACTGCTGGGGGGTGGGGGTGGTGGTAGACATGAGTGGGGGCCTGGTGGAGGCTGCCCCTGCACTGCTGGGGGGTGGGGGTGGTGGGAGACATGAGTGGGGGCCTGGTGGGTGCTGGTGGCAGGGGGTTGGGGGTGGTGGGAGACATGAGTGGGGGCCTGGTGGGTGCTGCCCATGGTGGCAGGGGGGTGGGGGTGGTGGGAGACATGAGTGGGGGCCTGGTGGAGGGTGCCCCTGGTGGCTGGGGGGTGGGGGGGGTTTGGAGACATGGGTGGGGGCCTGGTGGAGGCTGCCCCTGGTGGCTGGGGGGTGGGGGTGGTGGGAGACATGAGTGGGGGCCTGGTGGAGGCTGCCCCTGCACTGCTGGGGGGTGGGGGTGGTGGTAGACATGAGTGGGGGCCTGGTGGAGGGTGCCCCTGCACAGCTGGGGGGTGGGGGTGGTGGGAGACATGAGTGGGGGCCTGGTGGGGGCTGTCCATGGTGGCAGGGGGGTGGGGGTGTGGGAGACATGAGTGGGGGCCTGGTGGAGGGTGCCCCTGCACTGCTGGGGGGTGGGGGTGGTGGGAGACATGAGTGGGGGCCTGGTGGAGGGTGCCCCTGCACTGCTGGGGGGTGGGGGTGGTGGGAGACATGAGTGGGGGCCTGGTGGAGGCTGCCCCTGCACTGCTGGGGGGTGGGGGTGGTGGGAGACATGAGTGTGGGCCTGGTGGAGGCTGCCCCTGCACTGCTGGGGGGTGGGGGTGGTGGGAGACATGAGTGGGGGCCTGGTGGGTGCTGCCCATGGTGGCAGGGGGGTGGGGGTGGTGGGAGACATGAGTGGGGGCCTGGTGGGTGCTGCCCATGGTGGCAGGGGGGTGGGGGTGGTGGGAGACATGAGTGGGGGCCTGGTGGAGGGTGCCCCTGGTGGCTGGGGGGTGGGGGGGGTGGGAGACATGGGTGGGGGCCTGGTGGAGGCTGACCCTGGTGGCTGGGGGGTGGGGGTGGTGGGAGACATGACTGGGGGCCTGGTGGAGGCTGCCCCTGCACTGCTGGGGGGTGGGGGTGGTGGTAGACATGAGTGGGGGCCTGGTGGAGGGTGCCCCTGCACTGCTGGGGGGTGGGGGTGGTGGGAGACATGAGTGGGGGCCTGGTGGGGGCTGTCCATGGTGGCAGGGGGGTGGGGGTGGTGGGAGACATGAGTGGGGGCCTGGTGGAGGGTGCCCCTGCACTGCTGGGGGGTGGGGGTGGTGGGAGACATGAGTGGGGGCCTGGTGGAGGCTGCCCCTGCACTGCTGGGGGGTGGGGGTGGTGGGAGACATGAGTGGGGGCCTGGTGGAGGGTGACCCTGGATGCTGGGGGGTGGGGGTGCAGGGGGACATGAGTGGGGGCCTGGTGGAGGGTGGCCATGGTGGCTGGGGGGTGGGGGTGCTGGGAGACATGAGTGGTGGCCTGGTGGAGGCTGCCCCTGCACTGCTGGGGGGTGGGGGTGGTGGGAGACATGAGTGGGGGCCTGGTGGAGGGTGCCCCACAATGCTGGGGGGGTGGGGGTGCAGGGGTACATGAGTTGGACATGGGTGGGGGCCTGCTGGCAGGTGCCCCACGGTGCAGGGGGGTGGGGGTGGTGGGAAACATGAGTTGGACATGAGTGGGGGCCTGCTGGCAGGTGCCCCACAGTGCTGGGGGGTGAGGGTGGTGGGAGACATGCATTGTTGATCAGTAGTGCAAGGTGACATGTGGGTTGGCTGGGGGGCATGCCCATGGTGGATGGGCTGCCTGCGGGACATGAGCAGGGGTGCAGGGTAGTCCCCCGTGGTGTGGGCTGCCTGCAGGGGCCGTGGAGGTTGTGGAGCGTACACCTGGGAGGACCCACACGGCCAATTCACGTGTAGTACTCCCCAGAACCCCTGAAATACACATTCCCTGCTGAAATCGCGTGTGCAACTTCCCGCGCACCCCTGAAATACACGTACCCTGCTCGCACTGGGACAATCGCGTGTGGAACTTCCCGCGCACCCCTGAAATACACGTACCCTGCTCGCACTGGGACAATCGCGTGTGGAACTTCCCGCGCACCCCTGAAATACACGTACCCTGATGGAATCGCGTGTGGAACTTCCCACGCACCCATGGAATACACGTACACTGCTCGCACTGGCCCATTCGCGTGTGGAACTTCCCGTGCACCCCTGAAATGCACGTACCCTGCTGAAATCGCGTGTGGAACTTCCCGCGCACCCCTGAAATACACATACCCTGCTGAAATCGCGTGTGGAACTTCCCGCGCACCTCTAAAATACACGTACCCTGCTGAAATCGCGTGTGGAACTTCCCGTGCACCCCTGAAATACAGGTACCCTGCTTGCACGGGGCCAGTCGCGTGTGGAACTTCCCACGCACCCCTGCAATACACGTTCCCCGCTTGGCGTTTGCTGTTTGCCAGCCCGCTGAACTGGTCCAGGGTTAGCGCAGCCCTTTGCGATGATTTAGCGATTTTGATAGCTTTTCCTTGCGCGAGGGCGTTCTTGGGGGCGTTACTGGCGCTGCTGCAGGGTCGCTGCGATTCTCTGCGCCACGGCTGGTTTGGAAGCCTAAAATCCATGAATACGCTGTGCGCGGAAATCGGTTTTAGCGCACGTGCCTGGCGCAGTCAATCGCACGCGGACAGTCTGCGCCAGCCGCTTGCGACACTTTTCTGCGAAATTCTATGAATTACCCTGTGAGAGTGTACAGGGGAATGCTTTATTGTAATCATTTATACCCAAATGTGTTACTAATGAATTTCAGAATCGCTTGTCTATTACAACATAATTGTTTCCCAAAATGGAGAACTGGTTCTTTGGCTATGAAGCTTGACATGTGTGAGGTGGATGGTCCTTTTGGAACAGGATCTTGGTTAGTGGAGTGCAGTGAAGCTATAGAGTAAGCTCTGGTGGACATTTCTGTGAAGAATTGGGCACCTAATAATGATTTTTAATGCGTCCAGTGTTCTTTATCCATATTTTATGTTTTTTGTTGGATTTTTTTAAGCCTGGAAGAAGGACTTTATTATGTTCTGTATAATAATAAAGCTGTTGAATTTCTTCTTGATGCAGTGGTTGCTTCTTGTCAAATTTATATTCTCTCTCAAATTAAAATGGAGATGCTAATGGAGAGTGGGTGGTGGGGTTTTGGTAACCATGGGGGCTAGGTGATACAACCTACTCTATGATGATTGCCCAGGAGGAAATATATGGAGGATCTCCTGGGCTCTCCAGTCCATCACCAGCCTTACACCAGGGCCCTTCAAACCCCTGCTTGCACTAACATCAACACTTCTCAAACCCTCCAGCATCCAGAATTTCTAAAATACCAGAGGTTAGGGGACAAGGGAGGGTAGTAGCAAAGGTCCCTCTCCCTAAAAACTCTGTTATGGAAGACCAATGAATCGATTTGTCATTGGGGTCACTAGTTGGTTTCCCTTGACATACAGGGGGGGATAACGGGAAAACTGTATCCCACCACACACAGAACGAAAAGGTGATAGAAAGCCCACAGGCCAGAAACATTGTTTCAGCTATCAGACCACGTGGTATTCATGCCAAGATATGTAGTGATAGTGTAGTATAAGTGTGCCTTATCTTATCACGAGAATCCGCGAGGAGCTCTCGTGGTGTGAGGAAGATAGAATGTTGGAATGGTCAGGGACGTACGTCGGTGAACATTCTAACATTCAAATGAGAAGATCGTTGCAGCCACAGTCGGTGGGGCCTTACATCTGTACTTCTCTACTCACATATAATTAATTAAGTAATATAATAAAAGTTATTATATTCGCAAGGTCTCCTGTCCTTACCTCAACCACTTCAAGTGGCGACGAGGATCTTCACAGGCCCCACCGCCCCCGTGCTACCTGGTCGAGACGAGCGTCGTAGCTGGCTGCGCAACTCTCCTCGTTAAAGCCGCTCCGCTCCAACGGTGAAATCTGCATGGTGAACGTGTAGCAGGCCGCGCAGCTGCCAAGAAGCTGTGGCCGCTCCGCTTCGTTTCGTTCCTCATTTCGATCCGGATGCTAATCGGACAAACGCTGGAGCGTTTAAAGCACAATGAGTTGTTGCGCGATCGTAATCAGTAAATCCTGCTTACATTAATTGTTGTGTTCCGGGTCCTGACACGCCCAGTTACGTTGTTTCCTGTATCATCTGCCTGGACCTACCATATTGCATGGTATAGGAGGGCACTCTTGTTTGCAAAGAGGTTTAACAAACAACAATATTATTAATGCGATTAAGTACAGCATAATAAAGATACAGGGCACACAATATATATATAAGTGTGTACTGAGTTAAAGACATATGAAATTTATGCAAGAACCTACACTGCAGTGTGCAAGACATAGACATATCTTGCATAACTTTTAACCTGTTCACTATCATCCAGCAAAGTGTACATCATGTCTTTTAACAGTGTGCCACCACCCATGTTTTTTCTGTCGGAAGTTGGGGACCCAGTGATCCCTTGGGAAAGGTGGATCAAATCATTTGAGCACTATGCAGGTGTTGTATGTGGTCAGAACTGCAGTTTGGAGAAGAGGAAATCTCTTCTTTTACATTGTTTGGGCCCGGCAGGACAAGAAAAATTTGAAAACTTGCCAGAACTACCACTTGAGGAAGATGTTGATCTCAATGTGTATGAACGCTCAGTCAAGACAATGAGCAAACATTATGAAAAGAAGCGAAGTACGATTCTGGAACGTTATAAATTTGGGAAGAGGACTCAGGAAGAAGGTGAGAGTGTGGAACAATACATTACAAATTTAAGGAAGCTGGCTAAAACATGCAATTTCGATTCCCAGTTAGATGAAAGATTAAGAGATCAATTCATGTTGGAGTGCAGGAGCAGCAAAGTGAGGGAAAGGTTATGGGCTGAAGATAATCCCGCTCTGGATACAGTTTTACGTGTGGCCAAGGAAGTCGAGCATACAGAGAAATGTGTCAAAGAATTAGAAAATAGGCTGCAGGCTACTGAAATTAAACATGATATTCCTAAAGACAAAATCACAACAACCAACGTGACCAAGAACAGTGAATCCATAGCTGCAATAACAGAAAACACCAGTAGAAAATACAAATCAGAAAGGGGTAGCAGAGTATCCTGGAATGATGATAAAAGGAAAAAAATGGATCCTAGAGCGAATAATGGTGATGTGAGGAAGAGGAGCCCACGCAGACGAGGAGATAACTCTAGGAGGAAGAACACAGGGAGGTGTTTCAGATGTGATGGTACTGACCATTGGGCAGATAATGCAGAATGCCCTGCATTAAAAATTATATGTGGGAAATGTAAAGGCAAGGGACATTATGCTCGATGCTGCAGAATACAGAATACATCTACAAATTGGATAGGAGGTGATAATTACAGTGATGAAGATGGAGAGGAATGCGTTTTTGTTATAACAGGTGAAGAAAATGAGGAAGAAATGGAAAGTCGCAAGGCTATGGTGTGCGTTGACGGTGTAGACATGCACATGATGATTGATTCAGGAGCCAGATATACCCTAGTGCCATAAAATCTGTGGGACAGGAAGAAACATGAATATCTGCATGAGTCAGACATAAGGCCCAAAGCATATGGGGGCATATGGGGGCATCCGAATAGATGTCATTGGATGGTTTTGGGGCACACTCAAATTCAAAGAGAGGAAAGCAAATGGAAAAATATGTTACCAAAGCAGGAAGAACACGTTTGTTGAGTTGGACTCATCAAAGCAAACTCAAAGTGAGATTAGATGCTGCATCCAGTGAATCGGTGTATTCAGTCGAAAGTAGTACTATAAGAAATCAAGAAAACAAGGTCATCAGTAATGATAACATAACAAAAGGGATTTTCAGGAACGAAATTGGATGTCTTCGCGGATTTGTTCATGAGATTAAAATGAAACTGAATCATACTCCAGTAGCACAGAAATTGCGCAATATTCCACTATCAATGAGAGATGAGGTGAGGAAGGAAATTAAATTGTTAGAAGATCAGAGAATCATTGCAAGAATAGATGCCAGTGAGTGGGTTTCACCATTAGTTGTGCTAAGAAAAAAATCTGGCAAGCTGAGAATATGTGTAGACATGATGGAGCTTAATAAAAGCGTGATCCCTGACAGACATCCACTCCCCAATATACAAGAAATTGTGTCCACTATTGGGCCTTCAAAATATTTCTCTACACTCGATTTAACTTCAGCATATTACCAAGTAAAATTGTATAAAGAATCTAAGAAGTTGACAGCATTTATTACACCAGATGGGTTGTACCAATACAGGAGACTGCCTTTTGGGTAAATATCAGCTGCTTCAGTATTTCAACGGATTATGCATAAACTATTTGAAGGTGATCAAGGGATCATTTGTTTTCAAGATGATATCTTGGTGCATGCCACAGATCAAAAGGAACATAATGAGAGGTTGCGACATGTATACAAGAAATTATATGAGGCAGGAATGACTCTCAGTAGGGATAAATGCAATATCAATCGCAGAGAAATTGAGTATCTTGGACATACCATATCTACTGATGGTATTCGCCCAAAGAAGCAGTTGTCTGATGCTATACAAAACATGCCGAGACCCAAATCAAAGGAAGAAGTGCGCACGTTCATAGGAATGGCGGAATATTATTCTAAATTCATAAAAGATTTTGCCTTACATACAGTTACACTACTTGAACTCCTAAAAAAAAAAATCTTCGAATGGGATGTAGAATGTGAAGACGAATTTGAGAATATCAAGCGGGAATTGAGCAGAGCACCATCATTAAAGAATTTCAAAAGTGGAAAGAAGACCATAATTACGACGAATGCTAGCAATTTGGGACTTGGAGCTGTTGTCACCCAGGAAGTTGATGGGAAAGAAAATTTAATTGCATTTGCATCAAGACTGTTAAAAGGTGCGGAAAAGTCTTATGCCACAATAGAGAAAGAGATATTGGCCATCAAGTGGGCGACGGAGAAGTTTAGAAATTTCATTTGGGGAGTGGAGGTAGAAATCCGCACTGATCATAAACCATTAGTACATGTTATCATGAATAAGGGATTGGATAATGTGTCCAACAGAATAAAAAGATGGGTCATACTTTTGCAAGAGTACGATACGTACCAGGGGTGAAAAATCGCGCTGCTGATTGTCTGTCACGGCTCACAAATAATGTAGAGAATGATGATGAGAATGAAAATAACTCAGAAGTTGTTTTAAATATAGGACATTTTCCATATCAAAAACAGAATGGGAAGAGGCTGAAAAAGGAGATGATGTTATGCTGAAATTGAAACAAATCTTTCAAAGCAGTAAATATCTGAAGAAAGATACATTTGAAGAACACAATCTCATGGAATATTGGAAGGTTGCAGATGAACTAAATGTGGTGAATAACAGAGTCATGAGAGGTGATCGGATAATTCCACCTGTGAACCTGCGAAATAAGATTATTGAACTAGGTCACGAAGGTCATCAAGGAATAGTGAAGACCAAACAGAGAATACGTGATGACTTCTGGTGGCCAGGATGCGATTTGCAGATCGAAAGAGTCATCAGAGAATGTATCCTTTGCAATGAGAGTGACAGAGCATGTGTGAATGCAAAATATCCTATGGTGGTAACGAGTATTCCAGGAAAGGTATGGGATGAATTGGGCATAGACATTTTAGGACCTATTTTCTGTGATGGTAAACAACAGTTTTGTCTTGTAATCATTGATCTTTTGACCAGATGGGTAGAAGTTCTTATTAAACCCAATATGAATGCCAAGACAGTTGTGGAATTCATGTCAGAAATATGTGCTAGAGAAGGTTTCCCCAGAAACATATTAACTGACAATGGAGTCCAATTTAGGTCAAAGGAAATGGAGAAATTTTGTATTGAGAATTCTATTACGCATAAAAGAAGTTCAATATATCATCCGCAAACGAATGGTGTGGTTGAGAGATTCAACAAAATACTCAAAGATGCCATTCGTTGGGCTTGGGCAAATGGACTAAACTGGGAAGATGCAGTGAAAAGAAAGATAATTGCTCACCGGTTTACACCACATTGTACGACTGGTTTATCGCCATTTGAAATGAGTAGGGGACGCAGAGAAAACACTAAGTTGACTCCATCCTGGATGGAGAGGGAAATGGTTGTGAGAAAAGATTTTGGAGAAGCAGTGGAGAACATTAGAAACACCCAGCTAAGGAACAAAATATCCCATGATAGTCATGTAAGGAAAGGAAAAAAAAGGGAAACACCCACAGTAGGGGGTTTGGTAAGAATTAAACTGCCCCCAGTACTGAGAGATGGTCCTTGCAAATGGTCCAAGCCGATGGGTGTAGTTGAAGTTTTCAAACATGCAGGACGAGTGAAAGATGGAAGAGTTTGGAATATGGAAAGGGTGTGTGTGATAAAGTCATGTAGTAATATAAGTCCAAATGAATCTGTACATAAGAAACAAAGAGGTATGGATTGTGGTGAAAACATGGAAGAGAGTGGTAGTCGTGTGAAATTAATGTCAAACAGAAATGTAATGTCGACAATTTCCTTGCCAAAAACAAAATCAGATTTCTCACGGGTGTCAAGAACAGGAAGGAGGATTTGCAGACCGGCATACATGAAAGATTTCGTATGAGTATTCAAAGGACACAGAAGAAATCTTTACCAGACTTTTAATGGACAGCAGGAGACTAAGGAAGGGAGATGTGTAGTATAAGTGTGCCTTATCTTATCACGAGAATCCGCGAGGAGCTCTCGTGGTGTGAGGAAGATAGAATGTTGGAATGGTCAGGGACGTACGTCGGTGAACATTCTAACATTCAAATGAGAAGATCGTTGCAGCCACAGTCGGTGGGGCCTTACATCTGTACTTCTCTACTCACATATAATTAATTAAGTAATATAATAAAAGTTATTATATTCACAAGGTCTCCTGTCCTTACCTCAACCACTTCAGATAGATACGTAGTGAAAGTAAGGAGGTTGCTGTTACCCATACTGAGGTGTATGGTGTTTGCAGTGCAGGCACAGCAATTCCTAAAAATGCCAGGTGAGTGTGTGATTCATATGTGTGGCAGGGTTAGGGATCTGATCCTGTCATGGGGAATAGCAACCCCTCTCATATTGGGGCAGGTGGCCTACCAGGGGATTTATCAGAGCCAGTCCTACCCTAGAGGTGGAGTCAGGGTGTTGGAATGGCCCAAGTCTTTGCCCCCTTCAAGTTCCTGATTACGTGGAGAGCACTAGAGTGAATCACCTATTGGCTGCCTTACACCATGCTGGTCAGTGTTCTCTCTTTTTCTATGCAGAACTTAAATCGCCAAAAACCCATGCGGCAAGTGCAGAATCTTCTGAACTAAGGGAGAGAGGCACAGAGAGGTATCCAGAATTTGCAAACAACAGTTTACTCTAGACCAGAGGTATTCAAACTGTGGGGCGAGCCCCCACAGGTGTCCGCTGCCACATCCTTGGGGGGCCATGAGAGCCCAGCAAGAAATGTAAAAAAAAAAAAAAAGTTTTTTTTCTTTTCTTTTAAGATTGGAAGAAATGGGCAGGGCGGCTCACATGGTCGGGCTGAAGCATGAAACTGTCTCCGGCACCAATGAAAAAGTGGCCCGCAGTTGTAAATGGATATTCATTCCTTTAGTCACAGACTGTTTGAATAGTACCCAAGGGGGTGCTTTGTGTTAAACTGTAAGTAAATTGTGATATTTAAAGAGTATTTATTCAGCAACAGTGGTCAAAATTACTAACTGCATAGTGAAGTATTTAATCAAACTGGCCCACATTGACAAAAAGGTGGCCCATGTTGACTGGCCCGCACAAGCATTTTGCATTTTTGCTACAGGCATGCCCCATTTATAGGCCAGTCCGAGCCTGGTGGCTCATCCATAATGGAGAGGGGGTGCCCACCCAGTGGCCCTCTCATCCATTATGGAGGAACTAAGGAGCCAGCCCAGTGAAACATTGAGCACTCCCTCAGCTGCATTTTCCAGTGCTCATGGGCTGGCTGAACAGTCAAAGGGAAACATTATTTCCCTTTGACAGTTCAGTCTAGTTCCCCAGCTGCACATGCTCACAGAGCCATGCAAGTGCTGGGGCGTTTTGCTTCCCAGCATTGCATAGCTCATTGGAAATGCTGGCTGGGGCACTGCATGTCAGTATGTGCGAGGGGGAGCTCCTGCACCTCCTCGCATACACAGACAGAGCAGCCTGGAGAAGGGAGTTTCAGCACCCACATGCAGGCCAATGCAGAAGGTACGTTTATGTTCATTTTTTTAATTTAGACATTTTTATGGATGCATGTATTCTTGTGTTATGAGTGAGTGTATGGTGATGGATGCTCGTGTGAATGATAGAGTGATTGCTCTATGAGTGTGTGTGTGTGTTAGTTTGTTTTGGTCTGTTGAGCTGATTTTGGCAGGTGGTGGATAGAGGGGGAAGGAGGGTTGTACAACAAAGGCATTTTTAAAAATGCCTAAATGTCTTTGTTGCACAATCTCCCTACCCACCTGTCAAAATCAGCGCTCCTTCTGAGGCGCTGTGAGCCCAGGGGACAGGGATGGTATTTTTTTACTGGATTTCTATCAGAATTGACCAGTAAAAAATACCATGCTTTCCCCCTTGGCACCCTAGCGCCTTGCATACACACATAATCATGTTGATTATGTTAGGCCAGTGGGGCCTAGGGGACAGGGATGGTATCATTTTACAGGACATCTATCATAGATGTCCAGTAAAAAATTTCTACTCTAGAGTCTAGACCAGCAATACAGAGGCTAGAGTGCAGAAGACGAATGACTTGGAAATTAACTATCACAATGTCGAGCAGCCATGACGGAGCACCGGTTGATCAGCATTTGGGAAAGGGATGGCGTTAACAAGCATTTGGTAATCTTGCACTCTTACAACTCAGCATCTGGGGAAAAGCCAGGTAGAGATTTTCCCATGGGAGTAGGTGAGTGCTCCAAATAATGGAGTGGGGAGGGGATGCTAAACCACAGAATGAACTTTATTAAAAAAGAGAGTACAAAAGGGCTGAATGTGGTTTGTTTCTTTGGATGAGATCAGGTGGAGAGAACGCAGACCAAGAGACCAGGCAGAACAATGACAGTGATGACAGCATGGGGGAGAGAAAAATGTGAGTTATTGTTTCTGTGAGAAAGTGATAATTGAGTTTGTAATGTGTATGTGAGTATTAGTGAAAAAGTAGGAGGATTAGTGAATGAGTGCTGGAAGTGTGGATGAGAGGATGAAAAGGGTGAATATAAGTGGAAGGGAAGGAAAGTGGAGAGTAAGGCAGAGCAAAAGGAAGGGGAGTAGTAAAGACATGAGAGTAGAGGGGAGACTGGAGCCAAATAGAGAGGAAATGGGAGTGAGAGTTGATTAGAGGGAGACATATAGAGAGAAAGACCAGAGGGACAGTAGATGGGAGTTGTTCAATTGTCAGCAGGACAGAAGGTGGAACACCAAGAGAGGTAGAGGGAGACTATAAAGGAAGAGGGGGTAAAGGGGTAAAAGGAGGTGAAGTAAAGCTAGGACCATCAGGGGGAGAAATGCAAGGGCATGAAACTGTGCAGTTGAAAAGACCACCATATCCCATTGTGATAGTCAGACACTCTGGGAGATGCTCAGGTACATTCCACCTAGAAGGACCCCAGAGTGAGATAGAAATGCTGAGGCCTTTAGACCATGACTGGAGCTAGTATTCCAACAGTAGAGATTGACAATCTCTAGTTGCTAACAAGGGGGACAGTGACACCGGGACACAGGTGATGCAAAGCCCACAGGAGATGGGTGAGGGATGGCCTTTAGATTGTCCTACTGCCATTACATACCATCAAGTTTTACCCATATTTGAGTGATTGAAAATAAAAACTCTTGCACCATCTTCTGGATTATTGCTATGCATATGGCCATCTGTGACATATATCACAGTCATAAATATCTGACTATGGCAAAGGCAATAAAACTTGTGATCAGTGCAGTGCTCCCTGCCACCTTCCACCCAACTGTATTTGCAAACGGGCAGGGCAGTGGTATTTGCTTATGGGAACGGCAGTGTGGCTCTAAAGCCCTGGGTTTAGTGGAGACTGTGCTTATTCCCTATGCCCGCTCGTGCAACCCGCTGCACTAGAATGTATGGACAATGGTACAATGCATGGAAAGAGACATTTACCCAAAGCAAGGAATCAAAATTACAAGCCTCAGGTAATTAGCCCTGCTTTCAGACACCAAACAGATGTATCCAAGATGGCACCCCAACATTAAATCTTTGGAAGTGGCCACACATTACTACCTGCACAGGAAGTCAACAGAGCTGTGGTTTACATAGTCCTGCAGCAGATCAACAAATCACAACTCTTTCATGAAACAAAATCCTAGCTGAACACTATTCTGCAATTTTGATATCAGCTGGCAGACGCACTGGATTATAAAAAAATGCCCATAAGTGTCAACGAGATGTTAAAGTTAGGAGCTGGATGAGCAGACAGGAGAGCATACAGTGGTCATGTGAAGAGGCTAGAAGTACGTGAAGGAGGGTGAGATATGTATAAGGCAAAAGTGAAGAGAACAACTAAGGGGAAACAGGTGGTGGACAACAAGGGAAACAGGCATAAGATGATGAAGAGATATAGGCGGTATCAAGCAGATGAGGAGGGAACAATTAAGTAGAAGAATGTAGTGGAGAAAAACAGGATTGGACAAGAGGTAAAGGACAGAGTTTAGTGATATCAGGAGATTGAGGGGAGAACGACTAAGGAGAAAGCGTTGGTATAGAATAGGAGGAATGAGAAGAAATGAAGGAGAGATAAAGGAGTCATATTTATGAGCTAGAGGCTACATCTAAGAAGCAAAACGTGTAGGAGAGTAACAGCAAAACTAAGGAGGTGAAGACAAAAGGTTTAAACAGGAGGGGAGGGGGAGAAGCAATGGTGACGACATAAAGAGTTGGGCATAAGATAAGAAAAGAACATCCAAGATGGTAGGAGGAGGGGGGCAACGTGTGGTGAGGTGTTGAGGAGAAAGGTATAAAGGAGACAGGTGAAGAGTAGAAGATCAGACATAAGGATGGGTAGACATGTAAAAAGGAGGAGGCGCTCAAGCCAATGGGAAAAAAGATAGCAAGATCGTTAAGATTCAAGTCTTGGGAGAGATTGTTGCATGGTTTGTGGCCAGAATCATGACCCAACACAATAATTTCCATGTTCCAAAAATGGCTGACACCTGGCCCGCATTCAGATGTCCAGGAGCACTAGGCAAGGTGGTGGTATTTCTACAACAAGAAAAGCACAGGAACCTGAAAATGTCTAGGAAAACAAAGCATACTGTACAGTGGGTTGCCTCGGAACTCACCAATAAAAAATTACAAAAAATAATCCAAAAAGGAGTGTACAGCAAGCAAGAAGTAACACAATTTTTTGTGGGTCCTGTCACAGATGGGAAAGCAGAATTCATACAGAATGCGGAACAGTACGGCATGAAAGGCGTTGTCAAGGATGTGAAACAAAAACAAGAGCTTTCATAATCCTACAAACTTATTAGCATCAAACCACATTGCAATATTTATTAGTCATCTATGTGAGGCTTATTGGTAGAACTACATCATTCCCCTATATTCAGACATACATCATCCTGAAATGATTGGATCTCGCAACCCTTGCCACACCACCCTCAACCACCTCTGTGATGTCACATTCTGACCCACAATTCCACAATTCCCAGATCATAGTTCCAAAACGTTTAGACATGTGAGATGACCAGCAGATCTTTATTCATCTGCCGCCGGTCATCTCCATCCGTTTCTCATGGAAATACAACCGATCAGGACATTGCCAGAGCCTCGAACCATTGACAAGGTACTGTTTTATTGTTACATCTTAGGAATTCTTCGAACCTCTGTGCAGGCTGAGATGTGCTAAGGGGCAATTTGAAACCGCCATGAGACATTTTGAAACCGTCAGTAGACCAGTTTCATAAACTAATATGCCAAATTATAATAAGATTGTGCATTCACTGCCTTTCCCCAAAACCCATGATTTTCACTTCCTGACCTCAAAAGTATCAAAGGCTGTTCAGTTCTTTCCATATGATCCTGGGAACATATGATTTGTGATGTGCTGCCACCCTCTGCGGCAAATACGCAAGTTAATGAAATGTGAATGTGTTTCTAGTGAAAAGCAACCTCTGAGGCCTGTTCACAGTGCCTTGGTCTAATGTTAAGCCCTGTGTACTTACCTGTAACCTCAATTTTATAGCCTATAAGTTATTTGCTTGAAACATAATTATTTAGGGCAGTCTCCAGCCTAGTGCATAGAACTGTTTGGCTATCAACAAAGCCCCCTTCCCTTTTAGTGAGCTAATCCCGCAGCTGATAAATTTGCACCTTTTTACCGTGCTGAACCTGCATTGTTACCTCATTATTACAATCCTAAGAGCTAAAACAGAAGTCCAGGGCCATGCCACTGAAACCCCAAAAGACAGCCAACAATAGTAAATACAGGAGAGAGAAGGTCTTATGGACTGTGGTTCATTAGAAAGCTTACTTTTGTGCTATTACTTGGACTTCCCACAGCTTTATTTCCGTATTCCCTAATCCGAGATGATGGGCCTCATTACGAGTCCGGCGGTATAACTGCCTGGTTACCGCCGGACTCGTATTACCATTCCGCCTCTGTGATTCCCGGAATTAACGGGGCATTACAACCCCGGTTTTCCGGGAATCACGGAGGCGGAATGGTGTTAATCCCCATTCCCATTGAGTCATATGGGAATCAATGGGAATGGGGATCATGGAAACACCGGCAGCATCTCGTAATGCTGCCGGTGTTTCCTCGTCCGCCTGCAGGCGGGCAGTGTTAAACCTGCCAGGTCAGACCTGGCGGGAACATCACCTCCCGCCTGCAGGAGTCGGGATCAGGCGGTCCGGAAACAACGGTGGCGGCGGGTTTACCGCCACCGTTATTTCCGGACCGCCTGAGTTATAATGAGGCCCGATTACTTTTTTCAAACACATTCTCGAACCCTGACCCTATGCCTCTGAGTTGTCTGATGATTGCACAGCTGGTACACATGTAAGAGGTTTAACTACTCTCCAAAGTGCATTCATCTTAGACTTCACTAGAGGTTTTTGTATTTGTTTTAACCAAAACGTCTCTCCCTTTATGGCCTATTGAGATGCACATTCTATGATAACCATGCCTCAAAGTCCACTGCCCTTAATTAGTGAAGTATTCACCATTTGTTACAGCACAGACAATAGCTGGATACAAGTGAAGACTGCTTTCAACAGCCTATGAACATTATAAATACGCTATTATACCACTTGTGTCTTTTAAATGCGGCATTCATACCATAATGATTCACAGACTCCTTTTTTTCTGACAAATTGAACTCTTTTTTTAATTGCTTACCTGAACGATACATGGAACTGTTCTGCTTCATAATTTCAGTGCAGAAAGCATGTCCTGGGCTTTATGAATAGATGACTTCATACTTTTGTGGGCTTGCAAATTAATACCGATTCTAGGCTGCGAGCTTCCAAAAAAGCATAGTGGCTGATGACCCCCTTCCTGTTAACTGGTGGCTAGATGGTGCATAAAGATGGTCAGCGGATAGGAGAGGTGCAATTCACCTCGTGCATGTCCTCTTTCACACTCTTGCCTACATTCATTCATCTGTGCATCTCCTTGTCCATCCATCCACCAATCCGACAGTCAATCTACCCATTCATTCATTCATTCATTCATTCAGGATTCCACGAACATAGTTATGTATTTCCCCATTCAGTTAAACTTCCATTCAACCATGTATTTATTACAGTCACATTGATTCATTCATTTGTTCATCCATTCATTCCTATACGGTGTATGGCCATCACTATAAATATGAAGCAAAGAGAGCACCAATCACATAGTGTCATTCATCTTTTCTGCATTATGTTTTTGGGCCAGTGCCTGAGCGGCACATGATTGATGAGGCATTAAGTAACACATCACAAGTTTAAAAGTTGAAGGTAATATGATGTCAAGTGGTCTTTTATAGTGCAACTTCTGCGATGTTGGTGGCACTATAGAGACTATCAATTTATGTAGGGGACCTTGTGTCATACGTTAGGCTCATGCTTTAGGGCTCATGTCGTGTTTGCCAGTATTCCTGTGGTCATTCCAGTAAATGCCACCAAACTTGGTTACTTGTACATCCACTCAGTCAAGCGGAATTACCATTGAATTATGAATGGTGAAGGCCGGTGCTAATCCCCATTTCTGAAGTCAATAGGTTGACTCCATTGGGGACTTGGCAGTGTTACCATGGACAGTAATTCAGCCTGCAATAAAAGCACCAATGTTTGGCATTGGAGTGAAGGATTTTCCTTCATCATTGTGCAATGTTATGCATGTCATTTTCCGGTGAGGTAAACCTGTCAGTAATTATGTGGTTGACAAAAAAATGGTAGACATCCACTCAGCTCCGTTTTATTTATTTTTTTGCCGTACCACCAAACGTCTAGTGAGGCACGTATTTTTGATGTTTTGATCCTTTTAGGAAGCTGTGGAGGATACAAACATGTTTGTTTAATCAGAAAGTTAAATGATTTAGTGGTACTACGGATGTGACTATTCGGCAGCAACATTTAAAGGTAACAGGAACTGACAATGGTATAGTCCATATGAGAAAATGGACCTATCTCTACTATGAATCTTTGTTACTCTGCAAAAACGGTTTCAAAATAACAAAAACAGGTTGAATACTGGAAGACTGCCGGGATTCTTTTGAGCTATATCCGGAATACAAGTAAACATTGGGCAGTAGACTACATAACTGACAACAACATTTCTCTTTCTCTCTCTCCCCCCATACCCCGCACCCGAAGGGTTGGGTGCGTTTGTTTGCTTAGTTCAGTGATATAATGTAGCCATGTTTTTCCTTCAGTTGATATGTAGAACAATGCCCGGATTCCAGTAATCAATGGATTCTGTTGCAGCGGAGTAGCTAAGATTCAGTATAAAATGGCTGCCCACAGAAGTCAATCGAAGTGCTCAATTGGAAGCTAATTTATATAGTTACGTTTAATCTATTGTCATTTACCATAACGAATATTTGTTACGTCTTCTGATAAGAAATCTTCCTGTGACACTTCCTTATTTCTCTGTGTTCCATTTGCTGGGCTTCATTATAAATTTGGTGGTATCCCGCCGGTAAACCCAGTGTGATACCACCAAATGGAATTACCGTTACCGGCACTCTGCCTGAATTACTGGCATATTCCGAGTGAGAGTGAAGGCAGTTACTCCCCATTCCATATAGTCCCTTAGGACTCCATGGGGGGAGTTGCCGGCATTACCGGCACCAGTAATACTGGTGCCGGTAAAAACTGAATTTTTGGCTGTTTGGTTGGCGGAATTACCTCCAGCTCTTGGCTTGAAGTAATTTCAGCCACCCCACCGTCAGACTTGGAGTTTGCGGTGCCGGTAAACGGAATTACCGACACGTTAATTCCAGACCAGTAAATTCCTAATAAAGCCAATAGACGCTGTTTGCAGAAATCGGATTGTTCTGTTTAAGTCCGCAACGTGTAGTGGTATTCAGCCATGACGGAAGATTGGGTGTCAAAGATGCCGCTGTTATCTCGAGTTTTCTCTTTCGATCCACATGTAACAGACAGCTGCATCCAATTATCCTCTGGGTAATTTGTCTGTTTATGAGAAGGAAATTGCAGTAGAAGGGCAGTGCCCCACTGCAAAGGCTAAGAAAAGGCAGAATAAAGTTCTTTCAAATAAAGAATCCATTCCGAGGAAGCTAATGCCACCTGCAGGATCCAGCTATGCGCAAGCAGCCCGCTTTTGGCACGTCTGCAAGTCAAAATACCCAGTGCAGTTGTTGCCATCTGCAAAATGTAGAGATTCTATTGAACGCGGACAAAAGAACATTAGGGAGTCTCTTTCTTTGGCAGGTTTTCAGCTGTAAAACAGTGTTTTGTGTCTCGAAACAGCTGCAAATGGCTGCCATGCTTTTTTACTAACGTTGTTTACAGAACACAAATCTGATTCTGCGAACCACAAAGAGTGTTCTCACATTATTGCCCATTTCCTACAAACCTGAAGACCTATGGATTGCACATCTTTTGAATTGCCTCACAATATGAGAAGCAAGAACCTAAATATCAATTGAGACCATGGCTCTTTTGAGTGCCACACTCATAAAGTACTTGATATCAACATAGGGATTCCTTTAGGATCCACTAATTCACAGAACAGAGGCAGAGGAATCCCGAAAACAGGCTTCACATTTTTCTTTTCATTTTTGCAAGCATTACATTAAACCGTCTCAGCATTCATAGCTACCACAGGTGCCTTGTCATTTCTCACATTTTAAGATAGGCCTGCTAGTTATATTTATCAGTACTTTTGTTCTGTGTATTGTAGTTTCACGTTTATCATTATCTTCATGGATTTCATTATTTAGCTGCTGCACAAAGCTTTCCAAGGAGCTTGAGTAGAGTTCAAGGTCTACCAAAGCGCCTGAGATACTGCAAATTCCAGAATACATTGTTATCAGATGAATCACCCGCCGCCACCCAAATGCCCTTTATTTCCTTGTCAACCTTCCTGCCATCACCACATCCTTTCTGGGCCAAGAGTTGGTGCACCCAGCTTGAGGGACACTTTAAGGAATCCACACTCCAGTGTTATCTTTCCTGACCCTCTTGTGAAGAGAACCCCCTCCAGAGTTGTAGCATCATTCTGGAACCAAAGGTAAGGTGTGGGGGTGGTGGGATGTAATTGTGTCCTCTGGCTGTGTGCATTGCGTGAGAGGAGTTTGACATGTTTCGGATATGACACAATATCTATCTTCAGGACTTTGAGCTGTCCTTCACTGACAAAGAGGGGAGGTTGAAGTCACCAATGACAATGAGATGGTGATGGGGAGGGAGAGTGTTAATTCGTTGTGAGAGGTGGCCGAAGAATTGAGCTAATGAACCAGTTGGGCGGTTGACATAATGTGTGTCATATGGGGCCGTGATTGTGGAGATAGTGTATTCACAAGAGGGAGAATTAGTGGCAGATAGGGGAGTGGGAGGGATAGCAAGTTAGGAAGATGAAAAATGTCCTACACCACCACACCTGTCAGTGAGGCGTGAATAGTAGGGAAGGTGTAGCCATGGTCAGGAAGTGCAACAAGGGTTGCAGAATCAGAGGGAGAGATCCAGGCTTTGCTAAGGGTAATGAGGTCAAGAAAGGGGAATAAGTTGGAGGTGAAGGTTTTATTACCGACATACTGCACACTCCAAAGAGCAATAGAGAGCTAGATTTAAAAGCATAGTGACGTTGAATTTGAGAAAAAGGGAGATGCTTAAGGTTAATGTGAGAAGAGGAAGTGTAATGATTCTGGGGTTGGAGTAGATTTTGTGAATGGAGACAGTAGTGGGGTGAGGGGAAGACATGGTGGGGATGGAAAGAGACTGAGATGGTTCTCAGCAGATGTTAGGAAATATTATTTCTTTGCTAACTTTCCCTCCATAGTCTGCTTTGGAACCCCATTCGTTTTGCTCTTTTGTATCCATTTCTGACTTTTTGAAGAAAGGTAAAAGCCTTCTGCTTTACTTCCCTTGTCATTTGCTCATTGTTAGACCATCAGTTCTTGGAAATTATGTTTCCATTTCAAATTCTTGCACTTTTTAACATTGCACACAGCACCTTAGAGTGTAGTTTAATGGGGATACTTTTGTGCAACCCTAGCGTTTTACACATAGGATATTTGATTACTTTAATAAGTGCCTAAATAAATGCTGATGACAGCAGATACATTTTTACCATGTTTGCATTATTTTTGGTTCACACATTTGCGTTTACCACATTTGGCTACTAAACATGGCTAGTGCTCTAAAATGGCTGTGCCACACGATTTTTGTTTGTTCTTTAGACGTATCATAGTTTGGACTTGTTCCTGCTCTCTCAGGCCAGGAACGTCCTTATAAGGTCATGCACTAGCCAGGGAAAGCTGTGGCCTTCACAGGCTAGTGATAATTTATGTGTGGGTGGCCCAATTCACAGCCCTAGTACCAGAAAGTCTGGGTGTGGGAAAGATGTGGAGCCAGTAGTTGTGCCTGATTGGACAACTATTGGCTGCTTGAATGGTGCAGATGCTTATTACTGGTGTCCTTGGACTTGCTTCCAGCTGGGATTATGGATAGGAAGAGGGCATCTGCAGACATTTCTTCAAGTCATCCTTGAAGCCAAGAATCTCTTGAAGAAGATCTTAAGAAGTCCCCTGAAGTGGACCAGCATCACTTCCAGTAGCCAGCCCAGTGAAGCCCTGCTCCTGTGCCCAATAGCTGACGATTCTGAGCGGTGCTTCAACATTTGTACTCGTTCAGACCAACCAGTCTTGATGAATTCTTGAGGATCCAGCCATTCAGTGCATTTGGAAGTGTCCCTGGCATGCCCGGTGGACTGACAAGCTATCTCATGGCCTACCTGGCCAGAACCATTGCAGTTCCCAATTGAAATGCAGAAATCTGTTGGTCACCAGCATTTACCATAAGTAGCCTTCTCCCCAAATGTCAGCTTTCCACCATCAAGGGAACCTGTTCTTGAGCATCTGCTGTGACAGTGACTAGAAAGATGCCTGGAACACTCCTTCCTCCAACCTTTGAAGTGTCCTAAAGGGGCTTGCATTGGTAGATCTTGATTGAAAAGGAGCTGCATCTTGATTTTACAATCAACCGGAAAAATCTTCGATCCTGCAACTGGTAGGCACCTCTCACTTGGCGGAGGATCTGGGAAAATCATAGTCAGGGGGTAAGTAAATGCAGTGTACCAGTCTCTCCACTCCCCTTCCTCCACTGGATAATGATGGGAGCAAGTCATTGTGTCTCCTTATTCCATTCCACTCAACTTTGGTAGTCAAAACTGGGTCCAGTACACTGCCCCTGGCTTAGCCTTTGGTCTGAAAAAAAGGACAACACTTACCTCTGATGAAATTGTTGTAGAACTGTAAAACTATGACCAACACAAGCCTATTGAATCCTAACTACAGAGACATTATTCTGGTGTGATAAACTGTGGATTCTGTGACCTTTGGGTACAGGGCCCCATTCATTTTAGGGATTGGACTTCTTAGGCAAGGGAATTGACTTGTGATCTGGTTCCATCATTTATTGCACCCAAAATACTTACATGCTTTGTTGATTAAGTTATCTGACTTTTGAAGCTATATTGACTGTATATATTTGTATCATAAGGTTTTGTGTGATAATACTACCTGATAGATTTATTTTCCAGTGTGTTCAGAAGTCCTATAATAAATAACTGTATTTGTATACAAGACTGTGTACATACAATAATTGTGTACCATACTGTGTGGACTCATTGAGGGCCCCTGATCCCACTCACATTCTCATGAGAACAAGCCTTGACTGCTCTTCATTGCTACCTTGATTTGTTTTTGGTTAACCTCTCA
Source organism: Ambystoma mexicanum (assembly GCF_040938575.1). Classification (NCBI taxonomy): domain Eukaryota; kingdom Metazoa; phylum Chordata; class Amphibia; order Caudata; family Ambystomatidae; genus Ambystoma; species Ambystoma mexicanum. The sequence continues at coordinate 134,738,553 of NC_090932.1, forward strand.
GAGTTCACTTTTCACTATAACTAGGGGTGCCCTCCAAATATCTCTCTGCCAGGCCAGACTCTAGAAATCCATTTTAACAGCAGAGCAGAGTGCAGAGAGAAGTGGAAGGGAAAGGATGAGATAGCATGATTATTGGCTGAGAATTGCATGGTGAGGGTGAGGCAGAGAAGAAGCAATAATGGGTAGTAAAAGACAAGTAGTAGGACACAGCAAAGCAAAGGCAAGAGGCTGAGAGAAGAAGGCTGCGAGATTGCCCTTTATTTCAATGCCCTTAACTGAAGACCCTCATGGCTGGACACCCATATGGCTACTAAATTATGACAGGGCAAAGTTACATTAAGATGACGACTGGAACACTGCTTTCAGCTCCAGCACCCCGGTCACATGATTTGAGACAACTGCCCCCAATGGGTGGTTAGAATGGAGGCAGGTCAGTGGAAAACTGGCGCAATGTTAACTGGGAGCAGGAATTGTTGCTGGTCTCTCTGGTGGGCAAAGTCACCCTAAGATTGTTGTTGTTAGTTGTTGTTGTTTATTTGTTTGTATTGCGCACCGGGCCCAAAGGCATCTGGGCAAAGATGTCTGCCTCTTCAAGCTTGGGACCCCAGTCATGTGCTCTGAGACCAGTGCCCCCTATTGGTTGTTTGAATGGAGGCAGGTCTGTGGGAGCAGTGCTGGCTGGGCGCAGGGGGTGTTGCTGCAGGTTGATAAACCTTTGAATGCAGGTGGTTGTGGGGTGAGAGGTCACCTGAATGTCTTGTGGTCTTTCGTTGGATGTTGGGCTGAATTGCGATGGCCACAGGAAGTGATGTCAAGACAGGAAGTGACGTCAGCGACGGGAAGTTATGCTATACCCCAGACCTCGCGAGAGACCAGATTAAGAAAGATACCTGAACGCCTGCTGAGAGCCACATTCCTGTCACTCTGAGAGGCCAAAGTTGGCCAGCGAAAGCTAAGGAGTTGGTCAATGAACCCCAACTACTGACCAAAATGACTGGCCTAGGAAAGCAACCTATGGCTGTTGGATAACAATATAATATCCTGATACATACCCTAAGTAAAGTAGAAGAAATAGGTGTATGTGGATGTTTATTATGGTATTACTAGTGGCAGAGGAGTGTGACTTGCAGCCAGTAGGCAAGAATATCTTAGCAGGACACATGCCCTGAGGCAAGTAGGAGTTACGTAATTGCCAGTGGGAAAATTCAAGTTGCATTCTGTGCTCTATACCCATGGGACTGTGACAGTACAGCAAAGAAATGTGTTGAACAGTATATTCATGAAACTATATGATATAATATATAATTGTTCTTTTATACACGGACCAGTTTATAAGTGCAAGACTGGGATTCAAACCTGTGTTGCTATGCGTTGTCTTGCTTTTGAGAGCCTGCTCTCACTGCCCCCATTATTCCTATGAACCAAGCAACTTCCGCAGACTGACTGCTTCCACTTGTATTTATTTCACTCTCTTTTACTTTTAGGTGAGGGGTGGGAGGCTGTCTCGATATTCTCCTATTTCTCTTGATGGATGATGCTACCCGGGATGCCCAAACAGAGATCCCCTCAGGGACAAGTGGAGAGCAATCCCCAACATCACCCGTGCTTGTTTGGTTCTGTTATTAGTAAGGAGTCCTCAAATCTTTTCCATCAGCGTAGCACCTATCTGGAAATAAATTGACATTGGTCAGTTCTTTTTCAGCTGATGGAAAGGCGCCTACATTGATCCTGTTCTTCCAACAGGATGTATTTGTAAGATTCAGGACAATAAGGATATCATTAACTAGTGTGTCATTGGGAGGGTAGCAAATAAGCTTTCAGGATTGGGCCTGCTGTGTGAATTTGGAAAGATGGAGAGAGTGTTGCTTAATCTACCTATGATGTCTTCCGTCTTGCAAATAAACCAATCTCAACCAACAGGATGATTCCCACCAAAACAAGCACGTATAACCACAGGCCAAAAGACCATTCCTCTCTTTCCCTGGTGCCCAAACTGGAAGTCAGTGCATTTCATCAGTGGTAAAGATCTCATGGACTGGGCTTTAAATATTCAGCACCGAGAGGCAATATCATGAAAGGCTGTCAACATACCAAAGCAGAGCCCACAATATCAGGGCAGTTCTGCACATCATCAGGTTGAGACCAACATCAGGACTCTGATGCATGTTTTCCACATTCGAAGAGGCTCAACACAATCTGTCTGGGCTCACACTGTGCATGGAGAAACAAATGTTAAACCACTACAATATATATAAGTAAAGCGTATCCAGCATTTATCAAATATAAGTCAACTTCCGCAGTAGAAATGTGATTTGTACAGGAAGAAATTGTTGGAAAAAAACTTGAAAAACACAGGCATATATGCTAAAAGAACAGTCTGAGATGATGCCAAAACCCACTAGCTGAAAGATGAAGAAAGTATAGCACAGACTACTAGAAGGAGACATTAGATTAAGCTTTGCACCAGTAGATGACCATTGAAGTCCAGTTAGTTAGTTCCCTGAAGAGAAAGTTTGCTTCCTTTGCACCAACAAAGCTCTAGTTGTGGTTGCCTGGAAAGTGGTGATTCCATGCAGCACATAGAGATGAAATGACGGAAAGCAAATTAATTTACTTGAAAACTGAATCACAGAAAAGGCAGCGTTCGCAGCAAGAAGAACAATGGTGATAGTGGCCACAATGTTGTTTCTATATAAGCAAGTAAAGTAGACATCACTTCATCCCCGAACCTGGTAGAATATGCCACTATATTACTTCCAGGTGAACTCAGAATGTTTCCATTGTACCGTGTTGATGCAGAAGGATACGTCATTGCAACCTTCTGCCCAGGCGCGCCTCATTACTACAAGCACGACAGACGTTACAGACTGACAAAGCCTTACCACTGCATGAACTTAAGGATGGTTCACAATTGTGGAGAATCCGATGGGATTCCCTCCACAAATTCGGTCTGGGTCCTTCTCATGTTGCCAGGGAATGCAGCCGCTCTCTGATCCCAACACTAGGGGTGTTTCACTGAGGGAGGATCACATGAGGGGGGAAACAGACTAGGTAGACTAGGAGGAACCCCCTTTTAACTTTCCCCAGAACCCCACCCTTTTGATGGCCTTTTGTCAACTGACAACAGTAAGAAAACTGAATTTCCCTAAAAAGGACTACATGTCCCAGAATCCCTCTGGGACTGTGATATAGAAGAGGTATGTAGTGCTGAAGGGCAAACAGGAATGCCTAACAGCCTTTGGAAGGGTCATGCAATTAAGATGAAGGGCCTGCACCTGAAGCCAACTGACCCACCTTAGGGGCATAAAAAGGTACTGCAGGACAGAGCATTGGAAAGAGTCTGGAGCAGAAGTCTGAAGGTTGGCAGGAATTACAGAAGAAGTAGAGCATGAGGCTGGCAGTTTAGTAGGATGTGTGACCACAGAAGGAACAGTGGCGCAAAGGAAGAGCAGATTTCATTTGCAGGCTCTGAGTTTGCCCTGTGCTCACACACCCTGTTTGGCTGTGGCAGCATTAGAAGAGACTGAAAGTAATTGGCAGTCTTTCCAGGTGCGCCTAATTGCTGTGAATGCAAAGCTGAGGCTCTGCGTTTGCCCGACGCCCATGTGCCAAAGCAAGCCGAGGGAAGGAGACTCACCCCATCAAGGCTGAATTGGAAACACCCGTACTGTGGTGGGGTGTGGGTCCCAAGAGAGCCTGTGGCAGCAGTAGCAGAAGTCAAAAAGTCAGGAGGTGTAAGCAGCCCACACCCATTGTGATTTTGCAGTCGGTGAGTGAAGCTCCATACTCCAATTCATTTTTAAATATCTTGCCAGTAACTGTAACCACCATAGTTTATACTTGCCTAGAAGTGAACGCGAGTGGCATCGTTCTAAGTTGTGGGAAGGCTGATTAACAAAGGTAATTGCAGCATGCGCTTGTTCAGCGTTAAACAAAGTGCTTGCATAAGAAGAAAGCTTTCCTTTTGCCATTGTTATCCAATATTCATTACCAGAGAGGTTGAATGTCTCCCATTAAGGTGGAGAACGTTATCAGTAATGGTTTAAGAATCCATAGCCGATTTTCCCTAATTGTTACAAGAACATTTCATCAAAGAGAGGTTATGCATCGGATATTTACAGGCCGATTCATGGAATTAATGTGTGCCGAAAATCTCCACGCAAGCGTGCGAAAGTGTGCGAATAGCAGCGCAAGTGCGAAAATCGCAGTGCAAGCGTGCGAAAGCCGTGCATATCGATTCATGGAAGTCTGTGCGCGTGTAAATACTGGGATGTGTGCTAAAATCCTGCGTGGCGCACACGGGCACACACGTCATCAAACGGCGTGCGCTAAGCACACAGTGAAACTGCACATAGCGCGGCTCACACAACAAAAGTAGGCGGAACACGGGGCGTAACACGCGTAATGGGGAACAACACTTGAAAATGTGGGCGTTAAGGGGGAAGTACAGGAGGCAAATGCGGAGAACTCCCACATGTGCGCCAACAACACGTATTCATGGAATCGAACAGTGGAAACGCATGCGCCAAAAAAGACGCGCTAATCCCGAAACACGTACGCCAGCAGGAAGCAGACGTACGTGGATCCGCGGATCATAAAAGTGCACGCAAACAACAAACAAGCTCAGACGCTACGATGACTATACCGTTCCTCGCAGCAGTGGTCGTGGGACACCACAGGAGGAGGAGGTTAGTCAGAGCCAGAATTTTTACACCCAGTACCAGCCTTTTTGGGATGCCTGATGACCAGGTGTATGGGAGGTACAGGTTTCCACCTCACATAATACTCGACCTGGTGAGTGAGTGGGAGGATGACCTCACATCACCCACCGTGTGCTCCCAAGCACTGAACCCCTTGGAAAAGGTGCTCAATGTACTGCCCTTCTTGGCCACTGGTTCATTTCAGCGGACAAGTGCATTAGTTGGGGGGTGTCACAGGCCACGCAGTCACGCTGCCTACACCAGGTGTTGGCCATCATGACTGCATGCCCATCAGTCCGCAGGCACATATACCTGCCCAGAACACCTGCAGAAAGGCAGGCTGCCATCCAGGATTTTTACAGGGTGGCACACTTCCCCAAAGTGCTAGGTGCCATTGATTGCACCCATGTGGCTCTACGTCCTCCCAGGGCAACTGAGCACATCTATAGAAACCGCCAGCACTGGCATTCCATCAACATGCAGGTGGTATGTGATGCCAAGTCAATCATATCCTCAATATATGCCAACTATCCAGGGTCCACCCATAACAGTTTCATTTTAAGAATGCCACCCTAAACCTGGACCTAGAAGCTGGGCGGCATGGTGATACATGGCTGTTTGGTGAGTATAAATGCCTGTGCACATGCATGCATGTCAGATACTGAGTAATGTCAAAACCCCACTAATGATACCCATCATCACCTCCCCAGGGGACAGTGCCTACCCTCTGAGCAGCCACATGATGACGCCAATTCGGAACCCCACCACACCACCCGAGGTAAGATACAAGACAACCCATAATGCAACCCGGGGCATAGTGGAGCACACATTCAGAGTGCTGAAGTCACGCTTTTGCTCCCTTGACCGCTCTGGTGGGCAGCTGCTATACGCACCCCCAGTAGTGTGCAGGATCATAGTGGCAGCATGTTTCCTGCACAACGTTGCAACCCGCCGGGGCCTGCTGGTGGACATGGTGGTGCCCCCACATCCCCAACCACATGCACGGCCGCTGCGCATGGGAGGGGAAGGGCACGTGGTGAGGCAGCCCGTACGCAGCTGGTGGCTAATTACTTCACCTAAAATCATACCCCTGTGGAGTGCACACAGCCCTGGCACATGCCAGCTGACAATGAATGATGGTGACATAAGGGACAGTGATCTGTCACAACCATACCAGCCTGAGATTGGTCACCTGGAAGTGTTACATTGTGTGCATCCCTACCTACCTAAAGACAACCAATGCTGTGTCACAAAAAGACACACATTTGTGCTGCATGATTGACTACCCCCTTGCAAAATAGAACATGAAAACAGCGCCATGTCAACCAACCCCTCCCCATCTCCTCTACCCAATACACCATGGCATGTCATGCAATGTGAGAAGCAAAGGAATGCACAACACATGACACAAGTGTCACAAAGTGCACTGTCCCAAATGGAAACAGGCCACAGACAATATGCTCCCAGTAATCAATAACAAACAGCACACATGCCCAAATACTTACCAGCAACACAATACGGCAACACAGGATGAAACATTGCCAAAATATGACAGTACCAAATCAAAGTAGTGCAAGTTTTACAACCTGAATAAACCAGCACATCCACCCCTTCCAACTGCAGAGTGTGACGTACGGCAAATGTGTCAGTGTACTGCATGCAACATGAACTGCATCCGCAAAGGAGACGGCCTTGTGAAGACATGAAGAAGGTACCTGTGAATAAGGAGAAAGACATGGATGCACAAGCACATATCAATACACCATGCAGTGTTCAATACAACAACAATCCCCACTAGGGATGTACACACAGTTTTGACTACAGACTTCCCATACAGCTCATGGGAGCCCAATGTCACTGTGTAAGTCACTGTCACTTGGTCACACCCTTTGCAAGCCCATGGAAATGGAAGCAGGAGGGGTGTGTGTGTGTCAGGAACCCAAGCATCTAACCCAAAGACAGGACATGCCTGCATGTGCCCATATGGAATACACAGTGGATGGCCACAGGAGCCACATAAGGCAACACACTGTAAAAAAAATAAAAAAATAAAAATCTAAAATGGCCATGTAGGGGCCAGGGGGTGGAGGCCACCCAGGAGGTTCGAGGACAGGGTGCACACCAACACCCATCTGCGTGGATGTTGTGGGAAAAAAATACCTCCATGGGATCATGGCCTGCACGGCTACGCTATTGTGGGAGAACTGCTGCTGTCGCTCTCTTCACCCTCTGCTTCTGCATCAGGAGGTGGTGGTGCAATGAGTGGCAGCCCACGCAAAGCCCTGGTATGGTCCTCCATGGCAGCAAGAATGCGGGTGTTGAAGGTCTCATTCTGGGGGATGATAGTACGGAGATCCCCATGCAGCACCTCACGGGTTGCCTGCATTTCTGCATGCATGGCCTCGCGTGATGCCCAGATCTCCTCACGAGTTGCCTGCAGCTCAGCTGAGAGTGAACGTGTGAGCTGGTCCAGCTGCTGTTCTGACCTTAAATTTCGGGACGCCTCAAGTTTACTTAGAGTCTGCCTGAGGAACTGGAGTTCTAACCTCAGGGCTTCCCTGTGGCCCTGTGACTCTACAGAAATGGCTTACCGCAGAGTCTCCAGTGCCGCCCGTCAGTCCCTGTTGGATGCCAACATGTCTTCCCTGTGTGATTGGCAAATGGAGTCTGTTGCCTGCTGTTGTTGCTCCATCTGCCTTTCAGGGGGGAGAATGGAAGTGGCCACCCTCTCCATTGCCTGAGCCATCATTTCAACTGATGCTCCCTGTTGTGCTGCTACACCGTACATGGAGTTTTCCCATACAGTATTGCCTGGTGGCATACGGCCACTGCGTCGGCGGGCACCACACCTGTTTGGAGCAAGGCGATCTGCACCTTGCTGTGCCAGCACTGCCTGAAGCTGCAGGACTGCATTCCCCCTCTGATCTGCTGGCCCAGGAACAGGATCAGATTTTGTGGAGTGTGACCCTGCATCCGTAACTGCCAAAGGCGGACTTACCAACACTGACATCCCCATAGAGTGTTCTTCCCCTGGTGCAGGTGGGTTGGACAGAACAGAATCCCTGCCAGAAACATTCACCTGCGACAGGACATAAGTCTCATCATCCGATTCAGCACCTGAATCATAGAGGTCTGGGGAGGTGCAACCAGAGACACCCCTGGACACTATGGTCTGCAATAAGATTGGGTTTTCACCCACCACCACACCATGTCCTCCACTGGTGCCCGGTCGTGCCTGAAATTCCTCCTGGGTCTGCACCATCTCCTCAACCTCGGAACAATGGTTTCCAGATTAAGGAAACCCGCGTCCCCTGCACACTATCAACAAAGGCCATAGCCTATATGGAATTTTATAGGGTACTATTGGTAACCTAATTGCTTTTCACAAGAATTGTTTTACAATTTCAGCAATTCTCTTTGCTTTGCTATGACTGCAAAAGTGTTCGGGAATCTCCCAATTAATACTTGACAATTTCATCTGTTTATCAGAAAAACAGTAATTTATTCAGATTTTTAACAAAAGACATTCAAAAAATTATTAACATTTATAATCTGGCCCAACGCGTTTAGAGTATCAATTTTCACCCTTCATCAGGGGCAATGTGTTCTGAATTCTTTACATTAAGTTTAAACTCTGGAGAAAAAATAAATTAAATTAATAATCTAATATTCATATTAATTTTCATATGTACATTTAGAACAAAAACAAGGTACTTAATTAATCAGTTAGAGGCAGATATAAATGTTACTCTATACATCATTGATTCATTCATTGAAATCTATTCCAGTTACATTGCTCTAAACAAAACCATTAAAGTAATGAGATTTGCTAATGCTAGGAGCCTATTAAGATAACAGACAAACCCATCTTAATCAGGGAATTGACTTTGTTCCAATTGTGGTTAAAAAATAATTGATTTTGGCTTAGAGCTCATGCTGTAACTCACACTTGCTTAAGGAAGTAGACACTGTATTGATAGCGTCTATGATAAAAAAGGACCTTAGTAGTGATGACTAGTGCAAGAGGTACTAATATGACGGTAGAACTTACTTATGCAAGTAATGTAGGACTCCACAGGCAGTCATCTAAGGCTTCTGTGTGGATAGGATGTCCTATTCTGTTAAATAAAGTGAAAAGGAGAGGATATATTGTGAAATTGAGCGAACATTGGCTCTGAGGCTCAATGTAGTGACAGAGTGGTGTACTTACAAGAAAAAGAAGATGAAAAATCAGGCTTACTATAGTGATGGTCACCGGAGACTCTCCATCCGCTTCCAAAATGAAAATGGAAGCGGATCGAGTATTTTTAGTCGCGGGTGACGTCACCCGCGCATGCGCGTGATGACGACACACCGCGGCCATGTTTACTGATTGGTTTACTGAATCTGATCAGGGTCGCGGGTGACGTCACCCGCGCATGCGCGTGATGTTGTCACACCGCGGCCATTTTCTTTGCTTACATGTGCGGTATGTCTAAATGCTGAGAAAGGAACAACATAGTGAATCCAACTAAAGATAGAAATTCGTATCTGTATGGCGTGATGACGTAACACTGCCGTCATTTTCTTTGTTTACCTAAGTGTGTGATGTGTCTAAATGCTGGGAAGAAAAGAACATAGTGAATCCAACTTGAATTAAAAATTAGTATCTGTACAAGAGGTCTGACCGGATGTTAAAGTAACATGGTAATGTTAACCATTTAAACTTGTGGTAACGGTAATGGTAAAGTAGTATGTATCAGACCTAATTGTGCTATACTTTAGTCGAAAAAGGGAAGGTAAAAGAAATTAGATACGTTAAAAATAGTTGGAAAAAGAGGTGGAGACATTAAAATGTTTGTCTTAAATTCAAAAGAAGCTCCTTTGCCAAAAACAATCGCATAAACATTACAATTTAGGCTTTTAATACAGTTTGATATAACCCATTCATGGGTGTACAATCTTATTGTTAAATCATAAACTCGAATAGTCTCTTATGTATTCCCTCTGAATCTTTTAACAAAGAATTTTACATAGGATCTTAATCCTGTTAAGTGACAATGAGGTATAGTTTCAGACATAACTCTGATATGTAAAAAACTCTACTTTAGGTGATCTCTAAAAGACAGATTAAATCCAAGGATGGTCATTAAAAAAGAGATACCATGGCTATGTTTGCAGACATGTCCACATGCTCACAAGTATGGACCTAAATAATACTCCTCGTTTAGCCCCAAAGGGTGCATTGCATCTAACTTTTGTTAGGGATTAAGGTAACAAGTGGGGAATTAGAAGATATACCAACAAGAAGTCAGGATACTGGAGTTCTAAGGGATTTCATTCATACCTACCACAAACACCTCCTTCTTTGAGGAAGAAGTAAACCTTTTCAAGTTAATACGCAAAATGGAACTGAAAGTGTGTTTTAACAACATTGAGGACAACCTTAATCCCACAAAAAAACACAAATACCTGGAACTTAAGAACAAAAGTACCTTCCACCCGCAAGTGAATCACCCGCTGATTAATCTATTCAAACAGAAGACCACCAAAGATTTAAGGCGCATTAAATATGAACCATCAAAAACCAGCAACATCCGCAAACATCAATTGCTGGTGATTAAACAACTAGCGGAAGACAACACTTTAACCTTAAAACAAGCAGACAAAGGAGGAGCCCTTGTGCTAATGGATAATACCTTATATAATGCAGGATATCTGAAACTCCTTGAGGACATCAGGACCTACTTACCACTAGATGGTGACCCAATTCTCAAGATAAGAGGCCTCATTAAAAATACAGTAGACAAAGCTACAGACATGGATTGGATCAGTGAAAAGACGGCCGAGTCATTCAGAAACATCCGGTGACCCTGGTTTTTTACAGGTTACCGAAAATTCACAAAAATAAAGAAGACCCCCCTTTTTGACCAATTGTAGCTGGAACAGACAGTGTGTTCCAGCCTTTAGCAATTTACCTGGACACTGCGTTACAACCTTTGGTACAAAAAACCAAAACCTACTTGAAAGACACAACCCATTTTTTTAGTATAATCAACACACTCAGAAGATCTTATCCTGTTTCCTATGGATGTAAATAGTCTGTACACCTCAATCCCTCACAAAGAAGGTATAGAAGCCATGGAATGGTTTCTACTTTTGAATCAAGAAGTACAGATACAAAGAGTTTTTGCCATAGAACTCATCAATATTATTCTTTACAATAATTATTTTAGACACAATGGTCAATACTACTTACAAATTTCCGGAACATCGATGGGTTCATCACTGGCCCCATCATATGTGAACATTTTCATGCACCAATTTGAGACTAAATTTGTACTAGAAAATCCACTATGGAGAGGCAAGGTGAAATGCTGGAGACGCTATATAGACGACATTTTTGGGATCTGGTATGGCACCGAAAGTGAACTTCTGAAATTTGGGGAATCGCTAAACAGCTACAATGACAGGATCGGTTTCACTATGGAGATAGGGAGACCTGAGGTCAACTTCTTGGATGTCATGATTGAACGATCTGGGACAACACTCAAGACACAGATATACAGAAAGCCAACAGATGTAAACAGTTGCCTTCATCACAGCAGCTTTCATCCTAAACATCTAAAAGAAAACTTACCTTACAGCCAACTACTAAGACTCAAGAGGATAACATCGGACCAAGCTACCCTACAGAATGAATATGACATCATGAAACAGAGATTCTTATAAAGAGTGTACCCAGCAGAAACAGTGGACAAAGCAATAGTCAGAACCAATTTACAAGAAAGAGAAGAGCTCCTCCAAGGCAACACAAAGAAAGAAAGCAAAAGTTTGATACACACATTGAAATATTCCAGTCAAAGTTTTCAAGTGAAAATGATCATCTACAAGAATTGGGACCTAATAAGAACAGACAATACTCTAAAAGAACTCTTTCCAGATCCCCCCATGATGGCATACAAACGGGGAAGAAACATCAGGGACCAACTTATTAAAGCTGAAAAACCAAAAAGACCAGCATAGACCACTTTAACTAAACAGAAAACAGGAACATTTGCCTGTTTACATTGCCAACATTGCAATAATATCATAAAAGGAGACCATGTGTCAGGCTCGCCGTCTTGTGCGGAGGTAGCACGTACACCTACCTCCCCGTTGGGTCTTGGTGCCTGGCTTGTTAGGAAACACAGGCCACCGCGACCCGCCGGGGAAAGAGGGTTAGGGTCCACTGGATTGGATAGGTAAGGGGAATTAGGGTAACTGGGAAAAGGGTAAGGGAGTGGTTTTGGTTAGGGTAAGGGGTCTGGGGAAAGGTCCACCTTGATGTTCCCTGCTGGAGCTCCTGAGTTCGAGGTACACCGCCCTTGCACACCTTCTCACACTCGTGCTCCCAATAACCTCAAGCTTAGACACCGTATCTGTAAGAACATAAAACCATATGCATGAGCGTTTCTATCACGCCCTGATTCAAGCATTTCCTGGGTTGGTATTTCCCAAGCACAACCAGATCCTTTGTGGCCTCCCCCCCACAGCCCTATTACTCGCCCAATAGGTAGAAATCGAGACATCACTTAGCTCTCAGTGTTGCTGCTGAATTGCTTGCAAGGCGACTGCCAGTTCTTGCCGTTATGCCACAGCGCTGAGCGAGATTGTTCGTGCTGTCAGTTCTGCGGAGCTCCGCTACAAGAGAACCAAAACATACGTGAGACCAGGTCAAGACCGTGTTGTTTCACACGGTTTACAAACATCAACATTCTACTCCACAAGACGCCGGGTTACTGCACTCGGCGCTACGGGTGCTCGTAAAAGGTCTGCAACCAAGTCTTGCCACACAACGTGGGGTGCCCAAGCTTTCCCCAGCTTTCTGGCACGTACACGCGCCTGATTGTCAAGGAAGTATTCCCCACGAGGGCCTCTACACGCACTGGTCTCGATCAACTGTTGACAAGCGATCACATCGATCGCTTGTGCGAAATCATGCACAGAGAAGGAGAAGCACTTATCTGTCTGGGTGCGCAGGGCCTGCAGTTCTCACAGGCAGGGGTGGCCCCGCAAGTCACTGCCTGCAGGAGCCCTCAGCCGAGACGTCTTCTCTGCTCTGTGTCCATTAGCGCAAGCAGGGATCCTTGCACGCACCGCGCGCATGCGCTGAAAGTCGGGCGTGGTCCGGCAAGTAGTTCTTTGGCTCGCGAACCCACGAGCATGCTGGGCAATGAAGTCTTTCACCGGTCTCGATCCCGGATACAGTTTTCTGCCGCCCCCAGCCCATTTCCTGCAATAAGGACACAACAGAGTCCTGAAGTATGGTTGCCTGTGTCCCATTACTTTTGTCCCGAGCCCAGGTTGCTCCCTCCCATGCATCAGATCCACCTTGGTTACAGTGGTGGCCCTGACAGTACTCCCCCTCCCAACAGGTCCTGCTTTAGCGGGATTATTTTTGTGGAACCTGCATACTAGTCGGGCTGCATGAACATTAGACGCTGGTTCCCAGGAGCGTTCCTCAGGCCCGTAACCCAACCAGTCCACCAAATAATACAATTGTCCCAGGCGAAAGCGTGAATCCAAAATTGCTCTTATCTCGAACTCAGGAACCCCGGCAACAGTTATTGGGGGAGGTCTCTTTGGCGGATGGACGCTGGGGCAGGCTTGAGTAATGCCACATGAAATACCAGGTGCACTTTCATTTGCGCTGTTAAGGTAAGGCGGACAGCAACTGGATTTAGAATCTTTTCCACAGGGAATGGACCCACAAACCTGGGCTGGAACTAACTGGGCCCTACCAAGTGCAGATTATGCGTGTTCAACCACACCCTATCCCCAACACGCTATGTCGGGGCTTGTCCCCTGCCAGCATCAGCGTACTTTTTATAGGATGCTTTAGCAGCATTCAAATTAGCCATTATACTCTGCCAGACCTTTCCTAAATGTTCCTTGAGCGAGGCAACAGCCGGTACCTCTGTACTCGTTACCACTGGTACTGGCTGAAAGCGCGGATGGAAGCCATTAGTGCCGTAAAAACGAGATACTTTGGTAGATGCGTGCACAGCGTTGTTATATGCCAGTTCCGCCAACCAGATGACATCTGCCCACAAGTTTTCGTTATCATATGTCAGACACCGTATGTATTGCTCCAGAGTTTGGTTCACCCGTTTGGTTTGCCCATCCGTCTCGGGATGATAACTGGTAGACAATTTCAACTGCATACCTGCATTGGCACAAAAGGCTTGCCAAAAGCGTGATGTAAATTGCGCCCCACGATCCGAAACAATATGTAGGGGTATGCCGTGTAGACGGACTATATTTTGGAGGAAAAGGTGAACCAAAGCCTGAACCGTGGGGACCCCTTTACAAGGTCCGAAGTGCGCCAGCTTAGTTAGTGAATCCACGACTACCATCACTGTGGTATAACCATGGCACCTTGGTAGGTCTACTATGAAGTCCAGAGATATTGTGTGCCAAGGCATTGGCGGCCTGGGCAAGGGGCGTAGTAACCCGGTTGGTTTTTGTGATCCGCCTTGTTTCTCAAACAACATTCACACATACGTAGGTATTTTTGAACGTCCTGCTTAATCCGAGGCCACCAAAAATGACGTGTTAACAGCTCATAAGTCTTGGCTACTCCGGGGTGCCCTACAAATGGGGAATCGTGACACCACTCAATGGCTTGTTGACGAGTTACTGACGTGGGTAGATATAGAGCTGTGCCGAAGAAGGGTAATCCATCCTTTACAGTTTTCCTCTTGTCAGGATCGTTCCACTGGGCCAAATCGTGAGCTGTTAATGCTTTTCTGATATTTGCAAACATGTCATCTACTACCACACTACCCACGATGCGTGCTGGTGGTACTATAGGTTTTGGTTCTTCCATCTTGTCGCAATTGGATTCCAATTCCGGGTAACGAGATAGGATGTCAGCTTTCATGTTTTCTGCACCTGGACGGTATGTGACTATGAAAACGAAGTCGGCAAAGTACATGGCCCAACGTAACTGACGGGGGCTTAGTGCTTTGGCTGATTTCAGGAATTGCAGGTTTCTGTGGTCGGTCAAAATCGTTATAGTGTGTTGAGCTCCCATCAGGTAGTGACGCCACTCACCGAATGCTGCCTTAATAGCCAATAATTCCCTGTCTGCTATTACATAATTGCGTTCAGCAGGTAACAAGGTACGAGAGTAGTACGCCACTGGATGTAATTGACCGGTGTTATCCCGTTGGGACAATATGGCCCCGGGAGCATAACTCGAGGCGTCCGTCTCGACAACGTAGGGATGAGTCGGGTCCGCATGTAATAAGACCGGAGCTGTGGTGAAGGCCTTCTTTAAGGCCAGAAAACTGGCTTCGGCGGCGGCATCCCATTGAAACGTTACACCTTTCCTCAATAGACGAGTAATCGGCTGCACCATGTTTGCGAACCCATTGATAAATCGCTGATAGAAGTTGGCAAATCCCAGCACTGTTTGCACGTCCTTGACAGTCGTGGGGGATGGCCATTCCATAATGGTTCGCACTTTGCCTTTGTCCATGGTTACGCCTTCTGGGGAGAGAATGAATCCCAAAAATTTCACTGTAGTTTGATGAAATACACATTTCTCGATCTTGGCGTACAACTGGTGCTCCCTTAAACGCTGCAAAACGGCTTTTACATGGTCCTGATGCTCATCCAAGTTTTGAGAATAAATGAGAATGTCATCTATGTATACAATGGCGAAGAGATCCAAATAACCCCGCAAAACCTCATCCAAGAAGTGCTGAAAGGCGGCGGGTGCGTTGCAGAGGCCGAATGGCATGACCTGATATTCGAAGAGCCCATACTTGGTTCTAAATGCGGTCTTCCACTCGTCCCCGTCGCGCACCCGCACCAGATGGTAGGCCCCTCGTAGGTCGAGCTTTGTGTAGATCTTAGCATTCCGTACATGATCTAGCAAGGTAGGGATTAAGGGCAGCGGGTATCGGTTTTTTATGGTTATTCGGTTAATCGCTCTATAATCGATACATGTTCTTAATTCTCCGGTCTTTTTGGGAATGAAGAATAACGGTGATGACACTGGTGACATGGAGTGTCATATAAAACCGTTAGCTAAATTTGTATCGATGTAGTTCCGTAAGTGTTTGTTCTCTGACTCCATCAAGGCATAGATGCGACTACACGGTAATGCTGCTCCTGGTTCTAGATCGATCCTGCAGTCAAACGTGCGGTGGGGTGGCAAGGTTTCCGCTGCGGCTTTACTAAAAACATCCCGGTAAGCTTGGTAGACGACTGGTAAACTCTCTATACTCCCGATCACGTGCTTCTGACTTGGCATCTGCTGCACTTCCGGGACCACAACTGGGTTTTGGTGGCAATGCGTCGAGCAATGGCTGGATGAGAAACGTAACGAACCTTGAGCCCAGTTCACGTCTGGGTTATGCTTCCTTAACCAGGGTAATCCCAAGATCATTCCAAACTGTGGTGCTGCAATTACATCAAATCTGATGACTTTGTGATGCTCGGGGGTTCATTCCAGATGTACCCACCTAGTTTGTTTTGTTATGAGACCGGAAGTAAGCGGCGAACCGTCCACCGACTTAACTTCCTCCTGACGTTCTTTATCAAGGAGGGGTATTTCTAATTTCTCTACTAGGTTTTGGTCAATAAAATTGCCCGTGGCCCCAGAGTCAATCATCAGTAAGACTGGCACCTGTCGAGTGCCCCAGCTAATTTGCCCTGGGATCGTTACATTGACTACTTGCACGTGACTGGTATTAGCCAAAAGCTTCGGGGTGTTTTCTGCTTGGCTCGCCTGGACCACCCTCACTGGCGAGCGCTCTCGTTTCCCGGCGTTCCCCCTTTAGGTTTCGCGGGACATTCCCTAACAAAGTGTCCTCCCTTACCGCAATATAGGCAGAGCTTTTCCCTATGCCTCTTGTCCTTCTCTTCTTTGGTTAATGGCCCACGAATTGTTCCAATCTGCATAGGCTCATCGATTGGCTTCTCAGGTTTGGTAGTCTTTAGTTGTTGGTCAAATCGAGCTACGGGTCTGGGTTCCCATTTCCTTCTATCCTGCCTTCTTTCGCTCTGTCGTTGATCCAATCGCAAAGCAAGATCTATCATCGAAGAGCAGGTCTCTGGCTGGGGGTCTACTTGCACTATGAGGTCCTTCATATCTTCCCGCAACCCTTGGTAGAATAAAGCCAAGCGCTTCTCCTCTGGCCAGTCCATTTCTACTGCTAATCGATTAAATGTGGTTACGTAGGTAGCTAAGTCCTTGGCCCCCTTGCGCAGAGTGAGTAGTTCTTTATCCTTAATCAAGGTTGCTGCTTTGCGGTTGAATATTTTGCCAAACTCCTCCAGAAAGGTATCCCAATTGTATAATATTACATCGTCTTTGGTTACCAAGGGTGTGGCCCAAGAAGCTGCATCCCCACCCAGATATGATATAACAAATGCAGTGCAAGACTGGGCGCTACGAAATATGTTGGGTTTGGTAATAAAGTGCAGCTGACACTGCAAGATAAATTGGTTATAGTGTTGCGGGTCCCCATGGTACCTCTCTGGGGCTGCCAATGGTATTGGTGGCTCGGTAGATACATGCACCTGGACTGGGGTGGGTGGAACGTGATCCCAGGGTAAAGGAGTAGCTTGGGCAGTGCTCTGCAAGGTCAATGTATGCACTTGCCCTGCTAGATTCACATAATCTTGGCGGGTGGTCTGTAACTTCCCCTTCAAATCTTGCAAAGCTGCTAAAACCTCTTCCATGGTGATGTGCTACCCAGGCGCTTGAAGATACGTGGGCTTGCGCTACTGTCAGGCTCGCCGTCTTGCGCGGAGGTAGCACGTACACCTACCTCCCCGTTGGGTCTTGGTGCCTGGCTTGTTAGGAAACACAGGCCACCGCGACCCGCCGGGGAAAGAGGGCTAGGGGCCACTGGATTGGATAGGTAAGGGGAATTAGGGTAACCGGGAAAAGGGTAAGGGAGTGGTTTTGGATAGGGTAAGGGGTCTGGGGAAAGGTCCACCTTGATGTTCCCTGCTGGAGCTCCTGAGTTCGAGGTACACCGCTCTTGCACACCTTCTCACACTTGTGCTCCCAATAACCTCAAGCTTAGACACCGTATCTGCATGAGCATACAACCATATGCATGAGCTTTTCTATCACGCCCTGATTCAAGCATTTCCTGGGTTGGTATTTCCCAAGCACAACCAGATCCTTTGTGGCCTCCCCCCCACAGCCCTATTACTCGCCCAATAGGTAGAAATCGAGACAGCAGTTAGCTCTGAGTGTTGCTGCTGAATTGCTTGGAAGGCGACTGCCAGTTCTTGCCGTTATGCCACAGCGCTGAGCGAGATTGTTCGTGCTGTCAGTTCTGCGGAGCTCCGCTACAAGAGAACCAAAACATACGTAAGACCAGGTCAAGACCGTGTTGTTTCACACGGTTTACAAACATCAACATTCTACTCCACAAGACGCCGGGTTATTGCACTCGGCGCTACGGGTGCTCGTAAAAGGTCTGCAACCAAGTCTTGCCACACAACGTGCGGTGCCCAAGCTTTCCCCAGATGTCCGGCGCGTGCACGCGCTTGATTGCCAAGGAAGTATTCCCCACAAGGGCCTCTACACACACTGGTCTCGATCAACTGTTGACAAGCGATCCACATCGATCGCTTGTGCGAAATCATGCACAGAGAAGGAGAAGCACTTATCTGTCTGGGTGCGCGGGGCCTGCAGTTCTCACAGGCGGGGGTTGGCCCCGCAAGTCACTGCCTGCAGGAGCCCTCAGCCGAGACGTCTTCTCTGCTCCGTGTCCATTAGCGCAAGCAGGGATCCTTGCGCGCACCGCGCGCATGCACTGAAAGTCGGGCGTGGTCCGGCAAGTAGTTGCTGGGCAATGGAGTCTTTCACCGGTCTGGATGCCGGATAGCGTTTTCTGCCGCCCCCAGCCCATTTCCTGCAATAAGGACACAACAGAGTCCTGAAGTATGGTTGCCTGTGTCTCATTACTTTTGTCCCGAGCCCAGGTTGCTCCCTCCCATGCATCAGATCCACCTTGGTTACAGTGGTGGCCCTGACACCATGTGAGACATCCTAACACAGGCAAAAAAATAACTTTGAGAGAATATGCAACATGCGATACTAAAAATGTGGTTTATGCAATTTGCTGCCCCTGTGGCAAGTATTATGTGGGGAAAACAAATCGGAAAGTGAAAGAAAGGTGGACAGAACACAAGTCCAACATAAGAACTAAGAATATAAAGTCACCGGTCTACAGACATTATCGAGACCAAAAACATAATATTTCACAAATGAGAATGGTGGTCTTGGAAGTAGTTCATCCATTGCCAAAAGGAAGTGACCTTCAAAAACTCTTAGCGCAAAGAGAACATTATTGGATACAAAAGTTAGATGCAATACACCCTTTGGGGCTTTACGAGGAGTATTATTTAGGTCCATACTTGTGAACATGTGGACATGTCTGCAAACATAGCCATGGTATCTCTTTTTTAATGACCACCCTTGGTTTTAATCTAGCTTTTAGAGATCACCTAAAGTAGAGTTTTTTACATATCAGAGTTATGTCTGAAACTATACCTCATTGTCACTTAACAGGATTAAGATCCTATGTAAAATTCTTTGTTAAAAGATTCAGAGGGAATACATAAGAGACTATTCGAGTTCATGATTTAACAATGAGATTGTACACCCATCAATGGGTTAGATCAAACTGTATTCAAAGCTTAAGTTGTAATGTTTATGCGATTGTTTTTGGCAAAAGAGCTTCTTTTGAATTAAAGACAAACATTTTAATGTCTCCACCTCTTTTTCCAACTATTTTTAGCTTATCTAATTTCTTTTGTCTTCCCTTTTCGACTAAGGTATAGCACGATTAGGTCTGATACATACTACTTTACCATTACCGTTACCACGAGTTTAAATGGTTAACATTACCATGTTACTTTAATACCCGGTCAGACCTCTTGTACAGATACTAATTTCTAATTCAAGTTGGATTCACTATGTTCTTTTCTTCCCAGCATTTAGACACATCACACACTTAGGTAAACAAAGAAAATGACGGCAGTGCTACGTCATCACGCCATACAGATACGAATTTCTATCTTTAGTTGGATTCACTATGTCCTTCCTTTCTCAGCATTTAGACATACCGCACATGTAAACAAAGAAAATGGCCGCGGTGTGATGTCATTGCGCGCATGCGCGGGTGACGTCACCCTCGACCGTCATCAGATTCAGTAAACCAATCAGTAAACATGGCCGCGGTGTGTCGTCATCACGCGCATGCGCGGGTGACGTCACCCGCGACTATTAATACTCGATCCGCTTCCATTTTCATTTTGGAAGCGGATGGAGATTCTCCGGTGACCATCACTATAGGAAGCCTGCTTTTTCATCTTCTTTTACTTGTCAGTACACCACTCTGTCACTACATTGAGCCTCACAGCCAATGTTCGCTCAATTTCACAATATAACCTCTCCTTTTCACTTTATTTAACAGAATAGGACATCCTATCCACACAGATGCCTTAGATGACTGCCTGTGGAGTCCTACATTACTTGCATAAGTAAGTTCTACCTTCTTATTAGTACCTCTTGCACTAGTCATCACTACTAAGGTCATTTTTTATCATAGAAGCTATCAATAGAGTGTCTACTTCCTCAAGCAAGTGTGTGTTACAGCATGAGCTCTAAGCCAAAATCAATTATTTTTTAACCACAATTGGAACAAAGTCAATTCCCTGATTAAGATGGGTTTGTCTGTTATCTTAATAGGCTCCTAGCATTAGCAAATCTCATTACTTTAATGGTTTTGTTTAGAGCAATGTAACTGGAATAGATTTCAATGAATGAATCAATGATGTATACAGTAACATTTATATGTGCCTCTAACTGGTTAATGAAGTAGCTTGTTTTTGTTCTAAATGTACATATGAACATTAATACGAATATTAGATTATTAATTTAATTTATTTTTTCTCCAGAGTTTAAACTTAATGTAAAGAATTCAGAACACATTGCCCCTGATGAAGAGTGAAAATTGATACTCGAAACGCGTTGGGCCAGATTATAAATGTTAATATTTTTTTTAATGTCTTTTGTTAAAAATCTGAATACATTACTGTTTTTCTGATAAACAGATGAAATTGTCAAATATTAATTGGGAGATTCCAGAACACTTTAGCAGTCATATCAAAGCAAAGAAAATTACTGAAATTGTAAAACAATTCTTGTGAAAAGCAATTAGGTTACCAATAGTACCCTATAAAATTCCATATAGGCTAAGGCCTTTGTTGATAGTGTGCAGGGGACACGGGTTTCCTTAATCTTGAAACCATTGTTCCATGTATCTTCCCAAGCCTAGACACCAAGGCTGAGCATCCCTCCCCTGCACCTCAAACAGCACTATACTTTTGAACTAATCCCTTAGAGCCATTCTTTTACTTACAAGAAAACATATATGAAGACTGGGTGTGCATGGTGATTATCAATCTTTCCCCCATATCCTCAACCTCAACAGCATCAAGTGTGTCATCACCTGCAAAAACATGAAAGACAACAAATGGAAACAGGCATGAGCACCATAGCACACACATAGGCCTGACAAGCCAGAGATCCAGTACATGATTTACGCATGTCCCACATGACAATAACCCTGGCATGCATGCACTGTGAATGAGTTGGAAGCGGAGGCAAAAAGCAGACATTGAGGACACCAAGATGGAAAAGCAACACATTTGCTGCATGCTGGGTAGCACTGGCATCACACATTAGCCTGTAAGTGGCATGTCCAATACACATACATGACACATGCCAGCACACAGATGGCATGTAGCCTAGCCATGGTACATTTGACAAGTACAGCCATATGTCAGTGTATGAGTACTGTCACCCATCCATATGAGATAGACATGATGAGATGAAAAATGCTAAATAGTGTTACAAAATACGCTTGCACCACACACTGCAACACATCCAGTGTACAATAATACAGTGATCGCAGGCAGATGTACACATCAAGGGTTGGTCACTTCAACATGACAGGAAACAACTATCACGTTCCACATTCAAACAGGCCCCAAAATGAATGTGAGCAGGCCAATACTCAATCAGCCTGAATGGTCTAATCATTCACATAACAAGGCAACAGATGTGGGCCAATGTGGGGTGTAATCAATGACAGAAGCATGTCACATATGTGGCATTAGGGCTGTAAATGTGTTGCAAAAATGGGAGAATTGAAACAATCGGCCTGAGGGAACACTGAAAAATTCAGAACAATGTTGTTGCAAGATGACAGTTCAAGGGCAACTGCAGTAATGTGGCGCTAATTGGCTACTGTGGGCAGAAGGGATACTGTCATACCCAAATCCAAGGCCGGTGAATGTTTTGGAGGAAGCACATGGGTGACCCATACCACTCAGGAGTACACACCCTCACCTGGCACTCAATCAGAACCCGTCACCCAAACAACATACACATGGATTACACACACATGCATGGGCACTCACCGGTCAATGCGTCGTAATCTGGTAGGTCTCCCACGCCTTGGATCTGTTCTTCTGTGACGAAGGTTCTAGCAACAGACTCATGTTCAGTGAGTTGGTTGTCCTCTGGTGGAGACCCACCGCCAGTCACCAGAGTAGAGACATGATTTGAGGCCAGCTTGTTCTTTGCTCTGTGTTTCAGGTCATTCCACCGCTTGTAGCAATCATCAGCTGTGCGCCTCACAAATCCAAGGACACTAATGTGGTCCACGATGGTCTGCCAGTGTGCCCTAAGTTGACCAGGTGTGGTCTTGCACCCTGCAGTCACCACCATTTTGTGGCTATGTGCCGACACATAGGCCACAAGTGCATCAAGTTCGGCGTCATTAAAGCTAGGCTTCCTTGAAATGCTGGAGCGTGTAGCCCTTTCTGGGGTCTCAGCATGTAGTGCCAGAGCACCCTTCTTCTTTTTCAAAGGTGGTGCGGATCCTGAGTGGCTTACGCCACTCTGGTCAGTAGAGGCAGAAGCGCGGGTGGACTGGGTACTAGAAGTGTGCGAATGCACAATGACCATATGTCTTGGTGCAGGCATTGGCTGCAGGGTGATGTTGGCAGGGCCAACATCGGTTTGATGGACCTGGACCGACACTGTCCCAGCTGGGAGTCTCAGAGCTGGGGTGGATAGAGCTGCAGCTGCCCCTGCAGCCTACCCACCCTGCCTACTTGGGGCAGCAGATGACATTGCTTCCCCAGATCCACGTGGCCTGGTGACAGCAACTTGCACCGCCACACGTGGCTTAGACTTGCTGACCTGGAAGTCAGCCTGGGAGTCATCCTGTGCCGGTTCAGGTGCCAAAATGGGCCGGTACAACAAGGGCTGAGCTGGGATGGTGTCAGCTATGTTTCCCACAACCATGGGGGGGCATGGATGTCCCTGATTGGTCCTCCTCACACGGGGGTCTAGAGGCACCCTGAAAATCCTGGCCACGTCCCCTACCGCGCTCACCATGCCCACCACGCCCACCTTTTGGAGGTCAGCCACCTTTGCCTCCATTAGTGCTTGGTCGCCTCCCAACCATGGCACTGATGTTGTTGTGCGTATGGGAGTTGCAGTAAACAATTGTCCTGGGCAATTGTGGTGAAAGGGGTAGGGTACTAGATGGAATTCGTACCCTAGTGCTCTAGCAAGGCTCTATGTGACCCCTGAGGGAAGATGACGGGTCACGCAACGCACAGGCACCCCAAAAACAAAAGCACATGTGCTTGCACCCCCTGGTAGACCACTTGCGTGGAAAAATAAATCCACACTACGCTGCGGCACCCAGAAACACAATAATAAGCGTACGCGTGTTAGACACAGCCTACAATGACCTCTGAAGGGGTACACAACACTCAGGGGCAACCACAGTTGGAAAATACGTGTGCGACTCACCGTCTGCCTTAAAAAAGAACGTGCAAAAGACGCGTGTGTGCGTGTAGGCAACACCCCTGCCAAAAGAAGAAGAGAACGCAGTCTGAGGCAACAGGGAGTACAAACTGGAAACGTTGTGAAGTAATCGTGTGTGCACCGACAAGAAGTACAAGATACACCCGCTCGCTCTCCACAAAAAGAAGTACAAGGAAATTGCGTGATACTCGTACCTTTTAAGCCAGCCCACACGTGAAACGTCACTTACGCACTTACGCACTGAGGCCCTTTCCTCCAAAAGCACAGTGACGTGCAGTTTTCTCACGTGCTGATTCACTATGCACCGTGTTGTGGGCAACGCCTGCGCGCCTAACGTCACTGACGCACTTACGCGCTAAGGGCCTTTCCTCGAATTACACGCTGACGTGCAATTTTTTCACGTGCCAAATCACTCCGTATCAAGCTAGCCACACGAATATACACGGAAGACCACGCTCCTGCCCAAAAGGCCATTTTCCTGCCCCCCATAGCCCTGAGCATGCTCCCACCTGCCATCTGCTGCTGCCTGACTGCCTGCTGCCCATGTGCCCTGCTATTTGCTGCCTGCACGTCAGCTAGGGGTGCAGTTGCTGTGACCGCCCCTGCTGGAACTGAAGACTCCCGACTGGGATACCATCACTCCATAGCCCAGCCCCAGGACCCAGTTTCCCACCCACAGCTTCCTCTGGGGTTGCCATGTCGGGCACAACACCATCTGACACCACTGGCAACCCCCAGCCAGAGAGGCAGAGGGCCACCAGCTTCAGTGCCAGGGAAGTTGGTGTCCTGGTGGAGCAAGTCCTGGGTCAGTATGATGCCCTCTTTGGAAGTTTGCGCGCCGACAATGAAGGACGGACCAGGATCTGGATGGACATCGTGACTGCCATCAACGAGAAGGGGGTGGCAGTCCGCAACATCAAACATGTCCGGAAGCGCTGGGAGGACTTCAGGTCCAGGACCCTCGACAAGGCCCAGCACCTCTTGAAGGCAGCGGATGCCAATGGGCGCCGGGGCCACCTGTCGGACCACCAAATGAGGGTCCTGGAATGCACACACCCAGCGCTCCACGTCCAGGTCCTTGAGAGGCAGACCCGTCTGGAGTCGAGCGGTAAGTGTACATGCATACTGATTGGACGCTGCGCGTGTTGTGGTGTGCCAGTAGTTCTGCAGGTTGCACATGTGTTTTTGTAGGGCCATGTATGGATGTGTATGTACGGGGGCGTGAGGAGTCCTCTCATGTGTGAGACACATGGATGGTGTATGTTTTGGTAAGCATGCAGGCCAAATGCAGGTGTGGGAGCACACATGTTTGAATTACTGTGTGTGTACGTTGGCATGGTTGTGTTGTCACACATGGATGGTGGGTCCAGCTGCATGCATCTGCACTGTGTACATGTGCATGTGTGTGTATTTGACAAGTGTGCAACTGTGATGCAACATGGATGCATGTGACACTGACATGTAGAAGGCTGAATGGCAGATGTGACATGGTGGCATCTCATCACTGCGACAGTTGGTGGAGATGTACACATGCATGTAAGTGTGGTGGCCTGTGTGCATGTGTTGTGCACTTCCCGTGTTTCATGTGACATCAGGCTCACCTTCGGCTGCTTGTGCTGCTGTTTGTGTATGGATGGTGCTGCCTGGTGCAATAATGATGTTGAATTGCTCATGTGTGTGAGTTGAAATGACATGTGTGTTGGGGAGTGTGATGCCATGTCTGAAGTTTGACACTGACACTCATATACAACTGTCATGTGTGTATCAGTCCATTGTCCAGTGCCCTGATGCTTGTTCTCTCTCTGTCTGTCTGCAGCGTCAACTGATGAAGAGGGCGGAGAGGGTGCTGTGGAGCAAAGCGGTAGAGATCACACCACCAGCCGGAGACACAAGGCCCAGCTTTCCTCCCAGGTTGCCATCTTGTCGGGGAGTGAGGAGTCTGGTGCCGCGTCCCAGGCCGCAGCTGCCGAGAGTAGGTCCAAGAGGCAGAGGTTGGAGGTGGACTCCTCGGCAGCAGAAGGGGCAGCTGAGACCCCACAGGGTCCGACGGAGGAAGATGGCACAGAGTCATCCAGGTTGGCAGGGGGTTTGGTGGAGGAGGAGGCTGTTGAAGGGACACACACGGGGTCTGGAGGTGGGGATTCCACTGGTGCTAGTGGTACAGTGCAGGGGCAGGGACAGGAGGCAGCACAGGCTGCTGCGGAGGTGCCTGTGTGTAATCATGTCCCGATCCTGTGACTGCATCATCCCTCACCAGCAGGGATGCCTACGTTCAGACCCGTTTTCAGGGAGCGGATCCGCTTACAACAAATGGCCTTCCTCTCCCTGTGGACGTGGCTATCTGGGACCGGGTTGAGACTGTCCTGAGAGGGATGGAGTTGCATCAACGGGGCTTGCGAGGTGACCTGCAGTGTTTTCGTGAAGACACTGCACCTCATCTCGAATGCCTCATTGACCGCGTTGACCTACTGGGACTGGTCACCAGGGCTGGGTTCCTCCGTTTGCTGGACCTTGTTCCGACCCCCTCCTCACCTGAGCACCCTATGTGCCAGTCGTCCTCCATGCCATCTTCCCACCCATGTATCACCTGGGTACCCTGTGGAGCTGCCTCTGCCCCAGCGGCCAGGCTGGTGGGGGACACATCCCTGCAACAGACGGGAGTCGGACGTCCAGCTTGGGTGGCCACCACGACAACTGCACCCCAGCCAGAGGAGGATGTGCAGGCAGCAAGAGCAGGGGCACAGGCACAGCAGCAGCAGCAATAAGGTGGGAGCCATGATGGCTCGTGTCCATCGACATAGGAGGGGCAGGCATCAGCCAGAGGGCAGGAGGACCCAGGCTTGTCTTCCATGTGTCTTCCATGTGGCAGCGGTTGGGCCACGCCATAGATGCGGAGCGGCGGCGGGCGGAAGAGGCACGGCTCACAATGGTCAGGGCGGAGAACTCCATGCAGAGGGCACTGAGGTGGGCCGAGTGCCCTGGCCCGGGATATCGAAAAGTGAGCCGTCGGACTAGCCCGCCGCCATTGTAAATAGTTTTTAGTGTTAGGTTTCATTTTCACTTTCCTTTGATTTGGGGTGATTGGACTATGCCCCACACATTTGTATATAGTTTTTTTCTTAGGTAGGTTTCATTTCTTTTGTTGCGCTCATGGACCCTTGACAATGGATTGTACATAGTTGGACAATGGATTTATTTTAACTTTTCATTTGGATTTGAACATGGATTAATTGATTTTTCTTTTTACGTTTCCTTTGGATTTGCGTTGGTAGGGGGAGAGTTTGGACTATTTTTCTTTTGGATTTCTTTGGATTGGTTATACTTTTCATTTACAAATCTTTTGGACATCCTTTTAATTTCATATTTGCTATTTTTTTATGCTTTCATTTCATTGCTTTATTTTTGTCCATAATACATTTTGATATTTTACTTCCATGTGTGTGATTCGCTCATTGGGTTCATGCATGTGAAAATGTGGGTTTACACAATCAATGCCAATCTGTGTGTGTGTGTGACAGACATGTGTTGATGTACATAGTTGACTTTTGGTTTGTGTCTTGAGATAGGCATGTCAGTGTGGGGTGGATTGGGAAATCATTGCGTCTCAAGACTGGGGTGGCGTGCTGTGGTATTTTGGTGTATAAGTGGGCCATGATTGTGCATCTTTATGTCATGTAGGGGGGTACATGAGTGGGGGCCTGCTGGCAGGTGCTCCTCACTGCTGGGGGGTGGGAGTGCAGGGGGGCATGAGTCGGGGCCTGCTGGCAGGTGCCCCTCACTGCTGGGGGTGGGGGCGCAGGGGGACATGAGTGGGAGTCTGCTGGCAGGTGCCCCTCACTGCTAGGGGGTGGTGGTTCAGGGGGACATGAGTGTGACATGAATGGGGGCATGCTGGCAGGTGCCCCTCACGGCTGGGGGGTGGGGGTGCAGGGGGACATGAGTGAGGGCCTGCTGGCAGGTGCCCCTCACTGCTGAGGGGTGGGGGTGCAGGGGGACATGAGTGGGACATGAATGGGGGCCTGCTGGCAGGTGCCGCTCACTGCTGGGGGGTGGGTGTGCAGGGGGACGTGAATAGGGGCCTGCTGGCAGGTGCCCCTCACTGCTGGGGGGTGGGGGTGCAGGGGGACATGACTGGGACATGAATGAGGGGCCTGCTGGCAGGTGCCCCTCACTGCTGGGGGGTGGGGGTGCAGGGGGACATGAGTGGGAGCCTGCTGGCAGGTGCCCCTCACTGCTGGGGGTGGTGGTTCAGGGGGACATGAGTGGGACATGAATGGGGGCATGCTGGCAGGTGCCCCTTACTGCTGGGGGGTGGGGGTGTAGGGGGACATGTGTGGGAGCCTGCGCTGCTGGCAGGTCCCCCTCACTGCTGGGGGGGTAGGGGTGCAGGGGGACATGAGTGAGGGCCTGCTGGCAGGTGCCCCTCACTGCTGGGGGATGGGGGTGCAGGGGGACATGAGTGGGACATGAATAGGGGCATGCTGGCAGGTGCCCCTCACTGCTGGGGGGTGGGGGTGCAGGGGGACATGAGTGGGACATGAATGGGGACTGCTGGCAGGTGCCCCTCACTGCTGGTGGGTGGGGGTGCAGGGGGACACGAGTGGGACATGAATGGGAGCCTGCTGGCAGGTGCCCCTCACTGCTGGGTGGTGGGGGTGCAGGGGGACATGAGTGGGTCATGAATGGGGCCTGCTGGCAGGTGCCCCTCACTGCTGGGGGGGTGCAGGGGGACATGAGTGGGACATGAATGGGGGCCTGCTGGCAGGTGCCCCTCACTGCTGGGGTGGGGGTACAGGGGGACATGAGTGGGGGCCTGCTGGCAGGTGCCCCTCACTGCTGGGGGCTGGGGTTGCAGGGGGACATGAGTGGGGGCCTGCTGGCAGGTCCCCCTCACTGCTGGGGGGGTAGGGGTGCAGGGGGACATGAGTGAGGGCCTGCTGGCAGGTGCCCCTCACTGCTAGGGGATGGGGGTGCAGGGGGACATGAGTGGGACATGAATAGGGGCCTGCTGGCAGGTGCCCCTCACTGCTGGGGGTGGTGGTTCAGGGGGACATGAGTGGGACATGAATGGGGGCATGCTGGCAGGTGCCCCTTACTGCTGGGGGGTGGGGGTGCAGGGGGACATGAGTGGGAGCCTGCAGGCAGGTCCCCCTCACTGCTGGGGGGTAGGGGTGCAGAGGGACATGAGTGAGGGCCTGCTGGCAGGTGCCCCTCACTGCTGGGGAATGGGGGTGCAGGGGGACATGAGTGGGACATGAATAGGGGCCTGCTGGCAGGTGCCCCTCACTGCTGGGGGGTGGGGGTGCAGGGGGACATGAGTGGGACATGAATGGGGACTGCTGGCAGGTGCCCCTCACTGCTGGGGGGTGTGGGTGCAGGGGGACACGAGTGGGACATGAATGGGAGCCTGCTGGCAGGTGCCCCTCACTGCTGGGTGGTGGGGGTGCAGGGGGACATGAGTGGGGCATGAATGGGGGCCTGCTGGCAGGTGCCCCTCACTGCTGGGGGTGGGGGTACAGGAGGACATGAGTGGGGGCCTGCTGGCAGGTGCCCCTCACTGCTGGGGGGTGGGGTTGCAGGGGGACATGAGTGGGGGCCTGCTGGCAGGTGCCCCTCACTGCTGGGGGATGAGGGTGCAGGGGGACATGAGTGGGACATGAATAGGGGACTGCTAGCAGGTGCCCCTCACTGCTGGGGGATGGGGGTGCAGGGGGACATGAGCGGGACATGAATGGAGCCTGCTGGCAGGTGCACCTCACTGCTGGGGGGTAGGGGTGCAGGGGGACATGAGTGGGACATGAATGGGGGCCTGCTGGCAGGTGCCCCTCACTGCTGGGGGGTTGGGGTGCAGGGGGACATGAGTGGGACATGAATGGGGGCCTGCTGGCAGGTGCCCCTCACTGCTGGGTGGTGGGGGTGCAGGGGGACATAAGTGGGACATGAATGGGGGCCTGCTGGCAGGTGCCCCTCACTGCTGGGGGGTGGGGGTGCAGGGGGACATGGTGGGGGCCTGCTGGCAGGTGCCCCTCACTGCAGGGGGGTGGGGGTGCAGGGGGACATGAGTGACGGCCTGCTGGCAGGTGCCCCTCACTGCTGGGGGGTTGGGGTTCAGGGGGACATGAGTGGGACATGAATGGGGGCCTGCTGGCAGGTGCCCCTCACTGCTGGGGGGTGGGGGTGCAGGGGGACATGCGTGGGGGCCTACTGGCAGGTGCCCCTCACTGCTGGGGGGTGGGGTTGCAGGGGGACATGAGTGGGGGCCTGCTGGCAGGTGCCCCTCACTGCTGGGGGATGGGGGTGCAAGGGGACATGAGTGGGACATGAATAGGGGCCTGCTGGCAGGTGCCCCTCACTGCTGGGGGGTGGGGGTGCAGGGGGACATGAGTGGGACATGAATGGGGCCTGCTGGCAGGTGCCCCTCACTGCTGGGGGGTAGGGGTGCAGGGGGACATGAGATGGACATGAATGGGGGCTTGCTGGCAGTTGCCCCTCACTGCTGGGGGGTGGGGGTGCAGGGGGACATGAGTGGGACATGAATGGGGGCCTGCTGGCAGGTGCCTCTCACTGCTGGGTGTTGGGGGTGCAGGGGGACATGAGTGGGACATGAATGGGGCCTGCTGGCAGGTGCCCCTCACTGCTGGGGGAGGTGCAGGGGGACAGGAGTGGGACATGAATGGGGGCCTGCTGGAAGGTGCCCCTCACTGCTGGGGGTGGGGGTACAGGGGGACATGAGTGGGGGCCTGCTGGCAGGTGCCCCTCACTGCTGGGGGGTGAGGTTGCAGGGGGACATGAGTGGGGGCCTGCTGGCAGGTGCCCCTCACTGCTGGGGGATGGCGGTGCAGGGGGACATGAGTGGGACATGAATAGGGGCCTGCTGGCAGGTGCCCCTCACTGCTGGGGGGTGGGGGTGCAGGGGGACATGAGTGGGACATGAATGGGGACTGCTGGCAGGTGCCCCTCACTGCTGGGGGTGGGGTTGCAGGGGGACATGAGTGGGACATGAATGGGGGCCTGCTGGCAGGTGCCCCTAACTGCTGGGGGTTGGGGTGCAGGGGGACATGAGTGGGACATGAATGGGGGCCTGCTGGCAGGTGCCCCTCACTGCTGGGTGGTGGGGGTGCAGGGGGACATGAGTGGGACATGAATGGGGCCAGCTGACAGGTGCCCCTCACTGCTGGGGGGGTGCAGGGGGACATGAGTGGGCCATGAATGGGGGCCTGCTGGCAGGTGACGCTCACTGCTGGGGGGTGGGGGTGCAGGGGGACATGCGTGGGGGCCTGCTGGCAGGTGCCCCTCACTTCTGGGGGGTGGGGTTGTAGGGGGACGTGAATAGGGGTCTGCTGGCAGGTGCCCCTCACTGCTGGGGGGTGGGGGTGCAGGGGGACATGAGTGAGGGCCTGCTGGCAGGTGCCCCTCACTGCTGGGGGGTGGGGGTGCAGGGGGACATGAGTGGGACATGAATGGGGGCCTGCTGGCAGGTGCCGCTCACTGCTGGGGGGTGGGGGTGCAGGGGGACATGCGTGGGGGCCTGCTGGCAGGTGCCCCTCACTGCTGGGGGGTGGGGTTGCAGGGGGACGTGAATAGGGGCCTGCTGGCAGGTGCCCCTCACTGCTGGGGGGTGGGGGTGCAGGGGGACATGACTGGGACATGAATGAGGGGCCTGCTGGCAGGTGCCCCTCACTGCTGGGGGGTGGGGGTGCGGGGGACATGAGTGTGAGCCTGCTGGCAGGTGCCCCTCACTGCTGGGGGTGGTGGTTCAGGGGGACATGAGTGGGACATGAATGGGGGCATGCTGGCAGGTGCCCCTTACTGCTGGGGGGTGGGGGTGCAGGGGGACATGAGTGGGAGCCTGCTGGCAGGTCCCCCTCACTGCTGGGGGGTAGGGGTGCCGGGGGACATGAGTGAGGGCCTGCTGGCAGGTGCCCCTCACTGCTGGGGGATGGGGGTGCAGGGGGACATGAGTGGGACATGAATAGGGGCCTGCTGGCAGGTGCCCCTCACTGCTGGGGTGTGGGGGTGCAGGGGGACATGAGTGGGACATGAATGGGGACTGCTGGCAGGTGCCCTTCACTGCTGGGGGGTGGGGGTGCAGGGGGACACGAGTGGGACATGGATGGGAGCCTGCTGGCAGGGGCCCCTCACTGCTGGGAGGTGGGGGTGCAGGGGGACATGAGTGGGGCATGAATGGGGCCTGCTGGCAGGTGCCCCTCACTGCTGGGGGGGTGCAGGGGGACATGAGTGGGACATGAATGGGGGCCTGCTGGCAGGTGCCCCTCACTGCTGGGGGTGGGGGTACAGGGGGACATGAGTGGGGGCCTGCTGGCAGGTGCCCCTCACTGCTGGGGGGTGGGGTTGCAGGGGGACATGAGTGGGGGCCTGCTGGCAGGTGCCCCTCACTGCTGGGGGATGAGGGTGCAGGGGGACATGAGTGGGACATGAATAGGGGACTGCTAGCAGGTGCCCCTCACTGCTGGGGGATAGGGGTGCAGGGTGACATGAGCGGGACATGAATGGAGCCTGCTGGCAGGTGCACCTCACTGCTGGGGGGTGGGGGTGCAGGGGGACATGAGTGGGACATGAATGGGGGCCTGCTGGCAGGTGCCCCTCACTGCTGGGGGGTGGGGGTGCAGGGGGACATGAGTGGGACATGAATGGGGGCCTGCTGGCAGGTGCCCCTCACTGCTGGGTGGTGAGGGTGCAGGGGGACATGAGTGCGACATGAATGGGGGCCTGCTGGCAGGTGCCCCTCACTGCTGGGGGTGGGGGTACAGGGGGACATGAGTGGGGCCCTGCTGGCAGGTGCCCCTCACTGCTGGGGGGTGCAGGGGGACATGAGTGGGGGCCTGCTGGCAGGTGCCCCTCACTGTTGGGGGGTGGGGGTGCAGGGGGACATGAGTGGGACATGAATGGGGGCCTGCTGGCAGGTGCCCCTCACTGCTGGGGGGTGGGGGTGCAGGGGGACATGGTGGAGGCCTGCTGGCAGGTGCCCCTCACTGCTGGGGGGTGGGGGTGCAGGGGGACATGCGTGGGGGCCTGCTGGCAGGTGCCCCTCACTGCTGGGGGGTGGGGTTGCAGGGGGACATGAGTGGGGGCCTGCTGGCAGGTGCCCCTCACAGCTGGGGGATGGGGGTGCAGGGGGACATGAGCGGGACATGAATGGGGCCTGCAGGCAGGTGCCCCTCACTGCTGGGGGGTAGGGGTGCAGGGGGACATGAGATGGACATGAATGAGTGGGACATGAATGGGGGCCTGCTGGAAGGTGCCCCTCACTGCTGGGGGTGGGGGTACAGGGGGACATGAGTGGGGGCCTGCTGGCAGGTGCCCCTCACTGCTGGGGGTGAAGTTGCAGGGGG
The DNA here is from genome assembly GCF_040938575.1 of Ambystoma mexicanum. NCBI lineage: Eukaryota > Metazoa > Chordata > Amphibia > Caudata > Ambystomatidae > Ambystoma > Ambystoma mexicanum. Next base: position 134,771,513 of record NC_090932.1, read on the forward strand.
ACATGAGTGGGGGCCTGCTGGCAGGTGCCCCTCACTGCTGGGGATGGGGGTGCAGGGGGACATGAGTGGGACATGAATAGGGGCCTGCTGGCAGGTGCCCCTCACTGCTGGGGGGTGGGGGTGCAGGGGGACATGAGTGGGACATGAATGGGGCCTGCTGGCAGGTGCCCCTCACTGCTGGGGGTGGGGTTGCAGGGGGACATGAGTGGGACATGAATGGGGGCCTGCTGGCAGGTGCCCCTCACTGCTGGGGGGTGGGGGTGCAGGGGGACATGAGTGGGACATGAATGGGGGCCTGCTGGCAGGTGCCCCTCACTGCTGGGTGGTGAGGGTGCAGGGGGACATGAGTGGGACATGAATGGGGGCCTGCTGGCAGGTGCCCCTCACTGCTGGGGGTGGGGGTACAGGGGGACATGAGTGGGGCCCTGCTGGCAGGTGCCCCTCACTGCTGGGGGGTGCAGGGGGACATGAGTGGGGGCCTGCTGGCAGGTGCCCCTCACTGTTGGGGGGTGGGGGTGCAGGGGGACATGAGTGGGACATGAATGGGGGCCTGCTGGCAGGTGCCCCTCACTGCTGGGGGGTGGGGGTGCAGGGGGACATGGTGGAGGCCTGCTGGCAGGTGCCCCTCACTGCTGGGGGGTGGGGGTGCAGGGGGACATGCGTGGGGGCCTGCTGGCAGGTGCCCCTCACTGCTGGGGGGTGGGGTTGCAGGGGGACATGAGTGGGGGCCTGCTGGCAGGTGCCCCTCACAGCTGGGGGATGGGGGTGCAGGGGGACATGAGCGGGACATGAATGGGGCCTGCAGGCAGGTGCCCCTCACTGCTGGGGGGTAGGGGTGCAGGGGGACATGAGATGGACATGAATGGGGGCCTGCTGGCAGTTGCCCCTCACTGCTGGGGGGTGGGGGTGCAGGTGGACATGAGTGGGACATGAATGGGGGCCTGCTGGCAGGTGCCTCTCACTGCTGGGTGGTGGGGGTGCAGGGGGACATGAGTGGGACATGAATGGGGCCTGCTGGCAGGTGCCCCTCACTGCTGGGGGAGGTGCAGGGGGACAGGAGTGGGACATGAATGGGGGCCTGCTGGAAGGTGCCCCTCACTGCTGGGGGTGGGGGTACAGGGGGACATGAGTGGGGGCCTGCTGGCAGGTGCCCCTCACTGCTGGGGGGTGAGGTTGCAGGGGGACATGAGTGGGGGCCTGCTGGCAGGTGCCCCTCACTGCTGGGGATGGGGGTGCAGGGGGACATGAGTGGGACATGAATAGGGGCCTGCTGGCAGGTGCCCCTCACTGCTGGGGGGTGGGGGTGCAGGGGGACATGAGTGGGACATGAATGGGGCCTGCTGGCAGGTGCCCCTCACTGCTGGGGGTGGGGTTGCAGGGGGACATGAGTGGGACATGAATGGGGGCCTGCTGGCAGGTGCCCCTAACTGCTGGGGGTGGGGGTGCAGGGGGACATGAGTAGGACATGAATGGGGCCAGCTGGCAGGTGCCCCTCACTGCTGGGGGGGGTGCAGGGGGACATGAGTGGGCCATGAATGGGGGCCTGCTGGCAGGTGCCCCTCACTGCTGGGGGTGGGGGTACAGGGGCACATGAGTGGGGCCTGCTGGCAGGTGCCCCTCACTGCTGGGGGGTGGGGGTGCAAGGGGACATGAGTGGGGGCCTGCTGGCAGGTGCCCCTCACTGTTGGGGGGTGGGGGTGCAGGGGGACATGAGTGGGACATGAATGGGGGCCTGCTGGCAGGTGCCCCTCACTGCTGGGGGGTGGTGGTGCAGGGGGACATGAGTGGGGGCCTGCTGGCAGGTGCCCCTCACTGCTGGGGGGTGGGGTTGCAGGGGGACATGAGTGGGGGCCTTCTGGTAGGTGCCCCTCACTGCTGGGAGGTGGGGGTGCAGGGGGACATGAGTGGGAAAAGAATAGGGGCCTGCTGGCAGGTGCCCCTCACTGCTGGGGGGTGGGGGTGCAGGGGGACATGAGTGGGACATGAATGGGGCCTGCTGGCAGGTGCCCCTCACTGCTGGGGGAGGTGCAGGGGGACAGGAGTGGGACATGAATGGGGGCCTGCTGGAAGGTGCCCCTCACTGCTGGGGGTGGGGGTACAGGGGGACATGAGTGGGGGCCTGCTGGCAGGTGCCCCTCACTGCTGGGGGGTGAGGTTGCAGGGGGACATGAGTGGGGGCCTGCTGGCAGGTGCCCCTCACTGCTGGGGGATGGGGGTGCAGGGGGACATGAGTGGGACATGAATAGGGGCCTGCAGGCAGGTGCCCCTCACTGCTGGGGGGTGGGGGTGCAGGGGGACATGAGTGGGACATGAATGGGGCCTGCTGGCAGGTGCCCCTCACTGCTGGGGGTGGGGTTGCAGGGGGACATGAGTGGGACATGAATGGGGGCCTGCTGGCAGGTGCCCCTAACTGCTGGGGGTGGGGGTGCAGGGGGACATGAGTGGGACATGAATGGGGGCCTGCTGGCAGGTGCCCCTCACTGCTGGGTGGTGGGGTTGCAGGGGGACATGAGTGGGACATGAATGGGGCCAGCTGGCAGGTGCCCCTCACTGCTGGGGGGGGGTGCAGGGGGACATGAGTGGGCCATGAATGGGGGCCTGCTGGCAGGTGCCCCTCACTGCTGGGGGTGGGGGTACAGGGGCACATGAGTGGGGCCTGCTGGCAGGTGCCCCTCACTGCTGGTGGGTGGGGGTGCAGGGGGACATGAGTGGGGGCCTGCTGGCAGGTGCCCCTCACTGTTGGGGGGTGGGGGTGCAGGGGGACATGAGTGGGACATGAATGGGGGCCTGCTGGCAGGTGCCCCTCACTGCTGGGGGGTAGGGGTGCAGGGGGACATGAGTGGGGGCCTGCTGGCAGGTGCCCCTCACTGCTGGGGGGTCGGGTTGCAGGGGGACATGAGTGGGGGCCTTCTGGTAGGTGCCCCTCACTGCTGGGGGGTGGGGTGCAGGGGGACATGAGTGGGACATGAATGGGGCCTGCTGGCAGGTGCCCCTCACTGCTGGGGGAGGTGCAGGGGGACAGGAGTGGGACATGAATGGGGGCCTGCTGGAAGGTGCCCCTCACTGCTGGGGGTGGGGGTACAGGGGGACATGAGTGGGGGCCTGCTGGCAGGTGCCCCTCACTACTGGGGGGTGAGGTTGCAGGGGGACATGAGTGGGGGCCTGCTGGCAGGTGTCCCTCACTGTTGGGGGATGGGGGTGCAGGGGGACATGAGTGGGACATGAATAGGGGCCTGCTGGCAGGTGCCCCTCACTGCTGGGGGGTGGGGGTGCAGGGGGACATGAGTGGGACATGAATGGGGCCTGCTGGCAGGTGCCCCTCACTGCTGGGGGTGGGGTTGCAGGGGGACATGAGTGGGACATAAATGGGGCCTGCTGGCAGGTGCCCCTAACTGCTGGGGGTGGGGGTGCAGGGGGACATGAGTGGGACATGAATGGGGGCCTGCTGGCAGGTGCCCCTCACTGCCGGGTGGTGGGGGTGCAGGGGGTCATGAGTGGGACATGAATGGGGCCAGCTGGCAGGTGCCCCTCACTGCTGGGGGGGTTCAGGCGGACATGAGTGGGCCATGAATGGGGGCCTGCTGGCAGGTGCCCCTCACTGCTGGGGGTGGGGGTACAGGGGCACATGAGTGGGGCCTGCTGGCAGGTGCCCCTCACTGCTGGGGGGTGGGGGTGCAGGGGGACATGAGTGGGGGCCTGCTGGCAGGTGCCCCTCACTGTTGGGGGGTGGGGGTGCAGGGGGACATGAGTGGGACATGAATGGGGGCCTGCTGGCAGGTGCCCCTCACTGCTGGGGGGTGGGGGTGCAGGGGGACATGAGTGGGGGCCTGCTGGCAGGTGCCCCTCACTGCTGGGGGGTGGGGGTGCAGGGGGACATTAGTGGGGGCCTGCTGGCAGGTGCCCCTCACTGCTGGGGGGTGGGGGTGCAGTGGGACATGAGTGGGACATGAATGGGGCCTGCTGGCAGGTGCCCCTCACTGCTGGGGGTGGGGATGCAGGGGGACATGAGTGGGACATGAATTTGGGCCTGCTGGCAGGTGCCCCTCAATGCTGGGGGGGTGGGGGTGCAGGGGGACATGAGTGGGACATGAATGGGGGCCTGCTGGCAGGTGCCCCTCACTGCTGGGGGGTGGAGGTGCACGGGGACATGAGTGGGACATGAATGGGGCCTGCTGGCAGGTGCCCCTCACTGCTGGGGGGTAGGGGTGCAGGGGGACATGAGTGGGACATGAATGGGGGCCTGCTGGCAGGTGCCCCTCACTGCTGGGGTGGAGGTACAGGGGGACATGAGTGGGACATGAATGGGGGCCTGCTGGCAGGTGCCCCTCACTGCTGGGGGGTGGGGGTGCAGGGAGACATGAGTGGGACATGAATGGGGGCCTGCTGGCAGGTGCCCCTCACTGCTGGGGGGTGGGGGTGCAGGGGGACATGAGTGGGACATGAATGGGGGCCTGCTGGCAGGTGCCCCTCACTGCTGGGGTGGGGGTGCAGGGGGACATGAGTGGGACATGAATGAGGGCCTGCTGGCAGGTGCCCCTCACTGCCGGGGGATGGGGGTGCAGGGGGACATGAGTGGGGGCCTGCTGGCAGGTGCGCCTCGCTGCTGGGGTGTGGGGGTGCAGGGGGACATGAGTGGGGGCCTGCTGGCAGGTGCCCCTCACTGCTGGGGGGTGGGAGTGCAGGAGGGCATGAATGGGGGCCTGCCGGCAGGTGCCCCTCACTGCTGGGGGGTGGGGGTGCAGTGGGACATGAGTGGGACATGAATGGGTGCCTGCTGGCAGGTGTCCGTCACTGCTGGGGGTAGGGGTCCAGGGGGACATGATTGGAGGCCTGCTGGCAGGTGCCCCTCACTGCTGGGGGTGGGGGTGTAGGGGGCATGAGTGGGTGCCTGCTGGCAGGTGCCTCTCACTGCTGGGAGGTGGGGGTGCAGGGGGACATGAGTGGGACATGAGTGGGGGCCTGCTGGCAGGTGCCCCTCACTGCTGGGGGGTGGGGGTGCAGGGGAACATGAGTTGGTGATCACTAGTGCAAGGTGACATGTGGCCTGGCTGGGGGGCATGCCCATGGTGAATGGGCTGCATGCGGACCATGACCAGGGGTGCAGGGTAGTCCCCTGTGGTGTGGCCTGCCTGCAGGGCCCATGGACTGGGTAGAGGGCACACCTGGGAGGACCCACACTGCCAATTCACGTGTGGGACTCCCCAGCGGGGTACGTGCACCACACTGGATACACGTACCCCGCTCTGACAGCGAAATTGCATGTGAAACTTCACGCGCACCCCCGAAATACACGTACCCAGCTCGCACAGGGCTAATCACGTGTGAAACTTCCTGCGCACCGTCGAAATACACGTACCCCGCTCGCACAGGGCCAATCAGGTGTGAACCTTCCCGCGCACCCCCAAAATCCACGTACCACGCTCGCAGAGGGCCTCCCGTGTGTGAAACTCCCCACGTACCCCCCAAATACATGTAGCCTGCTCGCACAGGCCCAATTGCGTGTGAAACTTCCTGCGCACCCCCAAAATCCACGTGCCATGCTCGCACAGGGCCTACCGCATGTAAAACTCCCCGCGTGCCCCCCAAATACACATAGCCTGCTCGCACAGGCCCAATCGCGTGTGAAACTCCCTCAAACCCCAGTAATACATGTACCCCGCTCGCACAGTGCCAATCGTGTGTGAAACTTCACGCGCACCCCCGAAATCCACGTACCACGCTCGCACAGGGCCTACCACATGTGAAACTCCCCACGTACTCCCCAAATACATGGAGCCTGCTCGCACAGGCCCAATCACATGTGAAACTCCCGCAAACCTCGATAATACACATACCCCACTCGCACAGGCCCTACCGCTTGTGAAACTTCCCGTGCACTCCCGAAATCCACGTACCACGCTCGCACAGGGCCTACCGCGTGTGAAACTCCCTGCGTACCCCCCAAATACACGTAGCCTGCTCGCACAGGCCCAATCGCGTTTGAAACTCCCCGCGAACCCCAGTAATACACGTACCAGGCTCGCAAAGGCCCTATCCCATGTGATAATTCCAGTGCACTCCAGGAATACACGTTCCCCGCTCTGCGTTTGCTGTGTAGCGGCGCTATAAGCTGGTCCAGGGTTAGCGCAGCCCATTGCGCTGGAGTGGGGATTTTGATGTCTTTTCCTTGCGCAAGGCGCGTTCTTGGGGGCGTAACTGGCGCCACAGGATGTTCTCTGCGCCAGGGCTCTTTTTGCCTTGGGAATTCTATGAATACGCGGTGCGCCAGAATGCTGTTTATTGCATATGGCTGGCACACGCTGGCTCACGATCCCTCTCTGCCCTGCTCGCGTGTGCTGCCTCTGCGCTGAAGTCTATGAATTACCCCTTTAGTTTCCTGGTACGTCAAAGCAGAACGCTGTGTGAATTCAAAGGGAACACAAGTTTATAAGTTGAAGTTCTTCATCAAAAGAAGATTGTGTATACCTAAATCTACTGCTGAAGAGAAAACTGAATCTTGTAACACTCAGAACAAACCTTTTAATAATTTCAGAAGTCACAGAACTAACAAACATTACCCAAAACAGTAGACAGAACCTTCTTAAAGGTAAACCAGCACAATTGAGAACCGATCGCCATGGTTGTGAAGTTGTTGAAGCTGCTATAAACCCAGGGTCCGCTAAAATAGGGGTGACAAAGTTATCCAAGGCTGGAAGAGAGGAAGTACAGCTTTGGGTAACTAATGGAAGCAGATAGGTGTATCGGAAGCTCGGGAAGGGAGTTGGGTGCTCGTTAACCAAATTAAATCTGTGAGGCTGAGACTGGTGAAGAAGAGAGAGCAAAACAGCCAAAGAGCTCATACAGATTTTGTGGTAGCTGCAAGACTGAGAAGAAAGGCAAAGAGGCTGCCCTTTCTTATAGTAAAGAGATAACTGCCTTGCCAACCTGTAGAGGTTGAAGAGTCTTGAATGAAATTGCCTCATACATTTTTTAAGCAAGTTGCAGCAGAAGCAGTACAACTTTGGTTGTCTATAATTGTGTCAGACTATTTTCAGTTTGAAGGTAAATCAGTAATAGACTGTGAAGCAAAGTAGCCTGCTTTCAAAGTACCATTTGCAGAAGGAAGTTGCTCAGGAAAAGCATCCTCCTTAGAAGAAGAATCCTGACAAATTGTACTCACAACACTGCAGAGTTTACAAAAGAAGAATTGTTATCCAAGTTGAAGTGGTACTTTTGTCTTTTTCCATTCTATCCTAGAAGGAGGTTATTCAGGATCACCATTGGTACTGTGTTGTTTGTGGGACTTGGAAAGGGTACCTTTTCACAACTGAAGAAGGAACTGTGACCAGTGGATTTTTGTTTGGATTAATTTTTGTTTCTTTGGAACTTTGCATGAACTGATTTGGAACTGTATTTTCATTTCCAGGAAGAAATTGACATTGGACATTTCTGGGGGGAACAACATCTACACAGGACAAGTAGAAGTCATCCTAGACACTGGTTATGCGGCAATCTTTCATAAATGGTGGTTTATTTTGTTTTTCATTATTCTGTTGTTTATTGTGAGGGCCGGTTTTGCATATGTTTGAAGCTTTCCCTTGTTTCCTAGGCTAGGTACGGAATTCGCTGGTAGTCCAGGCTTAGTTAGGTTTTATGTATATTTTTGTCTTTGAAATAAAATGTCAAGTATTGAGAAAACTACAAGCAGTTGTCCACCTCGCATTACTGACCCCTCACACAATATGAGTTAAACTGAGCTCCATGTAACAATATGCCTAACCAAAGTGAATGCACATGCAATCTGCCAAAAAGGATCAGTTAGGTAGTGAGACACAAGTAGGGATTAAATGTAGTTTGTAGAATGCACACATAGTGCGCAGTATAAATAGTACAAGACAGTATAAAATGACAGGAGGTTCCTGTGTACCAATAAAGGGACCCTGTACACCAATAGGGCAGTTGGATTATAGGTAGATAAGATGCTGAATACAAGGGCAGGGGCACCATCGTATGGCAGACATAGATGAAGAATAGGCACGGCTATAGGTCACCAACATGGAAACAGGAAGACAGAAGTGCAGCCATTTTCCTAACGCAAAGGCCGCAGCAGGTTTCAGAATTAGCAAGGCCTCAGAGCTCAAGAGGCTGAATTGCCAAAAACACATGTATTCTAGCAACTCATACAGAGCCCAGACAGTAGCTCACGGCCCGAGCCAATGTCAGGAGCAAGGAAGAGATCAGTAAACCCCAAAGACTTTATAGACAGTAATTACCTAGCACCCCAAATGGCCACAGAGAAAATAACATGCATATCAGAATTAGCTAAAACCTTAATACATAGAAAGAAATCCACTTTCAAACACACACAGTACCCTAACGTGTGATCCAGCCCTGAAGAACACTGGCTATTCATCACAAGACAAACAGAGAAAAGAAACCTGTATGAGTCCCTCAGAACACACACAGATACCAGGCGGCACACAAGGCCAAGTATAAAGGAATGGGAAGGCCGCATCACCTCAGGATGACCCAGAGTATTCCTTAATTGGAATTATGGCAGACTACGGAATTCTCCTACTCACTTATGTCCTACTAATATCTTGATGTCTTGTCAAAGTGTACTAAAAAAAAAGGATACAGGCTACCCCTCACCTTTCTACGTATCTAAATACTTTTAGGCTATGTTCAATTCTCTGTGGTTTAACAATCCACTGCCACCTGCCAGAAATCTGTTAAAAACAGTGTAATATTTCATCAAAACATTTATAAAAAAACATTTCATATTACACAAAAACAACACATCATATTGCACACACAAATTCAGAGGTGACCCTTTGTCGACTCTCATAGACGCCCTGGTGTATTATTAAGAGAAAGACTGTGTACCACTGTGAGGTTAGTAAACATGGGTGACAATGTCTTATACCACAAAACTGCTCAAAAAGAAAAGTGAGCAAAGACTAGTTCTGATAAATCTTTCCACTAAAACTGTTGCTCACACGTGCCACCCTTCATGTACCAAAGAAGAGTAATTCAAATACTTGTATCCGTATATTCAGATTCAAATAGGAAGTTATTTGGTCATTCATTCAGTACAGAGTAGAGGCTCATTGTGAGCATGACCAAATCATGCAAAGATGGACATCTGACGCATGTGTATATCTTTTTATAATTTTTTAATTTTTTTATTGCATTTATTTATGTAACAACATCAAACAACAATATACCACACAACATTATATTATAAATCTTATCATTACAATATATATTCCACAGCTTTGTCTAATAATACTTTAACCCCCCCCCACCCCAACTAAGCCGGAACATTGCTTATCAAAGTATCCTTTCCTAATCATAATGCATCTACCTCCCCTAATGTGGCCTGTGTGGCCTCCTCTTCACCAATGCACGCAAACAGTGTCACAGTGAGTGCTATCCATCTCTGAATGTCCATTCCCAAGTCAGCTCCTTGTCTCCCCAGAGCTTTTTCCCATACTGCAGTTTCCGCTATGACCCATTTTTCCAACTCCCTCCACCAACTGGCTATACAAGGTTCCCTAGCATCTTTCCACCTCATAGCAATGCTGCGTTTAGCTGTTATGTACATCAGATCTTTTATTTTATTCAGCGGTTTGTCTTTCGCACTTCTCTTAAATCGGCCCAGCATGCAAGCCTCAGGGGTCTGGATATCTAACACTATGCCATCCTGGAGTTTCTTCCTACCAGCACCTCGTATATCCTAGAGACTGCATGCCCTCCCTCTGCTACTGCAAGCAGCATCTCAATTTCATCACTCCCAATGGTCTCATCATTGCTATTTGGCCATCTGTCTCTCAATACCTTCAACACTGTGTCATGCAACAGAAACTGGCCTTTGTGTATGCCTGTCGTCTCTTGCAACTCTGTAAACTTAATCAGCCCCCTTTCATTTCGAAGGTCCCCCACCATGGCAATGTCACAAGTTTCTCACCATGATCACACCATTGCCCTACTCCCTGGTCTGTTCTCTAGAATTGCTGCTATTGTGGTTTGCGGCGAGAGTGGATCCACCAGTCTCATCATTCTACAGTACCTCTTCCACACCCTGATGCCCACATTCACCAGGTAAGGCTAACCAGTTTGCTCCCCAGAAGTGATCCACAGTAGGCCGTTAAGGTACCCCCTTTTCACAACCGGCCACAGCAGCACCGTTTCAGCCGTGGGATCATCAGCCATCCATTGCATAACATGTTGTAACTGGCACGCCAGGAAATACAACTCAAAATGTGGTATTTTAAGCCCCCTATATTCATATGTCCTTTGCAGTGTGCCCAGCACCACTCTAAGCCTCCCCTCTGCCACAGGAACCCCCTAAATATTGTTTCCAAATCTCAGGAGATCTTCTTTGGGATGTTGTACAGGACATTCCTGAAACAATGCATGAGTCACGGCAGGGCAACCTTTTTCTGTATTGCTGCTCTGCCCATCACAGACAGAGGCAACCTACTCCAAAACCCCATAGATTTTTCCAACCCATTTCTGGCTTGTATCGTGTTAAACTCTTGTTCCTGCTTAGGGTCTCTATAGATATTGACTCCCAAGTACCTAAAGGAGTCCCTGCTCCAGGGCAACGGAAGGACTGGCAATTCATCCTCAGCCAGAGTTGCTCTTGCGGCCAGTGGGAACAAACAGGACTTGCTTTTATTTATTTGAATCCATGTCAGCGCACCAGAGTTATCCAATACCTCCAAGAGGTAAAGCAAGTGTGTCTACGGGTTGCATAGGTACAGCAACGTGTCATCCGCATACACGGACACCATATGCTTCACCTATCCTATGTCTCTGCCCGCCTCACTGTATTTCTGCCTCAAGTATGCCGCCATGGTAAATATACAGCATTGGGGACAGCAGTCAACCCTGTCTCGTACCCCTGGAAAGTTGCCATTTATCTGAATATGTGCTTCCTGTCCGGACTCTGGCCATTTGTCTGGTCTATATCAATCGCACATATCTCATGTATTGCGGCCAAATTCCCATCCTTGACATTGTGGCATATAACCAGTTCCATTTCACGGAGTCAAATGCCTTAGTTGCATCAAGTGAGGCCACCGCACACTCTACAGTGCATTCTGCTGTACTATAAATCACATGATCCAATCTCCTGAGGTTTTCTGTGATGTTTCTCCCTGGTACATACCCGGTCTGATCTGAGTGGATCAATACATATATTACCTTACAGAGTCTATTAGACAAGATTGTGGTAAGGATCTTGCTGTCTTGATTTAGCAGTGACAGTGGTCTATAGGATCCGCAATGCATGCTTGTTTTATTTGCTTTGAGAAGTGAAAATATCGGGCCCTCCTTAAAACTCTCAGGAAGTATATTGTCTGCTTACATCTCGTTATACACCTTAGCCAGCAAAGGTGCCAGCGTATCGGCGAGGGCTTTGTAGAATTTGCTCGGGATCCCATCCGTGCCTGGAGCCTTCTCTGTAGGTAACGTTCTAATGGTGGCCACCACCTCCTCTGGAGTTATGGGTGCCTCCAGCAACTCCTCCTGAGGTGCATCTACTCGGGGTAGGGTGATAAGGTCAAGGTAATCCTGTATATCCCTCTCCTCACCTAGTAGGGGTTCTGCATAAAGTGCTTTATAATACCCAGAAAAAACCTTGTTTATGCCTGCCTGCGTGCTTACCTCGTCTCCATCTCCATTCTGGATGGAGCATATAGGGGATCTAGTAGCCTGGCATCTACATAGTCAGGCTAACATTCTTCCAGGCTTATCCCCCTGCACGTGGCTATTCTCTGGGTGTTTTGCATAGTTAATCTTCCCCAACCTGTCCCATTGTACTAAACATGCCTGATTCAGATCAATTATCTCCTCCACATGGTCCTTGTTTACCTTCTCCTTTTCGTCTAGTACCTTCAACTTCTCTTGCATGCTCTGTAGCTTATTGACTATGGTTTTTTGTACACCCCCTGATTCCGCTTTCATTTCCCCCTAATGACCACCTCCCAGACCGTATCCACCTTCTGCACACTGCCCTCATTCGGTGCAATAAATTCACCTTACTCTTCCGGATACTTTTTACATTTTTTATTAAATGACTTAAAATGGTTTATAATTTTTCAAACTTTTAGTCATAGCGTAAGACATAATGTGAGAACAATATGATTCTTTCTGGCCTAATCCTGTCCTTCACTTGTAGTATGTTCTAGTTTTGCAAAAATTCATAGCAAGAATTTAGTCAGGCACAGTATGATATGAGTTTTATATCCTTTATTAGGATCGTCCACCATTTCTCGACTGAGCTTGGTCCATATCTTGCTACCATTGCTCCCATTTCTTCTGTTCTTTCCTCATTTAATATTGGGCAGCTAAGGACGAGATGTTTTAGTGATTCAGCCACCCTTTCTTCCTTGCAGAATCTGCATAAGGCATCGCTCTGGTGTCTCATTCTTCCAGGGGCACACCAATTGGGAGATGCAATGCTTAGTCGAAAGCCCATGTATTGCTGTTTCAAGAACCAATTCGGGAAGATTCAAATATACTTTGGAATTTTGTTTAATTTTCGGGATCCAAACCAATAGTCCTCTCTGTTTTTGTAGTTATGAATCTCTTCCAGTGTCTCTATCCAATCGTTGGGGAATTATTTCTTCTTGATCTTCCCCGTCTCTCATGCCAATGTTTCATTTGATTCAATCAGGTCAATGACCATTCTGTGACAGATAGTTTGCCATTCCTTAAGTAGTTTTTCCCTAGGATCTGTCATTGCCTTTTTTAACATCTCGAGTTCTTCAAGGCATTTACAGTATAACAATAATGACCTCCATCTACCGATTGCTTTTAATGATGTCAACGCCAGTTCTCTTCTCACAATGGGGATCGGTTTACTTTTTGGCAGCCCATACACATTCCGCCAAAATAGTTCTTCTAATCTTGGCCAGATGCTGTCAGGTAACATAAAACATGTGTCTGCCCCGTAAGGTCAAAATTGGCGCTGCTTTCGATCAATAGGAGATCAAGGGGATTAATGAGAAACCACAATGTTTCATTAGAATGGCTTTTCTCATTGCCACCAAGTTTTTAGCTTTTGTTCGTAATAGGGCACTTCGCGGTGCTTCACATGAGCATGTAGTAATGCAGACTCCCAAATATGTTAGTGTTTTAGCTACACATGTCCTTCGGCCTCTCAAGAACCAGGCTGGCTTCGCCCCAGATCAGACCCTGTCCTGTTCACCGAAGACCATGATCTGTGATTTAGCTGGTTTTATTGTTAATTGGCTAAGTTCTAGGTAGCTTGAAGAGCATCGAGCTGCCTCCATAGCCCTATTGGGGTCTAGTCCATAATGACAACGTCATCCGCGTAGAGTAGTCTCGCTATAATGGTGTTTGCTATTTTGAGAGGAAAATGGCGAATTTGCAAAAAGGCATTGTCAATGTCAGATATGAACAAGTTGTATAATTCCGGAGCTAACGGGAATCCTTGTTTAACACCCCTTTTTATTCGGATAGCTCTTGTTAGATGACCTGCTTTATCCAACTTTACTTTAATGGAGGCTTTTGATGCTGATTAGAATGATCGACGGGCATCTCCACGTCTCAAGTTTTGCCCAGAGCAGAGGTCATTTGATTGAGTCTATAAAGGCTAGATAGACATTTTGCTCTTTCCTCTATATTGCTTTAGCGTTTAGAAGATTTAAGATGAATATGTTAGCTGTGGTGTTAGTGCCTCTGATGAACTCAGACTGCCATTGATCCCGATGGCCAATTTTCATGCTCCATTCCGAAAGCGCTTTTAACAGAATGGATCCAAAAATGTTTCCCGCCACTTCCGGATATGCTCAGTGAAAGCTTTATCCAATAGTGCTTCGCTCCTCAACTTCCATGTATGTATGGGTGGTCTAGGAGCAGACACCCGCCATCACACTATGAGAGGTCTGACAGAACCCTGGCCAAATACTCCACTTCCGAGAATTCAGTTTCATGTTCCTCACTAGCAAACATATAATCAATTCTCGTATATAACCTATGCAGGCTGAATAATGGGAATATCCCCTACTCCCTCCATGTTCCACCCTCCATAGATCTCGCAACTGAAAATGTTCCAGCAGTGAGATTAGTACCTTAGCTGGAGGGTTTCTTGTGTTTCTCATCTGATCTGTCTATGATCGGGTCCAGTGTACAGTTAGTATCCCCTACCCAAATCAGTATTCAATTTCTGTATGGTGCCAACCTTGCATACAATGACTTGAAAAACACTGTGCTATCATGATTCGGGGCAAAGGTGTTCACAATACATATCTCTTGGATCTCCAATACCCTGTGTAACATTGCCATTCTGCCTTCATTGTCTGTTTGCGTGGTAAGTACTTTAAACGGTATAGCAGTGCTCACCCAAATAAGGACACCCCTTGCATATGTAGAGTAAGTGGAGCCCACCATCACTCCTCCCCATGCTCCCTCTAGGTTCATCTGTTTTTGTGCATCTAGATGTGACGCCTGCAACAGTGCTATCCCTACTTTATTTCTCTTGAAATACATGCTCACTCTTTTTTGTTTTATGTAATTATTAAGCCCTCTGACATTTAATGTCATGATTTTAACAGTGTCAGCCATAATAGTACCACATCTGGGGTATCAATTAGGCCACCAGCCTATTGCAAGTTTCAGCAAGAGATCGATGCAGCAGTTAATCATATATGCCAGTCACCCCTTAATCATCCAGCCTCCCACCCCAAAACTCCACTCCAAACCAAACACCAACTCAATCTGTCCAGCTATCCTAAGCATGCTAGGACTTTCCCGTTTCTGCTCCATTAAAAATGGTTGCTAGACTAGTCTCCTGCTGCCTTACAGGCGGGCCCTGTACAGTAGCCCTTAAACTACTTCTCAATGGGGTTGTGGGTCGCACTTGAAGTTCCCTCCACCGGGCTTCTGCGGCCCACTATATTGCTCCTGTTACTTCTATAGCGTATCATGTTACTTCCGTACTACTTATAGTTTCCAGTCACAATTTAGCTTAGAGATATCTCCTGCATGTTGTGCACAGCTATTCATTGTCAGTACTGTTTACAGCAGCTTGTCAGGGCCTTCTTACTCCCTCCTAGGTACGTTGGCTCTGTTTAGCTACTTCTGGTATCAGTGCACTATCCATCCATTCCTGCTCTTCCGTCAGTGTTTCGAGGAAAAGGACATTGCCATTGTATATCACCTTCACTTTTGCTGGATATACTTTAGGCAAGCTTTCCTGAGCCAGTCCTTTGCCGTGATGTATTAGGCTCTCCTATTCTGGACCTGGAAGATGTAATCAGGATATACTGAGATTTTCGCTGATGTTTGGAAAAGGCCAGGATCTTTTCACGATCCTTATAGTTCAGTGCCTTAGCGATGACGGGCCTCGGTGGAGCCAGTCCTTTGCCGTGATGTATTAGGCTCTCCTATTCTGGACCTGGAAGGTGTACTCAGGATATACTGAGATTTTCGCTGATGTTTGGAAAAGGCCAGGATCTTTTCACGATCCTTATAGTTTAGTGCCTTAGCGATCACAGGCTTCGGTGGAGCACCTGGTGGCAGCCTTCTAGTCAGGGAACGATACGCTCTTTCGATCGTAAACCTTTGCATGAGTTATCCCATGCCTATTTCCGGGATCAACATGTTTTCAACATAAGTAGTGGGATCCAATCCTTCGGCTCTTTCAGGCAGCCCCACAATTTTGATGCTATTTCTGCATGCCCAGCCCTCTGCATCCTCTGCTCTATCTTCCAGCACTTTTACCTTCTGCAGGAGGATATCAATGTCCTTTGTTGTTTGTACCCTTGTTTCTGTGTTCTCTTTCACCTGCTCTTCCAATTTCCCAGTGTGTTCTGCAATAGCTCTGTTAGGTAAGATTTTCACAGAACAGGTAAATCTTCCTGACCTGGGTCAACCCCAGAACTTTTTGCTTTACTACTGGGATATTATTCCTTAATACCTCAGTGAGTGGGAACCTTTTTCCACACTGCAATCATCTTTAACTCTTTTTATGGGTGTCATTTTTTTGACTCTCCATAGTGTCTTTTTAAAGTTATCCTCTTTAACAACTTATTGGCAATAAGTGCCTGCTGTTGCTGGGTTGCCCTAGGGTCTCCCCTTTCAACTTTCTTTTGCTAACCTTGGGTGAACTACAGTTCCCAAGTGTAGAAAGGATCTTTGGATCCCTTTTACATTTTATTCTGTGAAGCCAGCACACCCCACATTATGAGGAGTGCTGGGGAGATATAATGTATCCCCTTTCGCATTAAAACTGTAACAATTCTGTTACAGTGACAACTTACCTTCAATGGCTGGTGGCAGTGATACTTTTTACTAATTTGGTGCACCTTTACCGCGGGCTGTGATCATAGCTGCAGTAAAGGCACCTATGTGTGCTCATTTTACCAAAATGGCCCATGTCTTCTTTTTCCACCATTTTAGTGTTACTTGTTGTTTCTTGTTCCTTCCCCTGGCATCCAGGGTGGGAAATTCCTTTGTGTGATTTTTTTGTCCCCCTGGTCTCCCCGCCGAGGCTCCAGTCTGTCTGTGAGGGCAGGAAGCGAGGGAGGAGTCCAAAATTCCACAGCCCTTTGTCTTACGCCATGCCTGAATGGGGACAAATCCCAGTGCGGGGCTGGCTGTCTTGATTGGCAGCCAGCCCGCCCCTTCTTGTAAAATGTGGGGAGAGAATGCAGAGGTTGTGCTCTAGTTCCTGATAAATACTGAGAACCTGGAAGCTAAAGTGAAGTCGACCAATGGAACCAGAATTAAAGAGGATGATGAAGGAAAAATATCAGAAATGATTTCCAGCGACCAGAGAGCCTGCTGTGTAACCGGAGTCTGCTGTAGCCCTTGATTCCAACTGACCTTGGGACTCCGAAAACGATGACCCCGTTACCATGGGACCTCAAGCCATTGTCCGATGCACGGTCTTCTGAATTCCAAATCTCGCTGAAACTTCATGGGCTTCCTGGTGGATCGCCAGAGACACAAATTGAGTTCAAAAAGTCCCCTCAGCAGAGTGCTGGACCTTTATAATGTCGAGAATTCTTCTGCTGTGCTCCTTGAAAAGGCGCCAAATCCACAGAACCACATTCAGCCATGAGGGAAACTCTGCCTAGAGCCTCCTCCATTGATCCCTGCTGCAAATTTCCTTCTGAGGTCTTGTTTTCAGTCACCACAACAAGGAATCCACTGAATGGGTATTTGGCTGAAAACCCTGAAGTCTTAAGCTGCATAATCTTCTTCAATGCTGACGTACTGTGTTGGCTTTGGTATGTACTTACCTTAAGCCTGTTAGGATTTCTGTGTAGCTGTGTGGTGTTTTCTGTGATGGGGATGCCTTTCATCCAGTGCACTCAGTCCCACTTCTAGAATCCTGCTATGGTGACTTCTGTGAAGCACCTGGACTCTCGTCTAGCCCTAGAAGTAAACTACTCACCTGTTTGCCCAGTTCTCCTAAGGGACTCTGACTTTGCTTCTAAAGAACCTATCCTGATACTGCCTGCTGGTCACTAGTCCTAGTGAACCCCCCCCCCTTCTGCAACTGAGAACACTCATGCTCCAAGAATAAAGGAAAGTCTTTTAAGGTATTGGGACTTTTACCTAGAAAAGAAAATAAGGGTCTAAAAGTTACTTACTTGTAAAGAGTTGGTTGGTAACTGTAATTCTAAGTGTGAACAGTTACAATAGTTCTTACTTAGCTTTTATGTGTGATGCACTATTCTTGGTTAACATATTTTCTTCCTTAGAAACTGTTTTGCCACTATAATAGAAACTAGATGTGAAGGTATTTTACTCTCCTCTGATAGGTTGTTCCCCTTCCCAAAAGTAATGTGTTGGTTTCACCAGGTTATTTCGGCAGGATAATTGTATGAGTGTCCTCCAACTGTTGGTATCACCAGATTAGTCCTTTGAGGAAAATTGTATGAGCGTCCCCCAACTTGGTCTTGCTTCCCCTGACTTGCTGTTAGCCTGCCCAGAATAATTCTACAATAGGTTGTTGCCTACCTAGAATAACGTTGACTTACTCAGTAAATGTGTAACATTAGGGTTTACTTTCCCTGTGCTATTTGACCTAGAGTCTGTGGTTCTAACTGTCCCTGATAAGTCATACTTCAGTTATCCTTAAAGCTGGGAAAGATCTAACCTGGACTGCTTGTGAGATATTAAAAGTATAAAAATAACTATTCCGTTCTTCACTGGTCGGGCAGGAGCCCCTCCACACCCACCTCCACCGATCAGCTCGAACAGCTGAACCTGACCTTGGCACGTCGTGAAGTGCCATTGAGGCTGCAACCAGCAGGATCTAGAACCCTGCTTAATCTAATATTTCCCTTCTGCTACTCCGACCTCACTACTGCAACTGAAATTGCAGATTTGACTTTTTTGACGTGTTTCTCCGACGCAGAAACACGTGGCTGTCCCAAAATGGCCAATGCATTTAGTCTGTGGCCGGATGCCTAACAACAATATTCTCTCCTCATTGGTCAGTTTGCTGTTTATGTGGTGCACAGCACCGCCGGAGGGCGTGATCTGGCACCCTGCTGCAAGGCACCCGTTATAAGGCACACAGCCTGTCTGTGCCTGTCCGTGGCTGCCGGACCGCATTCGTCTAGATCCTTGGATTTATCCTCATCACTTCAGACACCAGTGAGTACCTACCTCCCCAGCCTTAACCTTTGAACGCCCTTCTAAGTGTCTCCAATAATGACGCTCAGTCGCACATATGATTTATCCCCAAACCTTTTTGTCCACTACCACCCACGCACGGCATTGTACTCTGCCCCTCTGCATACTTATTGTACTTTTGCCCCCTGCCTCTCCAGAACCAACCCGCTTTGGTAGTCAGGTTCTAACCTACTGCCCACTGCACTTAATCATACTGCCTTGCCCAACCGACCATGACATTTACTTTGTGCTTGAACTACATGCTTTTGGTCTAGCATATCCTGTTATTTCTTGGTCCAGCCCTTCCTGCTTACTTTGCACCTACCGTACATGCTAGCACCATTTTGTACCATTTGTACCATTGCATTACTTTGTGCTTGAACTACGTGTTTTTGGACTAGCATATCCTGTTTATTCTGTGCATATCTTGTTCACCTCTTTGACTAGTCCATCTTGATTTTTCTGCGCCTACAAGACATGACTGCACTATTTTTCCCAATTGACCTCTGCATACATGCCGTGCCTAATCCTACGCAATATTCTGCTTTAGCCTACCCTGCTCCTTCAATCTGCCTCTATTGTACTTTGTGGTCAGACATACGTGCGATTTTGACTAACCTACCTTGCTCCACACTAGGCTTATTGCATATGCTTTGTTTTACCTTGACCATTTGACATATATCAATCGATTAGACCAGTGCTCTTATTTGTGTACAATGCGTTATCCTGAACAAGCCTATTTTCTTCTTTCTGTATGCCCATTGCACATGCCCTGCTCTGCCCTGCCCTATTGACCACCGCATACATATTTTGCTCATACCCAAGGCACTACCTTGAACTAACTCACGTTGTATTAAACCTGTGCCTAGTACACTTACTTGGCACTGTGTGCAGATACTCTGTGTCATCACCCCAGGTGCTATCTTTATTCAGCCTAACCTCTCCCAACCAAATACCCCTTACACTGACAGGCAACCCATTCTGCCTCATCCAAGTGCCCACTGCACCTGCCCTGCACTGTCTAGAACCACTGCCAAGCGGTATCAAATATTTGAACATTCTGGTACTCTGTTGCATCTGGCAAAAGACAGAACCAGACCTCTTGCAATGCGATCCCCCTGACCTGCATCACTGCCAGTATTCTAGCCTCTCCTGTCCACTATCCTCTCTCAGGACCCCACACCCATACAGCCAACAATGACCTAATTCCATAGTCATACAGGCCATGGCCTCAATCCTTCCATTAGTCCACACAATCACCCCGACACATTTTCTGCCAGCCATCCATCCCACTTTCACTCACAATCCAACCATCAAAGCATCCAGGATACCAGCTGCTAACTCCACACTCAGCCCTATAGAATGGCTACAGGGCTTTGCAACACCTCCCACACCACTTATCCCACTTCCAGTCCTCACTAGGAACCTCAGACTTGGCTCACGATTCCCAAACCACAATGCCTTGCCCAAGCTGAAAAAGTGTCTCAGCCCACCGGAGTCAAGTAGCATCACTGCCGCTCCCCATTCAACCAACCTATCACCTAGCACAAGTTCAAAAGAACCCAGCTCCTCCCCCCGGTAGTTGACATTAAAGCAGCACTCATCAATGCTCGATCCCTTGTAGCCCATGCTACAGAGATTGCTGATCTCATTACCTCTAATAGCCTTGACTTTCTGGCTATTACAGAAACTTGGTTAGACCGTGCAGCTGGCCCAGCACTCTCACTAGCCGTTCCAGAAGGCTATACCATTATTAGAGCTGACAGAACCACAGGAAAATGTGGAGGAGTGGCCTTCATCTCCAAAACTCACCTGGCCCTCAGAGCCTTACCCCCTACCAGCTTCCACTCTGCAGAGATCCTACCGGTGAAACTTACACTCTCACCTACTCAAACGATACTCATGCACCTAATATACCGGCCCCTGGCCCTTCTCCCTCATTTGAGAAAGACATCTCTAACCTATTATCTACCAACACCAAACTCGGGTCCCACACTATCCTTTTAGGAGACCTCAACCTAGGCATGCACATCCCCAACTATGCTCTGGCCCCAGCGGTGGATAACTCAATCACACATCTAGGTTTTATACATAGAGTCACATCATCTACCCATTCTAAAGGTCGCACACTGGACTGGGTGTCTGACCTGAACTGTTCCATCACATCACTTCAAAATAATCCAGTAGCCTGGTCAGATCACTACCTCATCCTGTTCTCCATCACAGGAGCTTGCCCGAACAAGGCCTCCCTAGCCCCCCCATCCCTATCCAGAAACTGCAGTAATATTACCATTGACAGCCTCCAGCCCCTCATTAACAACATTCTTGATGAATCTAAATTAGAGTCTGGATCCCAACAAATTGGTAGACATTTATAACAGCATGCTTAAATCAGCGCTATATATTGCAGCACCGCCTAAACTTAGAAAAGCCAAACCCATCGCTCACCTCAAAAAGTGGTTTACCCCAGAACTAAAACTCCTTAGAAACTCCAAAAGGTCAGCGGAATCCACCCGGCGGAAATCGCCCACCACCACTAACAAAATCGCATTACCGTCAGCCTCTGCTAGCTACAAAGCCGATACCCTCTCTACAAAAAAAGGAGGCTACAACTCGAGAATCCACAATGCCAAATCTAGTACTAAGGAGGTCTTTAGTATCCAAAAAGAGCTAGAATCCCCTGCTCCTCCCTCTCAGGACTGTATTAAAGATGTTGAATAGTGTACACAAATTCAGCAAGCCCTTGCTGACAAAATCACCTTACTGCAAAATAAGATAGAATCTAAGAAGGCTAGTCTCCCTAATGCCTCCCACCCTTCATCCGTCCCCACCAATATCCCACAACACTCTGCCCACTTCACATTCTCACAAGTCACACCAAATGAAGTAGAGGACATCAGATTAAGCCTTAAACCCTCTCACTGTCAAGGGGACATCTCTCCAGCCTCCATCATTATGGAAGGTGTAAAAACCTTAGCCCCATTCATCACTACCCTGATAAATACCTCCTTCTCGACCAACCCGGTACAAACAACCTCAAGCAAGCCTGAGCGATGGCCCTTCAAAAAAAACAACCTTGATCCAAATATCCCCACTAACTACAGGCCCATCACCACTAGCCTTCTTCCACCTAAGAATCATAGACCGAGTGGCATACATCCAAATTCAGAAGCATCTAGAGGAAAATGAACTTCTAGGCCTTAGAGAATCAGGCTTCAGGCCCAGACACGGCACTGAGACAGCTCTCCTGGATCTAAAGATCCAAATAGATGAGGTGAAGGACAATGTTAATCTAGCAATCCTCCTACTCTTAGACTTATCAGCGGCCTTCGATCTCGTTGATCACCAAATCCTCACCAAACACCTTACTTCAGCTGCAGCAAATTCCACAAATGTCTCTGAGTGGGTTAATTCCTTCCTCTCAAATTGGACCACCAGAGTATTTTCCCCTTCAGCCTCAGCACACCCGATACCCACTCTCTGTGGAGTCCCTCAAGGCTCATGTGTATCACCCACACCATATAACATATTTACAAAGATGTTATTTGATCATCTGGACAAATTGGGTGTCATCTATACCAACTATGTGGATAACACCCAAGTCCTCATACCCCTCACTGGATGTTACGTCCAAGACGCCAAATTACTCAATGACATATACCTGGAAATCCAAGCTTGGATGGCAACCAATAGCTTATGTCTGAATTACGATAAGACCGAGCTAATGATTGTGGGCACTCAGGCACGATTGAATAAACTCGACTCAAGGTACTCATCTTTCGATATTGATGGTAACAACATCACATCAAAGTATCCAAAGATATAAAAACACTGGGGGTCTATCTTGACGCAACGCTATCCCTCAAAAAACACGTCAGCAGTTTGGCGTCTTCCACAGCCTACACCAATAAACTAATCTACAGCTGTAAATCATACTTATCAACAAACAGTTGTCTCACTCTAGCAAAGGCTCTTGCTTTGTCCAAATCAGACTACTGTAACACACTATTTCTAGGTTCATCTGAAATCAACCTAAACAGACTACAGGTACTCCGGAATGACTCATTGAGAGCAGCACTTAGCCTACACAGATCTAGCCGAATCTCCACACCCAGACACAACGTCAATTGGTTGCCTATCCATGACACAATCACATTATGCACCTTGGCTATCACCAAGAAATGCCTCTCGAATACAGCCCCAAAATACCTGTCCAACAAAATATGCAAACATCAAGCATCACGTACCACAAGATCCACTCATTCACTCAGGTTGGCGGTACAAGTTAAAGACAGCTGGAGGAGCTAGTTTTCCTGTCCAAGCTACCAAATGATGGTATTCCATCCCCACCCAACTGAGACTGGAACCCTCCTTCCTCACATTCAAAGCCAAAATCAAAAACTGGCTCATTAATAAGCTGTTACACTAACTCTGAAAACGCCACACCCAGCAGACATTTCACAGCACTTCTACCTTACCAACTACCATACTTGTGCCTATGCTGTATTTCTTTTATGACACCCCACACTTGCCGACTGTCCTAAGTCTCTTCTTGTCATAATGTTGTACAATTGCCAATGCTTGCCTGACCCAACTGTACCCAGGGTCGCCATTCTTGCTTCATGTATCTGTCACTGCTTATTTCCTCACATGTATGTAACTCATAAGTCTCTCAAGCTCCCAGTTACCTCAGGGTGCAGTGTGCAATATAAATAATAAACAAATATAAATACAAAATGGGTTTTACTTACCTTGTATTAGCTGTATGCCATCCAAAAATAAGTTACACAGGTTACTGCTGTATCTGTGTCTCACTGATCTCAAAAGCACCTGTAATTGAATATAACATCCTTAGGTTATACCCACCTGGTATAACTGTGTGTTATCACAAAAGTAGTTATAGGTTTTTATTGTACCTGGAATAAGTGTTCAACTATTCAGAAAAAGTATATTGTCCAGTTGACTGATTAGTTGATTTGTACTGAGAGTCACTGTACAACTGGAAGGGTCTACTGCCCTTGCATTAATTAATGTAATTGTGAAAAGTAATCATTGGTTTTTACTCCACAAGAATAGGTGTGACCTATACTAAATGTGTATGAAAAGGTTTTGACTTTCCTAGAACTACTGTTAGATATTTCAAATAAGGTCTCACTTGGGTCTGTGCACCTTCAAGTATAGTGTTGTGTTTCATTTTATATTGTGATTTCATATAATGTGTTAGTACTTACTTACCCCCTAGATTTATCTGGGCCAACTTGTATTTAAATAAATCATTTATTTTCACATACTTAGTGTTTCAGTGTTTCTTTGGACCATTTGTATTACAATTTCATGTGTACTGATTCTACAGCACTCTCTCCCTCCTAAGAAAGCCTGGCTGCTCTGTCTGCGCTACCATGTACTCAGGTGGTACAGCCTTATACTAAGAGTGAAGTCATGTACTGCCTCAGTTGAATGGTTTTACTAAGCCCTTAGTTGGACTGCAAAAAAACAGACCTAACAAGTTCTGATGTCTTGTCATAATAGTCCCCCATCAATGCCCAACGCGTTGATCTTGACCTCCAACATTGCCTGAAGTGCTGCAATGGCCTCTAGGATTTGTTGTTTCATTGTGTCTGCCATGTCTGCCTAGGGCAATGTCTGTTCTTTGTCTTTAATCTCATTGTCTGCATCTCGGCAATTGGCTTGGCCCTTCATGAAGGTTTCTAAAGTAGTTTGTTTGTGTTTGGCCTTGTTGCTTTTGGACGTCATTGTGCTTCACTTCTCTGGAGTTGATGCTGGTTTTACTTATTCAAAAAGGATATCCTTCACCTGTCGCTGACAGTGTTATCTCTACCATTGTGTGTAAGGATCAAGGAGTCCTTTTATGTTGGACTTTTATGTTGCAGCCTCAGTTCCTTGTCTCTGCACAACCTTGCTATGTTAATCAAGGCTACCTCCACATAGCAGTCATACCCTAAGGTGTTCCTGGCGATGTACATTAATTTGTCTCCTGTGTCAGGGCCCCGAAACTCACCTTGCTTATCTTTGCCACCCTTATTTCTCAGCTTCATGCGATGTGCACCGTCAGATCCTTTTTACCTCTGGCGGAATGTAGGCTTTCGCTGGTGTTGCGTCCGCCAGCATCCAGCCAGTTTTGTGCTTCCCCACGGGGTTCACCCCAGGACTGAAGCGGGGGTACAGGGGCCCACTCAGCCAGTACGCTCTGCCTTACCTGCCTTTCTGGCTACTTGCAGTTTTTCCCCTCAGTTTAGGCTGTTGCCGTACCGCCCACTGTCCTCCACGAAATGTCTGTTGTGCAAGATGGAGCCTCACTTCCGGATTCCCCATTCCTGTATTATGGCACATAGATGTATTGTCTGAGGACCGTTCAATGTGTTCAACTTTCATGCGTGCGCATGGTGGTCCTTTTCCTTAGGGGTCCGAACATGCGGCTGCAGGCTTTTCTTTATATCCTCTCCGCCCGGTGTTTTGCTCAGTGAGGGGGAGAGGTCTCTCTCCCTGGAGGGTATTGTCCCTTCAGGAACCTTGCACCACTGCGTGCGTCATCTGGTGATGTTGCCTGCATTTGCCCTGTGGAGTATCAACTTGGGGTGCACTGCTTGCAGCCTTTTCTAGCCTCTTATTCGCCGACTGTGTGTATTGCACTCCACACACCAGTCCTGGGACTCACAAACCTGTCTAGACCACTTCTTGTGGCCCAACGCACACTAGAGGGGAGTTCCGTATATCCGCACGGGAGTCGTTGCCGCTACTGCTTGCCGTTTTCTGGAGCTCTTATGTTGTTGCGATGGTGTGTAGGGATGATGGGGGGTGCCTTGTTCCCATCTGACTATTAAATAACTAATGCGCTGGCCATACCCCCGCCCCCACACTCCCTACTGCCTCTATGGGGGTTCTCACGCTACTCTCCTGGCCCTGGTCTTTGCAGAGTCAGAGCGCCCGGGCAGCGCTGTACTCATTGTGCCGATGCCACAGTTTTTCGCTAACAGTCGTCTCTGGTTCACGGGTCACTTGGCATTCTACAACCCTCTGCCACAATTTTCCTTTCTTCCCATTCTATGCTGCTCCCCTTAAGCATGTTGTAACCTGCTGTAGAAGGTGTTTCAGAGCTCTTCTTTGGGGTTGCCTCTTCCCTGGTGTTCACTGCTGCTTCATGTGTATTTACATCTGTTTTAGACTCATATAAAGTTATTTCGCTGAACTTCTTGATGCCGGATCAACAGGAGCCCTAAGTGAACATGTCTGCCTCACATGGCTACTGGCCACGCCTCCACTCATGTGTATATATTCATCAGGTACATAGGTCAGTTGTCGAAGTGTCCAAGTTTGGTGAGATAAATGCCAACCAATAGAATGTCCCCGTGCCACACTGCCTATGACAGATAATGCCAACAAATCTGCGATCACTTTAATGATCTATTAGAAATAGTATCTATAATGGGATAGGTACAGGTGGAGCATCAGATAGGTATAGACCAATAGAGCAACTAACCCCAGTGCATCCTATATGTAGTTTGAGCTATTAACCAATCCCAATTCCCCATAGGTTTTTGTACACTGATAATGTAGTATGACATCACAGTTACATAGTTTTGGAACAAAATTTGCTTGCAATCACTGAAATGTTGAGAGCTATGAGAACAAGATGTTTGTATGCTGTCAGAGCTAGAATTCATTGTTTGAAAAAAGCTGGGATTTGACGTGCACCTGAGTCCTCCATCATTGAGTATTAGTTTGACTAATTGTGCGATCTTTGGCACACCTTTACAACACTGTATTCGGGGTATGCAGAATAGTTCTCTGGAATCTTAGCTAATTATTCACTGCGTCACTGCTTAGAATGTAAATCATGTCTTTAACCTTTCTCTCTATGCATAGAGAAATTAGCTGAAGGCACGGCCACAAACCCACATGCACCTGCAATCATACATCACTTGAAGACACTTTACACAACACCTCTGCCATAAGAATGCAGCTACTGTTCATGACAAAAATGCAATTCGTAGTTGCTCACATAACCTCTAATCGCCCTCTCTTACCTGCTGGACCATTTATCACCACCCATCCACATGCCAGCTCGATGTGGGTGGGTAGCAGGTAGATGGCCACCCCTCATATTTTAAGCACTGGCTAATGTGCACACACGCATACTAGCACCCAGAGAGCGTTCAAACTACAGCGCGTTGTGACCATACTAATGGTGAAAGGGGCTATACAAGGAACGCACTACTACTGAACACAATGGAACCACACAGGTAGATTTTTTTTTAAACCTCCCACAGGTACAGAGAAAACTCAATAAGATGCATGGGAAATTATGTTCACCCCCTGTTGATCTCTTTATTTAATGTACACAAATAAAGCTGACAGTAATCATCCATAGAAAAGAAATTGGAAAATACTGCTTTAAACATACCTTTAACTGTTCTGTAAGTTAAGGTGAGATCTTCAAACTTGTGAATACTTTATTTGATCAACTTCTAAATAGAGTGAGCTTCAGATACTTAGTAGCATTCTATATATTACGGAAGTTGTCTGAAACTGGAACTATTTGAGATAGGTAATTCCTCAATAACTAGCATTGATACTGATTACACCAAGTCCTGCTATTCCTCATCACAGTCCACAAGAAATGTGGGGTGGTTGCTTCCGACACAGGCCCTTGCTGCTACGTAATAAAAAAACATGGTACACTGACATACACAATGAATCATATCCTGTTTTTACCCCTCTTCAGTTATTTCTCCCTTTGCTACATCTCTTCCTGTAAAAATAGGGAACATCTCTCATTTGCACCCTGAAGTGGTACTCAAGTGAGGGTGCGTGAAGAATGACGGTGACATGGAAGAGCGAGACTTGGAGTAATGAAGATTACCACTAGGTTATTAGGGCATTATCTACGCGTCCATATTCCTTCTTACAGTCCTAATGGAATGAGGCTATACCAAGCCAAACCCTCATGCTGTAAGAAACAACAGAAACTCAAAAACAACTGCATTTCTTTTTAATTTTTAATTTTTAATTGTTACATTTGTGGTTTACAGCAAAGCTTACACAACATCGATTTTCTTTTTAAGTCAGATCTCAATCCATACATAAAACAACATAAAATCATACATTAACTATCAACTGATCTAAAATAATGTTCAAACAAGTATTCAAAGGTAAAATGAATGAAACATGCGACTCCCACATTAACCTACACCAAAACAGATTAATCGATGTGTCTGAATTGTCACCACTTTTGCCCTTAAAACAGCACGACCTAGTAATAACACAAAACGGACAGGCAATGACCCAGGTGAAATTTGTTGTAAATATATGTTTTCAGGATGAAACAGCAGACAACACATTTTCCCCAAAGTCTGATTTTTGTGTGCTTTGCACATGGCTCTTGTAGTGTGGGATGAATCTAGACAGATTGGCCCATGTTGATTCATTGCATATGTCACAAAGGAAAGCCACCTTAAATTTAGCACATGAGGCTGCCATTCCATGAATTGACCAACCTTGAATACCTGATGGGACATGTAAGTGCACCATCTCATAAGCTGTAGATATGGCTAGTAATGGCCATTTTCAAGTATAGGTGATGTTGTCTCTGACCTCGACTGACTCACCCACTCTATCTAAAAACTGGCAGGACAATATTGAGTTCCTCGTGGAATATGGAAGTGTGAGGGGTCAGTAATGTGAGGCAGACAACTGCTTGTATTCTTCTCAAGATTAGACATGTTATGAAAGTAAACATTGATAATCAAACCTTGCTTTGCCCTAGACTATCAAGGATTTCCCTACCTAGCCTAAAGACAAAGAGAGCAACTCCTAACATATGTAAACTACCCTCACACTAAACAACAAACATTCAAAAGTAATCCTAAAACAACATAAGATAATAAACAACAATTAAACTGTATTTTGGACGACCTTCAGCTGTCCTTGGTAAATCCCTTCCCCAGGTTTTCAAAGTCAACATCAAAATGGTTCCAACGAAAAAGAAAAGTCTTGAACCAGTTCTTATTAGTTCTTCAAATTGTTCAGAGCAAAGATCAATCTTAGACCAGTGTTTGTAAGTTCCAAATCAAAATAAAAGTTCATCTAACAAAAATCCACTGGTAACAATTCTCTGGCTTTGGTTGAAAAGATCCCCTTCCAATTCCAGTCAACAAAATAGAGCCAATGGTAATCCTAGTTAGCTTCAATCCAATATTATTTGCCACAGGTCAAAGAATATGTAAACAACTCCTTCTTCTGCAACTTTACAATTGGTTATGACCTCACAAGTACATTTGGTAGAATTGTCAGGATGCTTCTCTTTGGGTTGCTGCTTCCCTCTCAACAGCCAACCTTTTGTTACAGTGAGAAGAGTCACCTTTGTACCACAATATGCTACTACTCCAAACCACTTCAATGCAACATCCACTGACAATTTTACACACCACCAGAGTTCAGGTATTTCTGCCTCAATCAAAATGTCAGAAATGTCAGAATTATTAGGCATTGAATGACAAGACACTTCGACCTCTACAGGTCGGCAAGGCACTCTTCCCTTCAGAGACTTCCAGAAATGGGGTAACATCTCTGCTTCTTCTGTCTGTCTGACTGCCACAAATATAACCTGCCTCTACACCAAGCCTGATTTCCTCTCACCTTCAGCAGTCTTTAGCATTTCATGATGTTTTCTTAATATTCTTGACAAGCACCGAGCTCCCTTTCCCAGCTTTACTCACACCTTCTCTGCTCCAGCAACTACCCAGAAGCTGCAGTGACACTCTTTCAGCTTCGGGTAACAATGTCACACTTGTATCGGGGGCTACTGGATCATTAACAACTTCATAGACTAGGTGGATGAGCCTAAACAGGCTTTGTTCCACTGTGGAAAAAGTTTTCCTCTTTGCTTGAGTAATGCTTGCTCTCCATGTCCGTCTAAACACATCTGGTAATAAAGGATAATTGTCCAAGATGCTACAAGGTTCAGTCTTCAAAGGGAAAACATTTGTAGGCACACACAACCACTCTTTAAGGTACATCTGTAACCTTAAAAGATTGCACGTAATTGTATTCCCAGACAATCTCACACAGATGATTTGGGACTTCTCGTGGGAAACACCATTGGCCACATGGACCTTCTGTTGATGTGATATTCACTTGTAACTCGGATGAAAAGTCAACTTTAAGCTTTCAGAATGTTTTTCAAAGGCGTTCCCTCTGTAATTAGGGGCACACAACCACTCCAGTAAAAGAAAGAAATGTTCAACAATGGAGATAATGTATTTCACTTCTTCGGTGATCACTACAGCTTTCACTATTAGTGCACGTGCTATATTTCCATTGCCAGAAAATGTATTATAACACTGAACAGCTTTTACTTGCTTCCAAATATACGCAAGTCACTTTAGAGCTGGATACAGTTACAGGTAAGGCTTACTTAGTGAACCTTAATCCAGAGATTCATTCACCGGCTCCACCAACACTGCAGTTGAGATCTGCTTCACTTTCCTGACTTCTTCAACTTCTACTACTGTTCTGAGCACACTTGGGACCGACACCCTTCTACAGCACCGGTGTCTCCGGTCCGGCCACATTGTTTGGGAGTTTCCTTCACTCCCCAGTCCCTCGGCTTGCCTACTGCTACAGGCCTCAGGCTTCAGCACGGTCACAGCTCTGCAATCAAAGCAACTCGGCGCATATGGGAAAACTCCACTCTCAGCACCTTTTCCTCGGTGCAGCCACTACAATGCAGGTTTTGAGAACACATCTGCCTCTCAGAACGTACAGGTGAACTCTGCTGTTTCCACATTCCAGCCTCCCTTCTGGGCTCCACCTTCTCATGAAATGCCAGCCTCTTGCTTCTCCTCCACTACTACTATTGCCAGCCTTCCAACTCCTGCTCCAGCTCCTTCCTCCTCTCTTTTCTTACTGCAGCCTTTTATATCTCACAGGTTTGACAGTTGGCTTAAGGTGTGAGACATTAGTTTCAATTGCCTTACTCCTGCAATGGCTGTTAAGCCTATTTGCCTGACTATTACAACTAAATGCCTCTTGAGTCCTCTTCATCGTCTCTGTCTCTCAAGGATTCTGGGACATGTAGTTCACTTATTCAAAGATAGGTTTTTCCACTTTCATGTTATATTTAAGCTTAGATTTAATTCCCTTAGTAATTTAACAGAGGGGCCCGAGGTTTTAACTTTTCTAGAGGAAGATGGTTTAAAGAAGACAACATTTCCACACTTTCTTGTAGTGTTCCCTTGGAATTGAGGAGGGGCTTTAATTTTAGAAACCAAAAGGACACTTTCTTCTGATATAATATGCTTTGCTACAACCTTAGGATTCACCTTAGATTTAATAGGAGTTCGAGAGACATTAGAATGACAATTGTCCATAATCCCTTTTGCCACCGTGTCAAGAGTCTCCCGACCATAGAATAAATACTGTGTCTCATCCAACGGAATCTCTTCTTTACCCTGTGCCCTGTCTCCACTGAGGTGATCCTCCGGCAGTACACCACCCCAGGACTGGGATGAGGAAATGTCTGCCTTCCCCAGGCCACCTGGGATGGAGACTTTAGGCAGGGTTTCTGGGTGGGATCCACAGGATTCTTAACAGAAGACACTTGAGTATTGAAAGATGTTCCTGGGTTCAGAGGCACTGTGTCAGGTAGGAAGCTAGGAAAGGCAGGTGATCTAACCGAGCCCAGAGTCCCCCAAACTGGTCACCCAATGAGATGGCTAGAAATGTTTTTTGGGCACAGAACATAGGCAGGAGAGCTCCTGCAACCATTCCAGAGCTACTGGAACATTCCATAAATGGTCTATGGAATGGATTATTAGTGTCCAGTTTGAAAAAACCCAGAGAAATCTTTCAGCTAAATTTCCAATTCCGCTTTACAATATTTTCAAAATGCACAAATTGGCAACTATTGGCCACATACGGTGGACATTGTGAGATTCTGTTGGAACCTGTGCTTATGATAATAAATACATTGCAATCTACCAGAGAAACGCCTTCTTGGAAGCAGCAGCTGGACAGCTTACAGTGACAATCATATACTGGTCTGGTTTCAGCTTTGCTTAGACTCCTTAACATCCTTTGCCAATTAGGAGCAATATCAGTTATCTATGAGACCACTTCTCCTAATTGAAAAGGTGCAGCCTGCACAATTGTGCCATACACAGAGGGGGAAATATAGGAGTTCACTTAATAGACCCTCCCCCAGAAGGGAGGCTCTATTAACCACTTTTTGAGTAGAGAGAACAATGAGAAGCAGAGCCAATTTGGGACCAGAAGGATTATCACTGACTTGTCTGGGAATCAAGGCAATCAGGCAAAAGGTGAACAGAAGGCATTGGGGTCCTGAGAGAATGTCCTGCCTCTAAACCATTAGTGTCTAGATCTCTCAGCGGTACACAGCGTGTAATGCATTTGCTTTATTTGTCAATCCATAGGTCACTGACATGTGTCCTGATCACCTGAAAAACCTGGGCAGTAGTTAGGAAGTAGTGGAACAAGGGAATGTTCTGCTCATAGGTCCACTGGCCAGTTCCCTTTCCTGAGAGATAGCTGTCGAGCAGGGAAAGAAGATGTTTCTTCCTCCAGATTACGATTTTCTATGAAATTAGGTTGAGTGATCTGCAGCAGGTCTCTCCCTGGCTGACAAGGATGGGATTCCAACCTGATTGTCCAAATCAGAACTGTTTCCACTAATTTAGTAGGGCAAAGGAAAGAAAGACTCAGTGGAATGCCTGTAAATCCTGCCAGTTAGGTCAAGGATTGTGATGCTATTCCTGGTTGGCTCATCACCCAGTTCAGGGCAAACCTTTCAGCCATCACCTCTTTATTTTGAATTGTCACCCCGAGTGGGGAAGGTGTGTGCAGACGTGGGTCCCATGCCTGCTAGGCCTAGAGACCCATGCTACTCCTAACTGATGATGCCCAATGAGGCAGAAACATGTCTGGGGATGCGTGTGGTCTCATGAAGAAGGAATGTGACCTAGCAGTTCAGGCAGACTGCCCCTTTGGAGGGTTTAAGGGGGGCAAGCCAGATTTGCATATGGTCTTTTCCCTTTCTCTAATTGCTTGGCAGGCGAAGAACGATTGTCTGGAGAGTTGCCCAGAGCAATTGCCAGAAGTTTAATATTAATTCTAAACCTTCCAGCCATCGCCTCTTTGTTTTGCCTATTTTTCCAATTCTCCATGGATCACCATAGGTCTACATGGCCCTACCCATCACAATCCTAGTGGCTAGTGAAGTGGGGCGCATCTGCTTTACATATATGTTCATGTGCCAAATAGTAACATGAGTCTGCTCCTGTGTGCCTGCCCTGCAGCTACATCCTGCGAGCACCCCATAGCCCTACAATTATATTGCATTACTAAACAGTTTAGTGCATTATAAAGAAAAGGAAGAACTACAAATTTGCTTCTTACATATTGTGTCAATGACATGCTGATATAACAAAACACAAAATGGGGGGTGGTTCACTATTTGTGTAGGAAGTTGTGTAGCAAAGAAATGATGACTGAAGATGAAGCAAAAAGCAGGTTGTGATTCAATATTTCTGTCTACTATGTTGTCAGTCATGTGGACACAAGGGCCTGTGCCACCTGCAGATGTTGCTAATTTTGTAAGGACCGCAACATGGAAGATGGGCAGAGAGGTAACTGGGCGTTTCCATGTTTTCTGCTGCTCCCAAGGCACTGTCCAACATGAAACACACCCTATTGGCTTTGCTTTAAATAGTGACACACCCTATTGGCTTTGCTTTAAATAGTGTGTGGGCTCATCTACACCACTCATAAATGTGAACATGATTATTATGGATGCCTCTATACCCCTCAACGGGGGAACCTGAGCATTAACTACCAAACTATAAGCATGAAATGTCACGCCAAGGTCTAGAATAGACCAATGTAGAAAAGGAACAGAGACGTTAAATGAGCATGGTAACCAGAAGCTTTGCTGGGGCTTGGGGAGGCTATTGCCCCAGGTCTTTTGGTCGTAGATGCAGATAGAAGCTCAGGGGCTACAACCAAAAGGCTAGCTAGCCCTGAGTTCCGACATTCGCATAGCCCCAGATATTGTCCAGACCTAGAAACACCCCTGATGGTAACAATCACGAGCCGTGTTGGACACCACAAGGGATAGCGCTTGGTGTGGATGGTACACCATTCGCGATAACCCTTACAGCTATGTTATTGCAGAGGCAGAAACCAGTCCTCGGCCTGCTCTACCACTCCTTCCTACTCTAATCAGCGAGTTATCAGTGTGAAGTGGTGAGTCCTATCAAAGGTGGCATTAAGGTGTGTGAGAATGATCGCAGGCGACTTTGCTCAATCTGCCACAGCCAGTAGTAGCTTTGCTCCGCCATTGTTGTGGTCCCAATATGTTTGTATGGATAATAAACCTATTGTCAATCACCCCATATAGTACAATCGTCAACACATCCTATTAGCTGTATATGCTTTTCATTGCAATGTGTCCAACGCCTCTGGCATACTACTGTTCAAACAACATCTGGACTGTTGTTATGGTCAGAAATGACATCAACTATGCGTAAGTCAGAGATACGCTGTAGGCAAATATGTATTTTATGCATCAATTAAATGTTTCTTAGATTTCTCCATTATCTGGGATCTATAAACCCAGCATCATACCTAAGTCTCGAGATGCTTCATCATGTCCGTTTAGCCACTGCAGTCATTCCTTGCAGGGCCATCGCATGATGTACTGTCCTATTCCATCATGGCATAGAACAGCAATGATAACAACACGGAAATAACCATTCTTATCTGCGTACATTTGAAGAACAAAGTGTTGCTTAGATCCGCCTATTCGGATTATAAAGTGTGTGCAATTGTCAAAAGTGGGAGCTAATTCTCTCACCAGAAAAACAGCTTGAACAATCAAATCGCTGCATTATTTGCTAAAACAGGAGCGCGCACAGATCCCACCCCTTAATTAATGTTCACTGCACTTCATCAATTTCTTGCTTCTTCATCCACATTGCAGCTGCATTTACCCTTTACACACACACACCCGGATGCGGATGATATTAGTAAGCTTGCATTCGGGTCATTTCTCTCGGCAGGTATTACAGCTCTTCTCTAAATCCCTGCGCTAAACCCCTGATAAGGCTTCAATGGTTTAAGGTACGGTTTGGGAAAGATTGGAAAGCGTTAGAGCAATGAACAGTGCTCAGCGTTCGGATTGCCTGGCAGAGGACCTGAATGCGGTAATCCATTGGCCTTGTGATTGGAGCATAATCTAGTTTATCCAGGAGCCCGCCGCTGATTTCAAGGTTTAGCAACAGAGGCGATACGCGTTAATGGGCGGCGGAAGGACACACGTTTCTTGAGATAATGCGACATCAGAACATGCCTTCCAATCGACGCAGGTTTAGTCTTCGTGAATGGCCCGTTTTTGTATACACTCTTGCAAAGAATGGACATCCTTTATGTTCTTTATTCGCAGTCACTGTAAAATAAAGTGCTCTGCAAGGACCTTGGCAAGTGCACCTGACTGAATCGCGATTAGCATATGTCATGACACAAATTCACGGGTAATTCTATAGTCATCTCAGGCTACTGAAAGGTTGTCCTTGTGCTATGTAGTGCTAAAGATGCAATGGACCCAGTCAGAGTACCATGCAATGCATTATTATTTACGGGAATCCTACGCGTGACAGTGTTGGGTCACCATGTCCTTCTGGGGCAAATGAACTTCTCACTCACCGCATTTGAGCTGCAAACATATTTCCCCCCCCATCAGATGCCATGCCCTGAAGTGTCAAGGTGTTCAAACGTTAATAGTGTCCGACTTCTCTTCTCTTTCTGTCCTCACGTATTGTAGCACGCCACCTGGAAGACATTTCAAATTGAGCAGAAGTTGTGTGGAAACGAGTTTTCAGAAAGAGGACTATAATGAAAAAACATGTGGCAGGCCAGGCTACATGTATCTGGCAGTGTACTTTAGAGGGCGGAGCACTAACGGATATCAAAGCTAAGTGGATGGCATAGTAAGAAATGATTAGCTAGTGTCTGCACCATAGTTTTATTTGCATAGGTTTCCAAAGGTTTTGTGAGTGTCACATGCTATTCCCTTCTCTATACAAAAGGGACGGGTGTTTCCTAGACAAGAGTCCTACATGTCAACAAAGCATTGAAGAGGGATGGGGAAGCCTACCCCCCCATCCCCTCCTACCAAATTCATGACAAGGAAGTAGACCAGAAAGCATAGCAATCACCCATTCTATTTCGGACGAATTCCCAATGGACATATGATTGACACATATGTTGAGAGCTATCCCCTCAGCCAGCCATACCTCCTGAGGAACATACAGACCTGTCCATGTGTGGATAAAGAGCCATAGGTCGTGATAAAGGATACCTGTATTGACAGCTTGGCTTAGACAACAAGAAGCCATGTTGCTGACATTGTTAGAGATACCACGACATAGCAGCCTTAGACATGAAGCACGTGTGCCGTCCGCACTTCGGGACACAAACACACACTCAAATACGTGAAGAACATGAGCGTACAGTTCTATAATTAGAGGACAGGTACATATAAATACTGTCATTGCTTTTATTATTTTTGCCATTAGCCAAGCGCAGAAACACAGAAACCGGAACAGACAAGAGATCCTGGGCACGGCTTGCAGATGCTTACATGCAATGAACCCGATGCAACTACAGGAGTACCTACGGGACCTGGCAGAGTAAAGTGTAACTAACCTATGGACATTTAGTATAGCATGGAAACTGTAGAAACCACATTTTAAGGTTTAGGAAAATTACAGCAAGCTCAAGGTCTCAGAGCAATAGGCGAGTTGAGCTGATTCAGGCTGCACAGAAAGCAAGAAATGTGAGCCTGGACCCCCAGCCAAGTCCAACAGAAACAGATCATATTCCAATCCCCATACAACAAAGCGACCAGCTGCAGAACGGACTAATGAATCCTCATAATTCAGAGATCCACAGCTCAAATTCGTGGTCTCTGAACATGTGACGCGGCCTGAGCAGACAATGGACAGTGAGCAGCGGTAGGAAAGGAGCACTGGTCCCAGGACACTAGACACAGACAGCGACAAGTATGCAACAATATGCGACAAGTTTTGCACCGATCAGCAGAGCACTCTCATAGGCTAAGGTGGTACACATGCACACACATAGTCACCCTTATTACCTTGAACACGTACACAGCAAGCTGAAAACCTTTGTGGAAACCACGCCTGGGGACTTAAGCTCTAGCCAATCACATTTTGGTACCATAGGGGTGGGTAGCAATGGGCAAGAACCAATAGTAAGCCCATCACACTGCAACAACGTTATAGCTAGTAACTTGAGGATGGACCAGGCCAGCCACCTGACATGTGAGGGCCAGCAGAAAAACATCTATAAGGTCCATTATAGGTGGTAGAGTACTCCATACTAAATCCCATGGTCCGATAAGTTTTCTGGAGAAGGGCCCATGTTGTGACGTCACTCTGGATAGTAAAACCGCCCTGCGAGCCGAGGAAGAGTGAGATGTGCAGGGATTTTCTCTGTTCCTGTGCTGATTCCTGTTGGTTTTGCCAGAAATAAAACACAGCTTGAACTTGCCGTTGACTGAGTCCTCCGTGTATCTGTGGGGGGAGGGATTCGGGCGGTCATCCCTAACAGCATCACACAAGGCTCTGTTTTTTTCTTTTAAAAACCTTCACTGCTCACAATATCATCCATTTACAAAACCAATTATTTTAATGGATAGAATATGAAACAATTATTGGCAGGTTGATTGGGCCTCCCTTTAGAAAGCACGATGCAAACGGCTGGGGATCTTTTAGTCAACGAGTTCCACTATTGTCAGTCAATGGAATATGGCATTTTCTCGTGAGACTGGTCCCTCCATTTCAGATGAACGGAAAATCACACTGCTCTCTTTTTAGTGTAGTGGAGTCCTCCATTGCTCTTTATTATGAGAGAGCAAATGCCTAAGTCTTGAGAAGGTGATAGTTTGAAGCAGCCTATCCTAGTAAATGCAGCAAAAAGTGGAGCAATGTGTTTAGCTAGGTGGAAATAGTAACACTCCAAACATTCTACAGAGATTAAGGATTGCTGTTACGTTTATTGTGTAGCAGCACTTGAAACAAAATTGATGTTTGAAGGGGGAAATTGTGGAAAGTGGAGGTTAACAGGCTCAGCAGTTGCAGACTGCATCCAGGCCAAACATCTTATTCATATGTAATGTACACACATTGGCCGACTTACTGAACAAGTATGTGTTGATTTACTGTAACTAGGTGGCAAATTCTATTCTGGTTTCTGGCTTCATGACTCTGTTTTATCTAAAGCTCAGGGACGGAAATAATCTTTTTCGTACTCATTCATGGAATTTATTACACAGAAAATAGGGTACTTGCCCCCAATAAGCGCCCAATCTGCAACGCAACCCTGTTTGTCGATTCATGGAATCGAATGCGCTGCACTTTTCCAGGACTTGTGTGTATTTCACGCTGGCCTGGCATGCCTGTGCGAGCTTCGAGGGCTTTAGGCGAAGCTAAAAGCAGAGGGTGGTCATGGCCTGCGCAGAAGGCTAGGAAGGAGGTGGACCACCAGAAATGGAGACTAACATGTGAAGAAGTGGGCGTTCCAAGAGATGGCCTGCATGCAGTCATGTGCATGCCCACTATTGTGCGGCAAGAGATTTATTCATGGAATCAATCGTGCAACATCTCAGCTGGGAAATGCCCATGCTATTTCTTCACTGGATCTGCCACCCAAAGGTGGAAGTTACCTGCTTTGCGTGTGGGTGTGTCGTGGGCGTTGACTTGTGAATATGGTTACTTTGCGTGAACAATTCCATGAATACGCGTTGCATGCATTTTTCTTTCTGCGCGCAGGCTTGCACAGTGTCCATTTCGGTGCACGCTCCTTGCATGATTTCTGTGTGAAATTCCATGAGTCAGGCCCTTTATATAGTCTGACAGGCATGTATCTGGAAGTGCAGGCAAGCTAGAGGTCTGCTCCTTGCTTGTGCACTTCTTGGGCCTGAAACAGAGTGGTATCTTCACTCTAGTTGGTGGCAGTAATTCACAGAAAGCTTGGCTCCTCCAAGAGACTTGCCTCACTTTCCAGCTGGATGCAGGCAATTCAATTGAAGAGCACGGGCTACATGGCGTAATTTGACTCTTCTCCTCTTCCAGATGTCATTAAAACCATGTTCTTGAATCTCCAGAGGCAGACAATGATGTGATGCATCTGGATTTGCACAACACATCCGAGAAAAAGGTATGCAGAAATGATTAACCCTCTCTTCGCCCATACATCTCTGACTGGTGACACTTACGTAAAAACCTTTTTACAAAATTAATTTGTCAATTATCTCCGCCACGAGACAAAAAGGTCTGTTGTATACTTAAATGTATTTGAAATTTTATTTTTTATTTTACACGTTTACTCATATATATAAAAAACCTCAACCATGATGGAATTTACAAACATAACAAATAAAGTTAAAACACAATGGGGTTCGCGAGTGACTGTTATGTTATACTGCAGTTTGTTGCCAATACCGTAAAATTGTGCCAGACAATCAAATCTTACATCCATACTGTCACATTTCTTTCTGCAAGCATTCCAAAGTTGTGAATATTATCTCTCAGTCACATCGATTTAGAATTTACTCAAACAGACCTCACTTGGTCTCTGATTAAAAGAGAGACCCGCTAATTGTAGTCTTCTGGATATTCAACATGTTTCGGCCATACTGCCTATTAGACTCTCTAGCGCCCTTTATCAAGATGGATTATATGGCCTACTTCAGGATGGGGACATTTCTTTTATGATGAGTCAATCTTGTATATCCCTTTAATATCAGATGAATGATCACACTACAAAAATTAGACACACATAATATTTTAGCCCGTGGTGGGGTAAAATCAAAATAAAACAAGGTCAACATTGTGTTGCTTCTGACTCTCCATTAAACACTTTTCACCAGTATTATACTTACTAAAAAAAGAAAAGGGTGCAAGCACATTATTTGTTTAATTGTTATTGGAAGGTGCAGTCTTCTACCTTTTCTCCTATAATGAAAGGAGTAACTACATTTTATCGATTTCTTTACTGTAATTACAGTTAGTGCATTTTGTCTCACTAGTCACAGATTCTTACCTGATTTCTTGTAATAGTATATAACTCTGGATTCATTTTCTGTTTATGGGGAATTCCTCCACATCTATAGGCAATGATTTCCTGTTAGAATAAAGCAAAACTGGGGAAATATCAGTGTGATGGTTCAGAGGTTTTGCTTTTGGCAGTGGTTGACAAATTTTTACTCATGTAATAAAGTTTATTGTCTGTTTTTTGTTGTATTAATATCAATGTGTCTAATTATGTATTCTATTTACTTTATACATGTTTACTCTTTATTGTTAATTCATATCATGGTTTACATATTTATGGGCGAAGAGAGAAAAAAGAACCTTACTTGTCAGTCATTGCTATTTGTTCAGACAGGAAGTATGCTGTGCACCGTCTTGCTCAGTATGTCTTTGCTGTTCAAAAGAGACGTAAAACAGGTGTCAAGTGTCATTTTATCATCCGGAATTGTTATTGTATGACAAAGCTTCATTTCGTAATTTCAGACTAGACTATTACGTGTTGTTATTATTTAATCTGGATTACACTTGTATTACCTCACCAATGTACAAGTAACGCGGGAATAAT
Organism: Ambystoma mexicanum; assembly: GCF_040938575.1. Classification (NCBI taxonomy): domain Eukaryota; kingdom Metazoa; phylum Chordata; class Amphibia; order Caudata; family Ambystomatidae; genus Ambystoma; species Ambystoma mexicanum. The sequence goes on from NC_090932.1 coordinate 134,811,869, forward strand.
CGTTTTATAAAATTTCAAAGTTGTTTTTAAATTTGCAATGAATTTACCGGCAAATCGTACAAACAGAGTGTTTTTGTTAATAAGTAAATGACCACGCTTCACGCTGATGCTTGTCTTTATAGAGAGGCTTTATTTCTTTAGTTCATCCAAGAGAAAGGCCCCCAGCTGTGGCTGTCCTCCTGCTCTCAATCCTCTCTCTCTCTGCTGCTAGAATGTGGAACCTTTGCTTAATCATAACAACAAAGGTTCCTTGGTAACTAGGTTACATGGCAGCAGCTGAATTGATGTGATTGTAAACTCAATGAAGTAAATGTAACCACCTCCTAACACCTCCCTTCCTTTTACCAAAATATAAGTATTTGCCTAAACTAGATAATAGATTTCATTGAACATAAGTAATTCATTATTTACATAGTATCTGATACACCGCTATATGAAGAAATAATTAAATTGCTTTAAATACCTTGCAGTGCAGTTACAAGTTGTTTACTTTTTTGCAAATTGCTATCCTCTCCTTGTTCCAGACCCCACCCCCTTTAACAAGCACCGAAGATCCCAAGTCTTTAACAACTTGTTTGGGCTGTGAAAATATGGATGCACCTTTGCGCACCTTGGTGGGAAGTTTGATCTTGATCCAATCACCTTCCTCAAGACTGAATTCTCTACAAGCATTCTTCCTGTCATATTGCTCCTTGGATCTGACCCCAGATTCAAATATCTTCTCTCTCACTCCCTCCAGATCTATTCCTACGAATTTTGACCTTCCCATCCAGCCTGGACACATGTGTGAGTTAGGTTTCCTCCCTCTTAATAGTTCAAATGGGGATACACCCGTAACACTGTGTGGTGCTAGTCTATATTGGAATGTTCTCTCCATTATGGTCCTGATCCAGTCACCTCCTGTTGCTACCGCAATTCTAATTGCATCCATGAGAGTGCGGTTGAAGCGTTCTACACACCCATTGGTCTGGGGATGATATAATGAAGTGGTTACTTGTTCTATTCCATGGTTACTCAAGAACTCTTTAAATTCCTTGGAAACCAATTGGGTCCCATTATCTGATAAACACTTTCTGGGGAATCCCTCTCTCCAAAATAATTGCTCCAAACATTTAATGATGCTACTGCTGGATATGTCTCTTAGTGTAAATATTTCGGGCCACTTGGATAATAAATCTATGACAACCAGTACATAGGTGTCTCTCCCACCCTTGATATTGAAAGGCCCTAGTAAGTCTAAAGCAACCTCATCCCATGGAACTGTGGATGGCTTTCTAACAGTCATGGGTACTTTTTGAATCCTGAGACCCTTATTACCTTCAATGCAATCACAACAATTGTTGACCACTTCTTCAGTGTCTTTGTCAAGATTAGGCCACCAAAATTCTGCTCTAACCAAGCCTTTGGTTCTAGGCAGTCCCAAATGCCCAACATGAGCTAGCTCAATTATTAATTTTCTCATTTTAATAGGTACAACCATCTGATGTCTTCTATGTAAGTATCCTTTATCAATCCAGAGTTCTTCCTTAACTTTGGCAAACCCGCCTAAATCACTGTTGTAATATGCACGGGCTCGTGCATAGGCACACTGGTGGAATGTTGATGCACGTTCAGCAATCAACATTCCACAGTGGCCGTTGAGCGAGGGGAGCTGTAGCTTGTGGCTGTGGGGTCTCGCCAATAAAGAAAGATAAATACTCTTACCTGTGTCGGGTAGATTGTGTCATTGGCGACGAGGATCGGGATCTTGACGAGACCCTGTCCCACGTGTGTGCGGATCGGCTGTGCGGCTCCCCATCGTCTCGGGCGCAGTCGGCGTGGACGGGGGCCGACCGGCGCTGGATCTGTTGAAGCGGCTCCTGCGGGCTTGAACCGGCGCAGGGCCGGGCGGGAGGCTGCCCTGTGCAGGAGCGGAGGGCGAGGAGCTGTTGGCTGCCGCCGGCTCGCTGCGGAGTCTGCGTGTGCCCCAGAGGAGGAGCGGAGGGCGAGGAGCTGTTGGCTGCTGCCGGCTCGCTGCCGGTGCCTGGATTTGTTGGGGCGCCGGGCGGGCGGCTGTTCTGTGGAGGAGCGGAGGCCGTGGCTTTGTGTTCCCCTGGTCGCGGCGGAGTCTGCGGGTGCCCCAGTCGGGGTCCTGCTCCAGGTGGATCGGAGGCCTGTGCGCGGCAGTTGGCTCCACCCCCGACAGCGTGTTTACGCTATCCGGCTTAGCGTGGGCTGAGTTCAACGAGGAGGGGCCGTGGTGACGCCTGCGCCGCTCTGCGCTGCCTGCGGTCGCTCCAGGGTGGCAGTGCGCAGTGTGCTTTCACAGCATCCTACTGCGGCGGCTGCCGGATGAGTGAAGACAGGAGGAGAACACCGTAAATACGTGGCAAGTTGCAGAGCCACAGTTCAGATTTAAGGTGGATATGAAGGGGTGTTGCTGGTAAGGTTGGAACACCCTGTTCCATTGGGCCCAGAGAAGTTAAGGCTGCAGCTTGTCTGGGGCTGGGATTGATTGTACACATCGTTGGGTACATCATTGGTTGTGACTCACCCTGTGCCAGGACCTGGCTGTACTGCATATGCGTGGGGGTGCACGCTCACAAGGCTACAGGGGAAGATATGCGTGTGCGGTCATTCTGGTTGGTGTTGTGATTACCCTGTGCTGGAAAAAAATACATCATTGGTTGTGACTCACCCTGTTCCAGGACCTGTTGTACTGCATATGCGTGGGGGTGCACGCTCACAAGGCTACAAGGGAAGATATGCATGTGCGGTCACCTTGGTTGGTGTGGTGACCACTGACTTTAAGTGAAAGAGAGGAAAATTCTTGGATTATAGGGGGGCACGCAAAAGAACAGTTTTGTGTCGGTTACTTTGGTGGGAAGAAATTCTTGGGCAGTAAATTTTGGCCATGTTGCATACAGCTGCTAGGCCTCCACCAGCATTTTTGCCTAACCCAGGAGAGCCGGTTGCGCCTTGGGAGCAGTGGGTAGATGCCTTTAAGGTATATTTGCGGGCTGCGGGTGGGGCAAAGTTCAATGATGATGAAAAGGAGGCTGCTTTGCTTAATTGTATTGGTACTGAAGGCTTGAGAGTTTTTCGTCACCTGCCTGGAGAGAATGTAATGGTTCAAGGGGGAGGCGAAGGGGAAATGGTTGTAAGTGCCTATGAGACGGCTTTGAAGAAACTGCAAGTACGTTTTGGAAAAAGAGTTAATGTGGTTTTAGAGCGTTATAAGTTTTTCTCTAGGGCACAAGGTTCCGCTGAAAGTATAGATTCATACGTTACTGCCTTACGTGCCCTCATGGCTACATGTGGGTTCCCGGGTAACGGAGAGGAACATATAAGGGATCAGATTATGATGAAAACGTCTAATCAAAAAATCAGAGAGAGATTGTGGATTGAGAGCGATCCTTCTCTTGATAAGGTTTTGGAGATTGCTAGAGCAATTGAAGCCTCCAAGGCGAGTGTACAAATAGTTACTGAAAGGGATGGAAATAGGGAAACGGTGCATGCGGTGGTGTCAAGGAGCAAGAAGGGTTTGGACAAAGGGGTTGTACAAGGGAACAGAGCACCTAAAGGTAAAGAGGTGTGCAAAAAGTGTGGGTGGTCAAGTCACACAGTGGATTCGAAATCATGTCCTGCTAGCAATGTAGAGTGCAGGAAATGTAAACGGGTGGGCCATTTTGCACGAATGTGTAAAGGGCAGGTGGTCGCAAATGTAACTGCAGAAGAGTTTACCACGGGGATGGAGGGAGCATCAGGTGGGGGTCCCAAACAGAGTGTCATATTACATGTGGAGGGTGGTGGGCGGAAGGGTCCATGGGTGTCGGTATTGGTGGATCAGCACCCTGTGGATATGCTGGTGGACTCTGGGTCACCTTATACCCTGGTGTCTCTGGAAGTGTATCAAGAGGTTTTGGGTAAGCCGATCTCTACCCTGTTGGCACCAGACATTAGACCGTATGCATACGGGCAAAGTTCCATTGATCTACTTGGTTATGATTGGTCAAATTTTTCATTCAAAGGAAGGCAGACCTTAGGTAAATTGTATGTGGCTCAAAAAGGGACAAGTGTGTTGGGTTGGGAGGAGCAGGCTGCACTAAAGTTACAAATTCATCCAGGTGAAAAAGAACCGGTTCTCAGTGTCAGGGAGGGAATGGAAGAGAAGGATGTAAGAGTTACCCCTACAGTGCTTATGAGTGAGTTTCCTGAAGTATTTTCTGACATCCTGGGTAAGCTTAGGGGCTTTACGCATCGCATTGTGTTGAAGAAGGGTGCAGTGCCTAAAGTTCACAAGGTGAGGGGGGTGCCAGTTTCAGTGAGGGAGGCATTTAAGGCGGAATTGTCTAAGTTGCAGTCGGCAGGAATAATAGAACCCATTGAGGCTTCGGAATGGTTGTTTCCTGTGGTTTTAGTGAAGAAGAGTGATGGTAGCATCAGAATGTGTGTGGATCTCCGGGAATTAAATGCCAGCATATGGGTGGATCGGCATCCTTTGCCTAATATTAATGAGTTGCTATTGACGTTGGGTGAAGCTAAATATTTTTCAACTTTTGATTTATCAACGGCGTATCACCAAATTGACCTGCATGTTGAATCTAGACCTCTTACGTCATTTGTGACTCCGTTTGGGGCGTTCAGATTTTGTCGCATGCCTTTTGGTTTGGCTTCGGCTTCGGCAGTATTTCAGAGGCTGATGCATCAGTTGTTTGAAGGGGTGGTGAGTGTCAGCTACTTTCAAGATGACATTTTGGTTTGGGGCAGCAGCAGGGAGCAACATGATGCAAGGGTGAGGAAAGTCATGCAGATTCTTAAAGAGAGAGGTCTGACTGTAAAATTAACAAAGTGTCAAGTGGGGGTGGAGGAGGTCACATATTTGGGACACACGTTGAGTTCACAAGGTGTAAGTCCAAAAAGGGAGTTGGTACAAGTGTTGAGGGATACGCCAGCTCCGGTTAATAAGGATCAGCTAAGGGCTTTTCTGGGTCTTGCAGAGTATTATGTTAAATTTGTGTCAAATTACGCTGAAAAGACAGTGGCCATGAGAGCTCTCATGAGGAAGTGTGTAAGATTTGTATGGTCTGCGGAGTGTGCGGCAGAATTCGAGTTGGTTAAGAGGGAGGTGGAGAAGGCTCCCTGTCTGAAATCATTTGACCCAAAAAATAGAACTGCGTTGACGGTGGATGCAAGTGAGGTGGGCCTAGGGGCAGTCCTAGAGCAATACATTAATGGTGAATGGGTCCCGGTGGCTTTTGCTTCAAGGACATTGAGAGATGTGGAAACCAGGTACTCTGTAATTGAGAAAGAGGCTTTGGCAGTGCTGTGGGCTTCAAAACATTTTAGGACATTTGTGTGGGGCATACCCTATGTAGTGAGAACAGACCATAAACCGTTGGTACAGGTATTTTCTTCCAAGGGGGTCATGGCAGTATCCCCGAGGATTGCGAGGTGGTCAGTACAGTTACAAGATTACAATTTTTCCTTGCAGTATTTTCCGGGGAAGTTTAATGTTGTCGCGGATGGTTTGTCTCGCTTGCCAGGGGTAGAGGAGGACAGTGAGGGGGGAGTAGTGAAGGAGGATGATTTGCAGGAGGGTCAGGTTGCATTGGTCACGTCTGCTGTGGAGAAGTCGGTGTGGGATCAGGAGTCTGAGGATGATATTGAGTTAAAGTGGATTAGGGAAGGTCTGGTGAAGGGGTGGCACACCGTGAAGGAAAGGCCGGAAGGGAAAGGATATGCCCAGGTTCTCCAGGAATTAGCAGAAGGTCCCTGGGGTGTGTCTAGGGGCAGCAGATTAATACCCCCGATAAGTTTGAGGGGAAGAATGGTGGAATTGGCACATGAAGGTCATTTGGGCCGATCTTTGACCAAAAGGAGATTGAGAGAGGAGTATTGGTGGCCGTCAATGGACAAGGATGTGGAACAAGTGGTGAAAGAGTGTCAAGCGTGTTCTGTCAGTGATAAGAGCAAGGTACTGCATCCACAACCGGTGCATCCTGTTGAGGTTCCAGAGCTGGTATGGTCGAAATTGGCTTTGGATATTATGGGTCCGTTTGACTGTTTAGAGCCTGAGTCCAGGTATATGTTAGTGTTGGTGGATTACACATCCAGGTGGATTGAGGTGGCGGCGTGTTCAGATGTTACGACCAATACCGTAATTGATTTTATGAGAAAAGTATTTGACCATGAGGGTTTACCGGCAAGTTTAGTTACGGATAATGGTGTGCAGTTCACTTCTAGAGCCATGAGAGAATTCTTGGAAAAGCATGCCATTTCTCACTATAGGACAGCTCTGTATAATCCTTCGGCAAATGGTCTGGTTGAAAGGGCCAATGGCACTATTAAGTCAGCCATACAATTGGCTTTGGCCAATGGTTTGAACTGGCAAGAAGTTGTGTCACAATACCTGGCTGCATATCGGAGAACACCTGCCATGCTTACGGGTAGATCTCCATTTGAATTAATGAGGGGCAGGAAGGCAGGCACAATGTTGAGAACCCTGGCTATGGGGGTGGTGGTCCATGCGATATGGATTTGCGAGCAATTCATCGCAGCATTTTAGAGCGCCAGCAGACCATGGGGTCCTCACAAATGAGTAGGAAGGAGTTGAACGTAAAGCCTGGGGATCAGGTGTACATAAAGAATCCTAGGTTAGTTCATAAAGGATACAGCACTTTTATGCCCTTAAGGAAGGTTGTTAAAGTTGGAAAAGGGTATGTGCACTTGGAGGATGGATCTGTGTGGAGTAAGAGGCGAGTGGTGGTGGATGGATGCAGACGTGTGGTCAGGGATGGTGTGGAATATGAGGAGGAATCACAAGAAAATGCACTGGATTATAATCCTGTGGTTTCGCAACCCATCGGGGGTGAACAGCAAGAGGGGGTACCACTTCCAGGTCCTGTTGATCCACAGGTCAATGTGGAATTTCAGTCTGCTATGGATCAGCAACTTGATGCAGTTCAACAAAGGGGTCGTGTGGGTAGGAGCTGTGGACGGCCCATAAGATTCAGGGATTATGTTTGTTAAGAGTGAAGTACATTTAATATTACCCATGCTACTTGTATGGATACAGCTATTAAAGTAAGTTGAAATATGACATGTCATGTGATGTTTGTTTTCGTTTTCCATGTTCGGAAAAAAAAAAAGAAAAAAAAAAGAAAAAAAAAAAGAAATTGTTTGTGGGTGCCAACATTTTATCCAAGGGAAGAGGATATGTTGTAATATGCACGGGCTCGTGCATAGGCACACTGGTGGAATGTTGATGCATGTTCAGCAATCAACATTCCACAGTGGCCGTTGAGCGAGGGGAGCTGTAGCTTGTGGCTGTGGGGTCTCGCCAATAAAGAAAGATAAATACTCTTACCTGTGTCGGGTAGATTGTGTCAATCACCAATATAGTTTCTTATTCTGTTCTGCGTCACCAATGTTAAAACTCTCTGGTACAATTCATCCTCTGAACATGCATTGTCCCACTCCTCTTTCTTTACTGACTCATGAACCTGAAATATTTCAACACCTTTCTCACGAGTCAGAGGAAACTCCTCAGACACTGTTTCTCTCACTACTGATCTGGATAAGGCATCAGCAACTACGTTGGTTTCACCACTAATGTGAAGCATATCATATTGCAGGCCTTGTAGGGATGTCACCCACTTCATGATGCATCTGGAGACTCCCTCCAGACCACCTTTGGTAAATATTCCTATTAGGGTTTTATGGTCTGTACATACTGTGAATTCTCTGCCCCACAAATATCTTTTGAACTTTTCCACTCCCCAGACACAAGCCAATGCTTCCTTTTCTACCACTGAATATCTGTTCTCAGGTCCTTTGAGAGATCTAGAGGCAAATGCTATGGTGTGTAAGCCCTCCTGATCTTCCTGCATTAGGACTGCCCCAATACCATAGTCACTTGCATCCACAAATAGTAATGAATGTCTACTTTCTTCAAACGTTTTCAAGATGGGTGCATTGACTATAGCATCTTTAATCTTACCAAACTCTTCCTCACAAGATTCATTCCACTTGAACGTAACACCTTTACGAGTCAACATCCTCATGTTCCTTGACAAATTTGCCAACCCTCTAACAAACTTGCCATAAAATTCAACCAGACCTAGAAAAGATAGTATATCTGCTTTGGATTTTGGTGCTTCCATCTTGCGAATAGCTTCTATGGCCTTTTCTTTGGGTTTGATCCCTTCACCTGTAATTTCATGACCTAGATATTCAACTTTGTCAGTTTTGAATATGCATTTCTCTAACGATACTGTAAGGCCAGCCTCTTTGAATATGTTCAACACTCTCTCTAACCTTTTATCATGTTCTGCTTCATTTTTCCCACATACTAGCACATCATCCTGGTAACACATGACACCTCTCTCTCCTCCCAGTAATCTGTACATGACGTTCTGAAATACACTAGCTGCTGAAATCAATCCAAATGGCATTCTTATACATCTGAAAAGGCCAATAGGGGTAATGAAAGCTGTGAGATCTCTCGAATCAGGGTGTAATTCTACTTGGTGATATGCAGATTTGAGGTCAATAAGAGAAAATACCTTGGAATCAGAAACCCCTGCCAATAAATCATCTATTCTGGGTAAAGGAAATTTGTCAGCCACTACATTTTTATTCAGGTGTCTAAGGTCTATGCATATCCGCAGAGATCCACTGCTCTTTCTCACTATTACAATAGGACTAACCCACTCTGAGGAATCAATTCTCTCTATCACCCCTTCACTTTCCATTTTATTCAATTCACTCTCTACATCTTTTCTCAGGGCCAAGGGAATGGTCCGTAATTTGGCAACTTTGGGAATGGCATCCCTTTTCAAACGAATTTTGTGCACAAATCCCTTCAAGCACCCTAACTTAGTGCCACTCATATGCCCTCTGGCCCCTTCCATAACAATGCTCGAGACCGATTTTCCACCGGATTTTCCACCTTCAACAGTCAAAACCTGTTCTGGGTGGCTTGCTTCAAGTCTTATCTTGAGCTCTGACTGATCGCTCCAGGACAACAGCTCTCCACCTCTGTTGGCTACATGGATAGTCCCTAACGCCCTCCTGTCTTTGAATTGGAGCTCAGCTTCAAAGCACCCTAAAATTTCTATGGGCACATCTCCATAAGCATTTGCTCTGACTACATTCTCCCACAATGTACAACATCCAAATTTCTCCTTCCACACTTGCACACTTATCAAAGTATAATCTGCTCCACTGTCCATGAGCATTGATACTGGCACCCCTCCAACTAACACAGTTGCATATGGTTTATTTTTCTTGACCTTCCCATCAATGGCATTGACTGAAAATATAACTTCTCTACCAGCATCATCAATTGATATAAATTCTTGATCTGCATTGACTTCATGTATTTGACTTGGGGCGGTATAAAAATTCCTACAGCATCTAGCCATGTGTCCTCTGACCCCACATTCATTACATATAATGTTTGATGCATAACATTCTTTGTCAGATGCTTTGTGATATAGACTCCCACATCTGAAACACCTCCTAATTGATGCACCTCTAGGATAACCAGAGTCCCTGCCACCCCTGAATGTAACATTGTCACTGGGCGACCCTCTGGTAGATGATCCTTGTCCCCATGCTCTGGTAAAGGGACCTTGGCGACCCTCAGATCTCCTACCCATTTGCCAAGTGCGACGCGCAGTTGCCGCACCTCTCTGCATCACTCTCGAAACCTTATGTATGGCAGCTTCATTGTCATCAGTTTTGGGCTTATCATGAGATGTATTATCCACTTGAAGCATTTGTATACATTTGTCTGTGTGTTCTATCATTTTCGCTATCTCAATTGCTCTATCAAGAGAAGGATTTCTTTCCTTCCATAACTCCTTCCTGATGTTATCATTAGAACACTTAATCATGAGTTGGTCCCTGACATGCTCATCTCGACAATGGTCAAATCTACATTTGATGGCTAAACCTCTAAGAGCGGTTACAAATTCCTCAATACTCTCTCCAGTTTTTTGAGTTCTCGTGGCAAATTTGTACCTTTCAAGAATTATATTTTCTTCAACACAGTAGTGTTTGTCTAATTTTGCTAATGTTTTCTCATATGGACCCCCATCAGGAATGTCTGGAGGTTCTGGTAGTTTTTTGACCACTTCCTGTCCTGCGGCACCTAAACAGTGAAATAGGAGCGCCTCTTTGCGCTCATTGGAGAAATTGGGTCCAAATGCTGCCAGTGCATATTTTTGAAAACCCTCTTTCCAGTCTATCCAACGCACTCTGGGCTCACCTGGTGTAGGCAGGAAGAAAATTGGGGCTGGGACGTTTGCCATGTTGTGAATTAATTAATGTCACCCCCAGGTAGGAAACCTTACACAGCCACACTGTCACTTACTTGTACTTAAATTTTATAAGGTGTGATTTCAGGTGGAGCCTGTGCTGATATTGTCAGCGCTGTCTGTGGTAGTTGCAATTTGTGATCCACAGGTCAGCCTCCTCTGTAATCCACAGGTGATCCAATTTGTGATCCACAGGTCATCCAACCTCCTCAATATTCGTGCTCAGCTCCAGTATGCTTTTATGGTTCTCTCCACTGCCAAGCACTGACTTCTTTCTTGGTGCTCCGCTCCAAAATGCGCTTTGCTGGTTTACTCCGCTCCAGGAGGATGGCCGTGTTTCTCGCCTGCTATTACACAACACATCTAGTGTAACACTCCGTCCATTTGCATTCAAACTGTAATCAATATTGCTGCAGTGTTGCTGCTGCTGGGGGCCTTTTCTCCTTGGCCCCATCCTCGTCGCCAATGTTAATAAGTAAATGACCACGCTTCACGCTGATGCTTGTCTTTATAGAGAGGCTTTATTTCTTTAGTTCATCCAAGAGAAAGGCCCCCAGCTGTGGCTGTCCTCCTGCTCTCAATCCTCTCTCTCTCTGCTGCTAGAATGTGGAACCTTTGCTTAATCATAACAACAAAGGTTCCTTGGTAACTAGGTTACATGGCAGCAGCTGAATTGATGTGATTGTAAACTCAATGAAGTAAATGTAACCACCTCCTAACAGTTTTCTAGTTGCCTTTTCTGTCCTTCTTTCTTTGTTTGTTGTTGTCGAAATTCCGCCCTTAGGATCATACTTCTTTTTTTAACTCACATCCTTGTCACGTGACGGTCCCCGCAATGGTTCACATGATGTTTGTTTTCTGATTGCCCATGGAAGTAACGCCATCTTGTAATGGCATTGTATGACATTGTTTTATTTTCAAAATACATAGAATCCGCAGATTGCCTTTAAAACATATCGTCCTCTAATCTTGAGATTCCATGATTTTTCTAGGGAAATTTCTAACGTTAGTGTCACACTCATCACCAGATCAGGGAAAGATGTATTCCCATGTTGTCTTATAGGGCATATTTCCACCTATTCCTGAGACTGTTTTGAGATTTTCCTTTTCTCTTAGTTCTTTATGGTACATGTTATTATGTGAGGCAGTGTATAGAATGAACAGCAACTTAAGGAGTGCTGCATGGTCAAGGTATTTTAGCCTTAGTGTTGCATATCCTGTTGAATACCTGTGTCTCTCGGATACATGTTGTTTCTTGATGTAACAGAAAAAAACGTACATATACCACTAGCTACCCACCTCCAACACACCGAAAGGTGGCTACTTGTCAGAAATTTACCTCACAGTAGGAATTTCATAGGATTATATCTCCCACCGTTTTTATTATATTTGAGTAAAACAATTTTTATTTATCTTTTTAGGTCACTACACTGACACATAGGCACCATGTTGCCAGTGTAACATGTTTCTTTAACCTATCGCGCCTGCAGACGGGGCGTTGGACTTTACTGACGAGATTTAAACTGCAGCAGTGTTGTCCTTCTCCCTAGAAACATATTCAAATGTTGACGCTATTATACCATGTTGTTGTATAATTGAAAATGCGATCAAAATACACCATTACTAACATCACGCAAATTGTACATTGCAAATGTTTTGGTGTCTGCTTCTTCCGCCCATTTGTGTTTCTACAAATAACGAACGCTGGAAATAGGTTTTTTATGTTGTTTTACCATGTTGTTTGATATAATAATAAAAATATGCTAAACATATTTCTTTGTCTATGGTGGGAGATATAATCCTATGAAATTCCTACTGTGAGGTACATTTCTGACAAGTAGCCACCTTTCGGTGTGTTAGAGGTGGGTAGCTAGTGGTATATGTATGTTTTTTTCTGCTGTATCTCTCCTCACATACCGCAGCCCCCTTAATAAATTGAGGAAACCCTTGTGCTCACAACACTTGCTTATCCCGTTTCTTGATGTAAGACATACAGTATCACTTACATGAGAATATTCCACTCTAGAGAGGAGTTTAGGCCATGTCTTACCGTATCTAGATTGAAAATCCAACATTGTTCACATTTGGATAATAACAACTCATGGTTGCCGCCTCTGTTTTTGGACTTTGCCACTTGGATGAAAAACCAAAACATTTCTATATGTTTATGCTAGTGTAGCACAAAATGTGCCACTCGGGGTTTGTTTTCAAACCTATTTTTTATACACAAATGATGTTCACATATTCTCTGCCGTATTTGGCGTTTTGTTTTCCCTATATAGATGAGATTACAGGGACACTTTATGCCATACACGGCCATTCTGTTGAGCAATTTGTGAAACTGCTAAATTTCCAATCTTTGCCATTGAGTTTGACCGATTTGATGTCTCTTGTGAGTGGGCAGACTGAGCATTTCCCACATTTAAAGTGACCCAAGACTGGTGGTAAACCCCACAGGGTTCCCTTTCTAGTGTGATCTCGGTCATTTGTTGGATATGTATGGACCCAAACATCTTTTAGATTTCTTTGCCTTTTAAAGGCAAATCTAGGTGTTACTGGGTTAAACTCAGATGTTTTGACAAAATGCCAGTTCTTTAGGATGATTTTTCTTACTCTGTTACTAATGGGACTGAAAGTGCTAACACAGGTTATCTTTTCCAGACCTGTTTTGTTTTGAGGATGTAGACACATTTCTCTATTGGCATGCTGTGCCCTTTTGCATGAAGTTTGAATAATCCTTTTGCGATATCTTCTATCTTTGAGGCGTGTTTTTAAGTTCTTACCTTGTTGGACAAGATCACTCATGCTTGAGTTATTTCTCTGAATTCTTAAAACAGGTAGACTGTCTCTTAGGCTACTGTCTGTTGGCTTTCTATATAATGTAGTCTGAACCAGACCTAGTGGTGTTTTAAGTATTAGAAGGTCAAGGAATGGCATTTTGTTGTAAACATAAGCCACCATAAACTTAATATGTTCATTCTTGCCATTCAGCCAAATTAGAATTTCTTCCAGAGTGATGCAGGTTCCTTTCCAGATCATTAAAAAATCATCTATATAGCAGAACGAGCTGATTATATTATTCTTGTAGGGATTGTTTGGGCAGCATACTGAAAGATCTTCTAAGTTAACCATAAACAGGTAGCCAATTCGGGGGCAAATATTGCCCCCATGCTCGTGCCATGCTTTTGATTGTAAAATATGCCTTCAAACAAGAAAATGTTTTCGGTCAGCGATATTCTCATAAACTCCAGGATGAAAGGAGTGGGGACTTTATTTAGAGTGGTGGTACGTTTGTTCAAAAACAGTTCCATAACCTTAATACACTCCATCTATGGGATGCTTGTATATAAAGCAGTGTCATCAAGTGTCACTAGAAGGTCTTCTGTTTCTGCATGCTGATTTTTTGAAAGATATATCATGCTTGTGGTGTCTTTCACAAAAGACTGCATAGTCCTCACAAAGGGGCACAACGCATTCAGTGCCTCAGGCCCAGATCTTATACTGGAGTGGTTCATCATGGCAGCATTGTTCGGGTCTGCTCAATTTAACAGAATTTTGTAAATGGAGTTTAGCTCCAAATCCTTCAAATAATTTCCTCAGTCATGTGGCAATGCCTTCACCCTGCTACTTTAGTACAGTTTTTCATTTGTATTAGTGCAGTAGATATTGTTTCTCACAAGACAGCAGAAGTACATGGAAGACATTAACAGCGTCAGTTAACATTCTTAACTTGTATGGTTATCAATTATAAGACAGTCATGAACATGTATTAACAATATTATGTATTACATGTATTACATGTATTCACCTACATTCTAACTGGACATTTAAAAAAATGTGAAGGTGCAAATCGAGTGGCGGGCGTGCAGATATGGCATTACTGCGGGGCCTCTCATCAAGCATTCGGGAGAGTGCTATGTGGATCTGGTAACATGGTGACCCTGGATGTGGAGTTGAAGTGGCGAGCTGCCTCTTGAAGGATCCTGGTCAGTGACATTGTGGCCTGAGCTTGGATGTAAGGTAAGAGAACAAGGGACAGGAAGAAACTCTATTGGGGGAGAGGCCTAGGAGCAGGATGTGTTGACATCAGGTGCAGGGGGTGAAGGGAGAAAGTACTGGGCAGGTGTCAGAGGTTCATATTTTCTTAAAGGGGAGGGGTAGAGGTAAAGGTGAAGCCTTTCATTGTTAGCAACAGGCTCATGAGAATTATGTGGGTGAAAAGGGATGTGCACCCTTCATGGTGAGGAACAACAGTGGACGTAAGATGGGGGTGAAACAGTGGGTCCACAGTGTAGCTAAAGAACAGCAAAATAAAGACTGAAAAAGGGGATAAAGAATGACTGATGTAAAGATTGCCAGGATAGAGGGCAGTGAATGGGAGCCTGGACCCCATTCAGCAATATTTGCACAGGATAGTCTTTAAATCATATAATTCCCATGGGAGTAAAGAGTCAATTTATTTCAATGTCATGATTACGAGTATGCGTGTACATACTTTAAACATTAACATATATTCCTGATTAATGTATGTATTGCTTCTAATGGCATGCTTTGTAACAGGGGTTTGCAAAGAGCGCCCACAGTGTAAAGTGTGGTATGGATCCTTTCGATCAATATCTTAATATACGAGTAATGCTAGAGTAATGCTAGTGCAGGAAACACATATAGTGAGACAAATGAATAAAGGGAATCATGTAGGAAATTAACTACAGGTGATCAATTCACTTCTGAAACAACAAGAAAAGTGCCTTACAAACCACGCACAGTCTTGTTGTTTAGCCTATAAATAAAGGCGTGGATGCTGGAGGCACAATCAACAGGCGCTGGGACACAAAGGGGTACAATGGCTCTAACACTTAGGGTTTCGTTGTTTAAGTGCAAGATTATGTTTTTCGCTGGATAGTGCTTAGCATCTGCCTGAACATTTCTCATCCAAAGAGGGAGCCCACCAGTAAACCTGGCCACACTCTGCAGACATAAACTGAAATGCCTTGATAGTGGGCATTTTTTTTTTTTATTAATGAAGATGTTCAAACGTTATCAATGGTTTGGGAATAGTCATGCCAGTGGTTCCGGCCAACAAAGCATGAATAAGAAATGTGCCATTTGACAACAGGCTCAGTCCTGTGATGCAGAAGAAGGTGTTTGCTAAGGCATTGGAGGTAGTAGGATTTAGTTGAGGGAGAGGTAGACAATTAAATAGGCTTTAATTGAGGGACAGAACCAAATTTAAAAAAAGATTTTGTTGAAGCTCATTTATTAAATTCAAATAGTGTGTACTCGAGACAAAAGTAGTACAATGACATAGTTTAGGCCATCTTTTGGTAATTTCTACTGATTCAATCATATCACAGTGACTGCCTTGCATGACATAAAAGCATGTGATATGTCTTTGTCAGTGTGAGGAGAAGAATATCAAATATGTGTTTCGAGGTAGGCAGATTATATTACACTCAATGCTTAGTAATCAGTGTGCCATCTTTAGGTGCAAATAATCAATGTGAACATTCTTTTTAGGCAAGAGAGTCCATCCAGAGGCTGCAGCTGAGTGTGTCCTCATTTTGTTGTCAGACCAATTACCAGTTGCAGCGAAAAGGTCCTACCATTGTTGCTAATTAAGAGGAGAATCCACTAAATGGCAGTCACATCAGTGTGTCATTGTAGTACTAGATAAGAGAGAATCCCATGGCATACACAAATGTAACATTTCATGTTAGTGTGATGCAAAATACATCACAGCATTATTTGGAGTCAGGGAGGAGATGTCATTACATTAGAGGCCATGAATCAGTTTTACATATTTCAGTGGCCAGACCAAATTATTATTGCATGCAAAGCTGCAAATTAGAAATCTTAGCCCTCTTGTTATGCATGAGTGCTCATTCAGAGACTGTGAGTGAGTCAGTGGTGTGCTATATACTTGCATTGTGACACGTATAGGAAAGTGCTTATTTTGAAGAGGGACATTTAGCTGAATGTGTCTGTGGCTGAATGGAGGCAGGAGTTACAGAATGTATCTACTGAACAGCTGGAAGAACCCTGTGCAGAGGTGACAGATGTGGGATGTCCCTGGTCTACTCCATCACTACCCACATTCGCTGATGATGGGTCTGGGTATAGTGATGATGGTGACCAAGATAAAGTGTGTGACCCCTCTGCCGGCACAGCACATAAAGTTGGAAACTGGGGATACAGAGTTGCAGAAGGAAGAGGATGACATCACAGTTACAGGGATAGGAGAGAAGAAAAGGGCAATTCTACCACCATTGTACAGGGTCTTTCATAGAGGAAATGGCAGATCTGAAAGTGTAAAACATAATTTGGAAACCACAGCACCAACTCCACCACTGGCCACTAATATCTTCAAAGACAGTGGACCATATGCGTACAACTCTCCTGGCTCAAGCAGGAAAGTCCTAAGTGCTAATATGCTTCTCTCTATAGGGCAAAGAATGAGACCATTTTACCACTTGCACTCTGTGCAATAAAAGATTTTGCAGGGAAGTCTAGCTCCAAATTGTTTACTACATTTTTCACGTGCCATAATATGTGAGACTATGCACAGGACTGGGTAAAGCCAACAATGCCTCTACTGCAGTCCTCTTATGATGAGCTAGTTACAATCCAAATATTAATCAGTACTAATAACCCAGAAAATTGTGCAGCTGTTGTGCTGACTCAGTAGTTAAAGATGCCAGCGGATTTGTACTGCACGTATCTGTTCTTAAATCCAGCTCCACTCGTTAACAACAGTGTCTCACAGAGAACCACCTTCCAACTGGATAAACTGTGTACCCCAATTCATTTTTTTCAGTTCTCCTTGTGAAAGGAGAACTGCACACGCATTTTGTGGTTTCTCCTCTGTCCCAGATACCTGAAAGAATGACACCCAGAAGCTGGCGAGTTTCACCTGCAATAATGTGTTGTAGTGCATGTTCATGTTATAAACCATTAACTGCTTTCCTGTGGTTTTCCAAAATTACAAGGATCTAAAAATCTGCTGTAGAAAACAAGCTGTCAGCCACAGAACAGCAAACACATATTTCGTAAATTGTCAGAACTAACCAAGAATGATGCTCAAGCCATCTGTTGTTTGGAATCATGTGAGGATGGCTGCGGAGTGATCAATGGCCAGACTCACCAATCAGCTATAGATGAAGGGATTTTTGTTAGGTGACAGTCATCTAATTGTGGGCAAAATAATAAAGTCGGGTGAAATATGGTGTGTTCTCTTATCAGCATCGTCGGGTGCAAAGTAAATATACAAAGTACACTTAAAAAATGCATTACAGGAATCTCTCTTGCATTGCCCTGCCGTCTGTTTTGTTTTGCCTTCACCCCACTTTTTGCCGGGACTGCTTGGCAGAACCAAAGGTTTTTGGACTTAGGGAAACCCAACAATATGTGTGTTCTTCTAGCTTTCTCTTCGGCTGGTCAGGCAGGCTGGATCTGGACGTGGCAGCCTGGGTAGAAAGGGATGGGAAGATCTAGCTGCACTTTTGTGCTTCTGTCTCTCTAGCCATTCTTTGCCTATTTGGACTTCTCTATCTTCACCCCTCTGGGTCACATCCAACTACTTCCCTTTTTTCCTTCACCCCGCTCGGCCCTGCTGTTGCTTCTTTGCCACTTCGGGCCCTGACTCCCCACTCTGGTTCCTTCTTCTTCTGAACACCTCCTGCTGTTCTGCCACTGCCTCCTCAATTTCCGACCTGCCACCTCCAATTGCAACTTCAGCCAGGGATATGGTGCCCTGATCACCTACAGATGATACGTTTCACTGCCCACCTGCAGGAGAGCTAGTACCCTGCTTGCCTTCAAAAGGTATGCAACAATCACCTGCAACAGATATGGTGCCCTGCTCACCAAGGTCAGTCTTCCCTTCACGTGTTCCTGTGGTCCCAAAACCACACATCTTTTGTCATATCTGCTTTCTGGGACCCTCTACCACCTCTCCCCTACTCCAGATAATCCAAACCGTCCTCCGACTCCTAATAAATCAAGCTCCCCTCTTCAGCTTTTGACACTCTTTCCTTCTCCTCTGATTTCACCACTTTTTCCACTCTATCCACAATCCTCTCTATTATAAAATCTTGATCTCTCCCTACACCAATCTCCTCCAATAAACTCTCATCCACAATTGTACCTCCACCAACCTCATCTGATCTTACCACCACCTCCTTGACCTCCTTCGCCCCACCTGGTTATATATCTCCATCCTCCCCATTAATCGCCTGTGCTCCACTATTCTGTCAAGCTGCCTAATTGCTCTTGAGCCTTCTTCTTCTTCTTCTTCTTCTTCTTCTTCTTCTTCTTCTTCTTCTTCTTCTTCTTCTTCTTCTTCTTCTTCTTCTTCTTCTTCTTCTTCTTCTTCTTCTTCTTCTTCTTCTTCATAATCGGATGCATGGGCGGACCCACGCAGGCGCTTCCTCATCCTAAAGGATGATGTACAACAGACTCACCAATCAATACTTAGTTTACATAAACTCACAACTCCTTCCACCGCCCCGTTTGCCTCACAAAATCTGACATCACACTATTCCTCCTCTTGCCTCTCTCCCTGTCACCTCGCAGCAAAATCTTCCCACTCAGCTCAGCCACACCCAGCGCAGACAATTGAACCCTCATCAATTCTCTCTCCTCAACATGTCTCTCACACCTAAGCAGAAAATGTCCCACAGTCTTAGGCACCCCACACACCGCACAGTCCCTCGACTCACGCTTCCCCACTTGAAACAGACATTCATTCAGTCCTGCATGCCCTATCCTCAACCGATTCAGCATCACCTCCTCCCCCCTCCTCCATTCCAGACTCCCCGCATCCACCTTCACCGACACTTTCCCACGAACACCAAACATCCACCTGCCCTTCACCCCACTCACCCACCTCTCCTGCCACTCATCCATGTCCCGTCTCACCACCACCACCTTCACCTCATCCACACTCAAAGGTAACCTCACATCAACCGCTCCCCTTTTCATACCCTCACCCGCCGCCAGATCCACTAACTCATTACCCAAAATGCCACTGTGACTGGGGACCCACGCCAACTCCAAATCCATTCCCCCGTGCACGCACCGATCAATCTTCCTCCTGATGTCCATAATCACGTCCTTCCTATCACCATCCCCCGCTACAATCGCCTGCAACCCACTCAATGAATCTGAAAATATCACCACCTTCTCTAACCCCAACTCGCACACCCTATCTATTGCCAATGCAATCGCCACCAACTCAGCCATACAAATTGACACATCATTCGTCAATCGTCCCACTTTATACTCCCCAGTGCTTTCCAGATAATACGCCATACCCACTCTCCCAGACACAGGATCCTTCGAACCATCCGTAAACACCTTGAATCCTTCCTTTCCTGCCACATACACCTGACCTAAAGCTTTTATCTCGCCCCGCAATCCTCTCTTCTTCGACACCACATTCACTAACTCAAAACACACCTTTGGAGACCCCATCATCCACCTCGGCCATCTCTCCAAATCTGTATCCGTCACAGTCATCAAATTGCCCACACCCCACTGCCCACTGCACTCCCTTTTCCCACATGTGAAACCCAAAAGTGCCCCCCTTCCTCCTCCACCGGTCCCTATAATAATCAAACCTCCAATTATACTTCAAACATTCACGCACCGTATGAGCCACACTCTTCGCACTGCACTTCACCCACCAACTCATATTCAACGCATCCCTCCTCAACCCCAACGGCATCTCCCCCACAAGCACCTGAACCGCATTCGCTGGAGAGGACCTCATCACACCCAAACACACCCTCAATGCCCTTGCCTGAACCCTGTCCAACCGCAACTTCTGACTCGCCGTGAAACCCACTGACACCTGACATCCAAAATCCATCACACTCAAAATCAACCCCTTATACAACATTCGTAGACACTTCTGCTGAGCACCCCACTCTTTCCCAGTCACCGCCCGCAACAAATTCAACCTTTGTTTGCTCTTTCCACCATTCCATTCGCCTGCAAATTCCAGTTTAACTTCCTATCCAAAATCACCCCCAAGTACCGAAACTCTTCCACGCTTTGCACCCTCTCACTTTCAAAACCAAGTCCAACCCTTGCTGCACTCTTTTCCTTGAGAAAACCATACTCACGCTTTTATCCACAGACATCGAAAAGCCCCATTTCCCACACCACTCCTCCATACGCACTATCGCAGCTTGCAACCGATTCTGCACCAACAAAAAACTCCGCCCTCTTACCCATACCACACCATCATCTGCAAAGATATCCACCTGAGACCCGAAACCCTCCAAGGCTCGAATCAACCCGTCCACCATCACATTAAACAGCATCGCACTAATCACACTCCCCTGCGGTGTCCCATTCTCCATCTTCCAAACCTCAGACAACACCCCCCTCAATCTCACCTGAAAGTTCCTGTAGCCAAAAACGCCTTAATCCACGAAACATCCTCCCCTTCACGCCCATCTCCAACAGTCTCACCAGCAACCCATTCTTCCACACCATATTATACGCCTTCTCCAAATCCAAAACGAACGCCCCCACCGTCTCCCCATCACACAACGCCTCCTCCACTCCAGTCACCAACCTCACTAACGGATCTTCCACTGACCGATTCTTCCTGAACCCACTCTGAAAATCGCTCAGACACCCATTCGACTCCAAATACAACCCCAAGCGCTCAACTACCATCCGTTTCATAACCTTACACAACACGACAGTCAGCGCAATCGGCCTATATGACTTACACTCCGTCGGGACCTTGCCACTCTTCAAAATCGCTACCACAATCGCTCTCTTCCACAACTTCGATAAAACTCCACTCTTCCAGATCTCATTAAACAATGCTAACACCTCCAACTTACATTCCACCGACAACTTCTCCAAAAATACATACATGACCCCATCCACCCCTGGACTTGACCACTTCCCCTTCCGAATCGCCCCATCCAACTCCGCTATAGAAAACAGATCCTCATACTGCTCTTCCCAAGGCCCAACATTCGCCAACAACTCCCGCATCTCCTCCTCAACCACTCCCATACTTAGTCTCACTGCCTCCGGGAAGTTCTCTGAACTGTGCACTCCCGCAAAATGCTCCCCCAGCAAATTCGCCTTCTCCCCATCTTCACTGATCACCTCCATCCCTTTCAACAACACAGACATGCCTCCCTGCGGCTTCATCAACCCTGACATCCGCTTGAACTGCTTCCAAACCTCACCCACGTCAGAATTACTCCCCAGAGACCCACAATAGCCCCTCAAATATCCGCGCTTTCTTTCCCTAATCACCCTCTGCACCACCGCCTTCGCCTTCTTATATGCCAACAAATCCTCCAACATTCCCGTTCTCACCGCCCTGGCCCAGACCTTCTTATGCGCTGCCACAGTCCGTGAACATTCAACCGGCCACCAAGGAACCTCAACCTTCCCCCCTTTCCCCTTCTCTACCTCCGGAACTGCCGCTACCGACGCCGCTCTCATTCCCTGCACCAAATGCTCATTCCATTCATCCACCCCCCATCCCTATCCCGAGAAACAATCAATTCCTGACACAATCTTTTATACAACTCCCAATCAGCTTTCCTAAAATTCAACCGACTCCCAATCATCCGGGATCGGACCCCTACCTCACCCCTCACAGTCACTAAAATGCCAGAGTGATCACTCCCCATATCCCCATCCTCACGCACCATCCAGTCACATTCACCCGCAATCGCAGCAGACACCCAGGTCAGATCCAAACACAACTTCCTATTCCTCACATCCAATCGTGTGCCTGAACCGTCATTCAGCAAAAACAGACTCAATTCATCCGCCGTACCCTCCAACAGTTCCCCATTTGCATCCGTCCGATCACTGCCCCACAACGTATTGGCACTGTTGAAATCACCACATAAAACACAAGATCCCACATGTCCCCTTATGACTTCAGACAGCACATCCACCTCCACCACCTCACACGGATTATAATAATTCAACACTAAGACTTCTGATCCCCCTACCCGAATCCCCGCCCGATAACCTCCACTGCTCCATCTACCACAATCTCCCTTGCAACCAACCCCTTCCGAACTGCCAGAGCTACACCCCCCCTCTCCCCTCCATCCTATCCTCACGAAACAACTCAAAACCCGGAATCACAAACCTCAGATCACCCCTTAACCACGTTTCCTGAATACAAACCACATCAACATTCAATTCCCCACACAACACCGCTTTAAACTCCTGCCCATTCCTCAACAAGCTCCTCACATTCCACTGCAAAATTCTCAGGCCGACACCCCACTCTGTTTCCGCACTTTAGTAACGTTCTTATACACATCTTCTTCCGACACATCTACAACATTCAAAAACCTCCTCCCTGCTTCCACCACTCCTTTCGTTAGATTCGACACACTGACTGACAAATTCCCCTGAACCAGCTCCAGCACATTTCTTATAAAACACATAAACTCAGTTTTCGGGACAACCACCATTTCTACGCCTTTCACCTCTCTCACCACTCCCTTCCTTCCCGCAACCTCATCCACCACCGGCTCTCTCCTACACATCTCACTCACTGCTCGAACCGGTTTCACCTTTGCCACAGCCTCCGCATAAGATAAACCTTCCGCTGCCATCACCTGCACCACCTCTCTCGCCACCCTTTGACTCTCACAACCCCTAAACGCAGTAGAGTGCCTCCCCCCCACAATTCACACACTTCTCCAGAGTTTCCACCTTACATTCTTTAATATCATGATCTCCACCACACCTCCCACAGTGCCTCTCATTCCTGCATACTATCGCCACATGTCCAAACTGCTGACACTTATAACATCTCAAAGGCAAGGGTACATAAGCTTTCACACGAAACCTCTGATATCCCAACTCCACCACCTCCGGACACTCTGCTCTCGCAAACCTCACTGCCACAGTTGTAGACACCACATCCCCATGTGTATCTCTCCTCCCCATCCTCCATGCCTCCACTACCCCCACCTCTTCCAGCTGCTCCTCCACCTCAGACATATTCACAGTCAACGGTACCCCATACAACACCCCCTTACACGACACACCACTCTGATCAAACACTCACACCGTGCGCCTACCCAGACAACCCACCTCCAGTATCTTAGCCTTACTATCAGCACCCGTTCCCTCCACCAACAACCGACCCCCAGTCACCACTTGCACCCGAGTGACATTCCCCACAGCCTCTTTCATCCATCCAGCAATCACCATCGGATTCTCCCCTTGAAACATTTTCCCATGGCTATCTGGCTTCAACACCACCTTCCACACACTGTCAAACTGCATCTGCTCCTCCCCAGTCACACCGCTCCCTGAGGCCCCCAGCCCCTCCAAATTACACTTTTCCTGGGTCCCCGACCCTGAGATACCCCGATCCGTCCCCCTTCCATCATCCCTTTGTGGAGACCTGCTGCGATGATGCCCCTCACTTCCCCCTCCCCCCCCTCCACAGATGTAGACTTCACAGTCAGCGTCCTCCCCCTTTTCTCCCCTTCCTCCACCCCTCCATTCTTTTCAGCCTTCCCACCCCCCTTTCCCATTCTTACCGCCTCCTTCGAGCACACTCTCCCCCTGCACCCTCCTAGACAGGCCGCTCTGTTTCCTCAATCCCAGCACCCTCCACCCAGACACCGCTCCGCCCTGCCTGGGTCCGCCAACTTCCAGAGTGCCAAAGCATCTCCCACATGCCTTCCGACGTGCCTCTTTCCTCTGACATTTTTACACCTTGCTCTTGAGCCAAACATCTTCTTGCTGCACACTAAACTCCATCCTCCCCCACTCCAGAAGCCCAAAAACTTAGCTGTGTGGTTTGGTTTCTTAAATGTGTTTGGTACTTCCCTTGGAAGATGTTTTGCCTCATGGCTTGCACGTGTTGCCTGTGGTAGGGCTAGTGCATCATGCACTCTTAAGATTCTATAAGAGGGTCTTTTAACTGGTACAGTATGCAGAAAGGAAGGCAGATATGCATGAGCAATCTCAGAGTAGGTTAAGATAAAGATTGCTGTGCAGTCCTCCCCACACATATCTAATACCTCTGGCTTAAGGGCTTCCTCCACTATTTTTCGTGCCTTGAAACATTTGTGTATAGCCGCATTTTAAATGCCATATCATTCCTGCTGCACCCACTTCACCTCTGCCATCTCCAGAAAACCATGCACTACCATGCATCACCAACCCTGCCTCATCTCCTCCAACAGAGCCATCCCCAAATGACTGCAACCTCATGCAGCACCTTCTGTAGCTGTGGGTATCTGGCATCTACAGGGTCCACTCTCCACTGGGACAAACATTGGCAACTAACATCCTTGTCACAGTCGTCTTCTTCCTCCAAATATACATCTGGCCTCATTGTGTGATTCGAATTACTTCCTTAGGACGCATTAACACTATACAGTAACAACAAAGACAAACAGCAACAAAAATATTCACATAGATGCCTCAGCACACAAGGGAAGGAGACCGGAAGAGCTAGCATTCTATGTCTCAGCCACAGTTGCGAAAGGGGTGTTTGGATTCAGACCCGCACATGAAAAGAAATGGAATTTTTCTTATTTGGATTTATTTTTTAGGTTTAAAGTCAAGATAAAAGCAAGAAGTGGAAGGTATCAAACAAGGGCTAGCAGGACAAAAATGCAGCCAAATGGGATTAGGAATAAAAAAGGGTGAAATATCCAAAAACAAAGTAACTCTACTTTGTTAGTAATGGCGCTTCTCAGTTTGCCCCTTTCGGTTGCTGCCAATTCATAAAATGTGTATAACAATCTGAGTCAAAAATAGTAAATAGATTCAAAAGTATATGTTTTGTAGCAGGAAATGTTTAATTCACATTCCTGTAATTTTCCTTAAAATGACATGATCTTGCACATCCAAAATCAGTAAATGGGTTTACATCTTGAATTGCCCATTATACGCAAGTGCAATCCATTTCGGATTAAACCTTCTTCAGGGCAGTATTATGGCAAAATTAGTGTCACATAACTGGTATTACATTCATATCTGAGTTATGTTAAATTCTTGACTATGTACGTGCCTGTACACAGTTGTATCGTCCAGCTTCTGCCTGCGAGTCGTGTGAGCCGAGTGAGCCGCTGTATAATAAAAAAGGGTAACATATTTATTTTTCATGTTCTCATTATTTGGTTTGACACAAAGGGGAAATGAATAGAAGACAGGACAGAAAAAGCGCCTTTTTTGGGTGTTTTCTGTATGAGGGAAGGAAGACAAAGAGGGCCTAAAAAACACACAAACCAACAGACAACAGACAGAAAGGGTTAATAAAGCATGATAATATAATGCAGTGCTAGACAGATCATTAAACTCCTCTAAAATCCGCAAAAGCTCTTCCAAATCAGTAGTTGTTGGCTGGATATGGGTTTGGAGAATAGACCTGCTTTTATAGACAAACAAAAAAACACAAAACAAAAGTGAAAGTTGCCCGCTCCTTTTATGGTTCTCCTGAACTTTCCAGAGCACACTAACACTCCATTGGATATTCAGCGCCCCTGACTGCCCTTCCAAACATAGCCTGTCTTCCCAAACTGGCAGATGGGTTTGGACACTACTATTGAATAATATTGAGTCCCTTTGGATCCTGCTGGAGAAACACAATGAAGTGGGCTGTATTTGGTTAGAATCCAGCCATCAGTAATGCTGGACAGTCGTGTTCCCAGCTCTAACCACCACCACCGACCACTTCTTCCATAATTATGTTTTCACCACAGTTTAAAGGCTTTGACTCTCTAATAGGGTCCATACAGGCTGCCCATTAACCTTCGCAACTCGTGTGTGTGGGTACTTTTAGGTGGTAGCTGATCCTGGGGTGTGTATTTCTTTGGAAGAACAGGAATTCAAGCCCATCCCCCCACAGCAACCTTCCCCATTTCACAGCTCTTGGGTTTGGAGGATATGACTGTGCTATGGCACCCTACTGACCACACTGAAACACTAATGTTGTAGGCATTCCGATACCTCTGCTCCAATTACTTTGCCCCTTTCTGTTGCTTGGTTTCTTCTAGCCTCTGTTAGCCTCAACAGCAGTAGCTCTTGGAAATATTCCTTACTGGAAGCCTGTTCTTGTTCCAGACATTGTTTGAGGTCTGTCTCTTTCCCAGCTACACAATTCATCACTATTTGATCTATAGAACACTGTTCAGTGGAGAATTTCTTAACTATGAATGCACAAGCATTAAAGTGATCAACTCAAACACTGGTTCGACAAGTGTAAAAAATGGTTTCATTCGGCTTGAGCCAATCGAGCATCAACAGAGGTGTCTTGCAAATGGAATCACGTAGTGTTGGTAAGTGTCTCGTTCGACTCATACACTGCTCTAATTAGCTGAATCCTATTCGAGCAAATAGGTCACTATGGATGAAATTGGTTGAAAGATGTTATGAGCAACAGACATATATTGAATTGAATCAAGCTAGCCCAAAACCCTAAGAGAAAATGATGGGGAAAAATCCTGTTATGAAAATGTTCTGATACGGTAGAACATAATGCAGCGTTTTGTATGAACACTGGCTCAGTGGGGCTCATTCTGAGTTTGGTGGAGTAGCAAAAACACTACAGTAATTCTGTTGCCACCACTTTATTTGGAAATAATCTAGTTACTGCACGTCCACATTTCAGGGTTGGCATTAAAGTGTAGGAGATAGATTTGGTCATGGTCTAGCGTTATATCCTCAACTGTAATACCAAAACACGTAGGAATTGCAGCAGGCAGAATTTCCACTGTTTTCTGTTGAGCATGGGGTCTAAAAGCTGAGTGGCGGTAATGGTAAACAAGGTGTTATATGGGCCTCATTACGACCCAGGCGGTAAGTTACCGCCTGGGCCGTGACTTTACCACCATGGCGTAAACTACGTTTACGCCATGGTGGTAGGCGGACTTAACGCCCCATTCCGAGGTCGGCGGGGCGGTAAGTCCCCAATCCCCATTTACCCTTCCCCATTCCCCTTTTTGCCCCATAGGGCATAATGGGACTGGGGAAGGCGTTAATTACGCCACTGTAAATTACGGTGGCGTAATTAACTCCATGGTCCCTTAGCGCCATGGATTTTAACACCTGCTAAAAGCAGGTGTTAAATCCGCCATGGCGCTAAGGGACCTCGTACTCAGGCGGTAAGGGTCGGCGCTGTTTACGCCGCCGTAAACCCCTTACCGCCTGAGTCGTAATGAGGCTGTTTCAGCTGGAAATACCATCAAAACTCATAAAAGGCTCAAATTAACCCCTGCCCACTCATTTCTATTAAAATAAATGAAACCAAAAACAAACAGTTTTACCTAAAAAGAAATGATTTGAGTACACATTTAAAGTGCAGCTTTTACGGTAAATTAGGCATTCAAGAAAGGGTGGATGTAGATGAAACACACAATGTCTAGAGGTCTGTCTCTCTGCCAGACAATCTCTCCAGGCTGGAAATGACGCCTCTGGTGCAAAGAAATGTGGACAACATTTCAGACAGCCTAAATATTGACCACTGATATGCAAATGAAAATGATCTCTTTTGTTCTTAATGAGATGTATACATCTATATGATCTTTCTGTTGATACTGACAGTTTCTGATTGCAGTGCATAAGTGTTGTCTGAGAGTTGGGCTGCATCCATGGTGATATCCAGGATGTTTACGTAAGGCAAGGATTATCGTAATGCTGAAATATATATGGAGTGGAGATTTGAAACGTGTATTTTCAAACTTGAACAGAAGCGAGAAAATCAACAGTAAAAGCAAACACCATTTTTATGGTTATGAGGAAGAAGTCTCAGGGCCTGATTCTATACAGTGTGATGCAAACGGTGCACTGTGCTTACCTGTAGCGCACTTAACCGAAGTACTCAATAACTTACATTTCTATTAAAATGCACATAACTTTTGTGCTTCAACTGGCAAAACGATGTACCTTGTCGATGAGGTACCCTCTTCTATCTAAGAAGAAATGGAATAGAAGTACATGACCTTACATGTCACTGCTTTTATGGAATTGAGTTATGTTACATGTTTTGCATACTTTTCAAGGAATGTGCTACTTAAAACATCAACATTGAAAAGACTTCGGATGTTTTGTTGTCGAAATGAAACCGTGCCATAAATACAGGAATGCAATTTTAAACAGTAAATCATCTGAAAATCATTTTTTTTTCTGATAATACATGTAGCACAATATCTGAAATACAATAAAACAAATGTTTCATGTTTCATGTTTTCAGTTTTCCTTCACTAGCAGATTATTCCCCATGCAGCACTGCATCTGTGGGCTCCTACTCAGATTGTCCAATAGGATATTACAACGCTGAGGTCGGTCAGTTATATGGTGAAAATATTGGGGGTACAGGATTACGTTACCAGCACTTTTCCCGCAGTACCACCGGCTGTACTATTGCAAAAATAAAATGCCGATTATAGGAGGAAAATTGGAGAGAGAGATTAAGGGCCCAATTCATGGAATAATTTGAGCGGAAAATAGAGTACTTGAGTGCCAAACTGCACGCAAATCCACATTTATTGATTCATGGACTTAAATTTGCAGTACTTTTCCAGGACTTGTGTGGAGTTAACACAGGCTTGGTATGCCTGT
This sequence comes from Ambystoma mexicanum, assembly GCF_040938575.1. Lineage (NCBI taxonomy): Eukaryota > Metazoa > Chordata > Amphibia > Caudata > Ambystomatidae > Ambystoma > Ambystoma mexicanum. The sequence continues at coordinate 134,840,761 of NC_090932.1, forward strand.
AGGTGACGGTACATGGAAATTGGCAAAGAACATGCGAAAATTACCCATCATAAGGGATGGCCCACAAGCAATACCTTGCACGCCCACAATTGCACCCAATGACACGTATTCATGGAACCACCCGTGCAGCCTCTTGGCATAGTAATGGCCACGCAAGTCATTCAATCTCTCTGCCACCCGAAGGCAGGCGTAAGTAGACTTGCATGTAGGAATCGCAACGCAGACCTGGGTTTGCATGTTGGATATAGGGGTGCATGTACACAACCAGGGTTCCGATCTGACTTAGGGGTGCGCATACGCAGTTTAGCGGGGTGCAGGAACGGTTAACGGTGGTTTGCTCACAGATTACCCGAGTAATTACAGAATTATAATTTTTCAAAAGCATGTTGTCGGGGTACACTGTTTGACGGGTGCATGTATTTGCACCCAGGGTGACACGCAAATGTAGCTGTTCTGGTGGTTTATGCTTTTGTGTGTGGGTGTGTTGGGGGGGTTCCAGGCGCGACTTGAGAATACGGTTACTTTGCGCACTAAATTACAAGAATACGCAGCACACTCATTTTTTATTCTGCGCACAGGCTTGCTCAGTGTCCTTCTCGGCTCGCGGCACTTGCAGGATTTCTGTCCACATTTCCATGAATCGGGCCCTAAAACATTATTCGGACATTGCATCCATTAACAAAGCTTAAAATAATATCAGCCACAAATATAAAACAACCTCCACAGATTAAAATTCTTAGGAGTAAACATCACGCAAGCTAAACTCCAGACTCCGTAATACATGTCTCACTTTAAAAGCTTCCTTAATAAAATTAGCTGCATCAGATAGAAATGTCTCCTCATTGATATTTATAAAGAGACCCATCGCCCTATACATGTTCTTACATTATTTCTATTAAAATGCACCCTGAGCCAACGTTTCCTTAAATGGGTTATAAACCTGCACACCGTTAGAAAATGTTTAAGATCCCCGTTGCATTATAAGCTGCAAGGGCAAATATTCCCCAGTCTCAACCAAGATGCTGTTGCTCGCAAAGGTAACACATTTTTTTGAGCCATTAGCAATACCCTATTGCTATCATGTGCTTGTAATTTAACTGTTGCTGGGGCGTGTTTCACATGCACTGAAGTGGGATTGTAATATTTTAATAAAGACAACATAACTAAATGTTCCTGAAAAGATCTCAGTTCCATCTCAGTAGTCTTTTTGGAGCAGACATTTACACTGTATTTCTGAATGGACACCCTGTACATCCTCGGGCCTCCATTTTCATTAGCACATTAGTTTAATTCCACTGGTATACCAGCTTTTGCTGTCTTTAACATACTGACTGCTAAGTTCTCTCACAGCAGCCCGTAAATTAAAGTGTGTGGGGGAGACATGCAGACACTTAAAAAAAGAATCCAAGAACCACTGCTCAGCGAAGAGAGTGATGTTCTCCAACCCTAATTCATATCACAGTGTGTCTGCAAGAGTTCACGCAGACAAGCCCACTAACTTAAGTAAGACAGTCTTTTGCCATTTCGCTAGGGAACTACATGGAGAGGAGCCCCACACTTTAGCAGAATAAAGAATTGTCAGATTAATCTTCACCTGCATAACCTGGTTGATTTTTACTTGAGGTAAATCCTCCACTTTGTGGGGTTTAATCAAAGGGCCCAAACGAGTGCAACTGAAGGGTCAGCTGGGGAAATGACCTTCCAGCATTCAGAAACCTGCACGCTGAAGGGGGGCCTATTTAGGCAGACTATGTGGGTGTCTTTCTGCAGTTGAAATCAAGAGAAAGCTCGAATGTAATCCAAGAGCAGATGGGAAAAGCACCTCACATTACTGGCTGAGAAATAAATACAACATTTTCACTGAAACTGCCAACCATCAAAAGGTGGTGCACTGTGACAATTCACACCCACCTTTTAGAGGACAAATGAACTGCAGATAATTAAATGTGTATTTTTTTAATGACTGAAAGAAAGAGTCCTGTACTTTTAGCACAAACACAAAGTGAAACCTGATCAGTAAAAGCACACTGCATGTCAAAGAATCAAGGTCATTGTTAGAAAATGTAATATGTGAGTTCCTGATGAGTCCCTGGGTGAAATTCACAACGTACTCCCCCACTGAACGTCAGGCTTGCTTCCCCACTATTTACAACTACAAAACAATGTGCCCTGCCCAAAGGGTGTCAAAAGCCAAAGTTCCCTAGACCTGCTGTCTCTGAGAGCAGTTCTGTGCAGGCAAAATGTTGTAGCCGGTACATGACCGGAATGTGGGAGGAAGTGTGAAAACAGGGGCTGCAATCAAGGATGAGCTCTAAATTCAAACAGCAAATATAACATTCCTCAACCAGCGACTTAGGGAATTGTAATTATCATCTAAAAGGTGTTCCTGGCTGTGCTGAATATGTTCTGAATTTGAGAGATGGCAAACTGGTGGAGGGAAACATTTGGAATGTGGGGAATAAAATGCATGTTCCTAACAATTATGCTTTTTTGTAAAAACAGCATAAAATTGCCAAATGGCCCTGCAACATGGTGTATATATATTATGGCAGTTACTAGTAAATCACAACGATTTTGACACAAAACTAGATTTTTGTCAAAAGATGACATGAAAACAAAGGGGGATTGCAAATGGGAATTGCAGTATGTTTGCTCTAGACTCCTAAACCAATCCTTAGAGAGATACTGGACTTGGGGGTAGAGAAAAGGGTAACTGTCCAATTCTGGTTGTGAGAATGCTTGCAGGGCATCAGCCAGTATTAAAATCTTGATGGTGTTATCACTAGTATTTAAAGTGGATGCACTATGAGGAAAGGAAAGAGTGGCTGACAATTATCATCTGAGGAGGTTGCAGAGCTTTCCATCTGGCTGGAGCTGTCTATTGCTCGGGAGGCCTAAACAAAGCTTATTGGGTCCTATGGTGAACAGCTGGGGACCATCCTAGAGAGTGGAGTGACCAAACCCTTGCTGTGTCCTCCGAGAGCGTCCTGAAATGCAGCTGGCTTTCCTGAACTCTAAGCAGAGGCTTTCAATGTAAGTAGAATTGAGCCAATTGAAACCAAAGGTGGGGGAATTTGCGTGCCTTAAACACTTTCTGTAACGCTCACCTGACTCCCACGGAGGCGCTGGCCTGGTTCGCGCTGTTGTGACCTCGTCTAAGTTGATGCGCAGGGGTGGGAAGACGGACTGGACCGGGCCCCAAATCTGGCTTGTCTGACTCGCAGAAGTATCCTTCTGTAGGTGTAAATAGGGGGTTAACTGTCTGCGGGGTAATGCAATCGGCCTCCCACTTACCCCTCTCACCCTCCTCAAAACCCTTCTGTGCTTCCCCGTAGCGTCTCACCTTAGGGTCTGGAAGGACGAGCTCTCCATCCTGCTTCTGATGCAGGGGCGCATTGGTATCCAGTTACTTCACTGGATTTTCGGATTGGTGAGAACCAAACTTGCTTGGCTTCCAGGTAAGTTTTTGATAAGTGGTTCCCCTTGTGTCCATGCATTAATGTTCTAATGCTAGTGTCTTTTTCCCCATAGGGGCCGGGGTACGGAATGCCGGGGAACAGGCACCGACCCGAGATGAGAGGTGAAATCCTTGTGGAAATCAGGTAAGTCTTTAATGAGTGTCTTGGTAATGTCTTTTCATTCACTCATTAACGCTGATGTCTTTTTCCCCTTAGGGGCTGGGGTCCGAAAATGCCTGGATGCGGCGCGGACCCAAAATGAAAAGGGAATGACCCAGCAGGTAAGTCTTAATATGGAGATTTAGCTTCCCTTTTCCCTTCTTTCTCTCACCTTCGTTATTGTCTTTTTCTCCTAGGCGCTGGGGCGCGACTGCGGATCCAGATGGTCGCTGCAGAACATGGAAGCGCCCTGTAAGGTGAATAGAATGAGGCGCTGCAGCGATCGATGCGATGTGCTTTTAAAAATAAATGTCTTCCTTTTCAGGATCGTCAGCGAAATGTCTCCGGGGTGCAGATTTAGCAGGTAAGGCCTTTTCCTTCTTCTGTTCTCTTGTTCCCTTCCTTTGCAGGTGATTCAGGATGCTGGCAGGCGTGGCAGAAGTCAGGATGCAGGAGCAGACACGGTGAGCGTCCAGCTGCTAGATGCAGAACAACGCGAAGCACGTGTGGCTGATCGGGTGTGGTTTAAATAGCCTTGGAAGAAGTTCCTAGAATGTGTCCTTCCTCCAATCAGGTATCTATCCTTCCCCGACCACGCCCAGGTGGTAAATGAGTCCCACAGGTAAAGTAGTTCCTTTCAGGCCTCAAGGAGGCCGGGGTTCTGCAGCATGGTCTGCATCAGGTAAGTGCACCCAAACACTTTCATAATGAGCCTGACATTTTCTATGAGCCTGGCGCCATAGGCGCCAGGACGCTGTCCAAAGGGCCCCTATAAGGGGTTGCTGGGACCTTCCCCGGGGACTTGATGTCCGCTTTCGGGGTCGCAGGGCCTGAGCCGGCTCCCCGGGAGCGGGCATCGTGACACTTTCCTTTTATAGTGGGAGGTGGGGATCGGGGGGGCAAAAAATGTGTTGATCCTATGCCTATTTAACTAAAAATATTAATTCAATTAATTCCGCTTGGCAAAACACCATAGGGTGAGTTTTCTTAACATCCAAAATTAGCCTAGCTCATTCTCAGTGTGCGCTGAAAACGATAGACTGCAATTTAATTTTGTAATCCTATGAGTCCAGCTTAACCCTAACACAGGCCTTTATGTGGAGGGGGGCTGAACATCAAACATTCTAAAATCATCCCAATTTTTTCTGTCAAACTTCCCTAACACAGGCCTTTAAGTAGAGGGGGTCTGAAATTCAAAATTCTCAAATCACCCCAATGTTTTCTGTCCAGCTTCCACAACACAGGATTTAAGTGGAGGGGGCGGGGGCTGATATCCAAAATTCTCAAATCATCCCAATTATTACTGTCCATCTTCCCCAAAACATACGTTTCAGTGAGGGTGGTCTGAAAACAAACCACTAAATCACCATGTGTTTATTTTAAACCAAAAGTGTGGGTGAAATCATAATTGCCATATGCATTTGTGCAAATGTATACACCCAACTGCTAGCCTTTTAAGTGTGTGGGAAAATCGAAATTGCACAGCACTACATAAGTAAATTGCTCGTGTTCATTGACCATTTCGATTATTTCGTGAAGTGAAATCTGTATAAAGTAAAGTATTGTGATTTGTGTTTTTCCCAACAAACTTGTGTAATTTATTTATGCAACCAGAAGTTTAATTATGAGCCACAACGAAGGTGGTGTGTGCCATTTTAGTGTTATCTCAATTTCTTATCATCCAAATAAATACTATTATATTTCCTATACCCTGGGCTGGTTCTTGGCTCACTTGGGGGATGGGGGTGTGGGGAATTTTTGTGACTCTTTATGAGTCTTCAGTAAGGCCAGCGCTAACAAAATTAAGTAAGTATTGCAGGACTTCTTGATTGGGGGTGGGAAGGAATTCCCCAGGTTGATGGTCATCTCAACATAACGTGACAACCTTACTGCTGAAAATCAGCAAATTTACTGAGCGCTGATACCGCCAGTGGCCAATTGCCAAAAATCCCCATGGAGAACTGAGGACTCCAAAAATTCGTATTTTTGTAATTTATTTTTTATTTAATGCTTTTGGCCAGGTTTCTAGCTTTTTGCAAATGCAAAAAAGATTTCAAAATTAACATACTAGAAAACCAGTAAAAGCAAGTACATAATAATACATTGTATCATTTTTCATAGTAACACAACGTCCTAAAGCAAATAGCTCACCCATAACTTTACACAGACTTCATACGCATGATCCCATTTCCCAATTCTGATCCTCAAGCACCATAGCATAATACAGAAATGATCAGTTTACAAGTTTAGGCAATTCATTTTAGTCTGGGCAAGATCTTTCCCCAAATATGCATTGCAGCCACTGCAATAACTAGTGACTCAGCACTGATAAGTATTACCCAGAATTGGTCCTCCTTTATGTTTTGGTAGTCGTACAAAATCCATGGTACCTGTTTAAATGGTATGCCTGGGCAATACTGCAGCTGGTCAGTAAATGTTGGCTTGTTTCGATTTCTTTCTTGCATAGCCATTATAATCTAAATTCACGCTGTGTACCTGACTAGGCACCCATGTATTACCAGAGCGACAACAGATTTAGCCTCAAGCACAGATTGAAACGCCTTAATATCTGTGTGCATATTTTCATTAGATAAAAATATATTTCCTTATTCCCAGCATGTTTCTTGGCTCACTGTTGGCAAAGGGGTGGTAGATTTTTGTGACTCTATATGAGTCTTCAGTAAGGCCAGAGCGAAAAACGTAAGCAAGTATTGCAGGGCTCCTTGATTGGGGGTGGAAAAGAACTTTCCAGGTTAACGGTGGCCTCAATATAACACAGCATCTTTACCACTGAAAATCAGAAGATGTACCATGCGCTGATACCGCCGGTGGTAAATCGCCAAATATACCCATGCAGAACTGTAGATTCCAGAAATGGGTTATTACCACTACTTGTAATCCTGTGGTAACTCCATGGGACCAAGTGGTTATAACGATAATTCAGTTTGGGGGTATATTTTCTGATTTACCAACAAAATACCACCAAGTATGGAATAAGGCCCATTGTATTGAATGTAGTCATCACAAGGCCTTAATGATCATGAACTTACAGAAGACTGTTATTATGATTTCTAAAATTATTTCTGGACATTCCCTACCATCCACAGGGATGTGTGCACTCAATTATTAGGTTCTAGGCTGATGGCTCAGTATATAACTTTGACATCTGTTGCTGACACATGTTTGCAGTTTAGTCAGTTCTGAGTGCCAATGGACTGTGGTGTTTTGCAAGCAAGGGCAGGGTGACAGGGTGGCAGGGGGGCAGGGTGGAATGATTCTGACAGTAAACTTGGTCCCATTGAGATGATTATGAAATGTTTCATTAATGAATGACCCCACCTCAAAGCTAGAAATTGCAGTTTGTGCACTGGGTCGTGTCCTTAAGCAATTGAAAGTTCTCCATTGGAAGGCGCAACAGTTCGCACTTCACTCACATGGCACGGCGCAGTACAGCAAATATTTCCAAGCACACACCCACATGCGAGACATAGGGCAACTGCGCCTCAGCAAAAGATATTACCGGTGCGGTTGTGAGTATGTAAATAAACCAGGCTAATGCCAAAGAAGTGACCCTGCACATCTTTGGCAAGACCTCTCTGTGGTCCAGTTAGAATGTTTGGACAGAGGTTGCTGAGGTCCTAACTGCTTCTGGCCAGAACTAGACCCATGGACTCTTGAATAGGGGTTCATAGATAATTCATGGAAAAAGAGGATCCATTCAAGTTGCAAAGAATGCTCAGAGTGGGAGATGCTGCATGCCACTACTGGTAACTTTGTGAATTTAATTTCAAAACAAATACTATGTTTCAGTGATAGTCCAATTCTAGCTCATCTGTAAATCATCCAACAGCGGTTCACTGTGCAAAGAAAATCACTGGAGTGGCCGCGAGCCTCTCCATCCATGATTTAATAGGGAGTAGTACATGGTGCAAAACACTGTGCATATGCCCTCGACTGGGTAAATCACCTGGATGCTGCACTGTTGCAATTACAGCTGCACAGATGGACCACCCAACCAAATTTTAGAAGAAGGACAGATTGGAAACCTTAAAGTCATGTTAGGTGATCTGAATCAAATAGAAAACAGAAACACCACTTCTTTTCATCAACTCAACATATGTTTATCTGACAATAAAATCAATCTGTGCATAGATGTTCATTAAACAATAAAAAAAAAACTTTATGTAAGTAAGGGTTTTACCATGACTTTGATATCGGTAAACACATATCCACGATGATGTTGATTATTACAACATGCAGCATTTTGTATTATTTGTAAAAAAGTACCTAATTATGAGTTGGGATTAGATGGGATATTAACAGCTTGTGGTACTTATACATTACTGCCTGGGCTAATTCATCATTACAGACATATATAAATGAGCTGATGGAGATAACTAACCCTAAGATCATTCAAATGAGAAAAGCATGTAAAGATGATGGCAGTAAAACTGGGCCTCCTTCATTTTTGGCATACACCAGAGAGCCTCGTGAGACTAGACTTTCTGTGTAAGCTTCTCTTAATATCTGTCCTGTCGAATTATGTCATGTGCTTCCTTTTACTTTGATTCTCTTACTTTTTTTTCCTTATTGTTATGTTGGTAACAGCACTCAAATGATTGTGCTCTTTTTCACTCAAAACTGCATCTACCTTCATTAGTACTCTGCCTATGCATTTCTTTCCAAAATATTGCACCAATTTCCACATATTATTTTTATTTCTAATATGGAGTGTCTGGAGTTTTCTCCCTGTGGACACTGGCAGCGTTACCACTTGTGCCAGTGTTTATACTGTTGCGCTGCTTGGAAGGTGTGCTTAATCCAACAAAACCTTCTCCCCAGGCGCGGAGGATCACAGAGTGTCTTAAGTGTTTCCTGTGTTCCCCGGGTGACAAGTAGACGGGAAGACCTGATTACATTGCCCACATCAAGGACCCAGGCTCTGCAGAGGTAAGCTTGTTGTTTTTGTTTCTGCTCTGTAACATCTATCAAGTGAAAAACCAAACTCAATATTGGAAACACCGGCAAGCAAGGAGTTTATTTATTGGTGCACGATTGAGTTTTGGGTTAAGGCACCCGTAGCAAGAACGAGACAACAAGCTTAGAGCCAGGATGGCGGGAAACCTCATATGACTAGAAATCAGCAAACCCTCCTCGTCACTCCCATTTCTGATCTGTTAGCCACTCAGCTGTGGGACGATGATCTAAAAGATGCAGCAACGTGTCAGGAAGGTGTGACAATGGCCGTTGAGTGTTTAGGCCTCTTGGTGACTGTTAAAGCGAAAAAATCCCCAAGCAAGACTTCACAAGTTGTGTTGTTTACAGGCAAAACTAAACAACAATGCAACCTGAAAAATAACGATTTACTTTTAACAGAATCACAGTGGGGGAGTCAGGGGACCCCTCCGCAAAATGAAGAGGCTCATAAGTACATTAATGATGAAATGGATGCAGAGATTCTGACAACAGACTTGTCACCACTGGATGCACAGGAAGTCCAGAAAGGAAACGTTATCATCACACAACATACATTGGAAGGCCCAAATAAATCTCCATGGAAGGGCGAGGATGAACCAAGTAGAATTAAGACAAATGTGTCTCTGAGGAAATAAGGGAGTGAATGGCGCTGGAGTATCCTCCGTCCCTATTAATAACACCTAATGGGATGGAAAGCCAGAGGGAGAGGCAATCTAATTCACCCAAAACCTCTTTGCAAAGTTTATCGGGCCCCAACCATACTATGCAAACATGTCAGCTTTAACAATATTGTTGGCTCAGTTTATAAAGCTATACAAAGTGATCAACGAAAACATAAAAGATCAAACAAACTTATTAGCGATGATACATTCAAAAACGATATTCATAGAATCGATTATTACCTCTTTAAAACAAGTGTGGATAATGAAGCAGCTACTTTTTTTGTACTTACAAAACAAGTCAAGAATTGCTGGAATGTGAATGGACAGACAAGAAGAAATTGTTGGCTCTATCGATGGACATATTGCGATGCAAAAAGTCTTAGAGGATCGAAAACTAAGGGCAGGCATGATCATTCTCCGATGGGTGAATAAAAATACAAAGCACAAGATGATGAATCCAACATCATTTCGCCAACAAAAAAGGATCAGATAGATTTAATACAAAATCGCTCCCCTCTCAATGTGGATGTGGACCATAGTCCACTAGGCAGACCACTATTCAAACTTTGAGTGACAAGGTGCAATGCCCCAGTTACGATGAGACAAATTGACTAATTGAGAGAGGGCCCAACAGCTGTAGTTCTCGATTCCTCTCTTCAAACCGTGCAAGAAGATCCAGAGGGGTCCCAGAGGGATGACGTCAACCCCTTCCCCATCTTTCAAAAAGCATGTAAAAGGAAATGAAATAGTACAAATTGCAAGGGTACGGTACAAACTGTAAAATCAAAGAACATCCAAAAGCAGAACATTTGGAAATCCAATGAGGCAAAGTTCTTTTTACATAATTTATCCATGCCAGTGAGAACTCAGAAGGAGGGTGTAGATAACAACAGAAAGGATTTGAGGCCTGATTTTGGTTTTTTGGTATCGTGCTAGAAGTCCAGTATGAAAAATGTATCAAACCCAGATAAAACACGGGAAGAGGCTGTAGATGAGGAATTAGAAGATCTCACCTTTTCCACCTATACATTGGATGACACCTGGGAAAGTGAAAACTTGATGATTCCGGACTCACAAGATCTGCAATTATTGGAGTCTGCCATGAAAGAGGTCTCATTGTCTACTGTACATCTGAGGGATAATGACAAATGTTATACTCTGGTGGACAAACGATGGACAGCTGATATCAAGAATAAAATGGCTATTAGAAACTCCAGATTTATCCATCACAATACGGCAGATATACAAACGCAGAGAAATGTCTCTGACTTAGAATTGAAGTTCCTGAACCACAAAGACCTGATTTCTGCCCGTAGGAATGACTGTCTTGAACCTAGGTCACATATTCTGTTATTGGAGCGATTGCTACCAGCTAAAGATGGTTTAATTCTTAACCACTCCAATAAAAAAAAGACCTGCACAAAAGACCTCCCCTGAAGTTCTCAAGCTATTTTACTCAAGTCATGCCTCGTCTCACAGAGATGAAGATAAATCAAATAGACGCTTATAGCAGATGGATAAAGATACAGGAACCGCATATGGAATCCACATACAATTTTTAAAAGTTACTTTCAACCAGTTGAATACCCAGGAAGGAAATAGACAGGCAGAAACTGTCTTACAACATACATATTAACAACAGGAAGATCTGGCAGGCTTGGACCTGATAATGGGCTCATGGAACACTAGGGGCTTCATCCATTTGTTCAACAACTCTGATCAGTGTTTCAAGACTTTCCATATATTTTGCGTTCAAGAAACATAGCTACAATCAAACCCTGGTATAGATGGTTATAGCTCATATTTGAACTCAGCTCATAAATGAGTCAGGAGAAGGTCTGCCTCTGGCCTGCTTACTTTAATAAAAAGAAATGGAATAGGTATTGAAGTCATTGATATATTGAACCCGAACTCTTTTGCACAGCTACTTTTGTTGAAAATGTTACAGAGCCCTCCTGTGCTAGCGGAACTGTTCTTGATCTAAATCAGTATTGGAATCCCAGTGTAGTAGTGCCTGAATCATGGGAGGATCTGGTGACTGACATTATTGATGAATTCTGTTTGCAATTTTAGAACCTACATGTATTATGCGTGGTGATTTAAACATTCCGTGCATTGATAAAAATGGTATGCTGGACTGTGATATAGGTAGCTTAACGACTAAGTGTAACAAGAGAGTGGAGAGATGGTGCTATGCTATGGAGACTAGAGATCTACATATTCTGAACAGCTAGACCTTATGGGATATCCCGAGTAGACCCACGTGGTCTAACAGGGCCCAGTCCAGAGTTTGTGATATTTTTTCATATCAGCTTCCATGTTGAACAAGATAAAATCTTTTGAAATATTCGGAACGGGGAAAAGTGACAATTCATTACTAAAAATTACTAGGAAGGGGATTCCGAATTTGGAGAAAGAGCACTGGCCAATAGTGACCAAAGTGATGCAAACTCAAAATCGCCTGTGTATTAAACCTAAGGAAGTAGCTATACTTTTATCCCGGTATGGCAAAAAGGCTGGAATTCTACCATTCCAATGTTAATTATGCTCCTCTCATTTTGTTTTTTCTTAAAAAGAATCAGAGAGCTAAAAATATGCAATTCTCGGCTAGACATGTCTATGACAAGGAGGCAGTATTGAAGAAAAAACAGCTTCATAATGACTTTGGGGTCATTGATCGAATGGAAAGCGACCTAAAAGTAGAGCTTCGAAGCAAGAGGAAGCAAAGATACAAAAATGTGATATTCCTCCACAAAGCCCAGATGCCCCAGACAGATTCTGAAGCAATGCTGGAGACCATAAACAATAAAGATGCTCGTAGAACTTGGCAACTGCTTAATGACCAGCCCTTGTTCCAAAAATCCTTGCTGAAGAATGTAGTGGCTGAGGGTGTCTGCGTCAAATTCTAGGAAAAAGTATTTGATGGCCCTGGAGTGATTACTAGGATTCCATCTAAAGAGACAGTGGCTAAATTTGTTTTTCCATTTGACGATCTTGATTTCGAATTACCGATCAGGAAAGCTAATCCCTTGAGAATCCCGGGCCAAGACGTGCTCACAAACGATATGATCAAAACAATTCTGAGTCTTGGATTACATTTATTTTCAAACTGTTCAATCAAGTGATGCAATTTAGAGGCGTACCTGATACGTGGAGAGTTGCCATAATAGTGCCAATATACAAGAAAGGATTTAGGACTGATCCATTAAATAATTCTCCTATTGCCTTGATGGATATTTCAGGCAAACTGTTTGCAGCTCTCCTTCTTAAGCAGTTACAGAAATGGATACGGGAAGAGAATAGATTCTATTCTCATCTATCAGGCTTTGTAAGGGAAGTGAGCACTGAGTTGAATTTGCTTCTTTTTAACAACTTAAAATGGCAATCAATTCAATCTGAAGCAAACATTTATGTAGCATTTATCAACTTGAAAAAGGCCTTCGACAGGCAGCACCTATGGAGCAAACTCGAAGCCTGGAACTGCCCAGCCGATTTGGTATCAGCAATTAAGGCTTTATATACTTCTACAAAAGTGCAAATAAGACTCAGTATTCAAGGCTTCAAGGGGGATAAAGACCTATAATTGAAACAAGGATGTCCTCTGGCCCCACACTCTTCAACTTGTTCCTCTCTGACCTAGACAAATCATTGTAATCCACTAGAGCATTCCCCAGTAAGATTGGTGGAAGGAGCCTAGGTTGGATTTGATATGCAGATGATTTTGTCTTTATCGATCGAACCCCGATTGGACTTCAATAACATATAATCGCTCTACAGGAATATATGACTAAGAGCAGTTTGGAAATAAATACTGCAGACACAATGTTTTAGTGTTGGATGCAACAAGAGGATGACAAAACAGACCCTTCCAATGGTACCATGGTAAAGAGCAGCTTATCCAGCTGACTTCTATCAACTACTTGGGGACATGAATGAACATAAGCATAAATGATGGTCCCCGTTTGTTGGAACTGAAATTGAAAGCCAAGAACATGACCACTCAGGGTCTCATGATTCATAACAAATACTTAAAGTTCTCGATTATTTCTGATTTTGACTTTCTATAATTTGAAAGTGATAGCAACTCTAGTGTACGGGACGGAAGCATTTTTTTGTCCCTCCAGTGCTATTTGTCCTCTTTTAGAGGGTACGTTTTAGGAGAAAGATTCTGGGACTTCCTAGAGGAATGTCAATTTCAATAATAAGATATATACTTGGTTTGATATCATTGTACAGTAGAACTGTGTGCAAATCTCTAGCTCTGTTTCTAAAATGTATTATGTCAACGTCAGCTTCTCCTTATCAAATTTTGTTTGCAGAAGTGAGGAACACAATTGATCAAGGATGCAAGAGTAGTTGAGCTATTTTGGAGGATTTAGGGATTACCCAGAAATATTAAAAACAAATCCAGAATATGCCAAGAGAACATTATGGCAATATGACTGGATCCAGACAACGGAGTCCCAAAAATAATTACAGCTCTAAACTATTACAAAAAACGAAGTTGGAGCTCACGACTGCCTTCCGAGATATCTGATAACATTTCCATACCTCTTCTGAGATATACGTTTATGAAATTCTACCTAAACCTTTATCCTATGAAGCAACTTGTTCTAACTTACAGGTAACTGTATGATACTGAGCCTAGATGTAGATTTTGTGAGGAGGAGGAGTTGGAAACCTTAAAGCATAGGAAGGTTTAGAACAAGACATCTGTGGGAATTTTTGGAAAAAAAACAATCATATAACGCTGAAAATTGATGGTCTTTGTTTTTGGAGGGTTGGTAACATTCCTATTATTTTTACCCTGATGACATTTTTAAAAGAAGTTTTCTGAAAGTTATGTGATTAGGTACTAAACGTTTGGATTAATAACAATGCTGTGGTTATAGTGGCTTACAATTATGATTGTGTCACGATTCTGCTCGCCTGCCTCCCAGCACCTTTACATGCGCCTAATCCTTTATTTCCTTGTTTTACCGCTGCAGTTCTGGACTAATCTAATTGCATGTTCGATTCCGGATGTTGGATTAAACCAGCAGATGCATTCTGGGACATGTAGGCTGTCCAAAAGGCAGAGGGCTGGAGGAGGCATATTAAATGCATTTGTTTGCAGCAAGCTACTAAGAGCTGCAGAGAACCTGATTGCATTCACCTGTTTCAAGCTACTGCAGGCTCGGCTGCAGAGAGCTGGAGAGCACTTGATTAGAATCCACTGCTGCTACTGCTGCAGGCTACTGAAGCCAGGGCTGGACTTAATTAAACACAGCTGCCAGAGTCTGCAATCAGCTCCACCCTGCTGGCCTGCTGGCTGAGAGGGCCTTTATAAGCTCACTCTGACAGAAGCAGTTGTCAGTCAACTGCTTTCTCTGGGATTACATGCTGGTGCTCCGGTTACCAGTTTTTGACCTTTCCTGGAAATCCTCTTTTGGCCTTTTGATTCCTGTTGCTGTTGATGCTTGCAGCTCCCTCTCCATTCTGCTGCAGCCTTCCGCCCTGCTCCTCTGGGCTCCCGTCTGACGGCTCTGCCACACTCCACTGCTTTCTGCCCTGCTCCTCTGGGCTCCCACCTGACGACTCTGCCGTACTCCGCTGCCTTTCCGCCCTGCTCCTCTGGGCTCCCACCTGATGGCTCTGCTGTGCTCCGCTGCCTTCCGCCCTGCTCCTCTGGGCTGCTACCTGACGGCTCTGCCGTACTCCGCTGCCTTTCCGCCCTGCTCCTCTGGGCTCCCACCTGATGGCTCTGCTGTGCTCCGCTGCCTTCCGCCCTGCTCCTCTGGGCTGCCACCTGACGGCTCTGCCGTACTCCGCTGCCTTCCGCCCTTCTCCTCTGGGCTCCCACCTGACAGCTCTGCTGTACTCCGCTGCCTTCCGCCCTGCTCCTCTGGGCTCCCACCTGACGGCTACGCCATACTCCGCTGCCTTACGCCCTGCTCCTTTAGGCTCCTGCCTGACAGCTCTACCGCACTCCACTACCTTCTGCCATTCTCCTCTGGGCTTCCTTGCCTGGCAGCCTTACCACACTTCTCTGCCTTCTGCTCTGTTCCTCTGGGCTCCTTGCCTTGCTTCCTGCCTGTTCCAACTTCTGATATCCTATCCTGTCCTGTACCTGGTTATTTCTTCCAACACTGCTTTCTACTTGTATACATCTTGGTCCACTGTAGTGTCTCCACTTGAATCCGTTTAACAGTGTGACCCTGGGCTGGTCTCCGCTCAGATCAGATAAGGGAAGACTTCTATTTGCCTTCAAGTAGTCCGTTGAAGTCGTACCTGCTTCAGTATATGGTCTTTCAATTTTACCCTTGCACTGAGTACAACCGTTTTTTCGGCACGCCCAAGTCATGACGTTGCTGTATGACTGTTGTTAAGAGTAATCTGCTGGTACCTATCCCAAAGGCTTTCCTTAATCCCTGGAGACCCCTTATCATATTCCAGTACACCCTTATTTCTGATCAATCCGTGTTGCCCAGTATACTTGCTTGTCTTTGTCTTTTCTCTGTCTCTTTGTTTACAGCCTGCTCCTGCAGTTCCTGTGAATTCCCGTACAGCTTGGTATGTACCTTTAATCTGTTATTTGCTAGCATTGTCTCCGGAATCTCCCTTAAATCTACTTGCATACAGGGAGAGTCAGCCTCTGCCCTGTGCTCTCCGCCTAGACTTCTGAGAGATTGACTGACCAAAAAGAACATTTTGATTCTTGGGCCAATGCTTGTTCGATCCAAGATGCCTCTGAAGAAAAACAAGAACCCTTGGCGAGCCCCTACATCCTCCAAGCAAACTACCAGCACCCAGTTACTTGAGACTTTTACCCATAATGAAGCTACCGTCCTCGAAGAGAATGGGTATCTCCGTTCCAAATTTCTTTCACATTTTTCAGCCAAACCAAGTACTCCGGGATGGGACTCTGTGTTTTCTGCTAATCCCGACTTGATGACCGCAGAACAGTTACAGGAAGAAAATAGGTATTTGACTCAGTCCTTGACATGCCCCTCCAAGTCAACGGCTAATTGGGAGGCTTCAACGTACACCTCTGTGAAAAGTCTTCCTACTGTGTACTGTTCCAGTGAACCTGTAAAGTATTGTCCGGTCACTATTCAGTGTGTTAGGACTGCCATCATGAAGCAAGATTCTAAGACGCTTTTTGTTGGTGCCATGCATTATCCTGACAAACACAATGCCACTCATGCCTCTAGACGTGGTTCTGTTCCACAGATTTACTCTAAAACCTCAGAGTCTTACGCTAAGATAACAGCAGATCCTGAGCCTTCTACCAATAAACATTATGTTAAATAAAGACCAGCTAAGTCCCTCGAGGATGTCTTTGATTTGGACAGTATCCAGAAACAGCTATTTGCTCTAAAGAGGCAATCCATGGATTTATATGACAACTATGGCATCCTGTATTGGCTAAATGTAAGAGAGGGATACATTTCATCTTCAGATAACCCATGTCACCATGAACCAGACATTCTCTCTCTAATTATTCATGACATTTGGGTTCCTAATGAGTTGCATAAGCTAAAGGGAAGAACGGTGGAGCAAATAGAAAGATTGAAGCAGGAATATGCTTACCAGTTGCAGGTTAACTTGAAGTGCTCTTCTCTTTCTGTTCGAGATGCCAGCCAGGTTTTCCCAAACTACGATCTATTTGGTGAAGAACGGTCCTCCTGTATCTCACTGGGTGACTCCTTTGAAAGACCTCTTCTATCTCCTGCTGAGTCTACCTTTGCTATCTTTTCTGACACTTCTGCAGACTCGGTACAACATTGTTTCCAGGAGCCTAACCATAGTCCTTCTCCAATGCTGTCCTCGACCCAAACTCCTTCTCTGGTTCCAACACCAGAATCCAGCACTGCCTTGCACACCGACAGCAATACAATTGACTTTTCTAGTGTTTACAACCCCACAATAACTGCAGTATCCGAAAAGATTACCAGTCAGACAACCCTCTGTTTCAAAGACTGTGTTTCAACGCTTGCTCATGCCTGTGACTTAAATCAAGACTGTGCATCTATTCTTATCCCGGTGTCCATCTCATCACCCGAAGTAATCCAAATGCCCATAACTGAAATGAAACCACAAGAAATGAATGAGGATTACCTTGAATGCAAAAGCATATCCTTCAGTGAAAATGAAGATTCAGCAATAGATTTAGTGTTTCAAGACCTTGTGATCAGTACCATTGTTAGTGTTATGCTGCTTGAACATTTAAACCAGTGGAACGAGATACCTGCACTCCTTGTCAGTGAAAGGATTTTGATCAAGCCTCCACTAGCCTTGCAATCCGCAGTATCTCCTTCCAAAGTACTTGAACACTCAGAGCCTGTAACCAATTACATGAGTGTGCTATCCACGGCTCAATGCCAAAGTCCACCTACTGGATTAGTAATGCCATCAGAATATCAACTCTCTGTGACAAAGAATAAATGTACCCTTTCTGAAAGTCACCAAGATAGTTCAGTCATGCCACAGCCATCTGAAGGTAATACATTTTCTTTGCATTCTGAGTCACAACAGCTGCATCAAGAGAACAACCTGAAACCAGCAATTCCTGTGTCTGTGCCAGTCTCTATTGCTGTATCCTCTAAAGATCTTCAGTCTACAATTATGTTTTCCTCCACACCCACCTTATGTACTGATGTACCTTGCGAGTCGTTTGGTAGGGTTCTGAAGAACAATCACCCCTTTGCATTTTCTGATCGAAGTACTACACTGAAGGAATATAAAACCTTTACCTGGGCATTGATTTTGACTTTAGTGCTTCAACCCTTACTCTTCCTACTGCCTGAAAGACACAATGGACTATGTCTTCTTTTGGGGCACCAGGTGGGGCCGTGGGGGGGGGACATACTGTCACGATTCTGCTCGCCTGCCTCCCAGCACCTTTACATGTGCGTAATCCTTTATTTCCTTGTTTTACCGCTGCAGTTCTGGACTAATCTAATTGCATGTTCCATTCCGGATTTTAGATTAAACCAACAAATGCATTCTGGGACACATAGGCTGTCCAAAAGGCAGGGGGCTGGAGGAGGCATATTAAATACATTTGTTTGCAGCAAGCTACTAAGAGCTTCAGAGGGCCTGATTGCATTCACCTGTTTCAAGCTACTGCAGGCTCGGCTGCAGAGAGCTGGAGAGCACTTGATTAGAATCCACTGCTGCTACTGCTGCAGGCTACTGAAGCCAGGGCTGGACTTAATTAAACACAGCTGCCAGAGTCTGCAATCAGCTCCACCCTGCTGGCCTGCTGGCTGGGAGGGCTTCTATAAGCTCACTCTGAACAGAAGCAGTTGTCAGTCAACTGCTTTCTCTGGGAGTACGTGCTGGTGCTCCTGCTACCAGTTTTTGATCTTTCCTGGAAATCCTCTTTTGGCCTTTTGATTCCTGTTGCTGTTTCTGTTGATGCTTGCAGCTCCCTCTCCATTCTGCTGCAGCCTTCTGCCCTGCTCCTCTGGGATTCTGGGATCCCACCTGACAGCTCTGCCGCACTTCGCTGCTTTCCGCCCTGCTCCTCTGGGCTCCCACCTGACGGCTCTGCCAAACTCCGCTGCCTTCCGCCTGCTCCTCTGGGCTCCCACCTGACGGCTCTGCCGTACTCCGCTGCCTTCCGCCCTTCTCCTCTGGGCTCCCACGCGATGGCTCTGCCGTACTCCGCTGCCTTACGCCCTGCTCCTCTGGGCTCCCACCTGACTGCTCTGCCGTACTCCGCTGCCTTACGCCCTGCTCCTTTGGGCTCCTGCCTGACGGCTCTACCACACTCCACTACCTTCTGCCATTCTCCTCTGGGCTTCCTTTCCTGGCAGCCTTACCACACTTCTCTGCCTTCTGCTCTGTTCCTCTGGGCTCCTTGCCTTGCTTCCTGCCTGTTCCAACTTCTGATATCCTATCCTGTCCTGTACCTGGTTATTTCTTCCAACACTGCTTTCTACTTGTATTCATCTTGGTCCACTGTAGTGTCTCCACTTGAATCCGTTTTACAGTGTGACCCTGGGTTTGTCGTCGTTCAGATCAGATAAGGGAAGACGTCTATTTGCCTTCAAGTAGTCTGTTGAAGTCGTACCTGCCTCAGTATATGGTCTTTCAGTTTTACCCTTGCACTGAGTACAACAGTTTCTTCGGCACGCCCAAGTCATGACGTTGCTGTATGACTGTTGTTAAGAGTAATCTGCTGGTACCTATCCCAAGGGCTTTCCTTAATCCCTGGAGACCCCTTATCATTTTCCAGTACACCCTTATTTCTGATCAATGCGTGTTGTCCGGTATATTTGCTTGTCTTTGTCTTTTCTCTGTCTCTTTGTTTACAGCCTTCTCCTGCAGTTCCTGTGAATTCCTGTTTCAACTAACAGCTTGGTATGTACCTTTAATCTGTTATTTGCTAGCATTGTCTCCGGAATCTCCCTTAAATCTACTTGCATACAGGGAGAGACAGCATCTGCCCTGTGCTCTCCGCATAGACTTCTGAGAGATTGTTGGACTTTCCTCTGCTATATCAGTTAATGAAGTATGATCTGGTAATGCCTGCAGTGGGGAAAGATGTAAATGGTTTTAATGTGGACAGCTAACTGTGTGACAAAGGTGTGTACTAAATCATATGCCTTAATGAAAAAATGCACACAAGTCTAATATTCTCTCTACAATAATCATATATTCATTGCATACCAAGAGAGGTTTACCCTTCTAGAATTTTATGAATTCAAGTGGCATTTTTGGCCATAAAATATTAATAGGTTGTTGATATAAAATTAGTTATTATCTACTGTCATCCTGCATCATTACTTTTCACTGTGCTCACCTGCATGACTGATTTCCTAACAATTCCTCTGTATTACAAGGTATGGTAATCTGATGTTTTCATACACAATATACCAATTATGCTCCTTTCAATGTGCAAATAAAAAAACACGCCTTTGATTTTTATTATTACTCATCAATGTTTTTATTTCGGCAAAAGCGATTAATAAATACATACAAAAATCTAAACAAATTCTATAGATTTGTGACTGAAACATTCAAAAGTTAAAATGAGCTTAAAACATCATAATTAAAACATACAAACAGGTTTAAAAATGCCATTCATAACAACCATGTGTTAAGGTAAGTATCACAGGAATGCTCCGTACCTGCTGGTCTGGCCTGGGATCTTGAATGGGCTGCCAAGCTGTCTGCTGTTTCCAGTCGTATGTATAATGCGGGGAACTGGCCCGACCTCAACCCCAGATGGGTACAGGGCGGAGGGTGAACCAACTCCCAACGTCACGATACACTTTCCCCTGATTTTCGTGACATCAGGACAGTGCAAGCACTGACAGGGGGAGCGTGTGTGTAGCAGTCCTCCAATGGGCGTGGACGAAGCAGTTGAAGATCTGGCGAGGCGGAGGTGCAGGACGGACGGATCCACGAAGTAATGGAAGCTGAAGGTCTGGCAAACTGGAGATCAGAAGTTGGCAAGAAGTTGGTGGTTGGTTAGAAGGCGGACCAGGCAGAGGCACACAAACAAGAAGTCCAGCGAAGGTCCAAAAAGGAACAAAAGGTAGAAACCTAGGCAGTCAGGAAATGGAAGCTGGCCTATAGAACTGGATAACCACAGGCAGGCAGAAGAGGGAGATGACCCAGGGAATAGGGAACCACAGGTAGACAGGAATGGGAAGCAAGCCCAGGAAACAGAATGGCCACAGGCAGGCTAGAATGGAAGCTGACCCAGGGAACAGGGAAACTACGGGTAGGCAGAGGGGATGGCTCACGGAACAGGCTGACCACAGGTAGGGATGGAAGCCGGTCCAGAGGGCAGAAAAATACTCATGCAGGAACCCGAGCAGGGCGAGAACACGATCCAAGAACAAACTGCGTTAAGACACGATTAAACTTCGGTCTGCGCCCCCTTTATAGGGTCACCCGCACCTGAGAGGCTTGAGACGCAAGCCGCCTCATTTCCAGGTGCGGGCGAACCCAAAACAAGGCTTGGAGAGCAAGCCTTCAAAGCCGTGAGAGCCCAGCCTACTGCACATGCGTGAAAGCGATAATGCAGACGTCCGCGCATGCGCAGAGGAGCGCCAACACGGACCCTGGGAGCCCTTCAAAGAGCGGAACCCCAAGCGCGGAAGCGCGGGTAGACCCGCCAAGAGGGTGCAGGATGGGAAAGTGCAGAAAACCCCGGTCTCCAGGTAAGTGGCGTGATACCATGCCGCCCCTAAGTATTTCAGAATTGCAGGTATCTTTCTTCTATAGTCTTTTTTCAGCAGCCTATAAGCTTTGTTAATAATTCTTACTTTGTTATCAATAAACAGCAGTCTTAAGTATGACCTCCTTAGATTGATATATAAAGGCAGATACATAGAAAGATACAGATGCATAGAAAGTGCTGCACATCCTCAATTCAATTAGTACAATTTGTGTACTTTTTCGACTTACCTACGTTCCAATGATAAGTAAATTGGTGAACAGGTAGTACTCCTAATCTAAATTTGACCATTAACGTCTTCACATATTTCTTGCAGGGAATAATCAAATACATTTCCAGGGAGAAATTACTTTTAATATATAATGTACAACTTAATTCATATCAGTACACTGCTTACTTACTTCTCTTCAGTGCCACCAATCATAGGCATTTATCACTATAGATTTATAATCATGACCCAATTTAGCAAGGTTACTCCACAAAAGGGGTACATTCTATTTTGCTGACATTTCTTTAATGAAGGCAAATCATGGGAGACCAGTAACCCCTTGCTGGGATAACAAATAACATTGGCCTTCACGATAAACCGTGACTTTGTGGGTATTCTATAATTTGAACCAATAAAACAAGGGTTTCATTATTATTAGATACTCAATACAATTCCAGCCCAGACCAACCATTCCATCCTAGTTACATTTTGATTTGGGAAATTGGGGAACTCTTTGGAAGATTCAAGAGCCATTGAAGTAACCTATGCTCCTCTATTACTAATCTTATAGGATCTGTGTTCCCCCAAATTTCTGCTCCAATAACTGCAGCCGGAATAGCCTGCATTCTTTAAATCTCCATGGCGTGAGATACACTCTGCCCACCATACTGATTAGTGATATTAATCACCACCATTCCTCTCCTGGCTAACATAGTCCCACGTTTCACTAGATGATCACCCCATCTCGTTTTATACCAACGGCAGTGTCGATTATAATAACAAAAACAACAGGGGAGCCATCACACATCCCTTTTGTGATGTTAAATGGGGGGGTATAACCACCTGCAGGGCCCCATCAGACGACCCCAAATTTATCAAAGTACAATTGAGTCATTGTTCAAATGAATGGATTTGGGACACCCGAAGATTCTAATATTGGCCATAACTGGAGCCTCGTTCCGGAATCAAAAGCTGTCTCGAGATCTGTGAAAGCAGCATATAGGGGTATTTCCTAAGATGATCATATTTGTCTAGAAGCAAGGTCAGTCTGAACTACTGATCCTTTAACGAGTTAGACTTTCTAAAACCAGGCTGTGCGTGTGAGAAAATACAATTACCCTCACACCACTGTTCTAGCCTTGAGATTCATATTTTTGCATATCAATTTCAAAGGGAATCCAGAAGTGATATCAGTCTATAATTAGCAGGGTCACTACGATCCACTTTTTTATATGTGGGGATGATAATTGAACCCTGCCAACTTCTTGGTATCCTATTTGTTATACTCAGATCATTAAAAAGCTTAGTCAGAATGGGAACCCACATTTCTGACACGTCTGTAAATAGAGAAATTGGCAAGTAATCTGGGCCTGGGGATGTATTAGTTGTTGCTATTTTAAAACAAGCTCTATCGCTCTAAGGGTAAATATCATGACATCTAAGTCATGGCAACCCACCCTTACAGGCTGTGAGTACTTCTTTCTTTCATTAGTCTGAATTCTGTTTTGCTATAGGCATTGTTGCTTGCAATATATTCATCCAAAAATCCCTCTGGTTATGCGTTTGCATTGCTGTTTTTAAAGTTTCACATCGTTCCTAAATTTCAATTTCTTTTTCATTAACAGTAATGACTTCTATTCTGACCTTTTAAGTTTTATTTCATCCCAATTTCTGCCCGCTGGGATCTTCATAGATGAAACACTTTCTCTATCAACCAACTTTGCGTAAATGGACAGATGCATGCATTGGCATGCTGCATTAACATATTAATTCTGGATAGGTGGTAAATTATCATAAATATGACAACCTTATGCAACATATGCCATTTTAAAGGTTTCAAATGCAACTAAGGGCTGTTGAACATTTAGAGCAGTGGGTACAGAGTTAGTAACATCACATTTCCGGGAAAGAGGATAAGTGAGTACAAGAGGATCCTGTTCACTCGCTCATCTATCAGTAATCTCCAAGGGGATTGCCCGGTGCCAAGACTCAAGATCCACAAAAATATAATCAATATGGGTATGAGACGTTGACCTGTATCTAGGATGGGGTCAGATATTGCCACTTAAACAGCCATTAAAGGCCCTAAGACAATGCAAATTGATAATGTTAGCTGGCTTGATACCCATAAAATACAGGTGCTGTCATCTTCAACTATCTGAAAATTGCTGAATGAAGGGTCAGGTTCATACTGGAAATGAAAATCCCCCACTACCATCACCTGATGGTGATTAGAACAATTCCTAGCCTCCATACTCCATGATAAAGGAATTTCAAACAGCTCATCTACCTCCTGAGATTGTCTACGATGAACATTCAACAAATATAAAACCACCCTTCCTTTTAACATAAATAAGATACCTAAAACATCCATTGAGGATGAGATTCTCATATGGTTGCAACGCGCTTTAAGGCCTGAATGTACACAAATGATCAACCGGTCCTTTGGGTGACCTCTAGGGACTTTGATTGCTGGATGAAAGAATGTTTGCAATACATCCATATGCATTGGGTTTATTTTCCATATCTCCTACAGACATAATCTGGGCTTCTGCACCAAACTCGTTCTAGTCCATATCATCTTCACATGTTCCTAGTCCCCTAACGCCCCCTAACGTTCCAAGAGAGGATTTTGACAGATCTATTTGTTTTCCGACTGGTTCCAATGTATTTTTTTCCCCCAACCGCCCTCCCACTACCCTCAGATGGTCCATTAGACATGTGACCGGGTAACAAAGGTTATGTACTCTCAACAGAAAATCTGTAGATGGAACTTGTTCTGTTGGGATACCATAACTTTTAATGTCTATTCCAGCACATCTCTAGGCGAGTCCAGAATTGGCTCCTTATCTTGCTGCATTTGCTGAGTAGCCCCAGCTGAAACATAAGGAATAAATATGGCCATCATAATAAGGTCCAGTCATGTCATGGAGGTGACATATTTTAAAATAGGCATCCATATACTAGAAACCTAGAAATACTTGTGTACATGTCTGTTATAAATGCCATTTCATATCATATACACTACAATTCATTTTTCGTCTAAGGCATGTTGCAGTACATTATGGAAGACCTGGTGTGTGGGTATAGGAACCTAAAGCTGATGTTGCAACCCCCACAGAACATACAATCAGAGAGTATTCAAGAGGTAGTAAAGATACCACATGAGATACCTCTAGAGTTTCTGACAAGGTGTCACACTTTGCAGCGCTCGCAAGCGCTTGCAGGACTCCTCAATGCCGCCCACGGGGTATGTGCAAAAATACCTTGCTGCAAGGCGTAAGACTGTCACCTTGCCTTGTGGTGTACAGCGCTTTGTAGCACCATTTTTAGCCTGATGGAAACTGCAGGGGAAACTCAGGCAGCATAAGTTGTAAAAGAACTGTCACATGACCTTGTTCTAAGCGTTGCCGTACGCTTTCCTTGATTGCGTTTCCCTTATAAACAGCTGTGAATCTTTCTTCGCTGCTTCTGTTTGAAGTTGCTATCTGAAGTTTCGTCTTCGTTTGGATACCTGTTTCCCGTTTTCCCTCCGATCTTCGGACTGCCTGTTGTTGTTCGGAATTCTGCTCACCCGTGTATCAGGACTCTTGGTGTGTCATACGGACTGCTCTTGCCTTTGTATAGCTCAGAACTCTGCCCGCCCGTGAATCAGGACTCCTGGCTTGTCATACGGACTGCTCTTGCCTTTGTTTTGTTCAGAACCCCGTCTGCCCGTTTACCAGCCCCTTGCCTGTTTAAGTGGATTTTCTCATCTACTGCCTGAGCCTAGGACTTCTATCTGTGTATCACAACACATTCACTTCCTACCTTCACAGACTTTCTACTTACCTGTGTGAAGGCCAATACAGCGCTGCCTTCATTCCCTTTGCAGCGCCTTTACTTTTGCTGCTGAGTCGGTGAGTCTCTCCACCTTTTTTCACTGCTTCATAAAGAGTCACCTTCCCGTTTTGACCTATCTCCTCTCACCCGTGTCTCATGGATTTTCTTACTACTGGAATCACCGCTACCTCCACCTGACTCAAGTACTGGAACTCCTCCTTTTCTCCCGTGTGCATATAGAACGCTACGCTGAGATTGCACCATCCTGGAACTAGAGCGCTCCTCGTGCCGTCCGGGAGTAGAACCCTTACTAACTTCCCTTTTTTTATTTTATACCTGCCGTTGTCTCCTTTACATCGAATCCAGTACTCCTCGTGGTAAGACACAACAATATATTTGTATTATAATTTGGTTCCCAAGTAGTAGTGACAACATCATTTTCTTGTTCTGTTTATTTACTGACAGGAGGACGGCCGGTGTCTCCTGTAGCCAATCTGGGGGGGGGGGGGACACATCAGGTATACTTTGTGATTCCTTGGGACATATGTACACGCTGATTTCCTGTGACTTACGATTTCTATCTTTCTTTGCAGCCGGTTACTTGGCGGTGTGTTCTCCCCGCTCTTTTAAGTGATCAGGACCTTTTTTACTGTTTACCCAGTGGAGGGCCATATCATTGAAAAGAGTTACTTCCCTCACAGAGAGGAGGCTCGAGTAGGATGCTCCAACCCGAGCTCTACAATCAAGTCCCCAACTTTAGTATACGGAACTTGGTTTCGGGCATTCACCGATTGGTGAGTAACAAAAGGCTTTCACCAAAGCGTGCTTATAGGAGTTTGCATGCGCCCGACCTTTAAAAGTACGTATCAGATTTGTACTTCTCCACCCTTCAAACTGGTCCCTATACAGAGCTTTCCTCGGCTCATCAAGTACAACAAGCCTGGGGACTTGGCCCTTATCGAACTTGGTGGAACAAGTTGCTTTAGAGGCCTTATTGGAATGTCCAGCGATCACTTCTGACCCCTTAATAGTCTTTTGAGTACAGCATGTACCCAATTGTTCAGGCAATAATAATTTTGACCATCTTCCTACCACGTTTTTACATGCTTTGTTCACCATTTGAATTTTCCTTCACTGGCCATCATACCAACACTCGTTGGATCCATTAGGGAATTTCAGTAGCACTTTGATATTTTTTATACATTTATCCAGGAGAGTGATTTCTTTATTCTTAAACTTATTTTGTGCCCATATAGCACTTTCCAGATCTTTTAAATACTGATCTACATCAACCGTATGTGGCGGAAATGGCAGAGAGACATCTGCTTATACTTGCTGTTCACCGTGGCTACTATCTCCTGGCCCAGAGTCCAAAAAGAGCATCAAAATGTTACTAGAAATTTGTTGAAGACCTGCCCTTCGACTGCAGCGAGGAAGGGGTGGTGATACACAAAGGGCTTAATAATGTATCTCACTGATGTGTGTTTTTAGGCCCAGTACTATCCAGAGCTGCAGGTACCACGTTCCCACGTAATACACTGCTGTCTTTGATTATTTCGCTGAAAACAGGAATTTCAGCAAAATTCAGTTTACAAAGGACAATTCCTTCATGGCTTAAACCACTGGATAGGGCAGGAGTATTTTCCACATCACTGTATTTTCAATCACTCCTGCAGGTAAATCACCAACTACTTACGATTCAAAGATGGATGAGGCTTGGCTATTTTTCTGCATATAGTCAATCAATTGGTTGCTCTAGTGCCACCAAGATCAAGCAATCTTATGGAGTAATAGTTACACGGTCACCTGTGCTCAGCGTGATCTCACCATTCTTTTGGTCAACTCAGTGAGCTAGAGACTCTCTTCTGCCCCCCGCATCTTTTCCATCACTACTGAAGTTGCAGATTTTCTCAAAAAAATTATTTTTTTCAAACTGCGACCAGTGAGGGTGGCCATTCTGCCCCAACAACCTTCAGTTGGTAAAGAGCCCTCACACGTGTCCCTTTGAATGGTAGTAGGGACACTTAAGGAGTTTCAGGAATTTGAAGTAGTTCTTTGCAAGACGCTATTCTGCTCTCACAGTCTCTGACTTCTCGGGGCCCATTTTATAGTTGACTGCGTACACTTATTTGTACACCCCAACTTTAAATGTTGAGTTGGAGGTTTTGTCTGCCTACTTTTCACTGGACCCCCTTTCTTGGCTTTTAGTCTTACAACCATCAGCAAATACACCTACCACAGCCGTCAAAGAGGTTGTAGAGCAGGTTTTAAGGCAGTTGTTGAAATTGGAGGTGGTGGACAAGGAAGAGGATGAGGCTTAGGAGGGACTTAGGAGGGGGTTGGATGCACTGATCAGTTGTTTAACACTAAGAATATTAATATTGCTCGGCACAGGCGAATCACAATGACAATAAACAGTACAAGACCACCACCATTACTAGCACAGCCCAGTGCAGCTCAAACTGACACAAAGGAGGACTAAAGAGTCTCCTTTTACCTTTATCCACTATCCACCGGCATGGTGCTCGAGCTTCTAGTTATCTCGAAGTCTTTGACAGACTGTGTACTGAGCCACTCCTCCTCAACGTTGGTTCAGCTCCTCACATCACAGCACTGGAAGTTCTACTCTGCTGCTAGACATGTAGAGGACACAGAGGAAACACTAGAGCAAAGGACCTACTACTGTCCTAGGTTGCAAGTCAAGCCGCACTGAGGCATCATTCACTTCCATCACCGCAGTCAAATTTAAATGTATCTAGTTTTGCGGTATTTGAGTAACAACATGTTTGTGTCATGGGCTTTACAGTGTTTAAAACATTTTCTTACAGCAAGTTTATTTGTGTAGAAGCACGTCACTCTTCTTTTCGCGTTCCTCCTTTGCGCTCCTGCCAGTAATTCACTTCCTGGTATCACATGCAGTCAGGTTTAGATGTTTCATTGCAATCTCTTTTGTTTACAGTAGAAGTTAAAAAGTGACATTTATCAGTAATGGTGTGGTAATGTATCTTACATATGGGCTGTCAATATGTTTTACTCTGATACGGAAGTTGAATGAAGGACGATTCGAAACTGACGGGCTCATGTTCATGAAAATTGTAATTTGACGGCGATTGAGCAGTTACGTATACACATTTTGGTCGTTTGCACTGTGGGGTGAAAATGTAAAGGACAAAAGACAGCATACACACATGTACAACATCTTTTGCCCTTCACATTTGCACTCCACCATGCAAAGTGAGTAAACGCTGCCTGGCATGCTGGGTTGCCAGACATCATTTACATTTGAGCGTGAGCACTGTATGGCAAGCAGCGCTCACAATTATAATTAAATGCTCTCCGACTTGCTTGCATGTTAATTTTGTTTTTTTAACTACTGCTTACCATACCTGCATGGTAAACAGTGTTCAAAATGAAAAATAAACGCATTTTGACATGCCAGCATGTCAGACAGCATGCATTTGTTATTGTGAACGGTGCCTTTCTTGCAAGCATGGTAGGCGACATTTACAATGGATCCCTATGGTGTCTGCCTGATTTATGCTAGTGCATAAAGCTGGCAGACATCCTAGGGATCACCAGCATTTGCAGCAGCATGAAAATCCATCCCGGCGCAAACGCAGCAGTATTTCTATGGAGGAGAGCAAGCAGGTGGAGGAAATGCAATTTGCGTTCTGCCCCTCCTCTCCACCATACAAATGATTGGAAATTGAGGTAAAGTTAATGGAAGGTGAAAAAGCCCTATGCAAGGTTTTTATGCTTCCCATTATCACTACGCCGCCATTGAGCATGAGCCCCACAGAGTGTAAGCAGTACCTATGCAAACAATGGGCTGCTGAAGTGAAAGG
Organism: Ambystoma mexicanum; assembly: GCF_040938575.1. NCBI lineage: Eukaryota > Metazoa > Chordata > Amphibia > Caudata > Ambystomatidae > Ambystoma > Ambystoma mexicanum. The sequence continues at coordinate 134,870,070 of NC_090932.1, forward strand.
CAGACAAAGTAAAAGTGATGAAGTTCATGTGTGTATTGGTTATTAGTACCCGGTGAGGGGGTTGTGGCCGCTTCCCAGCCAATGGGGATGCTCAGAAGACAGGCATTACCACATGGTAATCCCGCAGCCCTGAGCCTCCTCACAGTCGGCGGCCGCCATCTCCCCTCACCGGGAAGTCACATTAAGTCTTCTCCCACCCCGCACCCCTGCCCCATCAACAGAATTCCCTTCCTGCCCTCCCACCTACACTTACCTTCTTTTTTGTCCACTTTGAGAGCAGATGTGCTAGGAACACTTCAATCCCCAGCGAGTCTGCTCTCGATCTGTGATAGGTCTTCATGGAAAGGAAGAAGGGACAATGTATAGTCCCTTCTCCCTTCCCATGGTGGCCATTTTGTGTGTTTTCTTTTTTCCTATCTTTTTAATAGCTGCCATGGAAAAGGAGAAGGGACTACATGTATTCCTTTCTCCCTTCGCAGGGCCGTCATTTTGTTTCTTTATTTTTCCCCATTTGTTTTCAATGGCTGCCATGGAAAGGGAAAACTGACTTTATTTTCCCTTCCCCAGCAGCATTTTTTTGACATTTTTTTTTTCAGTTCCGAAACGCGTGAGCGTTTCGGAACAGAAAAAATGCCTTTGGTACTGCGGTCTAATGGGCAGAGATACTAAGGTCAATAAGCCCCTCGACTGCGTGCAATTACCGCATACAGTAATGCCTCGGAGGCCTTTGTTAACTATGGGTCCCGGGGGCATTACCTTATGCAGTAATGGCCCGGAGTCTCGGGACTTATTGCCTAAATACTGACCGAGTAAAGAGATGCACTCGAGAATCATCTCTCACTCAGAGAATCGTCCTTCCAGAATGTTCACTTCATGCTGTGTCACTCTGTGATATAATGTTACTCTCTACAGACTTGAATGTGGACACAAAAGGAGGAAATGATTTTCCCACGTGCTAATAATTGTTACTTCAATAAAGGAAATTAGCATTGTAAATACAAGTTTGCAATGTATGTGACCCAGAAAGCAGCTATTTATTGTGGGCACAGTTTTTGGTGCAAGACTTTTCAGTTTATTGCATGGGGAACAATGCCATTTGGTTTGAGTTCACTTTCCCCCGTTGCTTCCTGAATGACTATTGACGGCTAGTCACAGCATCCAGGTGTACTGTACTGCTCACAATATAATAATTAGCGACCCTTGGTGAAATACATGTGGATTAGTCCTATGCAGTGTTAGCCTTGTCATGTTCTTTGCTAAGACAACATACCAAGAACACATAGAATGTGCATTAGTGAGGGGTCCATCCATGCCGTATCTCTCCTGAACAGTGAGCGCTGTGGCACAGCAAAAATCTGGCATCATTCTCTGAAGGGCTCTGCTAAAGGAAGCAAATCAACACATTTTAACATGTTTATGGCTTAAGTGTACTGTCATTGGAATCAGTATAAGGAGTACAATGTTGATTTGCAGCCCAAGGAATTATTAAACAGCTCTATGAAAACTAATTTCATAATATGTCTTACATCAACTACTTGTGTCTTGACCAAAGGTCTAGAATCTGGTGGACTTTGTAATTGGATATCTTACCTGGCTAGCTCTGCATTTTCAGAAGGCTGCTTACAGGCTTACCTCATTCCCCAAACAGTTTAAGCCATCCATTAAGGGAGGCGAATATGTATTCTGACGTCAGTCCTGAGGGAACCCAGGTTATTAATTATTGAATGACATTTCCATCATTCAGCATTTAGGGCGGGTTTGCATTATGTTTTTAATTATGTTTTATTGTGTTTACATTCAGAATTAGAACGTTTACACATCAGCAATACATATATAATCCTTGAGACAATAAACGGAAATGTATTTATTTATACAAGCCTTGGGTTTGCATTATGTGATTAACATTCTATTGAAGCAACTTGAAAGCCTCTCTTGCTCAACTGTTACTTCCTGTATACTTGCTAAACCGAAGTGTAAAAGACAGAGAGAGGAAATCTTAAGTCTCTGCTGTCCTCTTTATTAATTGTGATAGTTTTGTGGTGGAGTGCATGGGCTGGGGTATATTAGTAGAGGAATCTAGGTGATCATTTTTACACCCATGAAGAAAGCAAGCAGTGCTACCACCCACCGTAATCGTGCCTGGGAGCCGGCAGCATACTGAATGCCAATGGATTCTGACCATCTAATGCAGTTGTAAAATGCAGGCAGAATCCATAGGGATTCGTGCCTCTCCATCTACATCAAAATTAGGCCAGGGATTCTAGCATACTTTGCTCTGCCTCTTACCCCAGTGTGTAGAGTGTACACACTATGTCTGCTTCATGCATGAAGTCCGATGAAAATGGCCCAGGGTGTAAACGACAGCTTGTCTCTGCCTGTAAGTTAAACTGCAGGCCATTTACAACCTTGTGGGAAATTACCTTGGTAATGATTTAAGCGAGAGTATGGCCATGTGCTCCGTGGCTTTTACCGTGTATGCATGTAGCTATCAGTGCGTTCCTTGCTTTTCTATGTGAGCCTCGCGCATAACATCGCACGCACCCCTCTGCAGATGTCAGCCTTCCTGCTGATTGCTCGTTCAGTCTCTCATCATGAGCAGTATTCTGCTATTCTCCACCAAATGCTCTGTTCTACCAACTGCTAATATTCCAAAGATTTTGATCATAAGGAAAATGATGACATGGTACAACCAGCCCTTTATGGGATATGTCAGCACATGAGATGTGCAATTGAAACACAGCTTTCTAAAGAGAGATTTAGCTCCATAATAGAGTAATCATCTCATTTATGCGAGTCTCTGCATCATCTAATTAGGAAGAGAATGCATGCAATGTCTGCTGTTTCTGCTCAACTTCACAGTGAAGTTCTGAAATGGTCTTTGTGGTAGCACCAGCGACAGGGCCAGAGTGGGCAGCGAGGATCACCTGTAGACTTAACTGAACATGGAGACGAATAAGCACACCATGCCAATAAAGATCCCGCTCAATGTTACGTGACTACGCACAGCGTATCAATCACACATAACAAGCCGTGCAAATAGGAGGGCCAACTTTTCCAGCCCAGTTCTGGCTGCAATGGCCAAACTGCCATACTGTTGACAGAAAGGCTTACAACCTTCCTTCTGGCCTCTGCCTGCATGCCAACCAAACATCCAATATTAGTACAATCAGGTGGCACATCTGTTGCTCCAACCACGAAGGTTGCAACAAATATAGTTGTGCATGCCAGGCTCTTGAGATAGTGGAGGAGATACCATGCTTCTAGCAATTCAGCATAGGCAAGACATGTGCAATTGGCAGGTCTCTCCTGAATGACGGTCCATATTATGGGGTAGTGAGATGGATGGTAGCGTTGTTATCATGCAGACAGGTGCAACATGTCACTGTGCCACTTGTCTCTTTGATCCCACATACCATTTCTATGGCCAGGCCCCCTACCGTGCCTCTCAAATAAGAGCAATGCTTCCCCAGGCTCACAAGCTTTATGCCAGGAGAGAGAATTGTGGTTTTGCCACAAATAAAGATGAAATGGTCAAGGGGATGTCACAGGTATGTGCTTAAACATACACACAGACATGCACAAATAAATCTTTTTTTTGTTTCTAAAAAAAACGATATATAGATGCAAAGATCACAAAAGAACAAGACATATTGCCACCTTACAACAGTTATTCATTTATTTATTTTATGTATTTATATATTTATCACGTGCTACAGCCCAAGGGCATCAGGGCGCAGTTAATGGTGGATAAGGCATAATGTTTATGTTTATGGTAATGTTTATTGAATTTATATAGCGCTATAAGCCAAAGCGCTTTACAATATAACAGCAGGTACAAAAGTGATAGAAGCATATTAGAACATATTGTTCTAAAGAACACGTCATTAGAACAATAAGTAGAACTATTTACAAGGGGGGAGATGGTGGGGGGAGGGTAGAGGAGGGGATAGGTGAAGGGAGTTACGGTGTAGGATTTGGGGTAGAGGGAGGGGGAGGGAGGGGTGAGGGGAAGGGAAGGGGGAGTGATCTGGTGTCCTCATTGCCCTTAAGTAGTATTTGTTAACAATTTAAGGTCAGAGGGGATGGGGGTAAATGAGTGGGGCAAGGGTAGGAGGGGAGGGGTAAGGAAGGGAAGTCAGGGGGGAGTGAGGAAGATGGGCTTTCAGGGATTGGCAGATGGATGAGTAGGTAGGGGTGGAGTGGATGGAGAGCGGGAGGGAGTTCCAGTGTAGGGGGGCCAAGAGTTGGAAGGAGCGGAAGCGTGAGGAGGCACATGGGGCTGGGGGTACAGTGAGGAGGTAGAGGTTTGCTGAGCGGAGAGAGGGGGAGTAAAATGAGAGGAGGGAGGAAAGGTAGGGGTGTGCCAGGTCATGGAGAGATTTGTAGACAAGACAGAGGAATTGAAATTTGAGTTGTGAGAGGAAGGGAAGCGAGTCAAGTTGAGAGAGAGAGGAAGAAATAGAGTCTCGAGGGCCGAGGAGACATAGAGTATGGATAGAGGAGTGGTAGATGGATTTTAGGGGAAATAGGTAAGAGACAGGGAGTCCAAAGAGGAGAGAGGAGCAGTAGAAGAGGTGGGAGAAAAAAAGGGAGGAGATTAGGAGTTTGCAAGCATGGAATGTGAGAGAGGAGCGGATCTGGCAGATGTTATACACTTACTCAGGAAGTTGCTCTCCAAATTCTGCACTTAATAGTCCTACTATTCACAGAAGTGTGCAAATAAATCCAGCATTCAATTGGAGCCCACAATCCTGGTAGACTGGTACCACAATGCATTTCTTCTTCTTCTTAAAAAAAAAGAATGTACGTAATATGGATTGTCCAAACCAGTCTCAGTTGTCAATACAGATTATAAAATCTATGCTTGCGTTCTCACACGTCAAATTGATTAAGCTATGTCCGGTTTAGCAAGCATGGGACAACATTGTTGCTTATAAGGAAGAAAATGATATTACCAAATTCAAGATTTGATGCTGCAATTGATACAACCACTGAGCTCAACACACCTCTTGCAGAAACCACAAACAACACAGACAGAGTGATGAATCAGGTACAAAAGGACCATTCTATAAGCAGTAATGGGGAAAATCGGCTTCCCAGCACATCAAATCCCTCCCATCACAACACTTGCAGTTCATGTTCAATTGAGGTGAAACACTTGCTGTCCTTCCGCCTTGGCACCCATTGGCACTTTCTTACAGGGATCCCACTAGCACTTGCCCGTCCATGTTCACCCTACCATTCCTGCACTTCTCTCAATGCACTTGCACGTCCGAATGCTGCAAGGCCTAGTAGGACCTTGATTTCTTATTTACTGTTTTTGCCACTGTTATTTACTCCCCTTGCCCCCTCCCCACTTTGCCTTGTGGTGCCGGGAAACACCATCCTGTTGTATAAGGTGCCTAACTAATACTCAATAAATAAATAAATAAATAAATGTCATATTAACAATCAATAACAAGCAAACACTAGAGTCCCCTATTTGTCGAGGCACAATGCAGAGCTACGCAATAGCAGATATTTCTCAATGGTTGATTTTACATTTTGGTAATCCACATTGTATTAATTAAACTCACGCCTCCTGACTATGCTTTCCCACAAGTTTGTGAAATTCTAAAAGAAAATGTCTTCTTCACTGGATAGAACTTGAACAAGGTACCTACATTGCAAAAATAAATATTAAACAAATAGGTGACACAATCGCTACAAGATCAGAACAAATATATCATGATAACTTTGAATACAGAATTATGGACATTACTCTCAAATTGACACTTGCTGACTTTCACTGATCGAATGCATAAACTATATCAAAGTGACCATGTGACTGAATGACTAGTACCCTGCAAGAGTACAGGGAAAGGTAGTGTCTAAAACACCTATTCAGACTCAAACTGCTTCTAAACCAGTAGGAAAATGGGAAAACATATGTGGAAATGCAATTACGAACATACGCGTAGGCTAATAGATATAGAATATGATAAGTGCAAGTGTAAATATTAAACATACTAGAGAAAGGAAGAGGAACTAAAATTGGAGATAATTATGATGATCTATCATACTGCAGGTGGGATTATCCTGTGGTATGGAGGAATAAGGAAATAGCGACATGATGGTAAGCCATCTTTTATGTTGCCCATGTACATATGTAAAATCTATTGTGATGTGATGCTGATCAAATAGATCATTGAATTTAAGACCAAACCTTATGGAGTATCTGTATAGCAAATGAACTTCCAGTCAGTATAAAGATGAAGCAGTTGACTTTCATTTTCTAATCATACTTGCGTGAATGAAGTAAGAATCATGCGTTTGGCTCAGATGCTATGACATAATATCGCTTTGGTAAAACTAGTCTATTTGGTGTTTTTTGTTTTTTTGATTTGTCTTTGTTGATCCAAGAAACCATTAATCTATGCAATTTTTCTTTTGATTATTGATTTTGTTTTTATGTTTGTTTTTTGTAACAAACCGATAACTTCCTCCCTTTCACCACTCCTTGATCTCTGTCATGAATGTTATGTTAAAAGATGTGAAAGCACAATGGTTGAGAGAAAATACTGCCCAGATATGAAAAAGGCAAAAAGCTGAAACACATGTAATCATAAAGGGCTGATCCACGGGAGTGGGGGTATTAAATACTAGTGATATCCAGATAGAAAATATATGCCTAAACCAGTAGCTATCCCAATCATAAAGGTGAAATAGGCAAAGACCGACAGATATACCTCCTTTGCCTCCTTTGGCAGTGCAGGAAGAGGGTGCTATGCTTTTCTGGAAGGATGCTAGCTGATACAGTTGCAAAACACACAACAATAATAGAGTGGAACCAAAATAAAAGAATGTCCAACCAAGGTTCTAGAAAAATAGGAACTTTAACGAACACAACTGATTTGCACAACTAATTAAAATACCCATCCCTGTAAAGGAAACAAAGGAAATGCAGACTTTTAAAATAAAGGGCACTTTGTGTGCTCAGGCAAAGGATTTCATCATCAATTCCAATGTTTAGGGATATGTCATTAAAAAGCAAAACGTTGGCAGAAATGTCCTTTTTGGAACTTTGAGGGACATGAGAGGCAAATAGACTCTTCAAATATGAATAGTTCCTTGTCTTGGATACGCAACAGCATCAAGCCGGACATCTGAGTGTTTTCCTGTCATTGAGTCGTTGTCGAGAAGGATGGGGTCCTGTAGATCCAGTGGTGAATCGGCATAGATTTGGCTTTGAGACAGGGATGTCTTTGGATTGAGTCAGCACTTGAGACAGTTTGAGTCAGAAGCCTCCCCCCAGGTGGCAGAGTAGGGATGAAACAATTTGTCTACTGTGTTGATTTAGCATTTGAGATGGGCAAGACGATCAACTCCAGCATGTTGAGTCGGCTTCAGATTTGGAGCGAGACAATGGCACTCGGGATGCAATGAGTTGTTTCCTTCTGCAGATGTGAGCAGTCGGTTGAGTAGCGAAAGTGATGCACTTTACTGGGTGAAGTCAGAATTGACACAGCTCAAAGAGGTGATCAAGTGGTTCAAACTACTTTGAGTGCCAAAACAGCACTGTGGTTCCTGTAGTGACGCACAGTGAGTTATCTGTGGCTCAAGGATCTCTCCACGCAGTTCACCGGGTTCAGAGCAGCTTCTGAGTTGCTGAGTGGCCCAATCCAGGTTATCCAGCTACAGGGTGAATCCTTACTAATGCACTTCCACTCCAGGATGTTCATCTGTCACCTGCTGGAGGTCCTTCACTTCCACTGATCAAGACCCTTGTTCCAGTGCACCATCATCAGAGAAGCCTTGGTCCTCAAACTCCCTTCTGTGGCAGTGGACTTTGGAATACACTGTATCACCAACAAAGTTCCACTGAATTGTTCTTTTTGTGAGAATCAAAAGACGATTCTGCTAATAGAAGGGTTTCCATTTCTTATAAAGGCAAATGCTACAGCGGATTGGTCCATAGCAAGCTGGTTGTCAGGGGTTCAATCCATGCTGCTGTAAAAAGTGTCCTCTGCCTTCTAATATCATAACCAAAGTAATTTGCCAGATGCGAGTGGCGTGGATGGAACTGCTTGCTTGGCCTATTCTTGCCCTCAGGCTACTCTAACTGTCCAACTCCCCCATCCCAGCCTACTTGGAAGTGACTGCAGTGAAGAGAACTAGTGGTTTTAGTATGTCCAGACTGCCATTAAAATATCAATTCCCATGGGACCTTCCGGCGAGTGTTCCTTTGCCCTGGAAGGAAGGTACTTGCCTTCCTCATAGGGGTGAAAGATGCAGCAACCTGCACATTTCTCTAAATAGTTGATGTGAAGACATATAGGACAGACAGAAAATGCACATCAGCACTGTCATAGCTGAAGCACTCACCAATGTGACATATTGTGATAGGCAAATGCTGTGGCTGTACCACTGTTTGACCCGAGTAGATACCATGCCATAAACAGGAAAGGCTTATATTTAAATGTTAATGTGCCACCATGCTGAGTAGGGTATACATTTGTTACATTTTGAATCAGAGGCACAGATAATTAAAAAGCCAAATCTGCATTTTGTAATTGTGTGTTAGAGCAGCTATCAGAAATGCACATGCAAACGTTGGACCTGTCCTGCTGCAGCTACCGTTGATGGAAATGTCATGGTGACACAGTATGGACACATGAGTGCATCACGTATTAGGGATAAACATTTGAGAAACTAGGGTTTGGTTATCATGCCCATCTTTCAGAAAAATAATTACCTACATCATTTTATTTTTAACAGTAAAACAATCCAGGGCGCCCACCCTCTCACAGATTGCACTGCATCGCAGACTATCCTAACATAGGTATTTACTTCCTCGTGTGAAATAAATGGCAGCCGAGTTCACCGAAACATGCTTATCAGTGATAAATACAATGTATTAGGTTAAACAACAACAGAGTCTGCTTTTTCTTTCTAAATAGATTTGCTCTATCAGGGAGGGTTGGGCATTCTAGAACCTGAAGCTATTTTACCTAGCCAAGGCTCTCAAACGTTTGTCATATTTCCTGCCAAGCAACTTGACACAAAAAGCAGTTTATATTACAAGGGAAAATGGAAGGACATTTCTTTACAAATTCGGAAGTCCTCAGTTCTTCCAAAAATGTAAGCTCAAAATTCGGGCTGGATTATGCTGACAATTGCACGCATTTACAAAAACAACGCAATTCAGAAAAATTAACCGATTTGCCACCGTATGGGGCAATCCTGAGCTACAAATAACGCTTTAACGAAGCACAGTATCAGAAAACAATATCAAATAAGAGATTTACTCTGTCTCTCACAGCCATTGAATTTCAGTAATGTTAAATATCTATAAAGTCCTATTTTAAGACTAGAATTCTTCAAATGTAATCCTATTTAAATGAACTAGAAGCAATAGTTATCTTTCAGTAAGTGCAGAATGCTTCATTTATCAATAGTGCCAAATACTTTGCCTGGAGTAAGACCAAATGGGCCAATGAGGGGATTTAATTATCCATCATGCATTGGAAGAAAACCATTAGATAAACTCATCAGAATTAAAATGTACTTTTCTCCAGATTTATATTTACTTTACGCAGATTATAATATACTCCATATAAACTCAATCAATTTAAGTCATTGCTATCACTCTATTGCAATAACGGAAAGCCACAGACATGCACCTTACACACATGCTTTCTTCCCCTAGTGCATAGTGACGTTCACTGGTGCAAAGTGACTTTTCACTACCAACAAACACCCTGATTCATGGCACAGTGCAAATTGTCTTTTTGCCGTGCAAAGTCATTTTGCACTGCAAAAATACACTTTGCAAAGTTCCATGAATCAGGGTTTGTGTTGGCAGTGCAAAGTCACTTTTCAGCACTGTGCAAGAAATTCCATGAATCGAAAACTTAGTACCTATTGCACAGCATCACAAATAAAATGGATGAATGTACATCAGCCAACATCAGTAGTATGTTTAAAGAGATCTTCTTTGAGCTTCTCTAAGAGCCGTTCACTTATAGAGCAGAGGAATCACAAGCATTGTGTTAATCACAATTTCAAGAACAAATATAATGCAGGGATACAGACATCCAGGGGCCAGATTACAGAAACGTTGCAACGGTGCAACTGCAAAATTGCACGGTATTAGCATTAGGGCAAGGTCTGACCTATTTCTAAAAACATTTGGAAATATTAGAAAACCATTGTGCCATGACAAGTGCAGTTTGGCATGGTATAAGCACCAAGGCAAAAATTGCTCTAGTGTAAAAAAAGATACATTTTCAATGCAGTTTTGCAGTGTGGCAAAGTTTGCACTAGAGCTGTGTCTTTTTTGCACTAGGCCTAATGCTAATACCATGCCAAAATGCACTTATAATGATGCACCGGTGCAAAGCTTCTGCAATCTGGCCCCAGAAGTAAATTGATTGCTAGGAAAAGTTAATTCAGTGACAGAATTCAAGCAAACAATTACATTTTTAACACCAGACAAAGGCAAACGTATGGCACCTGGAAACACTTGTGTATAGCCATCATACACATGTCCAATGAACAAATACATACATAAATAAAGGTCTATTTGGCAAACTATGTTAAAATGGTTACAAAAACGCGTAAAGAATATCAACGAATAATAACAAATAGAAAAGCAGTCCTCTTAGTCTACAACTTTATAATAGTCACCTCACCAGGAGCTACTTATATTATCTGTTAAGAATTATCTCGAAAATGATATACACATTTTCAACCTACAAGAAATATACAAATACTAAAACGCTAATTTGATGGGTATTCTATGAAAGAAAACCGGACCGGTTGTAGTTCATGTAATCTGAGGCTAAGGAAAAGGGAACAACGTGAGCATTCGTTTTGCATAAGGCAACCGCTGTGAATACTAGTGTGTACATAGTGAGAATGGGTGCAACCCTCTCCACTGTGTGGGATATGATTAAGTACAGCATTAATACTGAATGTTCTCATATTTAATAGAACATAATGTCTTTGCTACTGGCAGTGTTTCATCAAATGCCAAATGAATGCACTGCGTGGCCTTCACAATATGCAAAACACTCCAAGTGCAACCAAGTACTGTGTATTGAGTTCTCTACAAAAAATTCCTTTTTGAGATACACGACTATGCAAATAGTTACTCTCTTGTAGCACATTTGTTTGCGTCTTTACAAGAAAGCGTTTCTACTTCATCTACTGTCAGACAGAGCCTGGAGTAAAGCAGTGCCAAAGTACTAACCAGAAATAGCAGCACAGAAATATGATCTGATAAGCACTCTTCTGTGCAAGAGAGTTTGTCTTTACAGTCAGCCTGAAGTGTATTATAATTATAAAGAGGGAAGGGTTGTCTTATCATAGGTCACTGTTATAGAAGGTACGCTCACCACTAAATCACCACCAAAATGAGGTAATGCCAATTTACTGCCAAAATACCACGATATTAAAATACCACCAAGTTAGGTAATATCCCTAAAGACAAAATCCCTTACATTTCTTTGGATATATATAGCAGCAATGACATCAACCCCTTCACACTGCCATGACCTCCTGCTTCGCCCACCCTGCCATCCTGGCCAAAACAACTGCAGAGTTTTCCTCCAGCTACTATTTGACAGGTCTGTGGGATCCTTTCACCAACTGATGATTCACACAATGGCAAATTAAAGGGCCAATTGGAGCATCTTTTTTCCTATTCCGATGCTATTCCTGGCATAAAATCCCCTGCCAATGAGCTAATTCTGCTGTGAAGGTATATGACCTATTCTAATGGGGGTAAATAAGGGGAGCAGCTTAAGGAACAGGCAGTACGCCATAGTGATTGAAAAGGAGTCTTTATTAAGTACAGCATTCATACGTTTGAAGGCAAAAGCAGGCGACTCCTTCCCAGCAAATTCACTGGATCAACTGTCTCGCTCAACAGCACCAAGTGGCATTCTTGGAGCACTCTCACCCACACAGCTTACACCATATGCACCGACATCCCACAGTCACTGCGCAGGCAGAAGAAGCTAGGATACTGCACACCTCCATGCTTTTGATAATGACCACAAATAAGTGCAGCTCCTCAGACTCACCTAAGCAACACAACGTCTCAAATGTCAGAAACACCCAGTGAAACCCTCACACATGAAGCAACACTCACAATCCACCAAGCAAACATTGAGGGCTCTCACATAAACAGACTTGCAGGCAATCCCATCCGTCAGGCACATCCAGAAATTGGCAACAAGCCACCATGTCTGACTCAGCAATCGCATCCTCTACCACACCACATATTCAAAAGAGACATGATAGAAAAGAGAGTCACAAGGCAGAAGATCACATTCAACTGAAATGACACTGCAAGGGGGCAGTCACATGAACATGCTTGAGTTGCTTCTCTCCCGGAGCCTGACCTGGCCAGCCCTGCTAAGCCTTTTTTGGCCAAATGCACAAGCGCCTCCTAATCGTGGTCCATGATTTCCAACACGCTGGAGTTCTGTCCGCCAAAGGCATTCCCACTAACAATTAAATCAAAGACACTCCATGGGAGACACCAGACGCTTAACGTACACAACACGAACTGGCATACACTCTAAAGAAGAATGCAAAGAGAAAGACTGTGCATACACTGTGAAATACAGCACAAGGATGAAATGTACTCTAGTTGAATGACACAAATGCACATAAAAAGATTGCAATCCAGCCCATTGACTAAAAAAACAAAAAAAACAGCATTTGTACCCGTTCTTAGAAATATGAATTTCGTGCAGCACACATGGAAAAGTCACCATCTAAACATGATATTGACTCCCATTCGCTTAAATTCCATCTAAACATTCATTTGTGCCCACTCGGTTAAACAGCACTTGAAAGATGGATTTGTGCCCTTTCCAACTATGCGAACTTCAACCAGTACACAGGGCCAAGAAACCTGAACAGTCAAGGGATTCGCACCCACCTGCGTACACCACACCCGAACATCAGATCTACCACCATGCAAACAGCATAGAGCAGACATGGTTAAGTAACCATCTACACATGGGATTCACTCCCATGTGAGCTGCTACCAATACACATGAGAGGAAACTGGGGTACGCATGGTTTTGGCATCCATTCTCACTGCCACAACCTTGGCATTTGCGCACATTCATGACTATTCAACACTATGCTAGTGTGCATAGTGACATTACAATTGCAAAGAAGACTGAACAAAACCATCCTCATTATACATGTACGTGACATCACGTAGCCCTATCACAAATTCAGGTAAGCATTATTTTTACATACAGTCAAAGCATTGTAGTGCAGTATGCAGTGTGGGGTACAAAAAGCATAGGACATTAAATGACACCTGAAAATAAGCAATAAAGCACATTAGCACTGGGTGGGACTATACATTATACATTATACAAAATTCAATGCAGAATATTGTTTTGTATTGTTATATGGTTATACAATAACAACAAAAACAAGAGGAAAACAAGATTCCCTCAACAATAAATCCTAATGAATTCAAGTCATTTTTATTCATTGATCACATACTTCAAGGCTCAACATTTAAAATTCAACATCAATTAAACTAAAATCGGCTTAACATTTAGAATCATTTCATATAAACATTTTAATTAAAAAATCGTTTAGTTCCAAATATTACAATGTCTCATGAATTAATGTTGTAATCCTCCGATTTTTACTCCAATGTCAATGAATTTAGAAAACCAATGACTGCCAAAACAAGGGAAGTAGCTTAGGCTGTAAGACAAAAATGCCAGAAAGAATCAAATACACTCAAGGTGGATATATCCAAAAAGCGTTTAAACAGGAGACTTCTAAATGCTCAAGGGTCTCAACCAAGTTCCCGTGTTACAAAGGCGGCAAATCGCTGAGGTATTGGACATCTTGCCATATCGAACCAGCACTTCCCTAATTAAATCTGGATTCCATTTGAATCTTGCAAAGTTTCTACGGACGTTCCGCTCAGGATAACTCGAGAAATATGGAGCGAGTACACCAGGTTTGTAATCAAATTTCAGATGTTTCAGGGACTCGTATGGGTGAAGGGAGCTGATAGTAGACGCGCAGTCGTGATCCAAAAGGGCCTGTTTAACCTTAACCAGGTTATTAACCAAGTCATTAACTGACAACTCTATACCAGAGAGAATTAGATGACAAAAATCAGAATATGCCCATACAAATGTATCACCTCTGGCCCCAGGTATTGTGTTTAAGTCAGCAAACAGGGAGGACTCAGTCCCTGGACATAACATCTTATAATAAAAAGATACAGATTTCCAGTGGCCAAGACATTTCAGCGAATATAAACCTAACTCGTACCTAACCACTGCCAAAGGAGTACCACTAGGCACCCGCAGGACCTTTATCCACATCATCCCCTCAATGGCAGTTAAGGAACCCAAAGCCCAGTGTAGATTTTTGTGTAAAGCATGTCCCATTAAAAGAAAATAATTCTAAATCTTGAGAGGCTAACATTAAGAAAAACTGGAACGTTGTTGATCCACCCAGAATATGCAAACATCAGCACCAAATTCAGCACAGTATAAAGAGAGATTAGATTCTATAAGCATACGATTAACATAGGACTCTAGGAAAAACTGTTAACATCTCTATTAATCACTGTCAATTGCCTAAAATAGGCCATCAAACATAATCAAGCACAGCACGCACGTCAAGCTTATCATTGTGTAAGCATTTCATGAACTTGGAAATGAAGGTTAAACATAAGCAGTCAATACCGCATCAAGTAGAGGTGGCACAGACTAATCTTCCCATGACATAACATTCGCGTAGAATGGAAGAAGTGTACATACAAATAACTAGTGTAGTAATTCTGCTGAAAATGTTAGGGGATGGATGGGGGGTATGATATCTAAATTAAAGGAACCCCTGCCAAATGAGTGGGACAAAAGGGTGTGCCACAAAAGTTGAGGGGCGGGACACACACTGTTGTCCCCTCCTGAAATTAGGCCATGCAAATCCACCATAAAATGGATGAAAGGGAATATCCTGACCAGTCCTGCAGGATTGACGAGTAGAGAAGCTGTCCTGATAGACATAGCATCTTAATAAACACTGATACAATGTGCCCCTCAAGTCTAGATTTTCCTGAATGAAACGACTTCCCATTGAGAAAGTCCACCTGTGCAGAAACACGCAATATATTCTCAAATCTACTCATGGACAAGAACCCCTAGTAGAACCAATCAAGGCGAGGAAACAGACACAAGATGAACCCTTGACATGCCACTGGAATTATAAAATGTTCCCTGTTGCCTCCAGTCGTTATCCCCGAGTGCCTTGGCTGCTCCATAGTAGCTGCATTAATGTTCTATTTCTTGCACTCCCTCCAAACTGAACCACCAATGCTGCATGAGGTTCAACAAAAGTGTATAGTAAGTTCCCAGAAACTTGTGAGGAAGCATTCATTTGAGATTCCCATTGAGAAAAGGGAACGAAGGACAGTAAGGGTCACCGACTCAGCTCATCCGCACCAGCCAACATTTCCAGATGAACAATGTTCCCTAGGATAAAATGGGAAATGCTCCACTGGTGCAGTCCATGACCTTTACCGGCAACACTTTGTGATGACCTGCTGGTGCCATCTGATGCCCTCTCATGTACATCCTCTCTATGCCACCCTGCAAGATTGCGGCGAGCAACAGTTGTCCTGTAGGTTTTTGCTGGAATGCATTGAGCCTAACTCGCCACACCAGAGCCACTCCTCTAGTGTCACACAGTAAAGTCCACAGAGTAAGGGACTTTGGGTTCCAGAGGCCAAGGTGCCCCTCCATGTCCCTTTTTATAGGGCTTGATTCAAAGCTGGCAGCACCGACAGGCAAGGCAACATTAGGTTTTGCCAACAATGTAGGCACCATGGGATTCAGCCTCATCTCTTCATGCACTCATTGAAGATAAGACAAACACGTAGTCAGGGAGGGTTCCATGTGTATTAAGGCTCTTCCTCTTAATTGCACTTGTAACTGTGTTCTAAAGAATATAGCAAGGTGCATGTGGAGAATCCTGCGGATCTCCCATTGAAACCCTGCCTAAGGTCTCCTCCCAGGTGGCCAGGAAAAGGCAGATGATTACTGATCCTGACCCTGGGGGTGGTGTCCTGTGGGAGAATCACCTGGGAGGAGACAATGCCCATGGTGGCGAGGAGATCCCATGGGATGATACACAGTATTTGTCCTTTAAAAAAGAGAGAACGTTTTAAAGTTACCAGAACAGGTAATGGCCTATTGTCATTACGATGTATCGGAACCAAACATAAGATATGTGGCTCTGAATGCAAATTCTTTAAACCTGAACAGACCATAATAATAGAAAGACCATGCAAGGTATTTCAGGATACAAATCCTCCTTAATCCCAAAGGTCTGGGGAGGGGGTGTCTAGCGACTTTGAAATCCAATTTTTTAGGCTGCCGCATTTGTGTTTTGATTTAATTGCTGCCAACGTTCTATTTAAGAGTGGAGGTGTGTGGGGAGGGTAAGGAAGCGCAGGTTGAGTTAGTACTGCATTCTTCCATGGGTGCCAGAAACCCAACAGCACCTACCCAGCCTGGATGGAGCGTCTGCATCGGATGCTTCTTAACTTTGGGCACAGATGGAAAGCTCAGTGGGCCAGTTTGATGAGTTATTATACGGGTAATTATTTTTGACATAGTGTTTAAAAATGTACAATTTGCATCACATGTTGTCAAAAACCTACCCCTTGGGTACTATTCAAACTGTGTCACAAAAGGAATGATTTCCCATTTGCAACTGCAGACTCATATTTGCTTATAAGGCAATAGGCCCATGGCCCAGCCAAACACGCAAAATGCTTATGTTGGGCAGATTTTGGGGTCAAAGTGGGGCACTTTTTTAGCCAATGTGGGCCAGTTTGATGAGTTAACTTACTATGCGGCTAATTATTTTTGACAAAGTGTTGCTGAATAAACATTTGTTTAAAAATGTACAATTTGCATCATATTTTGTCAAAAGCCTCCCCCTTGGGTACTATTCAAACTGCGTCACAAAAGGAATGAATTCCCATTTGCAACTGTGGGACACTTTTTCCTGTGATGTGGGGTTACCGTCAGCACTTGCATGCCAGGGGATTAATTGGAAAGGTAGAAGGGGCACAGGAGATGACTGCTCATTCTCACAGAAGTCCTTAAGGGGGTGCTCTACTGATTTCACAGGTAAAGGGCAGAGTTAACAGCTTTTAACATTGAAAGTTCATCAGAATAGTCTCAATGGAATGTGTAAAGAAGTTAGATGCCCCCACACAAGTAAGGGTGCCCCTGCCTAACTTTCTCTGAACTTAGCACCTCCACCAACATTTGAAGGGTAAGCCCACCTCACCCCCTGATATTTTAGCCTAGGTGCACCCCGTGGTGCACCCTTGCAAGGGGCTGATGTGTGCACTTGCTATTTGCAAATTGGTGAGGAGGGAAGCCTTTCCAGAAACTGGCAGCATTCAAGTTTTACTCAGTGTTTCTGCAAACAGATGCAGAAAAATGTACTTGCACTAAAACAGTAAAACTTTAACGCTGCTATGTTCAAGACTTCCATCGCCCATCTGCCTCAGCAAAATAAAATGGCAACATCAGCCCCCTCTCCACTGATGCAACATATAATGACATTATGTACACTGGTTAATAGCCTTGCCTTTAATTTGCAGAACTGCAAAGCTGGACGACTCTGGGCACAAGCACAACAAAAAAAATAAAACATGTTGTTCGCCTCAATTAACTGAGTAAGCAAGGCCACCTCCAACTCGATCAACTCGCCTCAGCAACACCTTTTCAGGTTTACCTCATACTATCGCTGACCTCCCTCTCTGTCCTACACCAGGTAAGAGCACTATCCTCTGGGTTTATCTGCATTAGCACATAGCTGACAGGGCAATTCCAAATTTTTCAGTGGCAGATTAGTGTTTCAGCTCCCCTGCCATGTGAAATTAAGAGCATTCCGTTGTATTAATTCTTATTTAAGTAGCAACCCAAGAGTGCCACAGTCTGTGTCCACCCCCACCCCAACTGACTTGTATATCACATGCCAAACACTGTATCGCTACGATCAGTGTTATATATTTATGGATTAATACTATGAGTGAGGCTTTTTTTTATAGTGCCATACAGTGTGGCCCAATGTTGTGCCTATATTGAAACCGTAACATTATTACTTAATAATACAACTAAGTTTGAATTGTTTTTAATGTTATGGGACTGTGCCAAAGTAATTTTTATCTGACTTAAACCTACCCAACTCTCTTTAGATGGCGAATCAGAAGAAACAAGGATAGTTGGGCCAAAGATTTCTTTGTGTTTGAATAAAATGGGAACATCCTGTGTCTGATTTGCCAGGAATACAACGTTAAGCGGAATTATACTACAAAAGATGCAACTGAATTTGACAACCTGGTTGGCCAGATTAGGATTGATCGGGTGAACTCACTGAAGCAGAGCATGATCGGGCAACAATCTTTCTTCAAAGCTGCCAGGCAAAATTCTGAGGCAGCAACCAAGATAATTTTCTTGATATCCAAGGCCATAGCTAGGAGAGGGAAACCATTGTCCGATGGAGAATTTGTCAAAGATTGTTTGGGAACATTTACTTCTGTGGCATTCCCTGACAAACAAGCGATGGTGGAGAAATTCAGTCTCTCACATCAGACAATTGCTAGATGGGTAGATGACCTATCATCAAACATTGCAGACACACTGATGAAATGACTGAGTGCCTGTCAGTTTTACAGCTTGGGGGTGGATGAAATCACAGATGTGAGTGATACCACCCAATTGGCGATCTAGTAATTTTAACTGTGCTGAATGCTTGTTTAAGACGTAATAAAATGCACAGGGCAGGAGAATTGCCAATCTTGGCCCCATCGTATTTGGAGCTAATTATCCCAGCTCTAACATAAAACCCACTGTGGCCACTGTTTGGCTTTTGTTTACTTCTGTTTCTCTTTTGATTGTGTGGTTTAACATGTTCAGGAAAGGCTTATAATGCAATAAAAAAAGTTCTACATACTTTAAGATTGTGCTCACATTGCGTTTCTTCAATTAGGTTCACCTTGGGGTGATCGCTTTTCCACATTTTATCTGTTGAATTGGAGTATGCTTCTTTCATTAACACAGAAGTAATGAATGTGTATTACGGAGATAAACTGGCATATGTATTTGGCACACTACACAGGCAGCATCAATCATTAATACAGAAATAATAAATGTGTATTACAGAGATAGGCTGGCATATGTATTGGGCACACTGCACATGCACAGGCAGCATCAGTCATGCTTTGTACAGGACAATGGTGGCCTACATTGGGAACAGCCAGCATAAACATGTTGCTACAGAGGCATATTTTAGGCACAACCAGCATGAAAATGCGTTTTCATGATGTACAATAGGCAACACAGGCTGGTCATGTCCAACCTGTTTCTGGTATGGCAATTTAGTAGAAGAATACACAATCAAATTTGCTATATAGGTTTCTTACTCTTGGTGGGGTAATCCAATTGTGATATTGTTCAAGACCTAAACATTTTTTTATGATTAGATACTTTTCAAATGTGACCTTCCTCTCACTGCTGTGCCATGTGTCTGTCAGTACAAAAAGAAGGTCTTGATCATTCTTGAGTCTTCAGATCTCAGTGACTCTGGTTTGTCCCAAATGTAGCCTAGACCAATCTTAGAAAGAACTTTTCTAACATGAAGGAACCAGGCCCCTGGTTTAAGATGTTTATTTGCTAAGAAAACCTGCATAGACCCCTTGTAATCTTTCAATTCTATCCTCGTCCATAACTTAACACATAGCATGAATGTTTTCAATTGTTCATGATAATCAATTCCTGAATGTCCTATTTCTATTTTAACTGCTACGTCTAAAGTGCTTATGGGTAGACCTAAATGTTCTAGTTTTCATGTTGGTAATGTTGCAATGCTCCCAAAGTTCTGCTGCATTAAGTACTGCTGCTGGAGAATGGGTGGTATATACTTCTAACGCTGGTTAAATTATATTTTATCCAAGCTTTTTAGAAAAACTCCGAAGTGCCCCACTACATCTATTCATAATAAGGGTACTCATCTGTAGTTGGGAATACCATTTCCCCATGCGGATAAAAATTACACCTAAAGAATCATAACATTCAAGATTTTCTATTTTTACTCCATTTAGGTCCAAATCTACACAGGGGCAGCTTTTTTTGCAGCAAGTCATGATATTTGTCTTAGCTGCATTTATTACTTAGTTATTTTTGTTGCATTATTGTAGAGTCTGTCGGGTAGCATGCAATGTTTTAGCTAGGTCATTTGTAAACAAGGTAAATACATACAGAGCCAGGGCACAGCCTTGTCTGACCCTTTTCATAACCTTAAAAGGCTTTGTCTGATCCCCTGCTCGCCCCATCACACAGTTGTAATATTGTTGGCATAAAGTGCCTTGATGCTCTTCATCATCTAAGGAGGAAGATCAAAGATATGAGAGGCCTCCCCTAAGAGACTGTAGTCAAAATTATCAAAGGCTGACTTTAGATCGATGAAGGCTAATTATAATGGCATACATTTTTTGCACTGTATATTTGTGTATAATCAGTGAGAGTCTAAATGCCTGTTCCGTTGTTCCTATGCTGTTGCGAACGCCAGACTTCATGTGATGAAGACGATGCTGATGTTAAATAAATAGCAGCAAATGGTTTGCCAAAACTTTGGCATATACCTTTCCTAAGGAATCAAGAAAGAAGATTGGTCTAAAATTCGACGGGTCATTGCTGTCTCCTTTTTCAACAAGCATCAGCAATGCCAACAGTTTGGGCTTTTTCTTTTTCTCACGCAAAATATAGAACCCACTGGATATTCAAGCTTTGCCAATTTCCCAAGTCACAGCCAGCCATAGACACACACACAACGCCCGTCTATGGCTCTGCAGCCTGAGCACCTTAATAACCTGCAAACATATTTCTTTTATCAGCAGCAGTTAGAACATTTCCAACTGAAAGACCTCATAGAGTGTCCGTTACCTTGCTAATCTATGATGAAGTGATCAACACAAACCACCCTTTTAAAGATTTGTATATGTCCATAATTTCTACTAGCCTAGCATGCACACAAAAAAGTAGCTTTATGTAACTAATCAAATGTACTCGACATCTTGAATAACAACACGTTGGAGGTTGAGCTTATTACACAATTTATTTTATTGCATGTCTTAAATCATTGAAGACACAGTGGGATTAAATAAAGGTGGCATGTTCTTACATTCCTGCACTCATAGAATGAAATTCAAGATGTGAAAATTGAAGCCACTGCAATGAAAGCGCTGTTTCAGCTCCAGGCAGAAGGGCACGCCTATCGACTGTGGGAAAAATGGGGGACGGGCAGGGACACAGCCCATAGGAGGGACAGAGGAATATGAATGCAGCAAATACTGGGGCGTATGGGCAAGGAAGGCCAAAGCATAGGTAAGCTCATCCCACCAGATACCATAGATAGACCTTGCACAGCAAGCCAGATTGAACGCACAGTGAACACGCCATAGCTGAGGGGTGGGGGGAACTGAACTCTGGCAGCTCATCTCCAGTAGACCACCATTGCTGGTAACAGCACAGGATGATACAATAAAGGTTGGTGAGCCAGTCCCACAGTAACTCGTGGCATCTGGGGAAATTGTCCTTTTCCAGGGAGGTCCTTGCATAAAACCAAAGGTAGTTTCAAAACACTCTTTTGATGGTAGGGATGGGAACAAGGATGTGGAATGATGGGGAGCTCTGAGAACAGCCAATCAGATGGTATGTTTTAGTGTCCCTGAAAAGCCACAAATATACAAGTATGTCCACAGCTATGTTTACGAGGATTCTCGTGAAGCTTGTGCTGTGTGAATGTTTCCCTTCCCAAAAGATTGAGGTGTCTCGTGTTTCTTCCTTTTTTGGTGCTGGCCAATGGCAGATGAATAAAGATCTGCAGGTCAGCACAATCATGTTAATACTAATTGCAAATAGTTTGCGGGGTCGAGCGGGAGGAAATGTAGCACCACATGAGGGGGGATCAGCCCGGGAGCAGGTAAGTCTCTTTTGCTCCAATCATGTGCAACTAGCATACGTTTAGCTATAGGGGCATGATGTATTCTAATCAGTCAGCTTTGTGAGAGTGGTGATCCCTTGGAGTTTTAAATGCAATGGTTTCTAACTGTACAGACATTGTATGAGATGTATAAAAGTATTGTTCGTAGTGAGCAACTTTGTTAGCTCTCATCAACCAGTTCTGTTCCACTGTGCTATTTGAGTTGAGCTTGCCCAGCTGTAATAAACAGTGTTACCTCTTTCCTTGTGTGTGCTTCTTCTTGGACTATTACTGGTAACTCATTGATGGCATGCTGTTTGAGGACCCTTATTACACCACAATGATATTCTCTTGGCTTAACAAGTTGCTATAATGATTTACACACTGGCATGTGGCTTTACTGTGCAATATGTATATTTAAGTAAACTCATGTTAGGCCTTAAAATCCCAAACTTAAATAGCTGTATAAAGTAAATCTTGGAAGGTTTGTAGTCACATTTGCAGAGTGGGATGAAATCCCTGCTTCACACTTTAGCCAAAATGTGTAATCCTGGTCATTATTAAATCCTACTCAGACTTTACTGCAATAATTGGAGTCCTGATTTCAAAGCCTGTGAACTTAATCGCCCTATTTGAAAAAACAACACCCTTGCGATGGGATTAATTCAATTAGTAGTAAGAAGATAGTGTACACTTGTTCTAGAATGTCACTATTGGTGTACTGGTCCTCCCTTCAGTCCCAATATTAGCAACCAGTCAGGCTGCTGCATTAGAATCTTTGGTACACTAACTGTGGCAGAGCCAACATTCATGTTCTCTCCTGTTGCTGCCAGTCACATAGATTCTTGGGCCATGCAGTGTACTACTCCACAGGAGAATGAGTGAAACTCTGATGTGTCCTTTTATGCAATTGTATTGCATTGTTTTATATCACTCCTGCTGCCATTTTCTCACTTTCCAGGAGCATCAGGATCTGCAAGCAGTGGGTGAGGTAGGTGTCTAATGCAATAGTGGGGGACCTGGGCAAGATTGCGTTGTTGCTATGTTGATCTCTGCAGTTCCGAAGATGCAGCTCTATGAGGTGTACATTTTAGATCATTTGTGAGCTGTCTTGTGCAATAGTTAATGTGCACTCCGGATTACTAAGACCTGTGTTTGTATGGTTTTTTGTGGGTCTTTCAAATTGGTGCTTAAGGAGTGTGGGGAGTTGTGTTGGTGTATCTTGTGTGGGTTAGATTGGTGTTTAGGGAAAGTAAGCACATATATGTCCATGCAGATGATGTATGTTCCGTTTTCTAACCTGTGTCTTGCCGCTGTACATGTTCTGTGCTTCAATGTATTTTCAGTTAGGATGGGAGGTACATTTTGAAGCAACTATTGTTACCATATCTTTCTCAAATCACGGGCAAACTCGATTTCAGTGATAGACCATGCAAGAGTGGGAATTTAAGGCTTTCAAAATGTGCTTTAAACAGAAACCGCACTGTGAAAATTGAAACCTTCATCTTCAGTTTGTTTTTGACAGCGACTCACCAGGCAGTCATGGACCAGCCAAGGGGTGGACCAAAGGCGCAGCTCCAAAGGGAATCAATGACCAGTGGAGAGTGACTTACCAGAACAGCCAAGGAACAGAGGATGATGACCAGTGTGACACCTAACCACAGAGCTTGAGGAGCCTGAGAAACTTAGAAAGAAAAAACAGGATTTTCAAACACAATAACGTTGTATTTATGTTTGCGGTAGCTTCAAAAGCTAACGCAAACATAAATCCAATGTTTTTAAAGCTGCGCTTTTATTTCTAAGTTTTCCGGGCTCCTCCAGCCCAGAAAACTTAGAAAAAAAAACGCAGCTAGTGCTTATTTAAAAAAAAATAAATAGCACTTACCGAGATGCAGCTGCAGCTTTTCTGCCTGTAGTCTCCGGTCTGCGTCCTCTGAGACCCGGCACCAATGAAGGAAAAGCCAACCAGTGGTAGCATTTGTTTACTACATCTGGCTGGCTTTTTCTTCATTAGTGTCGCAAAAGCAAAAGGGAGCACAGGCGGGCATCCATTTCACAAAATGGATGCCCCCATGTGCTTGCTTTTGTACATTTTGAGCTTCAATTGCTCAAAATTGTACATAGGGACTTTAAAAAAAAGTGCCAATCTATTTTTTTTTTATTATTGCCCATCTTTTTTTGCAATAAAAATGTTTGGCCGAACCATTCCTTTAAGGCCAGGTAGTACCATAATAACAGTGCCTGACAAATGCCTATCCCATGCCTATACAAAAACCAAATCTATTGTATTTGCCAATGTTTGGATTCAGTTGAAATGTCTGCATCACGCCTAGATAATTACACAATGTTCTAGCTGTTACATCTTATGGCCAGGGAGTGCCATTATAACAGTGCCTGGAAAATGCCTATCTGATGCATACACAAAAGCCAAATCTATTCTATTTGCCAATGTTTGGATTATTTTGAAGTGACTGCATCCAGATGAGTATTGGCAACTACCAAGTGTATTAAGTTTAAGGTACAGGTGTGCGATTGCTCAAAGTACTGAATTTCTGTTTTGCCCAATTACTCTTTCCACTTCCACCCTTTGCTGACGGGTACTGTGATTGTCGAAATGATTGGCTTTGCTTGTACTTGTGTTCTGATGCTCTGGCTAAGCCCTGAAGCTGTCTTCCTTACTGCAGAGCAGGATGTATTTACTGACAATATGAGTTGTTATTTCTTTTTAACTGCAAGTGTTGAGCATCTCACACAAATACATGTTCATAGCTGCCTGTACCATCAGCAGAGCTTTTTTAAGGTTATGTAGTGCACAATTTACCAAGCTTCTTGCAGCTTTTCCTCTGCCGGTACCGTAAGGTGTCTGTGCTGAGATGGCAGGTAATTGAAGTTTGTTTGTGCCGCAGCTCATGTTAGAGGGGAAAGGTCAAACCTGAACAGGGGAATGTGTTTTCGATTATTTAGTTATTGCGACTTTTTTATGGTATTAATTTAATACATGTATGGTTTGGATAGTTATATAACAAAGCAAAATATTTAACTATAATATACTAAATAAAAAAGTATATACAAATAAAAACCAAAGCTATCTCTAACCAGATGCAATTTAAATCGGTTCCATGTGATTTATAATGGACATTCAAGGTCCATGATGCCAATCCAAACACAATATTGCTTTGTTTGAGGTGGAGCAAATCCGGTAGTCATTAAAAGCACTGGCACAAAATGAGCCCATCCTCCACCCATTTCAAACTTTTAAATCTGGTTGTGTGTGACTGTCCCACACAACTTTAAAAAGATTGTTGCTCACCCGTACAGCAGGACATTTCGTTACAATCAAGGTATTAATCATGCAGGTTACCTGCGTGTCTAGTTCTTGAATTGTATTGATTTGATGGGAAAAGTGAGCACAGCAGGGTGTTGGAGAAGAAAGTGACTGCTTTGTCATTTGATTCTAGCAATAGTGTAGTAATAAAAATATCCCATTGTTTGCATAGTGCTTGCACACTGAGGCTTGAGGCTTCAAAGCACTGTAAGGGCACCACAACTGCCCGATGGAGATAGACATCCTGGTGCATTTGATTTTAATCTGTCAGGTGACAGAGCTACCTATGCCTTCCTTTCACTTTATAGACCACTGGGAGGGAGGAGAAGGAGGGGCGATGTCAACTGCACCAACACCTCCCAGCCAATAACTGGAGCCAAACAGGTGTGCATATATCTGTGTCTGTGTAACACATGAAGTGGGCTGAGCCACAGCAGGTTTATATGGTGCACAGCATACACTGATAAGTGTCTGGACATTCTTATGGAAGATTTGGCATTATTCACATCTCCCATAGCTTGAAGAAGAGTGAATCGAGGCGTGGCAGGAATTGGGGTGCTGTAGCACCCAATAATTCTGTACTTGGAGCAAAACGGAGTGAAGAGTGAGGGCATAGAGGGAGGCGTGACTCCCAACAATGTCTTATTGAAAGCAGGATATGGGACCCAGTTCAGGATTGCTGGGCTCAACCTCTCCCTAATGACTCATTATAGTTCAATTGTGGTCACTGTGCCAGCAAGGCAGAAGAGAGAGAGAGAGAGAATTGCACAATACATTAAAATGCTTCACCTTTCTGTGCAGAGAACTGAAAATAATGTGTCACTAATGCAATCTAAATAGTTTTAAAATATACATGTACATGTTTGTGACTTTTATGTATCCTATCCAGTTATCAAACAGAAATATAACAAAATCATAAACAAAATAAATAAATGTACATTAGCTGTTTACAAAAAGATTACACTCACATGCTTCAATGTATCATTTTATGTGGAAGATGCATGATATCTTTCCTCTTCAAAGATGGCCACTAGTTTTGGCTTGTTTCCAGAGAGGTTCCTTAGAGACTGCTGTCCACGACGGCTGCCTCCATGGAAGAGCTCAGAACTCAAAGATGTCCAGAGATGGGCAGGAATGGGTGGGATCAGCATGGCCAGCGGCAGGGAACAGGAGGGATTAATAACCAAACAACACCTAATACAATGTGTATCCCTCCTTAAATGTAATTGATGTGTGCCCCTTGCCAGAAGACCTTATTCCTATGTACACATGAATCACTATTTGAATGCAATAGTTTGGGCTGTTAATGGTTGCAAGCAACACCTAATAGCCCAAAATAAAAATTAGAACAATTACTGCCACATGCCATGTTGACGGGGATCACATTTGATGTTGATTGCATTGAATAATTTGGTACAGTTCTGAATGAAAAAGTCACTGACCTCAAATACAATACAATACAGTTCAGAGTACAAAGAGACCTGCTAAAGTGTACAATAAAAATTGCTAAACAATTAGAGTTTTCTGACCATACAAAGCCTCAATAATATGGATAAATCATCAATGAAACACACATCGACACAGGACAGAACATAATTCATAGCATCACTGACATGCCTAATATTATTGACATTAAACTGTCTCCTCAGTCATAAACGTCTAAGATCTAAAGAATGTTGACAAATAAATAAGAAATTAATTAGACGCTCATCCGCCCTACTTCCGCAGCTAACAAACGTTGTATTAAACAACTACATTATCCGGGCCCACAATGGTAAGACATTCAAACGCACCATTACAATGATAGGTCTCAGCACCATAGAGTGAATGACACTTAGCGAGAAATTCTCACAACAAATGCGACTAGCCCTCATCAAGTGGCATACGTTTTCCATACTATTTAATGCAAAGTCAAATTCTCTCCTTCTGGCTTTCGTAGACAGTTGTAATTTTGTAATCCAGCCACCCCTTAATTCATCAAAGGCAATTCCGCATTTTGTTCTGTACAAGATGGAACTCCTCTTATATCAGGGGTAAATAACATAGGTTTCCGCATTTGCTGGTTCTTCCCTTGCATTTGCAATATTCGGTTCATCACTGGGATAGAATGTAGTTTATGAAAAATACACTAAAACCCTACATTCAGCTTGAACACCAATATTTGGAACCCCGGACACCAGCGCAAAGGGCGATACCGGACTGCTGGACAACATGCCCAGCAGCTTTCTCAGGCAAATGTATAAAATGAGATTGAAAAAAGTTCAACTCACACCTCCCCAGATCTCACTGCCATACAATATGGCAGAATTAATATGGCAGCACCAGAATACATTTATCAAATCGAAACCCACCACATTTTTCATAAAATCTCCTGATCCTTCCCAGACTTGTCCTTAAGCGATTTTCTACTGATGCTAAGTGTGCAAACCACAAGCACTTGTTTGAGAACGTGACACCCAACTAGCCATATAAATCAGTCACAGTTAACTTAACTTTGTCTATAAACCAATTATAGGTGTTTTCTTTGTTTTTTTTTTAACCAAAGATACGGTCTTGGTTTTCTTCAGTTTTCATTTTAGACCATTGTCTTTAAATAATCTGATGCAGATTTAAGACTACTGGTAAATCCCTTTGTGGTCAGATGTAATAATATAGCATCATCTGCATAAAGAAGAGTCGGGTAGATTACCCCATTCAGAGAGGGAGGAAAAAGGCCTGGCAGATAAGGGGTAGATATAAAATGTGATAAAAAGATAATAAACAAAAGCAAAGCCAGTGGACAACCCTGGTGCACACCTTTATTGATAGAGAACACATTAGTAGGACCACCTCTGGGAATGCAGTAAAAAGATCTTCTTTTGCTCTTTCCCAGTCATGGTCAAACCATGTGTTTGCCTTATTTGCTTTAGTGAAGCCAGACCCATATATGGTTTGCTCAACATCTTCTCTCAGGAAATCAATTGATAAGGGACCAATCACCTCATGGAGATCCAGTCTAAGTTCTACACAATTTACCAATTTCCATTTCAGGCAAAGGCCATTGATTGTTCTAGTAACACCAAATACAGTAAGATCTTTACAGTGTCCTTGTACTTCATAGTTTTAGTTAATACCTAGTAATAACCAGCGCATTATGGTCATTCTGAAACAGCTCTACAACTGTCAAGGCTCTGAACAACTTCGAATGAACTATGTTAATTAAACAATAATCAAGGAGACTAGTGGTGTTTAAGGTGGCACTTGGTTGGCTTGGCTGGGATATCCCCTGTGATACGACATGCCGTGCTCTAATACCTCTATTAGGAAAAATAGTAGCTATTTCTAAGGCATTCCCATATTGGGTTTTTGCAAAAGACAGCAGAGTCCTCGGAAATTAATTGTATTTAAAAAACCCTTATTACATTCTGGTTTCTGCCCCGCAGACTCTGTTAGATCAACTCATGTCACACATTTCCTCACTTTTGCTCATCACAACGAAATTTGATCTCTTCCTGTTAATTAGGCATTTTCTGCAGCTTTCGATGTTGTTTGTCATTCTCTACTTTACTCATTTGTGTTTACTCTTGGAATCTCTGGCTCTGTTATTTATTCACTTTTTCATTCTATCGCTCCAATTGTTCCTATTCTGTATCTTGGGTTGGTGATTCCTCCTCTCTTCTATCATTATACTATGGTGTGCGGCATCGCTCAGTCCCTGGTTCCCTTCTATTTTTCTCTACCAACTACTTCTCTTGTATCTATTATTTCTTCCTCTGGTTGAAGCTATCACTTCTAAACAGACAAGTCCTCAAACTTGTTTTACTTTTTCCGTTTTCTGACAATTGTTATACCAAAATCTCTGCCAGTCTAATATTTAATCAGGGATGGTCTCACACTCATTACACAAACAAAAGAGGTGATGGCTGGAAGGTTTAGCATTAATTATAACTACTGGCCTTACCCTGGGAAACCGATAGACCATTGCTCTTCAGCCTGCCAAACCATTATACAAAGGGGAAAGACAATTAGCAAAACAGGGTTAGTCCCACCAAATTCTCAACCTTCCATCCAGCTCCTCTTTTGTTGTGCTCTCCCACTCATTGTATCATAATTAACCTAAAACAGATATCCTCTTTCTTTTTTCATGCCCTTTATCCTTATACTGTCTCCCATCTTAGCAAATGCCCCAATTTTTCAAACCTGCTTGACTTCTGCTTGCAAGCGTGGCATTATGTCTAACGTCTCACTATCATTCTCTACACCCATAACTTCATCTGCCCACACCTTTTGGTTCCAACTCTACAACATTTGAAAAATCCATTGTTCCCTCATGTTTAAGCGACTAAAGTATTTATTCTGGCCTTTACATTCTCTCACCTTGACTATTACTCTTCCTGCTTGCGTGGCCTGGTGCTCATGGAGTGAGGAGGCTAAAACCTCGAGCTCCGGCCGAGCCCGTAATCCGATCCTGTACAGCGAGCCCTACGATCACCGGTGCCGAAATCAAGCTGACCCAGTTGAAGCCTGGACGAATCTCCCTCCTTTCCTGCTTTGTCCGACGAAAATCAGAACTCTGGGACCGAGTGTGAAGCCTCGGCTCGGCGTCCCCCCCGGCCTCGGGCGAGGCACACAAGATGGCGGCTACGACGGCCTGACAGGACGGGACCGTGAGCAGCGAAGGCGGCGCAGCAACAGCAGCGGTGGCCAACTGGGACCCTGCCTTAACCGTCACCCGGAGGAGATCAGCGGGGCGGAGAAAGTGCTGGGCCGGCGCTGCGAGACCCAGCGCAGACCCCTTGGAGCCATCGTTGGCGGCGGCTCGAGGACCGAGGTGCCGAGTGCGGTGTGTCCGCGGGCGACCAGGGAGAGGCAGCAATCTGCACCTGGGCGGCCTCGGGGGAGAGACCGCCACCAGCATTCCGGACCATCCAGGTCGCACGACAGCGGGCGGGAGCCCCTCTGCAAAACTTGTGGTGGGAGCCATCCAGAGAGTCGGAGGAGGCCTGGGGCCTGGGGGACGCGTTGGAGGTGGAGCCGCCTTGGGTGACTTTGGGCGGTGGCTGCCGCGACGTGGGAGCGCACACCAAGAATCGGTGATAACCTGCTGAACTGAGGGCCTATCCAGGTGTGGCCCAACCCGCTGGGCTCAGACAGCCTGGACCCGGAAAACTGCCCCCCCTGCCCCACGAGGGCCCAGGGCTAATTGGCACACTGGGACAATAGGCGCTAAGCGCCCTCCACCATCGGCACCACCTGCCCGGCCCCACTGGGACACCACCTCTGCCCACCACGAACGCAGGCCCTGCACCTCCGGGGCGGATAAGTCCCCGAGACCTCACACCTATCAGGGGCCTCCTGGCCACAGGACCGAGGCAATCCAAGGCAAGGCTCTCCCGAGGACCGTAGTACGCTTCACACGCTTGTGCCGGACGCGGCCCTGGAGGGGCCTACACAACAACCCAGCTTGAAGAGGCGAAACAGCAGCCCGCACCAAGCAGAAGGCCCAAGCAACACCACAATGTCCACCCTGAGAAACAAGGCCAAAACTGCCACGATGGACCCCTTCCTCACGACCAAGGCCCACCCCGTCGCCCAATCCACCCCAAAAGGTGCGACGCAGCAGGCCATCCAGGGGGAAAGCCCTAAAGACAGTCAGGTACTGGAAGCAATAGCGGCCTTAAGGGAGTTTATAAACACTAAGATAGGAGAAGTAAAGGCCGACATACAGCTTATACGCCAAGACGCCCGCAACCTGACAGAGCGTGTTACCAATATAGAAACCACCCAGAAGGAAACGGTGGAAGACACGAAAGATCTTAAAGCTGAGGTGGCCGACCTAAGGAGGAAGGTGGGCATCCTGGAGGCCAGGTCGGAGGAGGCGGAAGGACGCGCCAGGCGCAACAACATCAGAATCCTTGGTGTCCCTGAGGGGACAGAGACTTCCGACCCGACTGCATATGTGGAATCCTTAATTCAGCAGGAAATTGGGGCGGAGAAGCTCTCACAGGGCTTTGCCATAGAGAGAGCCCACAGATCACTCCAGAAGAAGCCTCCCCCAGGTTCCTACCCCCGACCCATCATCGCGAAGGTCCTTAACTTCCGAGATAGGGAAGTGATCCTGAGATTCTCGAGAGAGGGTGGGGTGATAGACAGAAGTAACTCCAAAATGACCATATACCCGGACTATAAGCAAGCGGTACAGAGGGCAAGGAACTCCTTCATCCCGATAAAGGCCAGACTGAGGCAGTTAAACTTGAAGTACATGCTGCTGTATCCGTCCAGGCTAAAAGTGATCCACAAAGGAAGAGCGATATTCCTTGAAACTCCAGACGTGGCCACCATGTGGATGGAACACAACAATCTGGCTGAGGTTCCCGAAGAGTTCACCGCCGAGAACTGCGCTGTAGCCCGCAAAGCAAGATAACTTGGCGCCTGAGCCCATTTCTCCTGACGCGCACACTGGACTTTACCGTAGAATGGTACAACAAGCACGCTGGAACACCATTACAACATGAGATAGCAATAAGATTACGTGGCCCGCCGGGCCTCCCACACATGAGCACGCAATGGCAACCCCCGAAAGACCAGTGCAGGCCTGTTGCCAGCACAACCCTGCTCGCGCCGGAAACCCTGAGGGGGCCAGATTGCGCGAGAGCACCTGAGCACTGCACCTCACTGGCAGGCGCTGGGTGCACCAGTTACAGTTGTTATTTTTCATGTGTTACCGTTGAGACCGTCCTTCTCCCCAGAACCACCCAAGAAATCAATGAGCATTCGACACCGAGAGATGAAGCTGGCCGATCCGCAAATACAGAACAAGAAATGATGCATAGTAGCACGAGATCTTGTGGCGGAGAGACGAGGGGCCACCCACGGCAACAACCGCATCCAAGCGATGGCGCCACAACTTAACATAATCACATGGAATGTCAGGGGGATGGGATCCTACGTAAGGAGCAACCATGTTCACTCATACCTGAGGCGCAAGAAGGTGTCGATTGCGCTCCTCTAGGAAACACACCTCCTGGCAGACACCACACACAAACTGGCAGTCTACTGGGGGGGCCAAGGCAGTGACGCATCTTACTCCAAATTCGCATGGGGCGTGTATACATGGGTGAGTCCAGACACACCATTCCATCAAATGGGAACAGAAGTGGATAGGGACGGAAGATACGTAGTGGGGTGGGGCATGATAGAGAACAGAAGGATATGCATTGTAAATTCATACTTCCAGACCAGCACGGCTTGCCGTCCCATCTGAAACAGTTATGCGCCAGAATTGCGCACCACAGAAATGACACCTTCCTATGGGGGGGAGACTTGAACTGTGTTATGAATGAAGAATTGGACAGGTCTAGGACGCCACGAGCTACCAACAATTCCGCTTCGAGGGCACTTTGCAAAGCAGTGGAAGACCTGGCGCTGGTCGACATGTGGAGAGACCTACATCCAGCCGATAGATCCTACTCATACTACTCATCTCCACATGGCCTCCACACCAGGATAGACCACTTTTTCATCAACAGCGAACTACTCCCACAGGTGCACTCCGTAGACTACTTGGGCAGGTCGATCTCGGATCACTCCCCTCTGCTTATGCAACTAAATCTGAGAGGCCCGAGGCCCCCATCCCGATGTGGCGTATGCCTACGGAAACTCTGGCGGACCCTTCCTTCAAGGACACCCTAGGGGAAAGACTGGAAGAATACGTGAGGCTCAACAGGGGGTCGGTCGAGAAGTGGAGCACGCTCTGGGAGGCAATGAAGGTAGTAACCAGAGGCGAAGTGATAGCAGAAGCTGGCGGAATTAGGAGGCAACTAAAAAGGGAACTTGAGACCAAGGAAGAGGAGATTAGACGACTGGAAAACAGTCCGACCCCAACCAGCGAGAAGGAATCCAAGCTGGCAGAAATCAGGGACGGCTGCCGACTCGCCTGGGAGAGGCTATCCAAATTTGACTTCTCCACACGCACTGTAAAGGCACACAAGGAGGCGGACAAACCGGGCAGGATATTGGCTTGGCTGTGCAAGAAGGAGCACCCAAAGCAGGCTTCCAAGGAAATTAAGGATGAACACGGTGCAACTCAGAGGACACAACAGGCAATTAACAATGTCTTCTCAAACTTCTACGCCAAGCTCTATGCTCACGATGAACAGGTCCCCATAGAAGACATTCGGGACACCCTGGCTGAAGTTGGCCTCCCCAAACTGAGTACGGAGCAACGAGAGATGCTGGGAGAAGCTATCACGACGGAGGACATCTCGGAGGCAATCAGGTCCCTCTCCTCAAGTAAGATTCCTGGAACAGATGGCATTACACCAGAATTTTATAAAGCCTATGAGGAGATCTTAGCCCCGATGCTCCATGGAGTATACGAAGAGGCATACGAGACAGGCATACTACCTGGCACCATGAGAGAGACGCTTATAATTCCAATGCTTCAACCTGGTAAACCCGTCGACGAATGCGACTCATATCCCCCTTTGGCAATGCTGAATTATGACAGCAAAATCTTAACAACCATACTGGCGAAAAGGCTGTCCAAGGTGATAGGGTCTATAATACACGAGGACCAAAACGGCTTTGTCCCGGGACGTAACACCACAGCCAACCTGAGAAGGCTCCAACACGTTATAGCTCAAACCGCAGGGAGTAAGGAAGAACTGTCAGTACTCTCGTTGGACGCCATAAAGGCATTTGACTCAATATTCTGGGAATGGCTGATTGAGACTCTGAGGGAGTTTGGGCCCGGCGAGCATTTCATCCGATGGGTCAGGGTGCTCTACAATACTCCAGTGGCGAGGGTAAAGACAGGGGGCGTGGTGTCAAAATCCTGGGATATTCAAAGAGGAACGAGGCAAGGATGCCCATTGTCGCCAATGTTGTACGTCCTTGGCCTAGAGCCAGTAGCGATCTATTTCAGGAAGCAGCTTTTCGATGCAGGGATCAGAACGGGTGAGACGGATAACATCATCTTGTTGTACGCCAACAATGTCCTCTTATACCTGCACAACCCCCGAATGAACGCACCAATAGCATTAGACATCCTAGACAACTTTGCGAAATACTCCGGGATCAGGTTTAGCAGGCAGAAATCATGCTCCTTTCCTCTGGCCGGACTTCTAGGGAAGGAAATGGAAGAACTACCTGAGATTGGGATTCAGTGGCAGATGGAAGCGTTCTGCTACCTAGGACTCACCATCATGCACACGCCTGCTTCCACACACGAAAGCAACACGGATGTAGCAATGCGAGGGGTGCGCAAATCCACCAAATTCTGGTCCAGACTTCCACTCTCCGTGATGGGCAGAGCGGCTATCACTAAAATGATAATACTACCGAGATTCTTGTACTATTTCACCAACATAACGTACTACATTCCTCCCCCCTTCTTCAGGAAATTGGAATCCCTACTCAGAGATTTCCTATGGGGCCCGGCTAGACACAGACTTTCGCTGAATACCCTCACACTTCCATATAGGGAGGGTGGAATCCAACTCCCCGATTTCCAGAAATACTACCTCGCAGCACAACTGACACACGTCGTCAAGTGGTTGTCCGATGAACCAACAGCTGAGACAGGTCTCCTTCGCCAACTGATAGCACCAATGTACCCCAAAGAAGTAATATGGAACTCACAGGTAGGGCCTCCCGATCCGCCCGTGCTGGTAAAGCTGGGGAGACAAGTCTGGAACAAGGTCTGCTCATCGCTCGGCCCGAGCCCACCATATATGCCCGAAATCCCCTTGCTCGCTGGTGTCTGCAAGACACCCACCGACCTACCGGCAATGAGGAAATGGGAGAATTCTGGCCTTTACACGTGGGGGCACATGTTTGTGGACGGAATATTCCGGGACTTCGACTCATTATAGACGGAAGAAGGGCTTGCCGCTGGCCAATTTTTATGGTATCAGAGGGTCTAATATGCTGCTAAGAAGACCTGGAGCACATGGCTCGAGGAACCGGAAACACACCCTCTTGTGCAGGAGATGCACAACTTGAGCGATGGCTGGAAACCTACGTCGAGACTATACACCCAACTAAATGATAGACACAACCCGAGGAGTGAGCGCCTTAAAGAAAGGTGGGAGGCTGATATGGAGACTAATATCACAAAGAATGAGTGGGACAGGGCCCTGATGTACCCGAAGGAAGTGTCCCGCAATGCCAGGTTCAGGCTCATCCAGCTGAATGTCCTCTATAGGACCTAAATGACCCCACACAGGGTATCCACATTCAGTGATAAAACCCCACCAGTGTGCCCGTGGTGCACCAGCGAGCATGCAGACCTAATCCACATGTTCTGGACCTGCCCCAGAACTAAGAAACTCTGGTTCGCTGTCGAAAGGACTTGCAGGGGGGCTGGAGTGGAAAGGTACGAGTGGACGCCCAAGGAGTGCCTCCTGGGCACGTATCCCAGACTGAGCAAAATTAAGCACATAGTGAAATTAATGGACATGGCTTGCATTCTAACGAAGAGAACGATAGCAATGGCTTGGAAATCTCCTGGAGGCCCCAGATATGAACCCTGTATCAGGGAAATGGAGAGATGGACCAGCGCTGAAACCAGGGCCTGGGAGGAAGGGAATAACCGGGGAGGCGAGGATGTGAGTGCAACACTGGAATCCTGGAAGGCCCTCCTGAGAGACATGATCTTCTCGACGAACTTCAAGCCCCCCTGAGCAGACCCATTGTCATGGACAGTTGCCATGGAAAAGATCTGAGAACTACACCCACACTTACCCCGGCACTGTGACCCTTCGGGACAGCCAAGTGGTGTCTGGAACGTGGTCCGGAGTGGGGCTAGCAAGTAACCCTATGGTGGTGGGAGACGGGACGGCCAAGTTAATGTTTGTTTGTTCACTGTTATTGTTTTGTAATGTTTATCGGACAAATCCTGTAACAATCTGTCATGATGCCTACCCCCGGAGTACCAGGCCAGGCCCAACACCCCCGGGAGCAGGCATCATGCCCCCGGGTAAAAGCCCAGCGGCCCCTTATAGGGGCTCTTTGGACTCTGTCCTGGCGCCGTTGGTGCCAGGCTCATGTTGGACATCAGTCCTGGCGCCATAGGTGCCAGGCTCATAAAGGAAGGTGTTTTGTGCACTTACCTGATGCAGACCATGCTGCAAGATTCCCTGAGACCTGAAAGGGACTATTTTTTCATTGGGACTATTTTGCCACTCGGGCGTGGCCAGGGAAGGATACTTACCTGGAACTACTTTGGGGGCTATTTAAGCCACGCCCAGACAGTAGCTCACGCTTCGCGTTCTTCTGCATCCAAGCAGCTGAACGCTCACCGTGTCTGCTCCTGCATCTGGTCTCCAGCCACGCCCGCCTCGATCCTGGAACACCTGTAAGGAAAGAAGAGAAGAGAAAGGTGAAAACCAAGAATTTTATCAAACTTCTTACCTGCATCCGGAACCTTCACGCCAGCGTTCCTGAGAAAAGACTTTCATTTAAAAGCACCGCGTTGCTCGCTGTAGCGCCGCGCTTCACTCACCTGTCCTCGGGAGTTCTTCTGGCTCCACCGCGACTGTCTGCACCGGTCGCCACATCTCTGCGCCTAGAGGAGAGAAGAAGAGACAAAAGGTGAGCAGAAGAAGCCACAGTAACCCAGACTAGACCAGCGCCTCCGTGGGAGTCAGGTGAGCGTTACAGAACGCAAAGCCTTCCTACAAATTCCCACCCAGGCGCTATGGAAACTTCTGAGACTGATCAGTTGGCCCAACTACTGGGGGAATTACGGGCCGAAGTACACGCCGCTCGTCAAGAGACTAATGCTCTCAGGAGGGAAGTGATTGTATCAAAGGAAAGAACTGATGACCTGGCTAGACAGTTTTTGCAAGGTCAAGCTGGACACACTCCTCTACCCGGTTCTGGGGGGAACCCCGCTCCTGTGGTTCCAGTAACCCTGTGCAGATTAATCTACCTGGAAACATGCCGCTGGCCCCACCCGAACGCTTTGCTGGGGACCCCAAACGATTCGCCGTATTCATGAATCAGTGTCGTTTGCACTTCCTATGCAGACCTGGGGCCTTCCCTAATGACCAGACCAAGGTAGCCTTTGTATTGTCATATCTCAGCGGCTGTGCTGCCGATTGGTCAGTTCCACTGGTTACTCAAGATGACCCGATTCTCCGTGATTTTCAAGGATTTCAAGCAAGCATGGAAAGGTTATTTGCTCGACACTCTCAGGGGCAGGCTCTGGATGACGAACTCCTATCCCTGCGACAGGGCAATCAGGACCTCCTATCCTACATTGCAACCTTTAGTAGACTAATTGTGGAAACTGGGTGGCCAGAGGATAAAGGAATCACGGTATTTTATCGAGGTCTACGCGGAGAACTTAAAGATGTCCTCGCCCAAGTTGTAAATCCGCCCCAAGAATGCACAGAATATATAGACTTAGTGGTCCAATTGGATCACAGACTTCAAAACAGAAAAGCAGATCGGTCCAAGTTTGAGACCCGGGTGTTGGTCAAGATCCACGCTAACCCCAAGGGTGCTGATGTTTCTGAGCCTATGCAAATCGGAGGGGTTAAAGGACCTTTAACTCAAAAAGAACGTGAAAGAAGACGGCAGATGCAATTATGTCTTTATTGTGGGTCCTCTGGACACTTTCTACGAGATTGCCCGGCAAAACCGCCCAAGAAGGTGGTAGGAGCCGCTGATAAAAACCATGAAGACTCTGTTTCGGGAAACGGCCACGCCCGACAAGCATAGGGGTCCGCTTGCCGAGCTTGAAAACTAACTCTCAGACCTTGCATTTCTTTGTGCCAATGGTCCTCGTAGATCCGGAACAGCCTAAGCGGTTGCATGCAATAAAGGCATTCATCGATAGTGGGGCTATAGGAAATTATGTGGATCGTGAATTGGTCTCTAGGATTAACCTCCCTCTGCGTCCTAAAACCAGCAAAGATGTCATCACCACAGTCGATGGAACCGAAATTGCCTCTTGACCGGTAACACATTCCACTGCTGAGGTGACACTTATAGGTCCGGACGTCCATTGGGAGGCAGTTGTGTTTGATGTAATCAACGCTCCACAGTTTCAGGTTATTCTCGGAATCCCTTGGTTAGAGACACATAATCCTCGAATTGATTGGCGAGCGAAAAGAATAACCTTCCCGGATTGTGCACAAACCTGCTACCCAGAAAATCTGAAGATTAGTCTAGCGTCTGTAACTTCTGTCTCCATGCAACTACCTCCAGAATACCAAGACTTTCAGGACGTCTTCCAAAAGGAACAGGCCAACACGTTACCTCCCCACAGATCGTACGATTGCCAAATCGAGCTGGTGCCCGGTGCACAACCCCCTTGTAGCAGGATTTATGCCCTTACTGAACCTGAGAATCTGCATTTGAGACAATATTTAGATCAATACCTAGCCAATGGTTTCATTCGCCCGTCAAAGTCTCCGGCATCCTCGGCTTTGTTCTTCGTGCCCAAAAAAGAAGGTGACCTTAGAACTTGTATCGACTACCATGCATTGAACCAGATAACAGTTAAAAACCGTTACCCTCTGCCTCTGATCCCTGAACTCCTTGACCAGGTGAAGGACGCTTGCGTATACACCAAGTTAGATCTCCGGGGGGCTTATCATCTGGTGCGAGTAAAAGAAGGCGACGAATGGAAAACGGCCTTCCGTACAAAATATGAATTATTCGAATACCAGGTGATGCCTTTCGGGTTGTGCAACGCGCCTGCTGCCTTCCAATTCTTCATGAACGATGTCCTTCGGGAACTCATCGATGTTTGTGTTGTCGTATATATCGATGACATTCTTGTGTGCTCCTCTTCGGAATCTGATCACAGAAAGCATGTCAGGGCCGTCCTTGAGAAATTGCGCCAGCACAAACTGTTTGCAAAGCTGGAAAAGTGCGTTTTCCATACCACCGAGGTTGAGTTTCTTGGATTCATCCTGACACCTAAAGGGGTCCGAATGGACTCACGAAAAGTGGATGCCATCCTCAAATGGCCATCACCTAGTTCGGTGAAAGGTGTCCAAAGCATGCTTGGTTTTGCTAATTTTTATCGCAGATTTATCCCGGAATTTTCACGTGTGGTACAACCCATCACTGCACTCTTGCGAAAAATAAACACTTCGAATGGACCGAGGAAGCCGAACAGGCCTTTCAGGAATTGAAAGCTAAATTCACGTCCGCACCTATTTTGAAGCACCCGCGTCCCGATCTCCCATATATAGTCGAAACCGACGCGTCCAGATTAGCCATGGGAGCTGTCCTGTCTCAGAGAGACCCTGAAACCAACCAACTGCACCCCGTAGCATTTTGGTCCAGAAAGTTTTCGCCGCCTGAGGTAAATTATGCAATCACCGACAAGGAATTATTAGCCATTAAGTCCGCCTTTAAGGCTTGGCGGCATTATCTTCTTGGCGCCAGGCATACCATCACCGTGATCACTGATCACCGAAACTTACAATATTTAAAAACTGCCAAGGCTCAATTGTCACGTCAGCTCCGATGGGCTTTGTTCTTTGCTGAGTTCGATTTTGTAATCACTTACCGCCCCGGCTGTAAGAATGGCAAAGCGGACGCGCTATCTCGAATAGGAATGGGAGAAATAGACACAAACTCAGAACCTGTGCCGATAATTCCCGAACAAAGAATTTTGGGGATAACCTCTTTACAAACCCTTGAAGACATTCAAGTACGGGTAAAACAACTCCTGGACTCTACAGCCTTGCAGGATTGGATCCAAAGGGGGTCTTACTTTTCGGTCAACGATGGCCTACCTTACTTCCAAGGACGCTTATTTCTGCCAGAAAAAGAATTGCAAGAACTGGTTATTTCCCGTCATCATGATACCCTGATGGAAGGACATCCTGGCATTGCCAAAACTGAGGAGAAAATTAAACGACTATTCTGCTGGCCTTCCTGGCAAAAGGATATTAAATCTTTTGTAATGTCCTGTGCAGTTTGCGCCCAAAACAAAGGCCAAAAGACAAAACCCGCCAGTCTTCTTCAGCCTTTAGACATTCCACCAGCACCTTGGCACACCTTGTCACTAGATTTTATCACGGACCTGCCCCCTTGTAATGGATACAATACTATTCTGGTTGTGGTGGATTTATTTTCCAAGATGGCCCATTTTATTCCGTTGAAAGGATTACCTTCAGCTTCTGTCCTAGCCAAGGAATTCCTCGAAAATATCATCCGTTTGCATGGATTCCCGTCCATACTAGTCTCCGACTGGGGAAGCCAATTTATTTCTCATTTTTGGAGAAAGTGTTGTCAACTGGCACAAATCGACGTAAGACTCTCAACCAGCCACCACCCACAGACCGATGGTCAGACGGAGAGAAGGAACCAGACCCTTGAACAATACCTACGATGTATGTTGCACCAATCGGAGGGTAATTGGAAGGATATTTTATGGGTGGCCGAATATGCATACAATAACTCTGTACACTCTGGAACTGGACAAAGCCCCTTTTATACCCTACATGGACATCACCCTCGTACTTC
Source organism: Ambystoma mexicanum (assembly GCF_040938575.1). Classification (NCBI taxonomy): domain Eukaryota; kingdom Metazoa; phylum Chordata; class Amphibia; order Caudata; family Ambystomatidae; genus Ambystoma; species Ambystoma mexicanum. Next base: position 134,910,913 of record NC_090932.1, read on the forward strand.
AGACCTGGAATCACCTCTGAGCCTTGAAATGCCCGCAGTGGACCATTTGCATTCCACGATAACTCAAGCCTTCAAGGATGCAACTGCACATTTGCAACAAGCGAAAGGGAAATACAAAAAGAATGCGGATCTGCATCGGAGTGAGGCGCCTCCATACCAAATAGGGGATCAAGTATGGTTGGCTACCAAACACTTATTGCTCAAGGGACCTCAAACTTTTAATCCAAGGTATTTGGGCCCTTACTCGATCAAAGCTATAATTAACCCAGTGGCAGTCAAGCTCGATCTACCAGCTAACATGCAGATTCACCCCGTTTTTCATGTGTCCGTTTTGAACCCAGTGCAACCAAGAACCAGATTAATAAAGCCACCAGAACCAATCCAGATAGATGGGGAGCCTGAATTCGAGGTGAAGAACATTTTGGATTCTAAGATCTCAAAATCAAAACTTTACTATCTAATTGATTGGAAAGGGTACGGGCCTCAGGAAAGGTCTTGGGAACCCAGCGACCACGTACATGCACCTCGGCTGGTAAAAAGGTTCCATCGGAATTTCCCAAACAAACCGAAACCTCCAGAGGGAACAACCTTGGGAGGGGCCTTGGGGGGGAGTGTCATGATGCCTACCCCTGGAGTACCAGGCCAGGCCCAGCACCCCCGGGAGCAGGCATCATGCCCCCGGGTAAAAGCCCAGTGGCCCCTTATAGGGGCTTTTTGGACTCTGTCCTGGCGCCATTGGTGCCAGGCTCATGTTGGACATCAGTCCTGGCGCCATAGGCGCCAGGCTCATAAAGGAAGGTGTTTTGTGCACTTACCTGATGCAGACTATGCTGCAAGATTCAGGCCTCCCTGAGACCTGAAAGAGACTATTTTTTCATTGGGACTATTTTGCCACTTGGGCGTGGCCAGGGAAGGATACTTACCTGGAACTACTTTGGGGGCTATTTAAGCCACGCCCAGGCAGTAGCTCACGCTTCGCGTTGTTCTGCATCCAAGCAGCTGAACTCTCACCGTGTCTGCTCCTGCATCTGGTCTCCAGCCACGCCCGTCTCGATCCTGGAACATCTGTAAGGAAAGAAGAGAAGAGAAAGGTGAAAACCAAGAATTTTATCAAACTTCTTACCTGCATCCGGAACCTTCACGCCAGCATTCCTGAGAAAAGACTTTCATTTAAAAGCACCTCATTGCTCGCTGCAGCGCCGCGCTTCACTCACCTGTCCTCGGGAGTTCTTCTGGCTCCACCGCGACTGTCTGCACCGGTCGCCACATCTCTGCGCCTAGGGGAGAGAAGAAGAGACAAAAGGTGAGCAGAAGGAACATATGAGGAAAGCCTAATTTTCCGCCATAACACTTACTGGTCTTCTGTTGGTGGACCATTCCTCATTTCGGGTCGGCGCCGCTTCGTTGGCAGGTACCACACCCCGGCCCCTATCGGGAAAGGTCAAAAGACATTACTGGAGGAATATAAAGACATTAAGAGGGATCGCCCCCATCGCTAACTCACCTGAGTTTACCATCGGCAATTCAATCCCTCAACGCATCGCCTTCATTCTGCACCTGAAATAAAGGACAGATCACAGGTTAGGTAGGCAACAGAAAAGGAGGCTCTACACTTGAACTTTTGTAATCTTCATACTTATGGCGTTCCACTGGGAAAAGTCAAGTGGATTTTGCCAGCGCCATTCTGAAAACCAGTGAAGTAACTGGACAAACACGCGCCCCTGCACCAGAAGCAGGATGGAGAGTTCATCCTTTCAAACCATAAGGTGAGCTTCAACCGGGGATTTCGGAGGAAGTTAGAGAAGAACGAAGAGGGGAAGGGGGGAGCAAGCACACTATTCTGCAGACTGTTAATCCCCTTTCTCATCTGCAGAACGATATTCCTACGGGCCAGACAAGCAAGATTTGAGGGTCCTGTTCAGTCGGTGTTCCGAGTTCTGCGCATCACGCTCGAAGAAGCCACAGCAACCCAGACTAGACCAGCGCCTCCGTGGGAGTCAGGTGAGCGTTACACAATCTGGATGCTGAGATGCATTCATGCTTAACTGCCCTCTGTCTATACAAAATGCCAATAAAAACATTTAAAAATAAATTACTCTTCCTGCTTGCACACTCATTCTGCCTATGCCATCTCACCCTTGCATCCAATTTTGAATTGCACCATTTGTCTACGCCTCTGTCTTCTACCATGACCCACAAACATCTCCCTCTCTTGCTATTTGTCATTGCCTCTAATGTTCTTCCGAACTTTGAGTTACCTACCTCTTCTTTGCATATACATCTATCCGTGGGTTGGACCTCCCTACCTATCTGTCTTGTTCTTGTTTCTTCCCTGCTCTCTTTAATCTTTGTCCTCCCAACATCTGTTAAAAGTTCTTAATCTCCTCTGTGCCTAATCGATATTTGGTATTTTACTCTACGAGCCCCTATAATATGGAATGCCTTTACAATCCCTCCATGATCAGCCAACACTCTTTCCACCATTCACACCCTCCTTAAGGCCCAGCTGCTCTTTTCCTCTTTTCCTCCCACTAAAATGTTGACTCCTTTTTCACTATTCAGATCTACTTCTTTGTAACCATTGTGTTTAATGTTCATTGTTTTGGGGAAACACTTTAGGAACTCAAATAAATTCATATATAAATACATACTTAAATATTGTATGCCCACTAAAAGAAAGCCATACTTCTAGACACGGTTGCTAGTTTAAAAAAGGATATGTGTGCCTTCATGACTCTACAATGATAAGGCAGTGTGACAGATTCCCCTGCATGACCTTGCTGGTGCACGCTGCAGTTGCCTAGGGGACCACAAGCCAGGTGATGCTGGGACAGAGGAAGAGTGAGGAAGAGACCCTGGCAACTACCAACATGCCACAAATGGGGTTACATAAAGCCTAATGTGGGTGCTGAGTACCTTGTCTTGCAGTTGGTTGTTGTGAAGAGGTAGCCAGTCTGTCAAGGAGTGTGGAAAAGATGAACTTGATGTAAACAGGGAAGTACAGGATCAGCTCCCAAAGCCACGGGACGCAATTCCTTTATTTTCGTGGCACCGGGACAGTGCAAGCGCCAGCAGGGAAGGCCACGATGGATGTCCAGTAGTGTCACTGAAATTCAAGTAGTAGGCTGCCAATCAATGTTGTAACAAGAAGGATTTTCAGAAGTGGTGGAAGTGTACACAAAGAAGTAGTGGAACTATGTTCCCTGCTGGCCTGCCCCCCGCTCTCCACAAACCCCAATGCTGCGCCCCCTCTAACAAACAATCCAAACCCCCAAACAAACACACCTGCTATTTAAGTGACTGTTCAGGGCAGTGCACTGAAGTGCAAGCTTCAACTTCTCCCTACACTTTTAGTTTAAAACTAAACCATTACCAAACGGTTTCTTTTTAAAAATAAAAGTATAGGAACAGTGAAACTTAAAAATAAAAAGTATAGGAGCACCGCTCCCGACGCTCCCGCCCACTTGAACCTCTTATTTTCAGGATAATGGATACCGTGTGCAGGCACGAGGCTGAAGTGGTAGCAAGAGAAGGAACCCCGGGAAAAATAGAACACGTTTCCAGCAGGAAGTAACCAGCACGAGGATGGTAGAATACCAAATTCAGGACAGAACAGGGAATCAAAGGACCGTATCCCAATAGATGGAAGGCAGGACTAAGAAGGCAGGGAACCGGGACAGAACAGGTAAGTAGCAGGACCAAGCAAAGCAGATCAGGTCCAAAAGGCAGAAGTACCTAGATCATGGGGATGAGGAAACAAGGAAACACAGAGCACAAGAAGCAGGTGGAAGGCTTGCACTGAACGTTAGCATGATCAGGAGCAAGACCATGTTGAGACGCAGTTTGCAGATGTCTGTGGGTCCCAGATATACATATGCATAGAGGACTGCACATGCGTGGAGCATCAAACATGGATGTCCACACATGCGCAGACCCATCGACATGGCAGCACCCAGAGGCACTGACATTGATTAACACCCCATGTCGGGGTCCGCTGGATCCGATGACCATGCCACCGTATCCAGGTAAGTGGCATAAAACTATACAAAGGAACTCCTGGAGCCCCAGGTTTCTAAAGATGCCGGAAGAGAACTCACAAACCAATCGAGGGGCATGAACGTAACTACGGGGCTCCCAAGTGCGATCACAGACAAAGTACCCTTTCCAGTCTACCAGAAATTCGAGCACCCCACATCGGATCCAGGAATCACAGATCTCCTGCACCTCATATTCCAGGGCTCCCTGCATTTTTATAATAGGAGGACAGGAGCAAGAAAAAACATGAGTATCAGGCACATAGGGCTTCAGGAGGGAAACATGGAATACCAAATGGATGTGCAACTAAGTGGCAAATGTAGGTGAAAGGCCACCGGGGACAAACGTTTGGTGGTCCGGAAGGGCACAAAGAAAATAGGTTGCTAGTCTGATAGGCCGGTCGTGTACAGGTAGATTCTTTCAGGGCAACCAAACCAGATCCCCAACCTGAAACAACGGTTCAGGCGAGTGTTTCTTATCAACCTGGCTTTTCATGCGCTCACTTGCCTCCGCAAGCACACCAGCCACCAGATTGTGTCTCAGATCCTAGTCACCATGTGATCAGCAGTCAGAATGGCACTGGGCAAAAGGGCATCAGTTTAGGATGTAATCCAGAGGAACAAAAAAAAGGGCTGAGACCAGCAGCTGCATGTACCAAGTTGTTATATGCTACCTCAGTGGTATCTAGATATTTGAACCAATTGTCTTGAGAAGCATTGGCATAGCAGTGTAGATACTATTTCAGCGTATGGTTGGCCCGTTAGTTTGGGGGTGATAGCACCAGCTTAGTGCACGTTGAATGACCAGGTGTTTAAACAACTGACTCTGCATGGTTATCCCAGAGAAAGGGTGTCTTGATGTTGGTTAGATGAGACAAGGCTACTGCCAAATGAGAAAATTGAGGTAGAAAACTCTGGTATAAATTGGCAAATCCCAAGAACCATTGGAGGGACTTCAAATCATGTGGCTGTTACCAAATTTGAATAGTGTGTTCCTTAGCCAGATCCATGTGTATACCAGTACTCAGGACCATACACCCCAGGAATTCCATCTGTTCCAGATGAAAAAGGCAATGTTCAGCCTTGGCAAAAAGACGGTTGTTTGACAACTGCTGGGAAGGAGAGAGGGTAGAGAGCACATCCAGGGTGCTGGGGAAAAGGAGATGCACATTAAGGAGGGTGCACAATACACTGAGTGCATGCATTAGAGGCTATATAGTAGATGCAGGTGTGCATGCCATCTTAGCTAATGCAAGCCATCCTGAAACCCTGGCCTAAGCGCAGTGAACAGCATCACATGTATTAGTATTCGATCCTCTCAATGAACACTGACATCACCCCTAACCTGGGCAGGTTTCAGAGATCCATAAAACCCTCCATCGTCCTAGATGTTATAGACCCTCATGCCCTGGGAATAATGCACCCTGCAAGGGCATGAGAAGGGAGAAGAGTGCCTCTTGGCATTACCATCCCACGGAGCAGATAGAAAGGCCCTCCTTCCTCCAACGATCCCCACATGAGAAATACATCTTTGCAATGCCTTCAGCCCCAAACCCCTGCATGCAACAGTACCATCCAGACCCAGTCCTCCAACCATAAAACCTTTACACCCCTCAATAAATCACTAAGATCAAAAGGCAAGGCTATTGCGCCTTCACAAATGGGTCACATGATTTGTGCAGCGAGGTGTAGGTTGGCGTCAAATGATAGCCTAAAACGAAGGTGGACGACTTTGTGAGTTGCAGATCTGTCTGGGAGTGAATGGAGCATATGGGTTAGTGTGACCTTGGCTCTCCCCCGGGCTCATCTCTGTATCTGCCAGGTGCACTGTTACAAAGATAAAATACCATTTTTTTTCCTAAGTAGCTAATTAATTGTTAGGCCAGATTTACCGTCGAGGACAAGCCCAGCAGCACCCATGCGAAAAAACAGGGACAGATGACGAGAGACCAATGGCCTGGCATCCCAAATGGAGCAGGCCCTACATGTATAGTGCTCTTTCAATTAGCATTGTAGAATAGTACTGTTTGTGATTATGTCATCAGTGACAATGTCTGTGCTTATAATGTGCTGCACATGCCTACAGAGCTCAGAATGTTCAGAGGCAACATAATTCTTTACTGATGCATTTCTATTTTGTAGAAATAAATACTTGTTATTCTTGTTAGCAGTATTTTTTCGGCCTTCTTCTCTAGCGTGCTGTATTTTTTCTGGTGTGAGTGTGCACAGGCGGATGTTCATTTGGAGACCCCGATGTGATCCCAGCAACCCCAGCACTGATGGAGGCTTCCAGACCGCTTCTCCAAAGGGGCTGTGCCCACCTGCAATGACCAGTCACCAGACACGTAATTTCTAGAAGTGTATAGGAGCAGTTTTCATAGAAGACTTGTCTGTGCTTAGAAGTAGGGTGCAGCTCCCGGAAGACTGCAGGCCGTTGTTGGAACCCAGTGTGGGAGTTTGAGTGAAATGCATATGCGAGTATACCCTTGCAATTGATAACAAGTCAGGAATGGTATGTGGGGAAGAGTGTGGTGTGTGAGCGAGTGTATGATGAGGTTGTTTGGATGATGTAAGTGTGTTTTTTTGTTTTTATTAATATTAGTTCTTAAGGAGGACATTACTGAAAGGAAAACAGGAGTGTAGGGACCCTCCCAGAGTGAGGGGAGAAGGTGGTACCACTTATTTTGTGTAACAGAGGATAAAGGACATAAGTAGGAGCCCTACATAATTAGTGGGCTTGGATACAGGAGTGGTCGTTGTTTTATCTGTTTTAGAGTTTCTCTATTTTTTTGGATAAAGTGAAGGCCTGATGAGGAGCAGTGTTTATAGAGTGGGTATTTGAGTGAGTGGAGTGCGATATTGGGTGTGCGTGAAAGGGTGGGGAGGGGAACTAATGTGGGCTGGCAAGGAAGGGGGCTCACTGAGCTCATGTTTAACTGTGATATTTGCAGCGTGCGCAGCATGCGATTCAATAAGGAAGCGCCACTTTAGAGCGTGCACATCGCTGTAATGGGAGGGGAGACCCCCTTAGAGTATATGTGAAAGGCCTTGCCCCTGTACCGGGAGAAGATTGAGAAATATCATAAGCAGAGGGTGGGAGAAACACAAGGCAGAATACCCCACTCCTGGCCAGAGCAGGGCACTCATAATAAGGGCGTTTTGGAACATATGACTACATTTTTAGCAGTAAAGTGTAAAAGCAAACAGCTACAGAATTGAAAAGAAAGATGATTGAGGACATGGAAAACACTGATGAGGGAGGGGCATGAAATGCAACTGACAGGGATACACAAGCAGAGGTGTGTGAGGCAGAGGCAGAATACAAGGGGATATATCCGTTGGCAGCCAGCCCTGCAACAGAATACACTAATTAAACCTATGTGTCCACCCTGGCCACTGCCCCTCCAACCTCCATACAAACTCACTCCATAACCATTCCACCTCAGTATTGCAAAGGGCAGAGGGAATTAGAAGCATCAATAGAATCAGGGTGAGTAGAGTTGTCAGATTACGAGCAGCACAGAGTGAAGGGAAGGGGAGCGGGCTAGATGAGTGGAGGGCAGGGTACATTTTGTTCAGATTGGACAGTACAGCAATAAAGGATGTACATATTGAGAAGAAAGAGGGCGGCAGGAAGGCAGCACAGGGTACAGGACAGTAAGGTCCAATAGCGGTCTAGACAGGGATCCAGGAGAAGATGGGTGGAGTATCATGGATGAGTTTGAGGATGACGGTGAGTAAGAGGGCGCACTAGGCATCTGAGATAACACCTCGAGTGGAGAGCTTGTGGAATGAGGATGTAAGGAGAAGGTTTGCCAGATGGACATAGCAAGGAAAAAGGGAATTGTTGGTAGGAAGAAGGGAAAGAGACCAGGCCTACAGATGCCACAGATTCACAAGGGTGTGGGCAGGGTGCAGTATTTGCCCTGGCCGTGAATGGATAAGAACAACCTTATTTAAGCACTCCCACCTTTGACAGCCAGGGCAGGGAAGTAGATATGCGCATTAGAGAAACAGATGTCAGGCGTACCCCTAGTGTTGGTGACATGGAAAGTCTAATGGTGATCGTGGGAGATCAGGCTGGGCACATGTTTATTAAGGCAGTGTACCCGGGAGTGAGATTAGATGACAATGCTCGTGAGAGCCTAACATTTAACAGCATCAGGGTGCTGCTGTGGGATGTGCTTCGGCAAACGTACCCTGACACCCTAGACCTACAGTCCATCATGCAATACATCATGGGCGACAACAAAGACTCCTGGAAGTATATTATTAAGGTTCAGGAGATGTGGAGGGGTAGAGATGGGAGACCAGTGGGACTGATCAGTTCCTCCTTTTTATTGTATTATTAAGAGGGGCTTACCAAAGGAAGTGCAGAAGGCACTAAATAAAATAGTGAGCATTGAACCGAAAGGATGGGCGGAGATGCAGACCATAATAATACACCACTGCAAATGAATAAAAGAACGTGAAAAGGAAATGGCACAGCAGCTGCAGGCAAATGAAGCAACATGAGTACATAGAAAGTTGGCTAAAATAGCTGTAGAGGGGACAGTGCCCACACGTGCACAGACAGAAACAACAGGGAGCACGCAAACATGTTTCCATGTGTTTATAACAACAGCAAAAATACTGAGATACTTTTTCAGTGACACTCCTTTTTTAAATATTTTTATTTGGGCGGTCCCCCACCCAAACCCCTCGTTTTACCCCCTGCACTACCCCCACACCTTTTAATCCCTTACCCAACCCCCATATATACTTTTACTAAACATTCAGCTTTTTTGTCCTTATTCAAGTACCACTGAAAACGTTTTTTGTTATTTATTTTTCGTTTTTAACACTGCATGCCACAAACACCTACAGATATCAGAATAGCTGCAGTATGGCCAGAAGGAGGAGGAGGACGTAAAGAGTGGGGAGGGGGGCCTGAATATCCCGAACCGAGGGTCAGCAAGGAGGACAACAATGTGGAAGAGGTGGGTTTTGAAGGGGAAAATCAGGATTTGGGGGTCCGGAGGAATGGGACCCAGAGGAGGGGGTATGGACCTGTGACAATGTTGAAATTGTGAAACGTGTGGACATTTTGTAAGAGAATGCAGAAGTAGAGCAGGAAAGGGATACATCCCATATACCACCTATCACCCACCAACTCAGCCCCTGCAGCAGAGTTCACTCCCTCCATTACTGACTTCCATACCAGCAGAGATAGAGTTGGCATTGTGAGAAACCTGAAGGTGTCTCACCCACTAGTCCCCAGAGATCTGTCATCCAGGTGGCCAGGGCATGACCATCACTATTGGATCCAGTTCCTGGGGGTGAACCAGTGTGGGAGGATCACCCGGATGAGCGGTCATCGGGGTGTGGAAGTGAGACACCGAGGGTCGAGACGCGGTACCCCCTTTGTTTTAACACCTTTTCCCCATCCTACCCAGTAGGATATATAGAAGCTCTACCCCCCTTTTCTGACACACTTTCTTACACAGAAAAAGACAATGGACTAACACCAGAGACATTTACCTGAGATGTGCCAATACAAGGGTCAGGCAGAGTCCGGCAATTAACAGTAACCACACACACCTGATGGCCCATTACCTTCCCCACAGGGATAAAAGTCGGAGCATGAGAGCACACTACAAGCAAGGCCAACTCTATGAGGAAGCAGCAATTCTGGACCAGCAGTTAAAACGGAGAAGAAAGGCGGCGAGACCCGAAAGGACGACAAGGAGGAAAGTGCTCTTGCACTTTTCAACCCAGACCCGCAAAGCCTCCATAGAAGGAATCTTAAGACTGGGATTTACAGTTGGTGTGTGGCGTAGTGGATGTCAACAGTGCATGAGGGCCTCCCACGCTGATAACCCAGGCAGGGAGGCACGCTGGCTACCGTGGTACCGTCCTTGACTCCAGAGAGAAGAAACACCAGGGAGATCAACACTGCCCATAAGTTAGGGGGAGCTGATAGTCAGCCAGGCTTAGCTGAAAATGAAACACAGGAAAAAAGCTATTTGCAGGTCAAAAACATCAGGCTAGAGGTGAGGGATTGCACGAAGTTAAATTTGGGAGTTGGATGGGCTCTAGGGACTGAATTCGCAACACAAGTCTTCTTGTAGCCTCAACTATAGCCTCAAATAGCCGACATCTCAAAGCAAACTGTGTCAGAGGAACAGCATGTGCTGTGAGGGAGAAGGGAGAGAGCAGTGGAAGTGAGGAGGCCATCTGGAGATTGGGGGAGCTTGCACAGAAGAGGAGGGCACTTGGTCCGTAAAGCATATTTCTTTTCAGACATTTTTCCGATATTCGCAGCGATAATTGAGGTTATAAAGGATTACGGATAGTCGAGGGTATGTGTAGTTCAGTACCGGCGATTAGTGGTTTTTTTAAAAGATATTTTGACAGCTATATTGACGTCAGAGGTGGAAAATCCCTGACCACGGCCAATGACATAATTGCCATCCAGGTCTCCCATACATGCAGCAACAAGGACAGACCCAGCTTAGATTCAGAGTGAGAAATGGGCCATCCACTGCAAGTCATGTTGCCAAATAAATGAGCCAAACTTACAAGACCACTTAGAGAAATGGGCTGGCCTTTTCCTTGATTTGAAGCAACACAGGGTCAGTCCCGGTTACTGACTGGACATGTGACCGAATGGGCATCCAAATTATTTTATTATTTTAAACCATGCTACTGTCAGTCCTTGAAAGTTTTGTATTCAGAGACCATATTTTGTCTTTTGCTGAATTGCATTCTGGTAGTTGTAGTCTCACAGTCAAGATGGCGGAATAATGCCACAATTGTAAACTTTTTGCCTAACATAGTTCTATACACATTTATATATTTGAGTGACACTATGGTATGTGTACTTTTCAAGTTAGCTTTATAAAGCAGAGTATTGTTTATAGCTAGACATGGGGGAGGGGAAATTATTAGAGGGCAAGTGATTCATGAGTATGTGCCTACGATGTGGCAAGAGAGTGTGTAATCATGCACACTGGTGCACTTATTCTCCCCTGATTGTGGCTGCTTCTCAGGGCACAAGTAAAGGACAACTGTGGGTGAAAAACATAACTTTCTTTCAGATGGCGGACGCAACATATGGGTTTTTTGAGGTTGGCAAGTGTGCTAAAGTATTTGGGTACCAGGAATTTACTCAGGGCATCATGTTCTCAGTGCAGACACTTAATCACAACATCAACAACACTTGTTTCGTAATGGGATTTTGTTTACCAGGGACTATTTCATGACAGATTGCTGTGTTTAAAAGGTGAGCACCTTTTATACCTTGCCAGAATATTTATCCAAACATTTCCTCTCTCAGGTTATTTTTCTGTTCTTCATTACTTTTTTTAAAGTCCAATGCTATTTTGTCTTGCACACTTAACTTCTAAGGGGAAGGTGAAATGAAAGGCATTTGTAAATTTCACTTTAAGATATATGTTCACTTACTGTGCATATATTCATGGGTTCCAGCTTTTGATTTTCGCTATGGGTGCAGAAAGTACCTGGACAATATGTTATTCTTGCAGCCGGTCATTTTTTATTGCTGTTTCCGTGCTGCTTAAATGTGGTTAGTTCGGGTTGTGCGATGTATCACAACAGACACAAAGAGACCAGCCATAAAACAAGGGGCTTGGAGCATGTTGCTTAACCAAAGTATTTTCTCCATCGTAAATCATTTAATCTCACTGCGCATTGCCTAAAACATTGTGAGTTCTCAAAGCCTTCAATCTTTTGTGCACAACAATACCATTGTCAAAACAGGACACAATCAGTTTGTGATTGATGAGAAGTCTTTAAGCGATGGGTTGCAAGTGTTTAAAAATATAGAGTGGCAGTGCCCACCGGCCATGGCCAGTGGTTTAGTAGTGTTTGCCCCGTGCCCAGCAGCCACAACAGAAGACCATGGTAGTGGTCTGGAAGCGTTCTAAAATTCTATGGAATAACAAAACCCTTGAAATTCAAGGAAAAAACTTTAGTTGCAGGGGCGTTAAGGTGAGCATTACATTGTAACAAAACCTTTGAAATTCAAGGACAAAACTTTAGTTACAGGGATGTTAAGGTGAGCAATACACTGTAACATAACCTTTGAAATTCAAGGAAAAAACGTTAGTTGCAGGGACGTCAAGGTGAGAATTTAATGCAACAAAACCCCTGAAATTAGTCTAAAGCACCTTAACTTTGCGCCCCCTTTTGCACAGCCTATGAACACAGTGATGACATCACTGATGACATTACTAATTACATGTTGTATGAGAACACTGATGACATTACAAATCACATCACTGATTTCATCACTGGTGACAACACTAATTACATTGTATATAACTAATTACATCAATATTGAAATTAGAAATAACATCATTTATAAGTTAGCTCATGAAAACTTTGATTATCTTAATAACAATTAAGGCCGTGGACTTGGCCATGACAAAGCCTTTAGTTACTGGCCAGCACCAAAAGCTATAGCTAGTGGTCAGTTAGTGTTCAAAAATACCAATGTGCATGGTTAAAAGTTATGTCTAGTAGCCCATCACTGTTTTAAAATATACAGTGGGCAAGCATGAAAGCTGTAGTCAGTGGCCATGGCTAAAGGCCATAGCTAGTACCCATTAATATGTTAGAATATATAGTCGGCACAGCCAAATGTTATGGCCACTAGCTAGTATTGTGTTTAAGACCATGGCTAGTGGCTGGTTAGTGTATATAATATAAAGTGGGCACGGCAGAAGGCCATAGCGAGTGGATGGTTAGTGCTGGATAATACACAGTGGGTACGGCCAAAGGGCATCACTTATTGCATTTTATTATTTTAAAATATACTGTGGACATGGCCAAAATATGTCTATTTTAGAATCTGTAGTGGGCACAGCCAGAGATTGTGGCCACTGTCCAGTAGTGTGCTAAAGTCCATGGCTAGTGCCTGATCAGTGTATATAATATACTGTGGACACTGTTGAAAGATGTATCCACTGATAAAGGCCATAATCTATGGTTGGTAGCCTTTTAGTGTTTTAAAATATTCAGTACACATGGGTGAAGGTTGTGACCACTCTCAATAACTGTAGGCCATGACTGGTACCCATTCATGTTCTAAAATGAATTTGCCCATGCACACTGACCATGGCCAAAGGCCAAGCTTAATGCCAGTTACTGTTGTGATGTAGTTAGTGATGTCATCAGTGATGTGATCTGTGATGTCATGATTGTGGCCATAGGCTTAGCAACAGGGGGTTTGAAGTTAAAGTGGCTTTAGCTGAATTTAAGGGGTTTGTTGCGTTAAGTTCACATCTTAACGTCCCTGCAACTAAAGTCTTTCCTTGAATTTTATATATATATATATATATATATATATATATATATATATATATATTACACAGCCACGGTAATGGCTGTGTAATTATGGTTAAGTTGCTGTTTCCATAGGAAGAGCACTTTTTGGGCGGCCTATAACTCTGCTCCCCCTGGACGAATCCTCACCAAGCTTTGCAAAATTAGTGATATCTATGTCCGCTCCGTGGTTACACTTCCCTGTTCGCTCCGTTGAGAAGATTTCAATTGGCTATTCCGTGGCGTACTGCCCACGACCATGTTGCGCTTTCGCCGATTGGTTGTGCCACAGCGTGAAGTGCGTCATAATCTTTCAATGCGGCCGCCATGTTTACTTAATTTTCTGTTGTACGCACTCATCGCCGCTAACATACATAAACGAAGAAGACACCAATGCACTTGTTACTCTTACGGAACACTGTTTCGAAAGGTGAGCGTTAATGAGATGTGCCGGTACAAAGTCAAAAATTGATGTGTTCTTGTTACCACTGTCGTACGGTAGAGTGGGACTTGCTACTCATTGTACGAAATGAACTTACTGCGTCCATGTTAAAATACATAAACAACATTACTGCGGTCAAACTGGCGGCCTACAGTTTAAAATCTAAGCCAGCCACCTGCACTATTTCGTACACATTGCACTTCTGCACGTTTACGGGAGTAGCGGTTCCTATGAATAGCTGCTGAGATGTTGTTGCAAAATGAGAATGTATTTCCATTCGGAGTGAAGGTCACTTGATTTTCGCTTTTCAATACGAGCTCAGTACAGCCACATATTTTTCGGCTCCCATAAGGGTCACTTGTTTCTTAACCTTGAGCTACAGGGAAAAAGTAGTAGAAAGAAACAGTTAAAAAAAAATATAATTTGATAAGGTTATGCTTCAAAAACGTTTGTACCGAACATGAAATACCAGTTCCTGAAGAGGCACTCTTCCAAATACACTACTGGCTGACTGTTCTGAACGCAATGGAGGCGGTCCACATCATCTAAGTTTATTTTTGACACCTATATACCGAACTGCCTTTAGATTTCTACTTTCGAAAAGAAAAAAATAATTGTTCCTAATGAATTACAAGGTTTCTGTGCCGTTGAATTTTTTGTCCCCATATGGACATTGCACATTGTTGCCGTTTGTAGGGTTCCACTACATTTCCCCAAATTAAATTAATATTTAGTAAAAATGGTATATGTTACAACTTTGTTTTGTGCAGAGGTTGCGTATTGATACACGTTTCATTTCCCCTTTCACCGCTCAGCCACTTCGAAACAAAATCTTTATTATTAATAAAGACGGTCCAGCTTTCTGTGCCGTTTAAATGTTTTTTTCACATTATGGAGATTGCACATTGTCGATGTCCATAGGGTCCCACTACATTTCCTCCTATTGCAATAATTTTTACTGAAAATGTTATTTATTGCAACTTTGTTTTGTTCAAAGGTTGCGTATTGATACATGTTTTATTTCCCCTTTCCCCCCTCAGCTACTTCCTTCCCTATTGTGATTGTCACAGATTGCAGCTGCCAAGTGACGGCTTTTTTAAACGTCAAATGCAACTGTTCATCATCGGTTGTCTGTGCGTCATAATTCAGTGGGATGACCGTGTCGGACCTCTGTGCCCTTACGCTGCTGTCGCCTTAAGGAGGAACTTTCCATCCTTTCTTGTGGTGTAGATCACAGCCATTGACGTCGTCTTGCAAATCAATGTGCGATGAAAATGACTACTGTGCCGGCAACGATTACTTTCTGTGTGGGAAAACAACAATGTGGCCATTACCATTAACATTTTCATTGTCGACCAAAGAGACAAACGTACTCCTTTTATGGAAAAGTGAATAGGGCAATCATTTTGCAAAGTTTATTGTGAAACAAGCCTACTTTACTAATTCCATAGGGCGATGATTTCGCTCAGTTTATTGTGAAATAAAACTACTTTACTAATTCTTAAATGTTAGTGTTTTTTTTTACAAATGTACTCTCCCATTTCAAAATGTGGCGTGCTACCTTGCAGGTCCTAATGTGTTCTTTTGTAGGTGATGCATCATGGCATGTAAGTCCTTATGGACGTATTTGGTTACGCTGCCAAGGAACGTTATGGAGAAAGGTATAGCATGCCAATTGCTTTGACTACGGGAGGGTCAGGCCAATCTCATATGCTTTAGTGCCGTCAGGCCAATTTATGTCATCGTCAGGCCACTTTCTGTCACCCAGATGCCCCATTAACCAACATCAGTTCAGAATGATTGGTATCTTTCTAAAAGAGGAAAAATGAGGTAAGGTGCACTCAAAGTGTTTGCTGTACAGAAATGTTTGTAAAATAATACATGGTTACACCCTCCCAATAAACATATTTTCACACCTTTCGACCTGTACCACTTACGAAATGATGTGTCAAAAGGTGAGTGGTAATGGTGTTGCATGCAGTTTTTCTGACGTGATTACGCTTGCCATCACAGAGTTTCTTGGGATTTTGTACACACGTAATAAGACTAATCCTTTCAGTTTTGTACACATATTTTTATAGACAAAAATTACTGCATGTACAACACATGTATGTAAAGGTAATTGACAGCGACCGAAAAGCTTTGTTTTGTGCACTCCTTTGTGCAACATTTCTGATGTCATCTTTGATGTTCTGGGTGTTAGTGTTAGCAATGCACGTAGGTGGTGCGAGTTATGGTTGTTTAGCGTCCCATATTTAGGGATTGTCAATTGTTTTTCGGTTTTACTGTGAACTATAACGGCCCAGTAACAAACATTTTCACTGAAGATACATATATATATATATTCGGTAAAAAAAACGTTGTTAAAGGGACGTTATGGTTAACTTGCGCTACTAAAAACCCATGAAATTCAGTAAAAAAACTTTGTTAAAGGGACGTTATGGTTCCAAGTAAAACCGAAAAACCCCTGAAATTCACCAGTTATGGTAAGCTAAGCAACCATAACTCGCGCCACCACAGTGCACTGCTAAGACTAACACCCAGGACATCAACAATGACATCACAAATGTCATTGATGACATCACTGATGACTTCACATGTGCATTTACATTTCATGAAAAGTCTGTACATGGGATTCTTATTGCAATGTTAAAAGTAGTGTCAAGGATCATTGGAATAAATATCATGAGGTACGTAGTGCATTAAGCAATTAATTAATCCAAATAGTATTGTATTATGATTTTGTTTCCAATATGCTAAGGTACACATTTAGTAACATAGGCATAGTTTGCAGGAGACATGATGGAGATGCAATATTAATAATCTTGCGATGTTAAATACTAAAATTATAAATGCTTTCTTATTAGAGTTTTGCATACTGTGAAACATTGAATAAGTACCTAATAAAAATCAGTAACTACATTATTGCATTACTGCACACAAAACACAAACAGACAACTACATATACAAATATGAGCACATACAGGGAAAGTGAAGTAACCTAACTGATTATCTTCATGCACAGAAATGATTGCTCTGCTTCAAAGTTACCACTTCCCTGTGTATAACTATCACATAGTGTGACTAGGCCTTAAGGAAAGTAGTGTACGTGCAATGTGTACAAATATGACCATATCCAGAGAAAGTACAGTAATAAAAAACAACAGAACTATACGACAGTGTTGATAACCTTACTAATCATCTTCATACATAGAAAGCATTGCTTTCTTCCAAGTCTGTGTTTTCCCCTTTGTATATGTTTCATATGCTTTGAGTGGACCCTAAGTGAATTACTGTAAGAACATATTTGAAGTATAAGTGTACAAATATAGTACTTTTTGAATTTTTAGTTCCTAACTGCTACTGGCCAAGATATATCAGTAAAGGAAAAAAGAGTGAGCCGACATGTGATGTGATCAGTGATGTCATCAATGACATTTGTGATGTCATCTTTGATGCCCTGGGTGTTAGTCTTAGAAGTGCACCGTGGTGGCGCGAGTTATGGTTGCTTAGCTTACCATAACTGGCGAATTTCAGAGGTTTTTCGGTTTTACTTGGAACCATAACATCCCTTTAACAAAGTTTATTTACTGAAGTTCATAGGTTTTTAGTAGCGCAAGTTAACCATAACATCCCTTTAACAAAGTTTTTTTACTGAATTTCATAGGTTTTTAGTAGCGCAACTTAAACAATGACGTCCCTTTAACAACATTTTTTTACTGAATTTAATAGGTTTTTAGTAGCACAACTTAACCATAACGTCCCTTTAACAAAGTTGTTTTACTGAATTTAATAGGTTTTTAGTAGCACAACTTAACCATAACTTCCCTTTAACAATGTTTTTTTTTACTGAATTTCATAGGTTTTTAGTAGCACAACTTAACCATAATACCTGTGACTTTATGTACATATAACATGGAACATACTGAACCCCCTATACTGAATTTGATGTCCGCGAACTCTCCTAATGTCCACGGACATGTGCGGACAACAGCAACACTACCCAAAAAGTCTGGGGGGTATGTTTAATTGTTATATCATAACATATGAACATTGTACAAATTCACAAACCAGCACACATATACATTATATGTAGTAATAAATAAGAAGTGTAACCCATATATATAACACATCAACCATTCATTTAAATACAATAAGTTCTAAAATGGAATATACCAAAAGAAGAAAGAGAGGCTTGCAACATGATTACCTCACAGAAGCTCCACAACTAAGAGCAACAGCAGATCTACAGACCAGTAAGAACACACCTTACCAGAAGCTAGTAAGTGTAATACATTTTACTCATATATTTCTAAACTTTCTGTATTAGATAAAAAAAAGTGATATTATTTTTTTTTCTCACAGAAATGTCTAGTACTCTGGAGTGGCTAGAGGACCATTTCCCACATGAGGAAATTTCTGAAATAGTGAACCTAATTGTAGACACTTTTCTATATGAACCAATTAATAAATATTATTTTATATACATTTAACATATACATTTTTTTGTACAGACCATACAAACATTGAAAATAGTGAACAAAAAGAAATATTGGATAAGCCTCTCCAGCACATGGAAGACAAAATGGACCTACTCATGGAACATTTCGACAATTTAAAAAACTTTGTGGAGGATCACTTGAAACAAAAAACTAGATACCATTGTCCCACATGTAACTGTCCCCCCTCACCATATCCTAGTCAATTATCCCCAAACCCTCTCCATGAACCAAAATGTTTTGATGAGACTTCCATCCCTTCTTCACCTCATGTGAATCCTCTTGAAACCCCCAATTCTCCTGTGTTTGTCTCAGTTTCTGCTTCACCTTCTCTGTCATGAATTTAATATCCATATATAATAAAGTAAAATTATTATATTGTGTACTAATTCATTTCTTTTTTTTTTTTTTAAAGCAGTTCAAATGTCCGTGGACATCACAGGTGTCTGGAATGGCTGTGAAGAAACAAAAATGGAGGTGTCCTAAGAACACTATACCTGTCCGTACTGTTCGCTAGCAAGTTGAAACTGTTCTAAGAACACATGAGATATCTGGGATATATGCAATTAACCAAAATGGAGATGTTCTAAGAACATTATGCCTGTCTATAATATTCGCAAACAAGTCCAATCTGTTCTAAGAACACATTTGGTGTCCGAGATGTCTGTAATCAAACTAACACACGCGGTGTCCTGAAAAGTTCGTAAGTAAACAAAATGGGGGTGTCCTGAGGATGCTAGACCTGTCCGTGCTGTTCCTAGGCAGGTTGAAACTGTTTTAACAAAACATCAAGTGTTCCGGAATGTTCATAAATAAACAAAATGGGGATGTCCTGAGGACGCTGTCCGTATTGTTCGCAGGTGAGTTGAAACTGTTCTAAGAACACAGGCAATATCCAGAAATGTTTGTAAATAAACAAAATGGGGGTGTCCTGAGGACGCTGTCCGTATTGGTCGCAGGCGAGCTGAACTGTTCTAAGAACAAAAGCAATATCCTGAAATCTTCGTAAATTATCAAAATGGGGGTGTCCTGAGGACGCTGTCCGTATTGTTCGCAAGCGAGTTGAAACTATTCTAAGAACACACGGGGTGTCCTGACATGTTCGGAAATAAACAAAATGGGGGTGTCCCGAGGAAGCTATGCCTGTCCGTATTGTTCGCAGGCGGATTGAAATTGTTCTAAGAACAAACGCCTGTTCGTAACTGTTCATTTCGCTTGTGTCACACTTTTAACTATATTCAGGACCCGAACAGTGTATGTAGAACACCAACGCGCATGCGCAAAATAGTTCCCGTGCATTTGGTGTCCTGCGGACACCGGTTCCCTTTGCGAACATGTTCGCAAAGCTATCATGTGACCGCGCCCACGCTGTGCGTGTGTTCTGACTGTGGACACTGTTCGTGTCCATGAACAATTTAAAACTACCTTTTCAGGCACTCCACAATATTTTTCAATAATAAATCACCATAGCACAAGTCCCAGACACTAATCCTGACTTTCTACATACTTTTTGGGACTTTTTGAACCTTCTTTTGGTGTTCGATCTGTCCACGGACAGCGCGGGTGTCCGCGAACCGCACACAAGCACCTCTATAAAAGGCCACACCCCAGAGCTCATCCTCATTGTGTTTCTGGCTATTTTACAGAACACTGTGCCTTTCTGCTGCCAATTTTCCAGATTTATTGGTGCTACATCTGCCTCAGCACCACCCCCACCCCCTCCACCACCACTACCTCCCCAAGGGCCTGAAGAGGGGAACAGGAGTGAGGATGCAGAGGAGGATGAAGAGGATGATGAGAATGAAGTAGTGGAAGTCCCTACTACCAGCAATCACCATGAGTCTTGGGTGTGGCGGTTAGTTACCATTCATGGTAACGGACCTAACGCATGTGCAAACCAAGTCACCTGCAAAGAGTGCAAAATGGTGCTCAGTCGCGGGAGGCCTGGTTCGTACAGCTTTGGTACGACTACTTTGAAGCAACACCTAAGGTCATTCCACACTGGGGCCATTGTTGTACCTTGCGAAGAGCATAAAAGGTTGACTTCCTCTACTACATCCTCCGTTTCCGATCCTGTCACCACAAGGAACACTCCTGTGGGACAGCGTATTCCTCCAGCTGCCTCACAGGCCATTCGCAATGTTGATGACCCTTACCTTACCTTTTGAGGGTCACAGTTGTGTGTATGTACTGTGACGCAGTACTCTGCAGGGGGAGAGACTTTGAAGTGCTTTTGAGACTCTGGTCTCAGAGCACGAGAAGATCTGCTCACTACATAAGTAAGACCACCCTACATTTTGCTCTCTCGACCCGCCCTTTCTTATCCCCATGGTTGGTGTCCCCCCAATACCCTCCTTTTCCCTCCTCTCCTAGTGTGTCGTGTGTAAAAAACCAAACAAAATATAAAAAAAACTAAAATAAAAAAAGGCTCTTTTCAGAGCTGCCTTTCACAGTTTAAAAATAGAAGTGGAAAATAAATGGAGCAGGACCTTGTGTATTTTTTAGAAGTCTGCAGACAGTCCGCAAATATCTAAAATTTTGGGGTGCTGCCCTATAATAACCATTGAAATTTTGTCTGGGAGGAAGTGGTGGTTCTGAAAAGAGCCTTTTCGTGGTGTTTGTTTGTGTTTGAAAAACTTGAAATGGTCAACACCTACTACAAAATGGATGCTGTAATTCCAAAAAAGTTTGCAAAGCATTTTGTACATTTCTCAGAAAAATCTGATTGCCAGCATAAGTAAGATGGACTCCATCTCTGCGAAAAATGTATGTACTACGAAACATAATATTTTCATTGTGAAAAGAGGACATGCCAACATCTCTTAGAAAGGCACAAACAGCCTTATTGACATTGCGTCTTGCTTTCTCCATTTGTGGACCAAATGAAGAAGAACGCAGCCACATTTGTCTCTGCGCAATCCGAGAAAAAATTACTTGAGAATTTGGAAACATGTCCATGACCTTCCCAAGTCCTCATTTCATTGCAAATTGCAAAGAAATTCCAGACACATGTCCTAAACTGTTCCCTCCACAATTAATTACAATTATTTCTGGATGATGCTCTGTCTCCAAAGTAGCACAGAGAGGTAGCAAGTCCAACCACTTCATTCCACGTGCTCCATGCCAGTGCACTTCCACATGTGGGAATCCAAGATCTACAGCTACTCCACAGCTTTCTGCATGCACGTTCAACCAATGTATCCACAAGTCTCCCAAAATCCAATCTGTTTTCTGAAACACACAGCCATAGCTATCTGTTCTTCTCTCGGGAAAAAGAGTATCAGACAAACTCTCTCCTGGCACAACACACCCACTAAACCTTATTGACCAATCCCTTACTCTGCTCATTCTCATTTGCATGCCTCCCCACCCCAAAATCCCTGGATGTAACACGCCATGTCCGCGGACTACCGCCATGTCCGCGGACATATCGTAACATGGACAGTCCTTCTACCATTTCCATTTCACTTTCTGTGCCATTCCCTCATTGGATATAGCTAAGCAGTCACACAGCTATCCGCCAATCACATCCGAGACCTCTACATCTAACTGCATCATCATAGATCAGCACTTCAAATGTACTGTTAATCACTCTGAGTACAAGTGTCATATCATTGGAAAGCACCTTCTACAAGAAATACTGTACAAGTCTCCAAGATTTCTACTTGCAGCTGCATGCATATCCATATGCAAGAACACAAACTACAGATATACATATTTTCTGTAAAGTACATGTACAAATCTTATACATCCATATAAACAGATTAATTGGCTTTTAGCTTGTATAACCTATAAAATGAATTTACTGTCATTTTTCCCATCTGCTATATTCAACGGTCACTTCCAAACCTATATGCTATTTAATTTCTTTTTACACACACATTTGCAAAGCATGCTGAACTAACATATTTAAAGTAAAATATAAAAAGTGCACATAGTCAAACAAAATTGCATGCACACACTATGTTCAAATATCAAACAACAATACGTAAAAAAACATAAAAATCAATGTTTAAATTAACATCAGTGCTATATACAAACAAAATTACTAATTTGTTTCCTTTACAATTGTAGTGAAGACCGCTCTCCTGAAAAGGAGCAGCAGAATTTGAAGTACAAACAACAAGTAAGAAGAAACCTGCTCATTCCACAACAAAAGTAAGTTAAATACCACCATAATATTTGTTATATTACTCAAACACACTGTAGGGTTAATTCATGTTATTTCTGCGCCTAGAAACAGAGATTGTGCACCATTCTGTCCAAAAATCCCCATCTGTTAAACAGAGATTTACAGGCAGAATGGTGCACAAATTCCCATTTTTCGGCACACAAATGACACAACTCAGCCCCTAGAATGTTGATATTATAGAACAAACAACTGTTTTAATTGTATACCATTAGATTTAATATTTGTGCTTCTCCACACCACTAGCTTACTTTCTACTGTCATCTGAAGCCCAGTTTAGTAGCACATAAATTCAAGAATACCCATCCTAACTAGTTTATCTTTATCATCATATTCAGACACTCATGCACACAGCACACATACATTGCAGAACACCCCACCACATACCTTCTTTATTTTTTTCAAGAGACCCTAAAGAATGCAGAAGTAGAGCAAATGAAAATAGAAGTGTCCAAAATAAGCATCCATCTCTAGCAGAATTTGTAAAAAAATGTTCAAACAAAACAGCTAATACAGTCATTTAGCAAAACAAAACAAGCCTCAAGTACAGAAACTTTTCCTCCTCTATCAAAATGGAAAACGAAACAGAAAACAATTAACAAGAATTCAGATACCACTATTGATAAAACTGCTCCTATAAATCTTGATATAGTGACAAGTAAGCATACCAAAAAAAGTATTTTAGCAAAAATGTTCCGCCACAGAGTCCTTCAAAATCTTATAAAAACAGGAGAGAAATCATGCACAACCTTTAAAACCTACCGTAGGAAATGAATCTTAGAAGCTTTGATAGACAGTGCAATCCTTCTCAAAAGAAAGTTATTTATTTTAGTGTTAAACAAAATGAAACCACTAACAAAACTAATGACTAAATTACAAAAAAAGACTTCTCAATAAACAAAATGTCAACAGAAATAACTTCTTAAATATCTTTGGAGGTGAGTGGAGTCACACTACAAGCACAGAACCATATTTTAATGAAGAAGCATACAAACAAAAGCAAACAAATACAATTGCCATACATAGTAGTGGACGAGGTTATGAAAAAGTTAATAATACCAAAATGGAACAAGAAATACTGCTTACAAAAATATCCCAGGAAAACTTAGAATTACCTCTCCATTCAACTGAATCAGAACGTCTAGTATACAAATGGCCATGCACGTCAATGTGTAACATTCCCAAAAAATCTTTCAAGTCTTTACGCCAATTCCTCAATCAGTATGTGAAAGGCAAAGACAAAATCAAAATTAAACTACTGCAAAATATGGATACCTGTCCAGTGCGCAAGTACACAGGACTACAAGGACATTCATTGGCCTGCATTTCAGGACCTACTTGCAAAACCACTTTCCATTGTATCAAAATGATATCAACACATCATTCAACTATAAGAAATCTAGTCTTTAAACTGTACTATGCTAAAAGTCCTGCTTTAGCACTAGCCAATTTAAATAACATTATTCTACATGGTACAGCAAAAGACCTACTTGAAGAAATCGACTATATACAGAAAAAATATTTTGGAAGTGAAAGCCACTAACAGAATGAAATAGCTTTAAAACAAATTAGCAACAATTCTATGCATGGCAACCTTCTACTACACAAATACAAAAAAGAAATACTGAAATTTAAAAGTACATCTGCAGAAGTACCAAACCATGTTTGTGTATGTTGCTGTAGAATTTTTTATAAAAATAACACAAAAACTGTAGACCTAACATACAAAATAGAAGACAATGAAGATTCTAAATGGTTTGAATTAGCTCTCTACCTTATAGCAGAAAATAAATACGAAATAACTGACCCCTTAATACTTTTCATTTACTGCACTACAAAACTTGACAACAACCAAACTCCTTCATGTGCTATCACAAATAATTTGGAATTATTTCCACTACTAAAACCCCCTACAACAACTCAATGTATATGAGAGTATCATAATTCAAACAGTGCACCCCTTTCAATCAATAATACACCTTCAACCAAAAACAACAAAATTATCTCCCTCTGAATTGGTGAAAGGCATTAATGGAAAAGTAGTGTATTTACCATTATATCTAAAACAAAATGTGCACACTCTGGGAGTGCAATGTCCAATGGAGCAATCTTTAATTATCTTAGTAAATGGTGTACCAACAAAAGACAAAAAAAATTGGCAACAACTGGTATATTTACATAAAGTTAGACAAGCCTTGCAATATCTAAAAGACAATAATGAATATTACAAAGAAATTAATATTGAAGAAAACTTGAAGGAAACCACTGAAATAATTCAAGAGTCACCAGAAACTGGTCAATTTGAGCTTCTAGATCCTACCACAGTATCCCATACTTTAGACCATTATACAATGCATCCATTGCACTCTAATGACACCGTAGAAGATGCACTAGAAACGTACCAAATGCGACAAACAAAAGGATCACCAATCAGCATATGGGAAAAAGGTATAGAAGCACATGCTTTTCCTCTACTCTTTCCCACTGGCAAAGGAGGAAGGTATGATGATGGACCTAATCAAATAACAGCATCAGAATACCGCTAGTTACAGATGTATTCTGAAGATCGCAGATTTAGAAAAAATGTGGAATACATATTCCACCAACTCTTGAAAGTGAACTAGCAACTCAATGTTACGGAGCTGCACCCACTTTCAAAATATGTCAGCTACACAATTATTAGAAAAGGTGCAACAAAAAGATGAGGTTTTACAATCTACTATTACATATCTATTAGCAAACATGTGTGGTACTAAAGAGTACTGGTTTCGACGTCATGGAGATGTACGCTGTATGATAAAAAACCTTGGCCCAACCACTTGGTTTGTTACATTAAGTTTTGCAGAATATGCATGGGAAGATTTACGTGATTTCCTACGCATATCAAATAAAAACAAAACAAAACAAACATAGATATACTAACACCTGGAGAACTTTGTTCTCTAGATCCTTTTGATGTTTCAAGATATTTTCACCATCGTTTCATTGCTATGCTACAATTTATTTGTAATAAAACTGTTCCTCCCCTCGGAGAAGAGCAACACTTCTTTTGGAGAAAAGAATACCAAGCCAGAGGAGCACCACATATCCACATGCTTTTATGGATTAAAGATGCTCCTAAATTTGGTCAAGACAATGATGCCACTGTGTTACAGTTTATTGAAAAATATTTCACTTGTGAAATTCCATCAGAAGCAAGAAATAGTGATCTTCATGCTCAAATTTTACAATTTCAAAGACACAAATGTGGCAAATATTGTCGTCGCAAATACAAAAACAAAGGGAAATACTACACCAAATGTCGCTTTGGTTTCTCTAGACCAGTTACATAAACAGGTCAAGTAAACAACTTCATGTCTTCAGTTAGACTTTGGGCCTCATTACGACTCAGGCGGTAAGGGGTTTACGGCCGCGTAAACAGCGCCGACCCTTACCGCCTGATTCCGAAGTCCCTTAGCGCCATGGAGGTTTTAACACCTGCTTTTAGCAGGTGTTAAAATCCATGGCGCTAAGGGACCTTGATATTAATTACCCCACCGTAATATACGGTGGCGTAATTAACGCCTTCCTCACTCCCATTATGCCCTATGGGGCAAAAATGGAAATGGGGAAGGGTAAATGGGGATTGGGGACTTACCGCCCCGCCAACCTCGGAATGGGGCGGTAAGTCCGCCAACCACCATGGCGTAAACGTACTTTACGCCATGGTGATAAAGGTACGACCCAGGCGGTAACTTACCGCCTGGGTCGTAATGAGGCCCTTAGTGTTAAAGATAAATCTAAAAATACATATAACATAAAAAGAGAAGAAGAAGAAAAATATATCAATGATAACAATGTAATCATTGCCCACTTATGGAATGCAAACATAGAGGTGTAGTACATTGCAGACAATTCCACTGCAATTGCACAATATGTTACAGCATACTTAACCAAAGCACAAAAAACAGAGCTCCAAGACCTCTGGAATGACCTGTCATCAGACAAAACACTGTCTCAGAAATTATACAGCTTGGGCATAAAAATGCTCTCCCATAGAGAATGTGGCTCCTATGAAGCAGCAGATCGTTCAACCGGTACTTCTTTGTATGGAAAATCAGAAGATATAGTATGGCTATGTCTTGGTCCTGCTAAATCTAGAAAAAGAGTTCTGAAATCATACGACGATATCGAAACAATAGCCAAACATGATCCCAACAGCCAAGACATTTTAAAAAACAATTTGCTGGACACATACTACCCAAACAGAAGTACCTCTTTGGAAACCATGTGTCTTTACCACATAGCCCAAAACTTCACATACAAAAATAATATAAAACCCAATTAAAAAAAAGGGTAGATACAGAGTGTCAAATTGTGAAGGCAGCTTAGTAAAACTCACCAAACCAAATTTAATTAATCATATCAAATTGTCATTAAAGACTCCTCAACATAAAGAACTATATTACATGTCCCTGCTACAACTCTTTAAACCATGGAGAAAAGAAGAAGAAATACTAGATAACTATGACTCCTACGAAGACGCTTTCAAAGCAAACGAAAGCACTATAACCGATGTAAACTTTACAGACTACAAAACAATGTTGCACAATGAACAGCAACACGAAGAGGAACTCCAGGCCCAACTAGATAAGGACACTCCTGACAGTAGTCAACCTTCTGTAACAGGAAGCCAAGAACCACCGGGACAGCCACTAATAACAAATGAAGCAGAATTAGCTATGACGGAAGTAGAAAACACCATGTGTCAGTATGAAGATAAAGAAGACTTAACTATACTACAATCAAAACTAAACAATCAGCAACGTAGCATTTTTCAAGAAGTAACAAAAGAAATTGCACATGTATGGTACAAATTGTATGGTACAAAAAATGCACCTGCCAAAATTACAAACCTATACTACTGTATGTCAGTGGTGAAGCTGGTTCTGGCAAAACATTCTTAATCAAAATCATCAGCAAATTCCTTCAACAGTTGACCAACAACAAACTGTCAGCTGTTGTCACTGCCCCCACAGGTTTAGCTGCCTACAACATAGGCGGTGTCACATTACACCGATTACTACTCCTGCCAGTAGAACACCAAAACAAATGAGACTATTACAAACGTTCTACAGAAGCTGCAATGGAACTACGCAGAGTATTAAAACAAATGAAAATGCTACTAATAGATGAAGTGAGCATGGTCTCAAACCTAATGTTGGCTTTGATTCACTTCAGATTACAAGAAGTACTCAAAACAAACTACGAAGAGCTCTTTGGAGGAAAACACATTATTGTTTTCAGAGATCTTCTTCAATTGACACCAGTGAAAGGTGAGTCTATTTTTAAAACCTTAGGACACAAACTTTGCCATAAAACTGTTGACAGCATAGGAAATATCAACCTTTGGCAACATTTCCAATACAGAGAATTAACAGAAAACATGCAGCAATCTGCAGATCTCACTTATGCCAACATATTAAAAAGTTTTAGAGTTGGTATACTATCTCAAGAAACACAAGCAATATTGAAAACCCGCCACATTCATGCACTTTATGGCGATAATGCATGTGCTAGGGATGTTATGGAACAATTAGCCAACACAAATGTCAATTGTATGGCCATAATGCCAACTCTTGCAAGCTGTTTCCAATTCAATGAAACAATGTTAAAAAAAGAAATGCAACCAATAATTGAAATTAGGGCCACAGATAAACTAGACATACTGGGTATGACACTACCCATGTGTGAACAAGCCACAACAAGACTAAATAGTTTAGAAAATTCAACACAGCTGTATTGGAAAAAATATTAAAATTATCCTTAAATTGCAGAGTAATGCTTAAACATAACCTTGACGTGGATCAAGGACTAGTTAATGGAGCACTGGGTACAGTTGTTGGATTTCAAATATACCCACGTGACAACAACATTCAGTTTGTCAATATTCTCTTTGACAAACTTTCAGAAGTGAAAAAAGGATAGGACGCTCAACAGCTCGATCCTTCTCTTCAAAGACATGTATGTACGCAGAGAACAATTTTCTCTAACTCTTGCATACGCAGTCAACATTCATAAATCACAAGGTCTTACCCCAGACAAAGCATTGATAGACATTGGTAACACAGTCTTTAAAAAAGGCATGAGCTACATAGCACTATCACGCTTACGTACACTTGACGGTCTATTTCTAATCAACTTTGATGCAAGTAAAGTAAACGCTGATATTCCTTACATTTTAGAATACAATAGACTTCGTTCACTATACACCCCCATCTAAAAACATATCCTGTTCCACAAAAAGTAAAATGTTGTAAAAGAAAACTAAATCTAACAGAAATGCAACAGGATGTCACTGCAAATCCTCCAAAGAGAGTAAATAAAACTAATACTTCGTCAAGTACCCCAAACAAAAAAGAAACTATTAGGGAAAGTAAAACAGGTACTTCTTCAAAAAGGAAGACACATTTTTAAAAAAGCGCTCAGATACAGAACTACCTGGTCCATTTAAACTTTCAAATGTAATTGGGGTAAGTTGCTACGCAAATGTAGCAATGAATATTCTATTTCAATTACCACCAATTGTTGACACATTTACTTACACAGTACAGACCAATTGTGTTTGCAAATGTTAGTACTTCATAGAAACACAACAAATAATCCTGGCAGCACGTATAGTGTTTATGGAATAAGACAACAATTGGACTACTGTGCTGGAATGGTGAAATTCACTATAAACTCACAGGAAGATCCACAAGAATTTCTAATGTACTTACTACAAGTACTGGAAAACAAAAACATACCTATAAATTAAATCTTCCAGATTTCATACATGTGGAAACATACATGCACTCTCTGCAACAATGTGACACAAGAACAAATCCCCAATGAACGCTTTGTGTATGTATCAATACCTAATTGTGAATCCGTTCCATTTCAGCAACTTGTACAAAATGTAAACCATGGTAGATTATGTACTACCTGCAATTTGGATAATCGCTCCACCTTACTAATACAAACACATAGTAATTACGTGATACTAATGCTTCTATGTTACAATGCAGATGGTACCAAAAACAACTGCAAGCTGACTGGATTAACACATGGTCAAGTATCATTTGGTAAGAAAACCTTCACAACAATAGGTATAATCTACCACACAGGAGTCACAACCAATGCAGGTCACTATACTGCATATATAAAAAAAATGTGGATGGTTTGAATGTAATGATAGTACTATCACTCTAAAGCAGAGATTACCAGCAAATCTTACAAACGCTTATTTAATCTTCTTAAAACCAAAATATATTAACTAAACTGTACTTAAACATTAACAAAACTTCTATTAAAAAACTATAAACTGTTAGAATATGCCAACAGCTATCTAACTGCCCCAAGATTCTATAACAACTAAAAAGATAAATGAATACCACTAAATTATATCATAAAATAGACGGTTAGAATACGCTAACTGGTATCTAACTGCCCCAAAATTTTAAAATAACCAAACAAATAAATCAATACCACTTCATTATAAAAAAAATAGACAGAATATGCCAACAGGTATCTAACTGCCCCAATATTCTACAACAACTAAACAGATAAATGAATACCGCTAAATTATATAAAAAAATAAACAGTTAGAATATGCCAACTAGTATCTAACTGACCGAAGATTTTCAATAACCAAACAGATAAATCAATACTACTACATTATAACAAAAAATAGACAGTTAGAATACGCCAACTGGTATCTAGCTGCCCCAAGATTTTACAATATCCAAACAGATAAATCAATACCACTTCATTATAACAAAAAATAGACAGTTACAATATGTCAACAGATATCTAACTGCTCCAAAAATCTGCAACAAGCCAACATATAGAACATTAGCCAGAAACAACAAGAGAACACTAAAAACAAACAAACAAATAGACTGTAGCATAACAAAAAAAGTTTTTTTTTAATCTAACAAGGATTTTTTTTTTCACAGACCCAATGATTTTAGCAACAAACACAGAAACTAAGCAAATAGCACACTACACTGGTTTGTAATCTACTAAATATGAGGGTAAAAAAAAAAATGTTGATTATTCAATGTTATAAGTCGTTACAAACTACCAATACTAACATGATCTTTTCTTTTATCACAGAAATTAACAAGGAATACATTTACTCCAGTTACTAAACCAAACAGTAAGTATATTATAATAAGTATAACCATCGCAGCAAATCACACTCATAGTGACTTATCACTTCAGTGTTTATAAATTTGGTCTTGACCATGCACCCAAGACTCTAGGCCCTGGCCACAACCACCGCAGCATACCACACCCATAATAGTTTATACATTTGGTGCTTATAAATTTGGTCTTGGCCATGCACCCAAGACTGGATAAGCCACTATGGTGTGGGTGTAATATGCTGCAGTGTTTTTGGCCAGGGCATAGAGTCTTGGGTGCATGGCCATACGGCCATGATCCCAAGACTCTATGCCCTGGCCACAACCACCACAGCATATCACACCCATAGAGTCAAACATTTTAACTATGCAATATGGGCACTTTTAATGTCTGCGAACCTGACGAGTGTTCTTAGAACAGTTTCAACTTGCCCACAAACACTACGGACAGGTATAGCGTCCTCAGGACACCCCCATTTCATTTACTTACGAACATTTCAGAACACCAGAAGTGTTCTTAGAACAGTTAAAACTTGCCTGCGAACTGTACGGACAGGCATAGCGTCCTCAGGACACACCTATTTCATTTAATTATGAACATCCCAGGACACTTGATGTGTTCTTAGAACAGTTTCAACTTGCCTACGAACAGTACGGACAGGTATAGCTTACTCAGGACACCCGCATTTTGTTTATTTACGAACATCCCAGGACACATGTTCTTAGAACAATTTCAACTTGCCTACGAACAATACGGACAGCGCCCTCAGGACACCACCATTTCGTTTATTTACGAATATTTCAGGACATCGTCTGTATTCTTAGAACAGTTTCAACTTGCCTGCGAACAATACGGACAATCGTAGCATCCTCAGGACACACCCATTTTGTTTATTTACGAACATTTCAGGACAACGCGTGTGTTCTTAGGACAGTTTCAGCTAGTTTGTGAACAATTCGGACAGTTCTAGCGTCCTCAGAACACCCCCATTTTCTTTATTTACGAACATCCCAGGACCCTTGATGTGTTCTTAGAATAATTTCATAGCATCCTCAGAACACCCCCATTTTGTTTATTTAGGAAAATCCCAGGACACATGTTCTTAGAACAATTTCAACTTGCCTACGAACAATACGGACGGCGTCCTCAGGACACCCCCATTTCGTTTATTTACAAACATTTCAGGACATCGTCTGTATTCTAAGAACAGTTTCAACTTGCCTTCAAACAATACGGATAGTCATAGCATCCTCAGGACACACCCATTTTGTTTATTTAAAAACATTTCAGGACACCGCATGTGTTCTTAGGACAGTTTCAGCTTGCTTGCGAACAAATTGGACAGTTCTAGCGTCCTCAGAACACCCCCATTTTGATTATTTACGAACATCCCAGGGCACTTGATGTGTTCTTAGAACAGTTTCAACTTACCTACGAACCATACGGACAGGCTTAGTGTCTTCAGGACACCCCATTTCCTTTATTTATGAACATTTCAGGACACCCGTATTGTCCGCGGTCAGAACGAACACAACAGGGGTGCCTGCCACCTAAATAAATACAAGATTTAACCCATCTCTTACTCCTCCACCCTCCCCAGTCTTACACACCAAAACACTTTACTAAATAGTATTTTTCCACCATGTTTCACCGCGCTGTCCGCGGAAGTCCACGAATCCAAGATGGCAGGCGTTTCCAAAAAATCTGACGCACTTCACGCTCTTCACCGTCCAATCAGCGAACACGTTGCATGTCCACGGACATGATGCAAGCCGATCGGCCAATCAGGACACTGTCCACGGAGCGAACAGGGAAGTGTGTCTGCGGAGCGAACAGGGAAGTGTGTCCACGGACTGAACATAGATATCACTAATTTTTTGTGACCTACTTTTTGGTCATTTTTTAAAAAAACTACTAGACAGATTTTCACTAAATTTGCAATAGTACGCTTTCGGGACCAAGCTGCTGCTCCTGGTCCAAAATCCATCCAGCGGTTTGGGCTGTAGGCGTGAGAAAAGTTTTTCCCCATTCAGTCTATGGGAAAAAAAGAAGTTTTGGGACCCCCTCTATAACTTTTCCCCCCGGACCAAACCTCACCATACTTTTTTTGCAAAGTTTGGTGAGGATTCGTCCAGGGAGAGCGAAGTTATAAGCCGCCGAAAAAGGGCTCTTCCTATGGAAATAGCAACTTAACCATAACTAAATAGCCACTACCGTGGCTTTGTAATATATATATATATGGAAGTGTAGAAAAACAAAGGGGCGAAACATGTCATGTCGTCAGTGGTGCCATCAATGACATTTGTAATGTCATCCTTCATGTTCTGGGGGATAGTGGTAGCAGTTCATAGTGCTAATGACAGGAGTGGGTGCTTGGTCTACCATAACTGGCAAATTTTTAGGTTGTAATGTGATCCATAATGGCAGGCTGGAAAAGTTTTTTTAGTGAAGAGGACAGGTTTTTTGTTTGTCAACTTAACCATAACGTCCTCTTAACAAAGTTTTTTTGGAGTGAATATATGTATATATATATATATATATATATATATATATATATATATATTACATGGCCACGGTAGTGGCCATGTAGTTATGGTTAAGTTGGAGTTTCCATAGGAAGATCACTTTTTGGGCGGCTTATAACTTCGCTCTCCCTGGACGAATCCTCACCAAACTTTGCAAAAAAAGTATTTGTGTCACTCTGAATTTTTTTGCAGAGTTTGGTGAGGATTCGTCCAGGGGGGGCAAAGTTATAGGGGGTCCCAATTTTTTTTTTTTCCCATAGACTGAATGGGAAAAAAAATGTGCTCGCGTCTACAGCCCAAACCGCTGGACGGATTTTCACCAAATTTGGACCAGGAGCAACAGCTTGGTCCCGAAAACGTGCTTTTGCAAATTTGGTGGAAATCCATCCAGTAGTTTCTTTTTAAAATGACCAAAAAGTAGGGCAAAAAAAATTAGTGATATCTGTGTTCGGTCCGCGGACGGACTTCCCTGTTCGCTCCGCGGACGGACTTCCCTGTTCGCTCCGCAGACAGGACGGTGATTGGGCCAGCAGCTTGCGTGATGTCCACGGACATCTGACATGCTCTCTCATTGGATGTGGTGAAAGCGTGTAGTGGGTCTGGCTTCAGAGACGCCTGCATCTTTCTTTCCCGCATGAGAGGCTTTGTCAGGTCAGCAGGAGCGTGTCTGTCTCCTGTTCCTCCCACCCCTGCTCATGCCCCGTGTCTGCCCCACCCCCCGCTCATGCCCCATGTGTCCTTTCTGTCCCCCCACCCCCGCTCATGCCCCGTGTGTCCTTCCTGTCCCCCCCACCCCCGCTCATGCTCCATGTGTCCCCTGTTGCTCCAGCCCCCGCTCACACCATTGCACACGGTGGCCAGCGGAGGGCAGAGGAGTGGGATCTGCCGCACAAACTCATGTCTGTGCGGCATTATCGTGTTTTTGTTTGTCCCCCCCACCCCCAGGCTCATGCTCCGCGTGTCTCTCTCCCCCCCGCTCATGCCCCGTGTGTCTCCCTCTCTCCCCCCACCCCCGCTCATGCCCCATGTTTCTCTCTCCTGCCCCCCACCCCCGCTCATGCCCCCTGTGTTTCTCTCCCTCCTCCACACCCCCGCTGATGCCCGTGTGTTTCTCTCCCTCCCCCCCACCCCCGCTCATGCCCCGTGTGTGTCTCTCCCGCCCCCCAACCCCGCTCATGCCCCGTGTGTCTCTCTCCCTCCCGCCCACCCCACGCTCATGCCTCGTGTGTCTCTCTCCCTCCCCCCAGCCCCCACTCATGCCCCGTGTGTCTCTAGCCCTCCCACCCACCCCCCGCTCATGCCTCGTGTATCTCTAGCCCTCCCACCCACCCCCCGCTCATGCCCCGTGTGTTTCTCGGTCCCTCCACCCCACCCCCGCTCATGCCCCTTGTGTGTCTCTCCCTCCCCCACCCCGTGCTCATGCCCCGTGTGTCTCTCCCCCATCACCTGCTCATGCCCCGTGTGTCTCTAGCCCTCCCACCCACCCCCCGCTCATGCCCGTGTGTCTCTAGCCCTCCCACCCACCCCCCGCTCTTGCCCCGTGTGTCTCTAGCCCTCCCACCGACCCCCCGCTCATGCCTGTGTGTCTCTAGCCCTCCCCCCGCCTGCTGTTCATGCCGCGTGTGTCTCTCCCCCCAACCCCACTCATGCCCCATGTGTCGCTAGCCCTCCCGCCCACCCCCGCTCATGCCCGTGTGTCTCTAGCCCTCCCGCCCACCCCCCACTCACCCCCCGCTCATGCCCCGTGTGTCTCTAGCCCTCCCGCCCACCCCCCCTCATGCCCCGTGTGTCTCTAGCCCTCCCGCCCACCCCCCACTCATGCCCCGTGTGTCTCTAGCCCTCCCGCCCACCCCCCACTCATGCCTGTGTGTCTCTAGCCCTCCCCCCGCCCGCTGTTCATGCCCCGTGTGTCTCTCCCCTCCCACCCACCCCCCGCTCATGCCCCTATTCCTCCCACCCACCCCTGGCTCATGCCCCGTGTGCCTCTATCCCTCCCACCCACCCCCGCTCATTCCCCGTTTGTCTCTATATCTCCACCCACCCCCCGTTCATGCCTGGTGTGTCTCTCCCCTCCCCCCACCCCCCGCTCATGCCCTGTTTGTCTCTCTCCTCCCACCCACCTCCCGCTCATGCCCCATGTGTCTCTACCCTCCCACCCACCCCCTGCTCATGCCCCGTGTGTCTCTCACCTCCCACCCACCCCCTGCTCATGCCCCGTGTGTCTCTCCCCTCCAACCCACCCCCCGCTCATGCCCTGTTTGTCTCTCTCCTCCCACCCACCTCCCGCTCATGCCCCATGTGTCTCTACCCTCCCACCCACCCCCTGCTCATGCCCCATGTGTCTCTCACCTCCCACCCACCCCCCTGCTCATGCCCCGTGTATCTCTATCCCTCCCACCTCCGCTCATGCCCCATATGTCTATCCCCTCCCGCCCACCCCCCGCTCATGCCCCGTGTGTCTATCCCCTCCCGCCCACCCCCCGCTCATGCCCTGTGTGTCTCTATCCCTCCCACCCACCCCCCGCTCATGCCCCGTGTGTCTCTATCCCTCCCACCCACGCTCATGCCCCGTGTGTCTATCCCCTCCCGCCCAACCCCCGCTCATGCCCTGTGTGTCTATCCCCTTCCGCCCACCCCCGCTCATGCCCCGTGTGTCTCTGACCCTCCCACCCACCCCCCACTCATGCCACTATTCCTCCCTCCCACCCCCGGCTCATGCCCCGTGTGCCTCTATCCCTCCCACCCACCCCCACTCATTCCACGTGTGTCTCTATTCCTCCCACCCACCCCCGCTCATGCCCCGTGTGTCTCTCCCCTCCCCCCACCCCCCGCTCATGCCCTGTTTGTCTCTCTCCTCCCACCCACCCCCCGCTCAAGCCCCATGTGTCTCTCCCCTCCCATCCACCCTCTGCTCATGCCCCTGTGTCTCTCCCCTCCAGCCCACCCACCCCCCTGCTCATGCACTGTGTATCTCTATCCCTCCCACCCCCGCTCATGCAACGTATGTTTATCCCCTCCCGCCCACCCCCCGCTCATGCCCCATGTGTCTATCCCCTCCCGCTCATGCCCCGTGTGTCTCTATCACTCCCACCCACCCCCCGCTCATGCCCCGTGTGTCTCTATCCCTCCCACCCCCGCTCATGCCCCGTGTGTCTATCCCCTCCCGCCCACCCCCCGCTCATGCCCCGTGTGTCTATCCCGTCCCGCCCACCCCCGCTCATGCCCCCTGTGTCTCTCCCCTCCCACTCACCCCCACTCATGCCCCTATTGCTCCCACCCACCCCCGGCTCATGCCCTGTGTGCCTCTATCCCTCCCACCCACCCCCGCTCATTCCCTGTGTGTCTCTATCCCTCCCACCCACCCCCCGCTCATGCCCCGTGTCTTCCTGCTGTTGCCCCCCGCTCATGCCTCGTGTCTCTCTCATGTTACCCCCCACCCCCTGCTCATGCCCCGTGTCTCCCTCCTGTTGCCCCCCACCCCCCTCTCATGCTCCGTGTCTCTCTTCTGTTACCCCCCACCCCCCTCTCATGCCCTGTATCTCCCTCGTTTTCCCCCGCCCCCCGCTCATGCCCCGTGTCTCCCTGCTGTTGCCCCCCACCCCCCGCTCATGCCCCGTGTCTGTCTCCTGTTACCCCCCACCCCCCGCTCATGCCCCGTGTCTCTCTCCTGTTGCCCCCCACCCCCCGGTCATGTCCCGTGTCTCCCTTCTGTTGCCCCCGCCCCCCGGTCATGTCCTGTGTCTCCTTGCTGTTGCCCTCCCACCCCTCTCTCATGCCCCGTGTCTCTCTCCAGTTACCCCCCACCCCCCTCTCATGCCCCATGTCTCCCTGCTGTTGCCCCCACCCCCGCTCATGCCCCGTGTCTCTCTCCTGTTGTCCCCCACCCCCCGCTCATGCCCCGTGTCTGTCTCCTGTTACCCCCCACCCCCCGCTCATGCCCCGTGTCTCTCTCCTGTTGCCCCCCACCCCCCGGTCATGTCCCGTGTCTCCCTTCTGTTGCCCCCCACCCCCCGGTCATGTCCTGTGTCTCCTTGCTGTTGCCCTCCCACCCCTCTCTCATGCCCCGTGTCTCTCTCCAGTTACCCCCCACCCCCCTCTCATGCCCCATGTCTCCCTGCTGTTGCCCCCCACCCCCGCTCATGCCCCGTGTCTCCCCGTTTCCACCCCACCCCCCGCTCATGCCGTGTCTCCCTCATTTTCTCCCCCACCCCCCGCTCATGCCCCGTGTTCCCCTCCACCCCCCGCTCATTCCCCGTGTCTCCCTGCTGTTGCCCCCCACCCCCTCTCATGCCCCGTGTCTCTCTCATGTTACCCCCCACCCTCCTCTCATGCCCCGTGTCTCTCTCCTGTTCCCCCCACCCCCCGGTCATGCCCCGTGTCTCCCTGCTGTTGCCCCCCACCCCCCGCTCATGCCCCGTGTCTCCCTGCTGTTGCCCCCCAACCCCTGCTTATGCCCCGTGTCTCTCTCCTGCTACCCCCACCCCCCTCTCATGCCCCGTTTCCCTCTCCTGTTGCCCCCCACCCCCCAGTCATGCCCTGTGTCTCCATGCTGTTGCCCCCCACCCCCCACTCATGCCCCGTGTCTCTCTCCTGTTACCCCCCAACTCCCGGTCATGTCCCGTGTCTCCCTGCTGTTACCCCCCACCCCCCGCTCATGGCTGTGTCTCTCTCATGTTCCCCCCACCCCCGCTCATGCCCTGTGTGTCTCTCCTGTTGCCCCCCACACCCGCTCATGCCCCGTGTCTGCTTGCTGTTGCCCCCCACCCCCGCTCATGCCCTGTGTATCCCTGCTGTTGCCCTCGCTCATGCCCGTGTCTGTCTCCTGTTACCCCCCACCCCCCTTCTCGTTCCCCGTGTCTCCCTGCTGTTGCCCCCCACCCCCCGCTCATGCCCCTTGTCTCTCCCCTGTTACCCCCCACCCCCCGCTCATGCCCCGTGTCTCCCTGCTGTTGCCCCCCAACACCCTCTCATGCCTCGTGTCTCTCTCCTGTTACCCCCACCTCCCTCTCATGCCCCTTGTCTCTCTCCTGTTCCCCCCACCCCCGATCATGCCCCGTGTCTCCCTGCTGTTGCCCCCCGCTCATGCCCCTTGTCTCTCTCCTGTTACCCCCCACACCCCACTCATGCCCTGTGTCTCCCTGCTGTTGCCCCCCACCCCCTGCTCATGCCCTGTGTCTCTCTCCTATTGCCCCCCACCCCCCGGTCATGCCCTGTGTCTCCCTGCTGTTGCCCCCCACCCCCCGGTCATGCCCCGTGTCTCTCTCCTGTTGCCCCCCACCCCCTCGCTCATGCCCTCGTGTCTCCCTGCTGCTGCCCCCCGCTCATGCCCGGTGTCTCCCTGCTGTTGCCCCCCACCCCTCTCTCATGCCCCATGTCTCTCTCCTGTTGCCCCCCACCCTCCGGTCATGCCCCATGTCTCCCTGCTGTTGCCCCCGCTCATGCCCCGTGTCTCTCTCCTATTACCCCCACCCCCTCGGTCATGCCCTGTGTCTCCCTGGTGTTGCCCCCACCCCTCACTCATGCCTGTGTCTCTCTCCTGTTACCCCCACCCCCCTCTCATGCCCTGTGTCTCTCTCCTGTTGCCCCCCATCCCCCGGTCATGCCCCGTGTCTCCCTGCTGTTGCCCCCCACCCCCCACTCATGCCCCGTGTCTCTCTCCTGTTACCCTCACCCCCCTCTCATGCCCCGTGTCTCTCTCCTGTTACCCTCCACCCCCCTCTCATGCCCCGTGTCTCCCTCGTGTTCCCCCCACCCCCCGCTCATGCCCCGTGTCTCCCTGCTGTTGCCCCCCACCCCCCGCTCATGCCCCGTGTCTCTCTCCTGTTCCCCCCCACCCCCCGCTCATGCCCTGTTGTGTTCTCTTTATACACCCCGCCTTCCCTTTCCATGGTGGCCATCTTGGTAAAAGCTTTTCCTTCCTGCACCGGGACGCCGCAGGTGTCCCGGTTTGGGAAGAAAAATCTTTTTTTTACCACCTGGGGTTCCCACTTTGAGGACCTAAGATACTAGTGGTCTTCATCTATTGAAAAGGATGTTATGGTGACGTTGCACTAATAAAAACCCATGAAATGCAGCAAAAAAAATTGTGTTACAGGGACGTTATGGTTAAGTTGCACTAATAAAAACCTATGAAATTCAATGAAAAAACTTTGTTAAAGGAACATTATGGTGAAGTTGCACTAATAAAAACCTATGAAATTCATTGAAAAAACTTTGTTAAAGGGACGTTATGGTTAAGTTGCGCTACTAAAAACCTATGAAATTCAGTGAAAAAACTTTGTTAAAGGGACGTTATGGTTAAGTTGTGCTATTAAAAACCTATGAAATTCAGTGAAAAAACTTTGTTAAAGGGACGTTATGGTTCCAAGTAAAACCGAAAAACCCTTGAAATTCGCCAGTTATGGTAAGCTAAGCAACCATAACTCGCGCCACCACCGTGCACTGCTAAGACTAACACCCACGACATCAAAGATGACATCACAAAGGTTGCTTAGCTTACCATAACTGGCGAATTGCAAGGGTTTTTCGGTTTTACTTGGAACCATGACGTCCATTTAACAAAGTTTTTTCACTGAATTTCATAGGATTTTAGTAGCGCAACTTAACCATAACGTCACTTTAACAAAGTTTTTTCACTGATATATATATATATATATATATATATATATATATATATATATATATGTACACATACATAAACACACACAAGCACATATATATAGGAAGGCCAAAGATAGAAAGAATAGAAAGATAATGGGCCTCATTACGAGTTTGGAGGTAGCCATACCGGTAATGATGGCATGGCTACCTCCAAACTGGTGTCAGGGTGACTTAAAAAGGGAATTATTGGGCCATTCCGAGTTTTGCAGGCCCGGTAATTCCCATTTCCGTGACCCGGTACGTCCCCATTCCATAAGAGCCCCCATAGGGCTCAATGGGAATGGGGAGGATGCTTACAACGGACCCGTTAATGATGGGTCTGTTGTTAGCATCCTGGTCTGCTCGCGAGTGCTGGTATGCACGTCTTGCCAGACCAGACGTGCATACCGGCACACCGTTGCGCAAACTCATAATGTGGTGGCCCAGTATGAACGGTGCCGGTACCTTACCGGCACCGTTCATACCGCGGCCACCAGGGTCGTAATGAAGCCCAATCTGTTTTTTAGAAAAGGTTTAGAAATACTATATACACCACTGCAAAGCTTAGCAACGGCTCATTTGCTAAACATAGGCTATGCACTGGGGAAGATACATTAATAATGACCATGTTAGATTTTTTGGGCATGGGTTACCAAGCTTTTTCAAAGGGACTTCCCATTTGAAATCTGCTTTTGTAAATCAGGGCCTTTGACTGTTACAAAATCACCAAATGCATGGGTACATCTTTCACAAACACAAAATCTGCTCTGTGAAAATCCGTCTGCAAGGCATGTGCTGTTCTCCACGGCAGAGTCCAGGTGGCATTTCACATTATAAACAAATAGCAGTCCATGTTAGACATAATTGGCTCTTTGATTGCATCAGGTAATTGCATTGATTTTGTGCGTCGGATTGAAAAATGAGCTGTACAATAAAATGGCAAATGGTTCAACGTAAAAAAAAAGAGAGAATTTCATTGAAAGAATGCATGGAATCCTAATGTGAATTGCCGCATGAGCCGATTCAAGGGTAAGACTCTTTGTTGCGGCTGCCTCTGAAGATTTACACTGGGATATGGGATGTAGGTTCCATATAAAATGTCACATTGCTCATTTATTTCTGTGATTTCTTTTAACGACACAAACTCTCCCTAGTGTTGTTTTAGGTTCTTATGCAGTCGTGTTTTTCTTCTTTGAGTGTTGACTAATGAAGAACAATGACTGCATGCACATTGATCCTACAGCAATAACTGCCACTGTATAATTGGAATAAAGTATCTTTAATGCATTATTGCCACTCTCACACCACATTGATTCTGACTGTGAGCCTTTTTTTGGCGACGAGGGTGGTGATAACATGAGCAACAGAAACAGTAATTGTCTAGGCTCCATTAGGACACATTTGCGCCTGCTCAAAGCATTGTGTACAATGATTGGCTGTCTATCGGCTCCAGCAGAAATGCTATTCTGTGGCATGCATTACAACATAGTTTTTTCGGTTCCATGTAATAATGTCCCCGCCAAAATTTTAATGACAAAAATGTTGCTGTTTTTTGCAGAGACATTATTACATTGAGTATGCGGGGGACACTACCGCAACCCCCGATATTTAATTGTTTTTTACAAGAGGAACAGGGATCATCCCCGCAACCCGTCCCCATACATAATGTTACCTTATATATAATGTTGCCCATGGCTTTTACTGGTGACATTTTTGTCACAAGACAATTTTGCGGGGATGTTATTACCTGATACCGTTCTACCATCAAGTGTTGCTTTTGCTGCCAAGGAACGACATTAGCGTTCAAGCAGATATACTAAAAAATGTGTCTTAACTTGCCCATGGTTTACTGGTCTGAGTAGTGGGAGATACAAATGGGAAAACGAATGTTGTGCATTCTGAATAACACCCAGACATATGTTATGCAGATGGGATCACTACAGGCGGATGTAACTTTGTGGAAATCTGTCATAAACTACATCCAGAGGGACGTCATTTAGGGGTCACCAGGGGTTGCATCTGCTACCCCTGCGGTCTTCCTTGCTACCCCTAACAAAGACTTGTATTTTTTTTATTTTTTATGAAATCGAGGCTTCTGGGCTGTGGCCAGCAGCAAGTGGCTCTTTGTTTCTGGAGTTGCTGGTTTTCTGATAGCTATAGCTGTTAAGGTAGCTCTGTGGGTGGAGTGCTCGCTGCTGCAAAGTGTGCGTGATCTGCAGTTTGCAGGGTCGACCCCGGCAAGGACAACTCAGCCTTTCATCCTGCTGAGGTTGATAAATGAGTACCAACACAGGTTGGGTAATATTGTATGTATATTTGTTCTATATGAAGCGCTTAAGCGTAAGTGCTATATAATAACACATCATTATCGTTTGGCCTTTGACGTCTGCTAGCATTCACATTAATTTGGTAATATGGGCCTATACGCGTTGATAATAATGATACATGTGGTGATCCATTCTTGTATAAAACAGTGATACCATCATTGTGTTTATTATGTTTATCCTGTCTATCAACTGCTCTTCTTCGCTTGCTCATTCCTCCATCCACTCCAGGTCCACTGCCTTCAGAACAGGGGTTTATCTATAACATTGATTTACATTGATATCATAACCATATTTTTTGTAGTGTACTTAGAAACAATGCTACGTGGTGCCACGTACTGTTTTGTCAGCGGGTGAAAGGTCGTGTTCCGTCGATTCTTGTGATGTCCCTTTGGGATGGGGTCAAATGACACCACTTCCTATTATGTCAGAGGTCAAGGGTAGTGTGATGTCACTTCCGCTAACCCTGGCATTTTGGTGAAATGACGTCCCTGGGAGAGTAATGCTATTCTTGCCCACATTCTGTCTCAAGTGCAGTCAGGTTGGCACGCTGGGAAACTAGTGCTGCCTTTCTGTATCTAGCACGCAGCAGACATGCATAGATGGCCTCATCAATTGTTTGGTATTCACGGGAAAGGCATGCACTATTTTAAATACTGTATCATTTGATTTTGAAATACCACAAAGTTAGGTTTTCGGTGCACACTAGATATCTGCTGAACGTGGCCTACAGAAAGTACTGCATGGGGTGCAGTATACCCGGAAAATGATAATTAGAGCTAACACTGTTGTACTTAGAATGTTCAAGATTGTTGTATAAATCAAAGGGCTCAGCACTTCCTGACCACCAACAAAATCAAGAAGGGCTCCCCTTCAGTAAAGGTGCACAAAGGTAATTTAGTAGTTGCGTAAAGGTGTCAGAGATTCTACTTTCCATCACTCAAAGACCCTGCTGCCACAAGGGTATTGCTCACTTATCATCTAACCATTGCTAGTGGGATAGGAACACCTCCTTACTGTGGTGGTGGAGTTTGCAGTCCTCATTGGACCCCAGCCACCAGGGTATGCTAGAGTCAGAGCTTCTCAGTCACTCTGACCTGTAGCCAGCAGGGAAACCCTTCCCCGTTTCCAGAGGCTATTGGCACGGTGCAGCAAAACAAGTCCATGTCTTAGGAGATTGGTCGTGCCACCTACTAATCACGCTCCTTCCCCTCCTTCACAATTCTCTCAACTCCTGACCATCAACTGCTCTTCTTCGCTTGCTCGTTCCTCCATCCACTCCAGGTCCACTGCCTTCAGAACAGGGGCTTATCTCTATAACATGTCCTGGGGTAAGCTTGCCCCTAACTCCAATCTTACTGTGCTAACCAACTTTCTCCTTAGACTTGCCTGGCGTCTCCTCATCCTCCTATCCTCTCTCTTGTGTTACTTTGCTGAAGACCTGAGGACTGTCCCTCTCAGGGATGTCCTTTTGGGGTCAACAGGGGTCGCACCTGAGACCCCTGAGGCCTCCCTTGCTACCCCTGTGGCCTCCCTTGCTACCCCTAAAATATATATTTTTAACGTTTCTTTTTTTACATTTTTTTTTCAAATTGAAGCTCCTGGGCAGTGGCCAGTGCCAAATGGCTCTCTGTTTCTGGAGTGGCTTGCTTTCTTGGAAAGGCCTCTTTAAAAAAAAACAGGGGGTTCCACAAGTGAAAAATTTGGAGCAGTGACCTAGAATAAGAAAGACTAGGAATAACAAATAATGTGTCTTTCTTGAATTCTATACAATAATTGCTATACTCAGTACAGGTATATTTCGGGCACACTTCAGGGAGTGAGTCACTGATTTAGTCTGTTCTTAAATACCACAAATTCATAATGCAGACAAAAACCTCCAAAAAGCATTTCGAGTAGAATAAGCACCCATTTCGGAATATGTATTGTGCTTTTCGCAAGTTGCAGTTATACCATGTTTTTTTCTGCCGTTGTCTCTGTTACGATAGTCACA
Source organism: Ambystoma mexicanum (assembly GCF_040938575.1). Lineage (NCBI taxonomy): Eukaryota > Metazoa > Chordata > Amphibia > Caudata > Ambystomatidae > Ambystoma > Ambystoma mexicanum. The sequence goes on from NC_090932.1 coordinate 134,955,051, forward strand.
AGACATGCCATCTCGGTGTCCTTGTTACTTGACAAAATCCTTGTGCCTAAAAGCTTGTGTACAATGTTGAAATGCTCAGAGTACGGGATGCTGTGTGACTGTGCTTCTTTCCCTATGCTTCTCTAAATTATTTAATACACAGTTATGAACCCTCCTAATGGTATGTATTTTGCCAGCCTCAGAAGCCTGAAAAGTAGATCCATGCAGGCTTGACATGTGGCCAACTTTGCCCCAGACCTGCAGATGAAAGGGTCTGCTGTTAAATCTCAGTTACCAGTTTAATGGTATTGACTACAGAGTGTAATTTGCTTTCTGACTTTGAGAACATTCAGACCTGTAATTGCTTGTTTTACTATAGCCGGTATGGTAGCTATAGGTGGTAAGAAAGCTCAGTGGGTTGAGAGTTCGCTGATGCAATGAGTGTGTGATCCCCAGGTTGCAGGTTTGAAACCGGACAAGGCCAACTCAGCCTTTCATCCTTCTGAGGTTGATAAATTAGTACCAACACAGGTTGGGTGTATTGTATGTATATCCCAACACAGGTTCAGTGAGATTGTATTCATATATGTTTTACATATATATATAGCGTTTAAACGTATGTGCTATATAATAACACATCACTAGGCCTTGGACATCTGCTTGCATTCTTGGTAATATGGGCCTATACACAATGATATTAATGATACATATGTTGATCCATTCTTGTATGAAATGTACATAACAATACAGTGATATCACCACATTTTTCATAGTGTACATAGGAACAATGCAATGTGATGCCATTTCCTGTTTTGTCAAGGGGTGAAAGAACATGTTCCATCACTCCCCTTGATGTCACTTCGGAGTGAGAGTCAAATGACATCACTTCTTGTGATGTCATCAGAGGTCAATGGTCGTGTGATGTCACTTCCGCTACCCCTGGCTTTTTAGTGAAATTACGTCCCTGGTCCCTCTTATCCTTCCTTTCTCTCTGGACCCTCCTAACTCCTGATCACTGGATACCTCCCACTTTATCTCCTTAATGTGTTCCCATTCACCACTTTTTTACTCCCATCGACTCTCTGATGTTCCTCCTCATCTCTTTTGGACTTCTCTCTCTTCTTATTCTTATTGATGTTTTTCATTGCCCCATTAGGACTCTCCCAACCGCCTCCTCAGTACACTGGTCTTTCTCCTTTTCCTAGCTGGGCCTCTCCAAAACTCCTCATCAATCTCTCCATCCGCCTCACCCCACCGGTGTTACTTCTCTCCATCTGTTTCAAACCCATCATCGCCTTGCTCAACTGGCTCTGCTCCAACTTGCATCTCTGTCAGCTTCAACCTCCTACAAATGTCTTCCTGCTCCAACACTAAACACTCAACCTGTTGTTTTCACCTAGCATCCTTTTTTGGGGGGATTGACTCTGTCCCAAGTCGGGACTCTGTGCTGTGTGCACCTTTGTGTGATTTGACTGGTGTTGTGATAGTTCCAATAATGGTACTCTTTCTCAATCTCTAAGCACATCATGATAGCAGACAGAGCTTGCTTTATGGCCGACCACCATATTATATGTTCACATGGGGGTGAAGTGGGAGAGTCTGGCTGTGCAAAGGGAAGAGGCTATCTAAATACTCCCCGCCCCCCGCTCCCCCATAGCCTCAAAGAACCTGCAGCATGTAAGTGGTAAAGACATCCACTTGTTCCCTCATTGCCACCCTGCAGTGCTCGGGCATAATTAATGGGTGTCCTCTGTATAAGCAAAGCCATACATTACTGATTTGTGACATATATGGGCTTCCGTACTTCACGCTTTTTTTAAGGGTCCCTCACTTCCCAAGGAGCACTCATCATGCTGCAGGCAGCGACAAAGCCCTCTTGGTCACCGCGCCGCTTGCTTTGTGAGAGAGTTAGAGGTTTTCATCACGAGTACATGGATTAGTTAAACCTTGACGTACTGTCTATGTATAGAGCATGGTGTACAACACAGCAAGCATTTATCTGATCAGCTGAGGCATATGACGTTTGAGGGATACAGGTTTGTGTTTCCTCATCATTTGCTTATAACCAGGAGGAGTTGTGTTGACTCAAATCAGTGCTTAGTGGAAGCATAGCTCACATTCCAGAAATATTAAAGTGTTACTGAATTCTCCAGGCGATGAGAAGCAGGGCTCAAGTCGAGGGTACAGGGAGGAGGGGGACGGGGTTCACCCACTTTATTCAGCGGGTGGACTCAGCCCCCCCCCCCAACTAAAATGAGAAACATTGAATGTCTTTTTGATTTTATGAATAAAAGCCGACCTCAGGGATCAAACCGCGTCGTCGGGATTGTAGGCCGGACACTTCATAACTGCACTATATAACTTGATGAAGAATAACAAACCACTAAATATGAAATGTCCCAATTGTGGTACTGCAAGTCCCAGGGAAAATATTTGTATTGGTTCTTGGAGTTGAAAACATGCACACCTTTTAACGTATTCAAAAACACCATTAGAAGAAAATATCCTCTCTTGGTTTTGTGTGTGTGTTGATTTTATGAAAGGCAAATGCCATTCGTCCTCTGCAATGTGGGTGGTTATGCAAAGCCAGTTTAATGAAATTTGCATATTTCACCTTGATTTGATCATTTCTGGCGACGTCAGATCTCATTCATGTGTTGATGAGTCCCCCGACTTTAATTTTTAGGACTTGACCCCTGATGAGAAGCCCATGTCAGCGAAAATAGTAATCTGTGTTGTAAACTTGAGGCCAGATTACAGAAATATTGCACCATTGCAAGTGCAAAGCTGCACAGTAAAAGCACTAGGGCAAAGTTCGCCCTGTTTTTAAAAACACTGGGACACATTAGAAAACTATTGCACCGTGGCAAGTGCAGTTTGACATGGTATAAGCACCAGGGCAAAAATTGCCCTTCGGCAAAAAAGATACATTTTCGCTACATTATTACAACCGGGCAAAGTTTTCCCTAATGCTAATACGGAATGGTGTTAGCACTAGGGCAAACTTTGCCCTGGTGAAAAATCTCATTGAAAATGTATCCTTATTGCACTACGGCAAAGTTTGCCTGCATGCTTATACCATCCCAAGCTGCACTTGTCATGGTGTAATAGTTGTCTAATATGTCCCGTTGTTTTTAAAAATAGGACAAACCTTGCTCTAGTGCTAAAACTGTGCAATTTCTGCACTTGCACCGGTGCAAAGTTTCTGTAATCTGGCCCTAGGTTTTATCGTTCCTTATAGTTTTATACTTTTTTTCCATGTTCTAATTTGTCCAAATAGAATTTCGGTGCAATACCATTACAGGAGCATTCCGGGCTCAGTGGGAACAAGTTACTTGCTCCGCAAAGAATCAACAAATGGAAGGAAGAATAGACCATAATACGATGAGAAACCACCAGGTAGGGTTAAGTGTAGGCCATGAAAGAACACGTACGAAATATGTGGCGCGCTAATAAGGAAAGTCTACTCCAGCACTTTAAGTGCTGGCCCTTCCAAGCTAGAAAAGAATTGTCTAGGTGTACGGAAGGTCATCATAGATGTATACTGTTTACTAAACACTACCACTGTCTGGATTTGTAATCTGAGGGTTGCTTAAGAAAATGCCTCAACGAGTTAGAAACGAAATTACAAAAACGAATAGTCCTAAAAGAAAAAGAAAGTGACACTAAATTCATGCCTATAATATGCAAAGTCCACATTTATATCAGTGTGTAGGGTTAACTACGTTTTTGCAGAATGTGTTCGTGGGGCCAATTTCATGATCTGTGTCCTTTGTACAAAACTATGGAATCATTTGCTCTGACACCCATATATATAGAGTTTTGGCGGGAAGTGTCTTTTGTCTCTCCATGCTATCGTTGTGTATGATTTCATAACTCTTTTTTAAGGCTGTCATCTGAAACCTAGATTTGAAAGCTTATGCGGGTATGGCCGCAGGCTACTTGTGTTCAATGTCTGATTATTTGTTTTGTTTTCCCTTAGGTCACTTGTTTTAGTATTCTTGTTTTAATGCTTTTTCTTTCAGCTCGACTAGCGAGCAGACGAGTGACTGGACATTGATTTATTTTATATTATTCTTTCTTATGTGTTTATTTGAATACGCTCATTTGCACATTTTCGTCCTTGTGCACCGCTATAGGCAGTGGGAAGGTGCTTGGCTTCCATCAAGCGTCTCGTTTTGCCTGCCCCTTGGATGAGACACGCTGTGTGGTCTGTCCTTACTCTCCATTGAGAGCAGTGGGAGGGGATAGGCAATGGCAATGCCATATTTATACAGATAAGTATGTCAGGAAGTGTGTTGCAAAGTGTGTTGCGAAGTGTTCTGCAGTGTGTAACAGATGCTGCTGGCTGATCTCTGCTGAACCCTGTTTGGATACTCAACGGTGCTTGCACCTTTAACTACTGTAGAGGAGATTACTACATAACCCTGCATTTGCCGCAAAGTGTGTCAGGAAGTGTTCTGCAGTGTTCGGCCGGTATTCCCTGTGGTCCAACCTAATCCCAGCCTAATGTCGAAAGTTGGGCCCCTCACTCGCCAGAAAATTATACATTGTGATGCTTTGCCCTTGGGCTCGAACTCGTTCCCTCACGAAAGAGTGAGTGAATCTAATGGCTTGCATTCCCCTGCCTTGTCAGCCGATGACTTGCCAGCGTGGCCACTTGCGACCCCATCCTCCTGCCTCACTACTCTCACCATGAGCGCAATGCGTGCATCAGAACCTCAGAGAGACGATGCGCTTATCCGATCATCCTCATGCAGACCCTTCAATACCTTCAAAACACTATCATGACCCCCTCCACATATCCCCTCAACTACAATCAAGCCTTCAATCCATGGTTCCTTGTTGAGTGCTGTCCAGCAGAGCAGCCGCCAACTCACTAAGCCACAACCAGAGCCACACTCACGGTGCACTCCCACCATCAAAGGAAAAGAGGGAGTGGGCGCAACGTCCTTGCTCATACCCAACGAACAGCCACCAATATTTATGCCACTCGATGATATTCCAACAGAAGAAAACAAGGCGGCAAGGTTAGGGAAACACAAAACATTCCCTGCCCATGCTGACAAAGGCAGTGTCAACACCACTTGCATACGCTCACCAAACTGCCACCCCACGAGAAGTGGGCATCCATGCGACTTAGGTCAAATGAAACAATTAAGACTCCATGCTCTCAAAACCGTGCAACTTCGCAGACAAAGCTAACCACTGCGAGATCAGTCTTAAACAATGAAGAACCTAAGCAGGAGCAATACCAAGACCCAACCCATCCCCCCATTCTCCTCCATTGCTCAGGTCTCAAAACACTGGAAACTCCCCCCAACTAGCCACTTGCTCACCCCTGACACGTGGAGACTTGGACCCCATGATGAACATCAATGAATCCGCCATATGCCCTTCACTTGAACGTCTGTTTGAGCACACAGGTGATGAACCGTTGGAGGAGACTCCACCACAAGCAAGCAGACTCACCACCTCAACCATGAATACCCCCAAAGCTGCATGGCAGAGTGGCTGAAACATGACATTGATGAACTAAAAGTCAAGATTGCATCCTATAAATAAAAACAGCCCTACGGGTGGGCATATTCCCACTTACTCTCTTGTTAGAAACCCACCAACTGAGACAGTGGAAAAAAAAACAGACTGATGGGAAACACGCTGATTATCCAAGACCAAAGACAAGCCTATAACACTATGGACTCAACTACAAACAAAGATGAGATAGCAAGGTAAGTCAACAACTCCGGGCGATGCTACCTACTCCCACCTACCCAAAAAGAAGCTCATATCTTTAAATGAGAGTCTGACAAATTCTAATACAATGCCAGTAGACCACCTTGCTGAGACGCCCACCCTACGGCCCACGATCGACAAACCTAACCAATTGATAAACCTCTCACCGGAAGCACTTGCCCCATTACAGAACACCATGATGGCAGCTCTCACCATCACAGTGACACTATTCACCAAACTATATGAATTCCTAAACGATGCTTTGAAAGACCAAGCAAGTGTACTAGCCATGACCCACACAAAACTGATCGACTTCAAAACATTCACAACCAAAGTCCACAAAATACTTGATAAAGAGGCAGAAATCTCCTTGATGTGGAAAAATAGATTATGAGATGTTGCACTACAAGAAGAAACTGACAAATCATCGCTGATCACTTCAGTTATGGAAAACTGCAAATGGATGCGTCACCTATACCCGGCGGCAAAAAATCAAAATGAAGAACTTGTACTCCAAACACCACAGACAACCATCCAACCAATACCACAAGCATATGTAACACTTCACAATGATGACAAGATGGACCCCCAAACAAACCGCACCATAGGTGCCGGAGTTCAGCACAGAGACCCGATGCTTCTTTCAGCAAAGAGGAGACGACAAAGAGGACCACACTCAACACACAAGCCCCCATCAGACAAGGCTTGCACCAGGAAATCCCACTAAGTGACATCTCGATTTTACAAGCAACTGAAATGACTGATGCCTTTCCATCATTACAGAAACCAACCCAACATTGCTCAGATAACAATCAAGCATGTGTCGAAACAAGAGACAAGCAATTTGCAATTTTCAGTAACAAGACCAATAAGAAGATTCCAACGTCGACCAGCAAACCGTGTCGACTATTGGTGAAAAAAAACAAAAATCAACCCCTCACCAAAATAACAAGATATAATGGCTTGCGTGCCTTCCTAAGAAACATAAGAATGCCACCAACACAAGGAATACAAAATGATGTGGGGAAACATTAGGTACATTCTACCAAACCAACAGAGCCAATCTCAGTTTACGATCAAAATGTCACAGTTTTGCAACACAATGAGGCAATGAGCCAGATCACTGACTGCTCAATAAACCAAGATGCTCTAAGCGACCTAGAGCAAACAATAAATGGTCAGGAAAGACGAGAGGCTATACAACAGACAGAACCAAGAGTTTCTGTGATGTTCAATTGCTCTCCCGGAGCATCAGGAAAAAGAAGTATCCCCACACTGGAACCCCCAGCCGGAAAACAGAGAAGACCGCCTCCAAGCTCACCCATAAGAGACAGCTTTGTGACTTCGGAAGAGAAGCGCAAGAGAACGATATAAAATGTGGTACTTACACCACCCATCACAAGGAATAATCCCAAAGAAATCCTGGCCATGAACACACAAAAAGACAGAGATGGCCCAACTCTGACAAAACCTAACCTAATAATGGTGTAGAGAATCTTCCAAGAGAATGATGGCTTCTTCCTAAACCGCAGGTCTGTGCTGAAACTCCACCACCTCAGCCCTCATTTGAGACACATAACAACAGACAACATAAAAATCGTACAGTTTGTCAACAAAACAAGAATGGACTCGGTTGTGCTCCACATGAATTACATCCTAGTGACAGATGTGTTGTTAGAACGAGCAGAGGACTTCAAACGACTGGGTTTCGAAATTCTAAACTACAAAGTCCAGACGTCGAAATCCAGAAGTGATCGGATCTCCTCACCTAAACATCCCTCATGTGAAAGTCAGCCGTCAGCCATGCTGTTTGAGACACTGACACACACCAAAAAACATTCAGAGATGTCAAGCTACATACCATTAAGAATCAATATCACCCAATGAACGGCTCAACCAGCCGAATTCTCTGGGAAACCGTTGAATGAAAAAAAAACAAATACAACATTGCATACTGGTCTTGGCTAGCAAAGGCGCTGCTGTCAGTTCCCCCAAAAACTGTTTAGAGTCAAGATCTCTCAACAAGGAACTATTTGACAGTCGCCTCATGGAATACCAACAGTTCTCTCACCTCTTCAATAGCCAGACTCCAGGGCTAGAGAATTACGACATAATATATATTTCCAAGAAACCTGATTGAAAGACACCCCTGTGTGTGACGGATACAACAGTTACTTGAACCACGAAAACAAAGGTGACAAAGGCAGACCCTTCTCAGGCCTGTTGACACTCATAAAATGCTGTCAGGGTCTGTTTGTGTAAAATGTCCAGAACCCAAACCCCTTCGTACAACTATTGTCTTTGGGAAAAACACAAAATAACAGCAGCAAGCGCATAATGATGATCATATGCAACGTTTTACAATAGCATGGACAAGGTTAATTATTACCAATATCTCTATGAAATCATAGACCTGGTGGATGCCTCTAGTTCAGACAACAAGGAGCCCCATATCCTAGTCGGTGGTGATTTAAATATATGGCTTATAGATGACCACGGTCTGATCATCAACAAAGAGTGACTATCCAACAATGCCCAAAGATGGACAACCTCAATCACTGACCGTGACCTGCAAATGCTGAATGGACAGACTACTGGGGACAACCCTGGGAAACATACATGGCATAAAGGAGGGTTCTCTGTCTGCATATTGTATTCCTTTGCATCCCTAAATCTCCTGCGAGTCATATCAATGTTCAAAATCAGGCAGATGTCCACTAGTGATCATAACCACCTTGAAATAACCTGCAAGATTTCGATGTAGAGTCAAATGAACACATTAGACTACAAACTGCAGGTTGGACAAGGGAAAAATAGAGTACGTATCGCACCCAAGATATCACTAACATGACTGAAACGCTAAAAAGATACCTCAAAAAAGAATAGCGACAGCACAGATTATACATGGATTTTAGAGCCCTTCATAGATGGTGGCAATCAAAATGACAAACACCCCTCCTAAGTCTGAGCATTCAAACAATCCACAAGTTGTGGAAGCCAAGAAACAGCTGCAGAAAGACCTGAAGGAAATTATGGCAAAGAAGGATCCAGGAATTCACAAACAAATAAAAAAGGGAACAAAAATACAGAAACAGGCTAATTGCATCCGAACAATGAGGGCTCAACAAGACACAGAAACAATGTTAAAAGCCATTGGTAATAAAACACCAGAGGCCTATAAGAATTACTCAATAATGAAGGCAGATTCACGCCATACAAACACTGAACCTTCCAGAGGAGGCATGGATAACGCACTTCACAAAGCTTTTTGCCCAAACAAATACGGATGCAGCCCAACAAGCATGAGAGCGTGGTCATTTGATAGTTCAATCTCTGACATCAAAATGGCTATCAAGAAACTAAATTAATCTCGTGCCCCAGGCCGTATGGACTCACAAACACCAACTGGCAGAATTAATATTCCTTCCTTTCAACCAGATTAAATGCTCAGGAGTGATACCTCCATCCTGGAAACATGCAATTATCATTCCCATTTTCATTTGTAGGTCACCCTGAGTTACCTGGGGGAAACCAGACGTGGACTCCCTGCTCACTGTGCTCAGAGAGGCACAGCTCCACCTTACTGGCGAGGCTCAACAAGGCTGAAACGCATGTATGGGGTTGCTGTTGGAACTCTTGTTCAGAAGGGAATTGCCAGAGCAATTTGGTGCTGGACTGCCCATGTGGGCGGGACAAAGACTGATATGCAAATGAATATTTCCCATCTGTGAAAGGTACAGTGAGCAAAAAGCGATGGCTGTGAACTCTCAAAGTGGGAAAAAATCACAGAACAGGGTATCATGCAATGTTCTTTCTGGAGAGGGGCGCCTGCTACCTTTTTTGAAAAGTGACATAGGGATATGCATCTAAAAAAGGAAAATTCAGTGATGAAACAAAATGTCAGAATGGCAATATAAATCTGTATTAATTCTCGTCCCCACGTATAGCATGCGGTTAGATGGAACACTTGATGGATGAACACACTTTGGCTTGCGAACACAGTTATGCGGCTGGCTCTGCCTTCCAGAGCATTCTTGGCCATTCAAGTCTAAGTCACAAGTTCACGGGTTTAACCTCTCGGGTTCCATCACCCAGGTCCAGGTCACCCTTAAAGATTCTACAGAGTTTCAACAAAATGTTTCCAAGTATAGTATTTGGTAGAAGTTCACTATAGGTTCCCCTCATTCAGGCTCAAACCTTTTCTCCCTCGTGGGGTTCCTTTCCCCGGGCTTTCTTCACATTCCACACAATAGATTCCATTCAATCGGGATCAAAACTCCTTTCGTATTTTGATTTTGCTGTCGAAGACTTTCGAAACTGGGAGGATTTTCGCTCTCACCTCCACATGACCACTTTGACCCTCCTTTCTTTCTTTACATATTTTCCTTCAGTTCCAATGTCTCTTGGAAAATGTATTTGCAACACATGACTTGTTTTCATATCAAATGCTCCTAAATCAAGTCTTTCAAACTTTTCTTTCATGCAGTTTTGTGGTTACTTTATTTCTCTCACTTCCCGCTGCCTGTGAAGATTTAAAACATTTCACAGAGTTTTGATTGGGCAAACTCACTTCGCTGGACCACTCTGCTCCTTTGTATTTCATATTCACAGTTCTTAACAATGGATTCACTTTCTACAGTTTATCAGTGCTCGTGTAACCTTCATCCCATGGATACTGTTGCAAGCATTTCAATTAAACACAGACCAGTCTTTCTTTGCTTTCCTCAACTCATCGGTCATGTTAAGATGTTTTCCGTCTTTCACGCCTTTGATGTAGGAGTCAAGGTTGTTACCACTGTTACTTTTGCACCTCCCCAACTCTGCCATTCACCCGGCAGCATGGGTGGTAATCTTGCAGCACTCAGAAGACTCTTTCTCCCTTCCAGCTGGGCTGTCATGCACAATCCACACAGCCTTTTGGAAATAACAATCTCTCACCGGCAGGGTCTCTGACTTCCTGCCCCTTCGGTTCAACCGCTCGGTTTGTCGCTCTCCGTCGCCTGGTTTGCCATAGCCCTGGAGGAACTACTCCTTCTCGTGCACCGCCTTGCTCTAAGTGTGCCTCTGTGTTCCACCTTTTAACCATGTGGGGAGAGTTCATAGGTTTTAGGTGTGCATGAATAAAGTCAAGTGCTTGACCTTGCCTTATCTTGTTAAAGGGACATGCCCAGTGTATTGCATGGGTGGTAATACTTTCGGCCTTCGACCTCCTCTTCCTCAGCTCAGTGTTTGTGTAAGAAAGGGGGGGGTGATCTGGGAAGTTGGAATATCCCATAAAATAGGATTGGATATGAGTATTGGGAAAGGGGGGATACTGTGTATCGCCATCGGGTGTCTCTCCCCCACTCCCAAGGACCCCTCACCCAGGTGAACCTCCCGCACTTGTCCACCCCTAGGGTCTGGTTCCAAAGGCAATGGCCATGCCCTAGCCACCAGAGTAAGGGATCCCCAGGGTCTAGGCAGTGAAACACACTCTGGTTTTTCACAATTCCCTGTTATTGAGCTCTTTTCTTGAAAATTCTCATATCTTTGATTCATGTAAGTCTGGGTTTAGTCCTGGCTGTGGTAGCAAGAGTGTCCTTTTGTGTACTGTGGTTGATCTGACATGGATGGCAGACCAAGGTGGAGTAGGTGGCTTATTTCTGCTACACCTGTCAGTCACCTTTCATACTGTCGATCACTCCACCTCATTGGCCCGCCTATCCACGGCAGGTCTCTCAGGCCCGGTTCTCAACTGGTTCTCATCTTTTCTGACAAAACCCAAACTCTTTGTTTTGCTCCTTTCTGTTCCTGCTCTGAAGCTCTCACATGTGGTGTTCCTCAGGGGTCCCCGTTGTCTTTGATTCTGATTATTCTCTACATTCAGCCTCTGGTCAGTCGCATCCACTCCCACTGCTTTTCGCTGCTACCCTATACTGATGATACCGAGATTATTGTTCATCCTAATATGAGGGACTCCGGATATTCGTCTAAGCATAAGGGTTGCTTCGAGGATGCCGGGTGCTGGATTGGTGACAATTGGCTGAAGCTTAAGGGAAACAAGATGGAAATACTCCCTCTGTCGCATCTTTCTGGTCCTCTTCTTTCTGGCCCCTTACAATTGGTTCCCTTCTGTAGGGTATTTTGTGTAAATTTGGGGCCTAGCGGTATTTTCTTACCGCCAAAAACAAAGGTCATTTAGCAATAACTACTCCTTATATTTAGATTGGTTTTGGCTTTATGGTGGTATAGTGATGATGCATTATTTCAGTACACAAATACATTTTGTTGGTATGCATTTTGTTGTGGTATAGTGATGAGCATAGCTTTCTTTTTTATATGTGGCCCTAACATACAAAACCCCCTTCTTCTTGCTTGGTCTGTTCGTATGATCACTAGAGAGGTCTTGGGCCTACATTATTCAGAAACACCACATTTTCATATAGATTGCCACCTACAGCTGTTATCACTGATTTATCTACCCCAGTGAGCTATGTTTCCACAAATTATTCACAATAACATGTGGTATTATCACTAATTTATTTACAGTAGTGAGACTATGTTTCCATAGATTATTCACAATAACATGTGGTATTATCACTAATTTATTTACATTAGTGAGACTATGTTTCCATCGGCCTCTCTCTGCTGATTCATATACGCTCAGCAGACTATTGCATTATATTCCACTCAGAAGCCACACACACATACCCTGAGTGGAATCACGCACACAACTATTTATAATAGCTCATGGCATTGCTTCATCTGATAGGAAACTTGGCACATTAAACATCATTCCCTCCCCTACAGAGTATTTTCTTTTTTTCTTTAGAGGCACCAAATGAAGAACAGAAGCAAGAACACTCTTAGGCAGACTGTGTTATCATAATTTCATTTCAAAATGATACATTACCATTCTGGTGTGACAATCATTTCTGAAATAAACATAAGAAAAACAAATGCAATAATACCACGAATTTCATTTTACATTTTCAACAAGAAAAAGAGAGATTACATCATTTGTCTTGCAACATTATAACGTGGCAGTTAAACACAGGAGAATTCCCTATCGCTACACTGCCTGCCTAATAGTAGATCATTCGTCCGGCAGTCACAGCAATCTCACTCCATTTGTATATTTACCAGCTATTTGTAGCTCTCCCACACGTGATCTCCCTTGGCTAGCCGCCTTCGATGAATGAGCTCAGGGTTTTCTTTGTGTTTGAAGTTTGAAGTGCACAGCAAGAACACGGAATTCTCAAGCCAGTGCCAAGTGAATAGGAAACCCCAGTCTCTGAAGGTCAGCAATGCAACTGGGATGACCCCTCCAAGCAGCCCAGCCAGGCGATCTCACAGCAGCTCCAGCCAAGTGACCTCACTGTAGCTCCGCAAAATGTCTTCTCCCTGTAATTCTGTCAGAGCTATTCCAAAAAACCTCTGTTACATCCCCTAAGTTTACATAGCACCAATCAAAATTCATATTATCGCTCCTCCTTCCTCAACAATAGCTCACTTTTACAGAAAGCAACTGTATCTAACTGATTTCCTGGCATTCGAATTTTGCTTCCTGCAAAGACAGTGAACAGGGTAAAGAAAAATTGCACGTTTAAACAATGAATCTCAGCCTGCCTCATTTTGCACATGGAGAACACATTATAATGTTAAGGAGTTAGAATTGTGTTAGTATTTTTTAGTTAAGTTAATTAATCAAGTATCTAATGTGTCTCCTGTAAGTGAGGCATCTCAAGTAAGAAAAAAAAATGGTGTGCTTTTAAATAGGTATTGAGAAAAATAAAATGGTGTGCTTTTAAAATAGATAGCCTGTCTTCATATTCATGTCCATATGTTACCCTGGCAACACATGGCTTGCTGTACCACATCACAGTAATAATGTGATCTCATGCAGTGGCGCTGCCCTCCAAAACATGCTAAATTATACTACACTTCCTGGTCCTGTGCCTGTGGTTAAGGTCGTTGGCGTAAAGATTGCCTCTTTCCTTGGAGGCGCAAATCAGCGCTGTCTGCCGATATGGTAATTTTCATCTAATAATTCTTATTAAATTCTGCATTTCCTTCCAGAACCATTAAATGCTCCGCTGTTGGCTGCACTGATACTGAGAAGAATTGACTACTGCAATTCATTAAACCCCACTCAGCCCAAATATCTGCTCATAGTTTATAGCTTCTGCAAAATCTGGCATCCAGGGTCACTACTGGCACCCTTTTTGGGTCCCATATCTCGCCGGTTCTCCGTCAACTCCATTGGCTTCCAAATTACTTTGCTTTTTTTATCGAGCTGTTTATGGGCAAGGTGCAGAGGATTTGAAATCCATATTCTTACATTATGTTCCTGGTTGGTATCTCTACTCTCAAGACAAACGTTTGGTTCACGTCCCTCGTTTTAGATTAATGAAAACCGGTGGTCGAGCTAGTTCTATTGCAGTTGCAAAATGATGGAACTACATAATACCTTATCTGTTATCCAGCTCCTGTTCTAGCCTTCTTGGTTGAGTCCTGTTTATCCTCTTAGCACCAAGATATATTTGGTGATAGCGTGCTTTATAAGTATGATTAGCATAACATAATGAGGCTCAGTTTAAAACCAAACCAACAATATGATAATGACACAAATAAATGACTTGCTTAATGAGACTGAGGGGCTGATTTAAAAAAGGCTTTTGAATGGAAAACCCTAGTAAAAAAGGCTTTGTAAATCAGGCCCTGAGACTAACATCAAACCTGTGTAGGAGAAAATATCTGAGCACCCATGTGGTTTAACCTAAAGTATGTGCCTGCCTTTACCTCTATGCCATTTGCAGTGAAGAGGACGATTTTAAATACCTTCAATTAAAATGTAATTTTCCCCATGTATACAGACTAACACAATCTTATTTTGAAATACTCTTATTTAAAATACTAAATCATTTACAAATGCAGCTCTGCATGTTTACTTTAAACCACTATCTATTTTTATGTAAAAATCAGGGAGGGTAACACATGACATAGAGTTGAATGAGTAGGATGAGTGTGTGAAAATAAGCGCTTTCTTTTTTATGGCCATTGTTTTTTATATAAGGAAAGACAAGTTGAAAAATAGAGGGTAAATAGGTACCTAGATCTGAAAGGGGGCAGAAGCCGGCGCCGCAGTGTACTGTCCTGACCAGTGTGTGTAATAACTGGAAAAAAGGATAAAAGTAGGAGCCTGGTATAATTATTGGGCTCGGGAACAAGCAGTGGTTATTATTTTGGTTTGTTATCCTACCTTATTATTTTTGTGTTTTTAAATTGTGGAGGTAGGCCCGATGGTGGCAAAGGTGATGTGAGTGTTTGAGTGAGTGAGGAAGGTGTGATGCTCTAAACAGGGGGGAGGCTCAGGGTAAAAGGAAATATATTAAATGTATGATTATTGCTCTATGTGGTTGACTTGTTCTTTGGTTTGTCTTGGTGAAATGGTCAATGATTTATGTTTCATGTGTCTGTTCTGAAAAAGTAATGTTTTGAAGTAAAGAACATTAGGTTGTCATCGTTGTTTACAAGCAGAGATTAAGATCTGAACATTGACAGAGGGAAAGGAAAAAGAAAAAGCAGTGTTTTTGAAAACGTGGTGATGGACACCCCACTATTAATATTTATAAACACCTCCCCTTGTACAGTGATAAAATAAAAAAGTACCATGTCAGTGGGTAGCAGAAACAAAGGGGGAGGGATCACCCCATGCCTGGCCAGAAGAAGGGTCTTTTGATAAGGAAATATTAGATCATGTTGCAACCTACTTAATGGTAAAATACAAGGGAAAACAGCTCCAGAATAGATGGGAGGTACTAGATTTGTGGAAAATGTTCGAGGAGACACCCATTACGCATAGCAGGGGAAAAGAAGGGGAGGTCATGCAGGGACACTTGGCGTGCAAACAGGCCCTTGCAGCTGCCACTTTTGCAATAGAAAAAAGCTCAACAATTGTGATGGGATGCTCCGTCACATTGTTCGTTGAACACTCCCTATTTGCCATACTTGAATGGTCCAAGTCCACACTTACCACTCAAAGAGCATCAGCATATGAAGTAATAATCTCAAACCCAAATGTTCACATAATATGTTGCAAAACAGTAAATCCTGCAACGTTCCTTACAGAACCATGCACGATAGAAGATATACAAGATCATGACTGAGCCACCTATGAGGGAGAAGGGGATGACATTCCCAAGGCTAATGAAAATGCACTGAAAGAGGGGGAAGTGTTCTTTGTAGATGGGTCAGCATCCATCTGGCCAGAAACAGGCAAGAAACATGTTGGGGCAGCAGTGGTAAGGTCGGAGGAGGGGGGAGTATGAGATTCTGGTACAAAAACAATTACCAATGCATTATTCTGCCCAAGCAGCAGAATTGGTAGCACTCATTGAGGCGCTACATGCAGCAAAAGGGTGCGCAGTAACAATCTATTCAGACTCAGCATATGTCACCACTACAGTACATGCTGGGTTGTCACGTTGGAGAAGAAGGGGGTTCAGAAGAGCTGATGGGTCCCCAGTACAGCATGCTGAATTACTGAATGAATTAATTGTAGCACTTTCCAAGCCATCAGTGGTGGCCCTGGTAAAATGCCAGGCCCAGACTCACAGTAATGATGAAATATCAGTGGGAAATGTAGCAGCGGATGCATGCCGCTGCAAAACAAGCAGCGTATTTCCCAAAACCACTCAACACAGAGTGCATGTTAAAGGGTAAACAAGAATACCCCAAAGGGGAAGGATATAATGCACTGCCTGTAGCACAAATCATTGAGCTCCAAAAGAGAGTACCACCTAAAGAATAGGAGCAATGGGCAAAACGGAAATGTACCCCATCACCCACTGATCTTTCATGGAGGCAGGGCACAACGGGGAAAGTAGTAATGCCGGTAGAGTTATTGCAGGTAGCATTCCCACAGCTGCATTTCCCAGCCCATGCTTCAAAGCAGCATATAGCAGGAGATGTCCAGGAGGACTGGTTCATCCCAAACCTCCAGGAGTATCTTACCAAAATGTCAATTGAGTGTACTGTATGTCAAACATTTAATTCAGGATTGAAGGACCCTACGGGGAACATTGACACGTCCTGTGTGACCCTTCCGTAAACTGCATATTGACTATGCAGACATGGGAGAGAGATGCAATGGAGCAACATATTTGATTGTGGTGGTCTGTCTTTTTTCACATTGGGTGGAGGCAGGGCACTGCGCCCACCCAGACACGAAGTGTGCTGCAAAGGTTTTAGTGACGGAAGTGTTCCCCCGTTGGAGAATATGTGACGTCATACGATCCAACAATGGAACACATTATGTAAATGATCTATTCAAAGAGGTAACAGCATTTTTGGGAATAAAGCATAAAATGTGTTCAATTTACCACCCACAAGTGAATCGAGTGGTCGAGAAAATCAACAGCATCATTCAAAGCAGATTATCCAAATTATGTCACACTCTAAAAAAGAACTGGGTCTATTGTTTACCTTTGCCCCTATTCCAGTTGTGCACACAGCCCAGCAAGGACCACCACTTGTCCCCCATGAAATAGTAACTGGTAGACGCATGCAAACTCCACTGTCACCCGTGAGGAGAATGTCAGGTGAACACAGAACTGTTGCAGTGTTGGGTGAGGAGTTCAACGAATACCTCACACAACTCACCAGAGCAGTAAGATGCATTCCCAAACAAATTGCCCCACCATTCACAAGAGATAGTCAAACACACACAGTACCACTGCCACAGCAGACGGCCCAACACAACATTTTATTCCTGGAGAACTAGTGGATGTCCGTAGCTTTGTGAGGAAGTGGATCTGACTAAGATTCCACAGTCCATATGAAGTAGTATATTGTACGCCTTTAGCAGTAAAGGAGAAAGGACTGAAATACTGGGTGCATCTCTCAGATATAAGAAAAGCCCATGATACTGTAACACCAGAGACAGAGCAAGAAAATGAAAAAAAGCAGCAGCGCCTTAGAAACTCTATGAGAAAAACAGAAATAGTTGACAGAAAGAGTGAGAAGCACAGATGTAAATAGACAGAGTAAAAGTTACATGTATATAGAGTAAAATATTACATTGGTAAGCAAAAGGTGTTTTCTCTCTACACCCCGTTTCCATGCTTTTTCTGTTTCTCCACTCTTCTCATATCTTATTCAGTTTTGAACTTTTATTAACCCCGTCCCATTACATTCCTCTCTGTAG
Source organism: Ambystoma mexicanum (assembly GCF_040938575.1). Classification (NCBI taxonomy): domain Eukaryota; kingdom Metazoa; phylum Chordata; class Amphibia; order Caudata; family Ambystomatidae; genus Ambystoma; species Ambystoma mexicanum. The sequence goes on from NC_090932.1 coordinate 134,972,953, forward strand.
GTGATGATATGATATGATATGATATGGCATTTATAACGCACCTATACACAAGTGTTTCAAGGATGGTGGAGAGAACCCCACTTGCAACTGAAAGAAATGAGATAGATAGCCCCAGGAATTAAATAAGTGCCAGTAGGGTGTATAGTTATACTTTTGGCTTGCATTCCAGAACTATCATTTTTTCTGTAATAATGTTGGGATTGGGAATTTAGTGAGGTGCATATTTTATTTGGGGAGATATAAAAGAAGGGGGGAAGGGAGAAAACTAATACGGGAAGGGGGAAAACTAATATGGGATGGGGAAAAATTGATATGGGACAATGGAATATTTCCAAACCTCACTACCCTGCACAAGAATCACACGAAAGTAACCTCACAGCCTGGGATAGTTGTAAATAAAGAAAATGATAGTGTAATTAATGTAGAAAATGTTGGGTCATCAACCCCTACTATGGGGTACTACAACCTACCTCATAACCCAAATAAGAGACCTACCTCAAGTACTGATGAAATGTATACCATGTTTCCAAAAGTAGACTCAAGTGCCCTCCCAGGTTCCCTATATTGGCAGCTTAATACTGACACTACTGCAGATGTGAATACTGGCATTTTCCCGATTTATCATCTGAAAACTATGAATGTACACAAACCATTGGGTGTCTCAGGTAAATGGTTTAAAAGGTAATTAGCTAGACTCCAATCTCTTCTGTCAAATAGTAGAAAGAAAAGGCAAGTACGATAGTATAAGTATGACACCTATCATGGATTAGGGGTAGATAAGTTAAAAGACCTCTGCAACCCAGACAAGTCTAACAAGTGGTACTCAGACATGAGTGCCACTGGTAGACAGGCACAAATGGTAGCTGTTATGTATGTTCACTAATACCTAATGCGTCGGGTACGTCTAAGGTTTTAGTGCCTCAGGGAACCCCTTTTGTAGAAGCCCAATGTCGTATCCACCTGGCACTATGTAGAATCAAAAGCACCTTCCAGGCACACACATTAAAACTGCAACTGCTTTCGCCAGATGAGATATGCAAGAAGAAACCTGAAGGTGCAACATGTTTTAAAGAATCATTTCTAGAAATAAAAGGGACAATGTTCGCAGAAAACAAATGGCATGACTCAACGGTTATGTGTACAAGCAGAAGCACTGCGCTGTCTAAAGGATGAGAGACTACAATGGATGGAAGACACATGTGCCCAGACATGGACCCAGCACATCAAAAAGCTGACATGGGTCACGACCCACGGAAAACTGATCAAGATCCAACATGGAGAAAAATATGAACTGTGCTTTTATGGGGAAGGAAAAGTACCAGTGGGTTCTAACACACGTTGCAACAGAACCCTCGTCTTCCCTGATCTGCAAAAAGGAACTGCTGCCTTAATGGACCATCACTGGGTGTGTGACAAACAGGCATACTTGCCCCTCCTGTCATCATGGAGGGGCTACTGTGCTCTGGCAACGCTGCACTCTGCACTGCTGGTGATAGCGGAAGACCATGTCAAGGGGGGAATGAAGCCCAACAAAGAGCAGCAGGCCCCTCTAGCAATGGATGAAGCACCCCCACCTTTGATATCTGAAGACAAGCTACAGGATCAAGTGACATGCAAAAAGATAGCATCCAACTACCTCTCTAAAGACTCTTCCAGCCTACTGGCTCATATCCCCGACAAATACAAACTTTCAACTCAACATTTTTTGCATCATTGATCCCCAGCATTCAAGCACGAGCAAACACCAATTGGCTCCAGATCGTCTGCTGGGAGCTGATTCAACTGGCAAATGACACAGAGGAGGGGTCCAACATCATCAAGATGGAACTAAGAGTACTGAGAATAATGACAGTGTAAAATCGCTAGGTGCTCGACCTCCTCAAAGCTATGGAGGGTGGTATTTACCGAAAAATCGTGAGTTCATGTTGCACATTTATATGTGATAGCAGCAGTGCATGATCTCGGCGTGAGAATGAAGAAAGGGGGAGGTGTGCAACCAAATGACTGGTTCAGCATGGCATTCGACTGGGTCCCATCATGGCTTAGAACTATAATGAAAATGCTGATCCCCATCATCGTCTTCCTACTGATGATCTTCTGTGTGTGCCAGTTAGGGGTTCGCTGCTGTGCAAATGTGATCCCTAGTAGTGCGATGATGATGGCGACTATTGGTAAGAAACATGGTAATGATAAGATGCCTCATGATACTAGGGAAGCCCAAATACAAACAGGAGAAAACGATGAGCCCAAAAAACGCATGGTGACAATATACCACACAGGGGATGAGGTAGACAACTTCTACCACACCACCATTAAACAACCCCAAGATCTTGAAAAATATAACGAAGTGTGTGTTGACCTGGATGGTGATGGGGACTGTATTTACATGACATGCACTCCTGAGGAATATGCACGGCATGGGGAAAGTTTGAGGAGAGTGTGTAGAGCATGGACGACTATAAAAGGTCCCCCCGCCTGGGATGAATCAGTGAGGGGGGCTGAAGAACATAGACATATTGGGAGAGGGTATTTGTTACTTTAAGAGTAACAAAAGAAGGGAATGTTGGGGGAGAGGTGGATATTTTCACCCCCCACCATTCCTACAGCAAAGAGACCATGTGTGAGCTAAAGAGATAAACGCCCCACCCCCAGGATGACCATCCACACCGATTGATATTAGACAACAAACAAATAACCAAGTCTTTGTCATGGCCTAGCAACTTCATTTTGTTATCTCTAATCATGGCTCTCCCTTCCCCAGCGCCGCGCACAGACAGCCCAAGCCTGTCATAACTGATATCATATGATGTCATAACTGATGCTTGGTGCCTTTTTAATGTTCTGCCCGTGTATCTGTTGGCAGAACGCTCACGACAGCAGAGTTCTTTGCTTGCAATTTATCTTATATAAATTTGTTTTACTTGCAGTTATTCTCCCGGTCTCAGTCCAATGCGGGATCTGCCCATTATTTGGTTTTGGATATTACATGCTTTTTGGGTGTGAGCCTTCATTAGTTTAAAAAGTCATTTTTACGACATAATGTTATTCTCAGCATATAACCTGCCACTTCTATTGCTAGATCACAATTATTGTTTCACTTGCTAAATAATAGAAATTAATATCTACTATCAGGAAAATGGGAGGCTGGCAGACCTTGTCCACTTTAAACAAAACAAATTAACAACCAATATTGCCACATGTTATATGGATCTATGTGATCACCACGCCACCCATAATGTGGACTACAAAAATGTCAACTTCCATTATGGCGTGGCGCAGTGATCACATAGTTCACTTGTTCCCACATTCCCCTACCCGCTCCCCCCAACGCACGTTCCTTCTAAGCGGTACACTTCTGTACGTGCCGCTGACTCCTCACGATCCCTGCACTGTCAGTTTCCACCCTCTTACGTGGGTCGGAGCTGGCACCGCAGGGTCTCTTTCTCTTTTCATTTTTTTTTTTCCAGAAACATTCTTGTCCCTCGCTCTCCATCTAATGGAAGCAGAGGACACACCCGCAAACCCCGACCCTCATTACCCTGAACAAATGGCGCAAGGGACACACCCGCTCCCCTTAGTCAGTGTTATGAGGCTCAGGATTTTTATAATGTGCAAAGGTGAAATATTGGTAATGTCGCCACAATTGTGCCCACATTTTGTAACGATAACCTGTTATATTAGTTGCTATTTGCAGACAAAAGAGCAAATTGTTGACAATACAAGTAGGTTAGATACTGGCCCTACATATAGAAACAAGCATTGGCAATGCCAACAGTTTGGGTGTTTTTGTTGGCATATGAAGGGCACTTGCCAGACACTGCCTTAGTTGTATTAACTGGCCATTGATGGTAGCCGGTGAATAAACGATGTGAGTACCTGGGCATCTAATAGCAGTACCTGGCAAATGCCTAATACATATACAAAAGCAACAACTGTTACCTTTGACAATGCTTGCTTTTAAAAGAACGTCAGAGACAGACACACATAGTGCTTATAAATCGAGTGGCTGAAGTCAGACCTGGTCGAGACATTTTTATTATACTAGTGTCATCTTTTCATCTCCAATTATGTCATTAACTAGCAGGAGACTGCTTTGAAAAAAACACTGCCAGGCACTTCAAGTGCAAAGTTTGATGGTGAGACTTGTTTAAAGCAAGCTCAAAGAGTTCCCATAAGGCTGTGTTTTGGCAGAGAGAAGCAGGAACTGGTTGGAATGGCCATAGGGACTAGCATGGTGTTGGGAAGGATATGGTCCTATTCCACCCCCTGGCCCCAATCGAGGTAAAATAAACTACGTATATTCTAAGGGGGGAGACACACTCATCCACACGAGAAAACATAAACAATTGCATGAAAAACATAGTATATAGTTTGTCAATGAGACACCACTTTGTATTAGGCCAGACGCCATCTTTTTACTAGCCGCAAAAATCAGCTCTGTGTAACCTCAGCTCTCCCATCTCCAGCACCCCGCACAGAGAGCCCAAGCCACCGCCTCACCCCGCCAGATCTGGGTGAACCCTGTTCTCACGGAAGTCCAGCCATGTCATGTTACAGTTCTCTGGTATCATTTCCGTTAGAATGTGCTCTGCGCAGAGCGTGAGACAGAGACAGGCCTCGGCCCAAGCGAGCATTCATCTCCACTAAAGTGCCTGTGCCCTCTCGGCCCCCACCCCACCAGGCCATGGTCCACCAGCTCTGACCCCCCAGTCCCTTTCATGCTGATACACATCTGACCCCCTTGCGCTGACCATTCCAGAACACCCACAACAACCCTAATCCCATGCAACAGTATATCGTCCCAAAAGTAGCACACGTCTATCAATATCATGAGGCACCATGGTAGGTAGGCTGTAGATCAAACCCCCAAAGGGGGCACACCTTGGTGTGGGGAATGCTGTTTCAAAGCGAGCCCTGAATGTGGAGATCGGAATTCCAATATATATTATTCCCTCTCTTCTAAGTACCCCCATTTATATGATGACCAGGTGCCCACCATTATTCATGACTTTTTAGCAGCTTCTATTGTTTAGCTTAGATAGTTAGGATGGTAATGCCTCTTCACACTGATCTTCACCACGGAGATGAGCCCAGCTGACCCACGTGCACCACGACTGACTGGGAAACAGCCACCGATTGATGCCTGGCATCACCTACAGAGCAGGCTGTGCCATAGGTCCAATCCAATCAGAACTGTGATTTTTCACTGTATGTGACGATGTCATTTATGATGAAATTGTCTCTTATAATGTGCTGCCTGTGTAATTTTTAGCAGAGCGCTCTCAGACAGCAGAGTACTTTGCTGGCATACTTTATATTATATAAAGTTTGTTATCCTTGCAACCTTATCTTTTGGTCTCATTCTCTGACAGGGTGTGTTATCTTATTTTACATTATTCGTGGGAGACGTGTAAGTGCGGTGCCTTCAATGGCCACAGAAAGTCAATGGGTGGGCAAATAACCAAACAACTCCTACATGCTTTGTGTTCCTCCTCATATGCCATTCTACCTGTCTGTACTACCATCCAATAGTTTTCACTTACAGGTGGCGCTAAATTGCCACCTAATAGCCTGAACTAAAAAAGGGTAGTATAGATGCAACCGTGTGAATAAACTGAAGAGAATACCCAAAAATTGACCTGGGAATGTCATGGGTCACCAATTTAAATGTTTTGTGAATGGGATGAATCAGATGCCCCCAAACATCAAAGAAATCCTGCCCTTCCACTCCATCCTTCGGTTCCCTCCTCTCCACGGTACCTTTATAATTGAATAAACTTGTTTGGCTGTTTGCAGTGCAAGAACACTAGAAACTGAGATCAAAATGTGTCTAAGCGATCCCATTGCCATGTGGTGCCTCATGGGCCCCAGTTGGGGGCGGGGGCATGCTATATGTCCCTCGGCTCATCTGTTCTCCCACGAGGAGCCATGATTGGTGACAAATGGGTGAACACCAACTTTTTACCAAATCTCCAAAAAGGTTTTAATGCTTGTGGAGTCTCAAGACACCTGTTTTTCAGTTAAATATAATACATGATTAACAATATGGAAAGTATTGATACAATGATAGATTCCTCGGACTGAAGAAAACACAAGAAACAGATAAAAGCAATCAAACCACCTTTACCTGAGGAACTGGATGAGAGAATGATATGATATGATAAGTCATTTATAACGCACCTGTACACAAGTGTTTCTAGGCGTGACAAGACAAGGAAAGGAGGGCAGAACGGGGACAAAACAACAATCTGACTGGGCCTTGTCTCATTCATATTGCACAAGTGCAGGGGGGAAGGAGCAGGAGAAGTGCCAGGGAGAAAGGGGAGAGTGCAAAGAAATTAGTAAGTGCAGTCGGGAGGCAGCTCATAAGTGCAGAGAGTCAGGGAACTGTAGAGTTGCAGATACAGTCCCTTAAGTGGTTGGGAGGCCCGGAGGCCGTACAAGGGCAACCAGTTTTGCAGGAGCCTGGATCCGTAATTTCAGTGGGTGGTCAGGTAACCAGTATGCACAGCAGGCATGGACATTGGCAAGGGAGAGGGAGGGAGAAAGCGGAAGTGAAAAGGAAGGACTTGAGTTGCTTCCTGAACCTTAGGTGGTCCGGCTCAAGTTTGAGAGAGGCAGGGAGGCTGTTCCAGAGGGAGGCCCCAGCCGAGGACAGAGATCTACACCCCACTATCTGCCTGGAGATGCGTCTGACCCTCAGAAAGTTGGAGGAGGATGAGAGGAGGGCTCAAGAAGGAAGATGCTTAGGAAGATAAAGTTTGATGTAGTGTGGTCCCCAACCCCAGAAAGCATTGTAGGTGATGCAGAGGGTCTTGAACTTGATACTCAGCAGGCACAGGGAGTCAGTGAAGAGATTTCAGGGCTGGAGAGAAATGATCCCTGGACTTGAGGCCAAGGACAAGTCTTGCTGTCCTGTTGTGGATAAGCTGTAGAGGGCAAACAGCAGAGGGGGGGAGATTTAAAAAGAGGCTGTTGCAGTAGTCCAGCTTAGAGGGGACCAGGGCTCTGGAGACAGTGAGCTTCTGTGGAAAAGTGTGAATAGGAAAAATACCTCTGAGGAGGTGCAGCCGATAGTGTGACCTCTTAGAGACGTCAGAGATGTGAGAAGAGAAGGAGAGGGTGGACTCAAAGATGGCGCCAAGGTTTTTAGCCTCAGTGGAACGAACAGCTAGAGGACCCGGGGTGGGCGGCCAGAGTGAGAGAGGGAAGACCGCATTAAGGCAGAGATCGTTGGAGGCACACCATTCCTGATTAGCAGACAGTCAGGTATGAGAGAATGAGCAGTAGAGGCTGAGGGGAGCCTGAAGGAGAGTGTGGTGACATCTGCATAACACTGAAAGTTAGAGCAGAAGGTAGAGATGCAGTGGCCCAGAGTTGAAAGATAGTGGTTAAATAGCCAGGGAGCAAGGTTAGACCCCTGGGGAAACCCACAAGCAGAGAGAGAGATAAAAGAGAGGAAAAACCTAAGTTGGACCTGGGGGGTCAGTGAGAAAGGAGGTCAACCAGGCAAGGTCCTGACCAGAGATACCCAGGTTGTCTCGGAGATGAATGAGCAGGATTGCGTGGTTGACGTGTTGAAAGCAGAGGATAGATCACGGAGAATGAGCACAGAAGGAAGGTTAGAGTCAAGATTGCAGAGCAAGTCTTCATCAGTGTTCAGGAGAGCAGTTTCTGTGCTTCGGGCTGGAAAGAAGCCAGACTGGTGGTCATGGAGACAACCAACAGATTCAGTATGTAGATTAAGCTGGAAAATGGCCAGAGTATCCAGGAGTTTGCCCAGGAAAGGAGTAATGGAGATTGTACGATAGTTTGCTGGAGAGGAAGGATTGGCAGAAGGTTTCTTAAGAGGGGGGTGCAGATGGGAGTACTTAAGGGGGGAGGGGAAGGTTCCAGTCGCGACTGCAGAAACCAGTCAAGGCTGGAGCAAGGGTGTTGATGTGGTCCTTGATGGTTCTGGAGGAGCAGGGGAGCACCTGCTTTGTCGAGCCTTTCATAGATTGGACTTGTCTAGAAACATTGTCGGGAGTGAACAGGGGGAAGGAGGAGAAAGGAAGTGGAGGACCAGACAGAGAGGGGCCTGAAAAGGTAGAGGGCGAGGACGAGGAGGTAGAGGAAGAGATACTGGACAGGATGTCCTGAGTTTTAGTGGTGAAATGAGATGCCAAGGCTGTGGAAAGGGCCTTGGAGGGAACAGGAGAGGTAGAGATTGCAGCAGGATTGCAGATTTTAAAAAGTTTGGTGAGTTGTTAAAGTCCACCAAGACACAGGCTTGGTTGTAGGCTCTCTTCTTAGAGAGGACAGAGAGTCTGTATTGCCTTTGGAGCAGGCAGCAGGCCAGTTTGTCACAGGATGTGCTTGTTGCCCTTCACTTCCTCTCTGCCACCCTACACTTTGTGTTTAAGGGTGGCAAGGTCAGAATCGTACCAAGAGTTGCACTTGCATGCAGGCTTCAAACGGATCCTCATGACAGGAGCAAGGACATCAAGAGTGTTAGAGATAGATGAAGGTTGGAAGTGACAGGGTCAAGGACATCAATAGTCTTAGAGATAGAGAGATGAAGGTTGGAGCACATCAGAGGAGCCATTAAGCAGGAACCCATAACTATATGTTCAGCTGAATTGCCCACAAGATGGAGAAGGCAGAGCTAATGAACAAGTGATAAGCGACTCAGGGTATGGCCACAGAAAATGTCTTGGACCACTCATAGTACTGAGGAGATCTTAAATAAGCAGTGCATCAACTAAAACAAAAACAGGATTAAAATCAGAGTCAGAAAAATTGTAACAACATTTTATATTAAGCTTCCGTCTTGTAAAATTAGGCTATTATGCAGCTTCAGTTTGGAATGCAAACTGTAATGGAGGATACCCATCACATTGAAATGGAAATTAGCCTAATGTTAAATAGCACAAAGAATGATACACTCAAGAAAACTAGGGATGCAATTGAGCCCCTAGATAGTAGAGATGAAACTATTCAATTGTACATTTGGGAACTAAAAGCACATCTATTCATGGTAGAAAAAAATGATGACATGTAGGGGTTATCTCAAATGCTAAACAATTGTAAGATCGCAAAATATAATTGTTAAAAGGCCAACACCAAGCAAGAAGAAGCAAAGTCTGGATTATAGGAATAGTTGAAGAGAGTGAAGGAAATCACTCAAAAGTCAAAACATGTATTGTTAACTCTTAGGAAACATGTTGGGATTTAGCAGAAAGAAGCAATATTTATTTCTCAGTTCATTGAGCCTTTACAGACTGGATGTTAACGTCAAAGTCTATGGCCAATTCTGAAGCAACTGTGGTGTACATGGATATGTGAGAGCATTTCCTTGAACATTACATCCAAGAGGCTCACAGCTTCCCACTGCCTGGTTCATGGGGGGGACATGTGAGTTTAAAGATTGACTTGCTGCTGGCACCAAGAACCTCCAGCTAGTTCCTGCAGGCATATGCAAGGGGGAGGTGCATTCCTGCCAATATAGTTAACACTTATCAACCCTATATGGGTATTGGGATTAACTTCCTACCTATGTCGAGTCTGTGAATGAATTAGCAGAGACAAAACTCAAATAGGCCATCAAAGCAAATACACATTCTATATTTCTATCTACTTTTGCAAGGTAGAAGTGTAAAAAAGAAATACAACTGTGCATGGAAAGCAAACACATTCATAGTTTGGGCAAATCATGTGTGCCGGGGATTTCCAAAGACACATGGGAACACTATCTGTTGCTTGTGCCTTGCAGAAAAGTTTTGCATGGGAAGATTCCCTTTGTGAATCTCCACCAGTTGTGTGTGCCCTGCATATTAAGTGGAGTCAAATATTGTGCGACTTTGGCAATATGTGTTTAAAGAAGAGCTACTTTCCAAAAATAATGTGGAGGATAGGTTGAAATATTTGAATTATGATACTTATATGATACTCATAACGCTAGGAATCTGCCTGGGAATCGATACAAAATACGGAAATGAAAGTATTACTTTGATCAGTTTCAGATGTTCGGAGCCAGGGCAATTTTGCAATTCCCCATTAGATTTGAAACACTTAATTTGATGTAATTGGCCCTCATTAGGACCCTGGCGGAGAGGGTATTACGCCGGCGTAGTGCATGGCGTACCTCTCCGCCAGACTACGAGTTCCCGTAGCGCCATGGAAGGATTTTTACGCCTGCTTTTTGCAGGCGGAAAAATCCATGGCGCTACGGGACTCGTTGTTAATTACGCCACCGTAATTTACAGTGGCGTAATTAACGCCTTCCCCACTCCCATTATACCCTATGGGGCAAGAATGGGAATGGGGAAGGGTAAAATGGGGATTGGGGACTTACCGCCCCGCCAAGGTCGGCATGGGGCGGTAAGTCCGCCAACCACCTTGGCGGAGTTGGCAGCTTTGCGCCATGGACCATGGTGCAAATTGCACCATGGTCCTCCGCCAAGGTCCTAATGAGGGCCATTGAAGCAAAATCCCAATTCCTGGCAACCAGGAAGGAGACCGAAAAGTTAAAGGGTAAGGTTTTTCTTGGCCAGAGAGAAGACAGGGACTTAACAAGTCCGTTATTCACTATGCAGAGTAAGGAAATACCAAATTGTTCCAGTATTGGAAACATATGAATGACGGGGGAATTTCCCTGTGGCACTTAAAAGCAATTCTCTCCCTGGGGACCTGTGATCTGCATGTCAGAGGTGTTTGAGTTCTCTGGTTGGTTGACAAATCTCATTGTTTGAATGAGAAAAGTGAGCAGCAATTTAGCTGCCAATACAAATATTAGTCAACATATTTAAATGCTATTCGCGACAGACATAGTGGAATGCCTGAGAATAAATAATGTCTTACAATCTGCTGTATTCCATCCAGAAATAATAATGGACATCATTCTAGAAATATACGTGGGCTCTTCTTCCGAGAATTCGACGATGTATACGTTTCTGTGGCACTATTCAAAGAAACTGAGCTCTACCATAAGGAGATGCACATGATGTTATTCTATCTGGCATTTAACATTGCAAATGGCCCATGACAGTATTACGCTTTCTCCTCTTCCTGGCCCGTGACAGGGCAAATCAGATGCATGAAGAAAAGGAACAATTTTGCCGCAAATTAAACTGCTCGTCATTGTTCATTAACACATGATATGATTGGTTATTTATACCGCGCTTAATACCCAGAGCTTTCTAAGCGCAGACCCGTGGATCGAACCTGTGGTGCTTCCAAGGCGAGCACATTGCCCCTGAGCTATCCTTCCGCACTTTGATCTGTGCCAGCTCCATCCACACACATATTCTGAGCTTCACCAGGTTCACCAAAGTGTAGTTGCCCAGGCTTTTGCATGGCTAGAGTCACGTTTGCACCCCTGTGCACCCCTGACTAGCACACCTGGACATGGTGCAACTGCTTTTGTTAATATGTCATACATAACAAGTGTTTTCTTACAAGATTGGAATCTATTGAACTAACAAATATACTGTTAACAAACATTGTTTTCCAAGAAACTGATGCAAAATCCAAGCCAAACCTTGAACCTTTTCCCACCTTCAGAGCCAACCCTTATTTGCATGTACTCAACAAAAAGAAAGTGATCTATCAGGCTGATAAAGAGCTTAGTGTTGAAGAGGGGAGAAGAAAGAGGTGTGTGCATTATCAACAAGGAAACAATGTGAGAATTTAAAGGCAATGTTATTGCCAAGCCAGGACGTTATGAGTGCCAAGGGAGGACCAGATTTGTACAGTTGGTGGAAAAGGCTCAAGTATGCCAAGAAATAGAATGGGAGTAAACAGCTGGGTAAGAGACCACTAAAGTGGGGATGGTCCACTGAAAGCCAAGATGAGGGAAGGCTGAGGGCGGGGTGATGTAATGCACTATACCCAGGTGGTGGTGATTGTGCTTGTTGTGGGGGGTCCTTCATACGATTCCTGGCCCAGTCCATATGGGCTCGCTGGGTGCGGAAGACCACATTGAGGAGGAGCGTATTGGGGTGGTGTGTAGTAAGGTCGTTGTATTGGTAGTTTCCCCCCTGCCTGCTGCAGCACTCTTGTGAAAAGGGAGCCCATCTCCTGCATGTCCAGCATTGCCATTGGTTTCCTCCTCTGGGGCCTGACCGTCCGTATCCCCCTTGTCCTCCATACCTTGCTCTTCGTGATCCCCTGAACCCACCTCATCCTCTTGCAGGCCTTACTTGTCACTGGGGTCCCATATATGGCTGCTCTCCTTCCCACTTCCCTTGTCCATTTCTTCTGTCCATGCTGCAGCCATTCTTGCCTGTGTGGCTACTGAGACATATCCCTCTTCACCCAACTGATCTGTGGGTGGCATGAATGTTACAGCCGCGACCTTCACCAACTTCATCTGCAAAGGTTTTGCTCCCTCAGATAACCTTCTTTGAACAATCTCTTTTTCATTTTCTTTGATTCTCCTACAATGGTGCACTATGACGCTTTGAGTTTCTGGCCATCTCCTTGCTTCTATTTCCAGTATTTTATCTAAGGCCTTCTGTACTCCTTTGCGTAATCCCCATTTATGATAAAGTAAATTAGGGAGGTAGATTGGTCCCACGCAGTACCTGTCTCTGCGCGCCAAATCTCCTGCATGCAAAGAATGAACTGCACAGCATCTTTCTACTCACCCATGGTGCATTGCATTATAGAGTGTGTCGGGGTTGTCGAAGAAGGTTCTCCGCAGTGTATCCCACACTTGTGTTCGGAAATTATTGAAACTCGGCCCATCATGAGTGTCATTCCCAAAGTCACACCCGATAAACATGCTTTCACCCACACCGCATTTGCTTGATCTCCTACTGCGGACACCAAGAGACTCTTAATATCTCCTATAGCTAAGAATACTCCTGTGGTATTTTTGTCAAAGGCATAGACCCATTTTCCCATGCCCACCATGAGTGGGGGGAGGAACTTAAGGAGATTTTTTTAATCCATCTGCGGGACATAAATGAGGGTGCCCTGCTCACTTGTGGATGAGGGGCATTTGTAGTTTCGATTTTGTTTTTCCACCTTTTATACCAGACCCTTTCTTTTTAGCGATTGCTGTTCTTCCCAATCTATTCCATAACCTACGTTCCCAGGCATCCTCCCCTCTATGAATTACCCATTGTACCTGTGATACCCCTCCCACAGCACCTTTGACTAAATCGTGGTAATCACTCTATAATTCTTCATCTCTCACTGAGGCTACAATATTGTACCCCAAACTGTCCATTTCTCCTTCCCTTTCCACCTGCACTGTCAATCTTGAACAATATTTCTCCTGGTTTCCATTTATCCTCCTGTATGGGTGGGGTACCAGTGGTGGTTGGGGAATCTCTCTTTACTTCTCATGTGCGCTCACAATCTGCTCGTAACTAATACTGTGCATGTGGATGAAAATGCCACCTCACAATCTTGTACACCTACTCCTTCAGGGGCGGGAGCAGTGGTCGATGGGACATAAGGAGGGGGTAGGGCTATACTCGGTGTGACCAGTGTATTCCTCCCAGGGACATATATAGGATTCAAATACCCTTCTGCCAGTTTTGAGAGCAATGGATGAATTTGTTTGGGCTCTGTCTCTCCCGTTTCTCTGCTCCTTTCCTCTCCCCCTCCCATCGCTGGAGTTGCTGATCCCTTTTCCTTTTTATTGGTGGTTGGAGTCTCTTCGAACATTCGCCACAAATCTAACACTCCCCTCGTGCTTTCTAACTGTTTCACCCTTATATTTGGCTGTTAGGAATGTAGACAGGTGCTCTAACATTCCCTTGTCAAACAATCCACCCAATGGCCAAGCATGTGATATTCCCTCACCTTTTGTTTCTTGTTCACTGTCCATGGTATTTTCTCACTGTACAAAGGGAGCTGCTTGCAAACATGGGACAATGGCGTTCCTGCCCCCATAGCTGGTTATTTCTGTCCCCTCTGATGCGTTCCTTTTTTCAAGGCCTGTATAGCAATAAAAAGGGGCCTTCTTTTTACTCGCCCATACCCCCTCTGACTTTTTAGCTCTAGGCACAGTATGCTTTAATACCACCTAGACCTCATATGTGTTGGTGTGTTACACAATTACAATACATAGGTACATATATTTTGACACATAAACAAAAACACTTTTCAAAATAACAGGACAAATACATGAAACAAACTACGTATAACAGATGTACTGACGCCCTTCCCTTTCAAAAGAGCTCCCCTTGTGTACCCACTCACTCACCTTTTCATTCACATCACGGTCGCCCCTCCTGGGCTCTTCCTCCTTGCATATATAAAAAAAGGCACTGAAAACAACAAGCTAAAACAACAACCTAAAACAACAACTTCTACTTATTTGCGAGCCCTCTAACTATGTGGGGCACCTACTTTTATCTTTTTACTTTGTCTCCAGCACTGGACAAAACAGTGCTCTGTGGCGCAACTCTTCAACCTCTCTCTAGGTCAAGCTCCCGTATTTCCTCTATTATCTTCCTTCACGTATCTCTATTAAAAAATACTAATGGCCATAAAAAGTTGAAAGTGCTTCACTCCAATCAATCACCCATACATTCACTGCATGTTCCCCTCAATAATGTGGCTCTATAGTCCCCACTATATGCCCTGCTTTGTTATCTCCTTTGCAATTTATACTCATATGCCGTGTTCTTCCAGGAGCCTCTGTTCGCAGTCTATCCACAATGTCTGAGCCTCTCCTTGGGGCCGCACCCGGCTCAGGCGAGCAGCGGGGTATTCGTAAAGCCGGAACCCACAAGATCATTCTCCTTCTGCATATGCATTTTTTGGGGACTAGTCAGCCGGCGATGTGAGCGGCCTTGCCGGAGTAGCCCTGGATCTTGCTGCAAATATGGGGGACTCAAGGATATCACGTTTAAAGGGTTCACCAAATAAAGGCAGCCTGCTTGCACGTATCCCAAAATTATACCGAAATAAGGTAAACCCCCATCAGGGGAATGAGACCAGGAGATGAGTTGCAAATATAACAAAGATTATATTATCATCAAAATTGCCAGCAAAGAACTCTTCTGCCCGAAAGCGCTCTGCTGACACATTACACGGGCAGCACATTAAAAGGGTTCACAGCATCACTGATGACGACATGTATATTGGACACAAGGGTACAATGGATTGGATGGAGGCCTATGGATCAGTTTGATACTATATGGTATGCCAAGCGCCAATTGGCTGCTGCCTCTCAGTCACTCTTTGTCCACGTGGCTCAGAAGGGCTCATCTCTACTGTGTGAAGGTCAGGGCAAAATAGAACATGCTTATCTAACTAAACTAAACAACAGGAATTGATAATTCACAAAATAATGGCACACATAAAATCTTGCATGAATAGGGGTACGTAGGTAACATGAGCTAATATATTGGCATTCCAACCTCTACATTCAGTGATCCCTTGGATGCCTCAACCACGTACCCAGGTGCCCACCGTGAGGACTGATCTGCCATCTGCCTATGAAACGTGCTCATGATGTAGGAAGACGGGTGTTCGTTTTGGGAGGATATACTGCAACATGGGATTAGGCCAGGGGTGGGTGTTCTGCAATAGCAGGTACATAGGGGGAACATGAAAAGGACTGACGGGTCAGGCTGGTGTGCTCTGGCCTGGCGGGGTGGGGGTCGAGAGGGTATGGGCCGTTTGGGAGAGATGAATGGGCACTTGGGTTTATGACTTGTCACTGTCTCACACTATGTACAGAGCCCATTCTTTCGGAAATTATACTGCAGTATTGTAAGAAGACATGGCTTGGCTTCCATGAGAACAGGGCTTGAGCGGAGCTAGCAAGAGGGAGGCGATGGGGTGGGCTGCCTGTGCGTGGCGCTGGGGATGGGAGAGCTGCATTTCTACAGAGGGAGATGGATTTTCGAGCCTGGTTGAATAGATAGTGCTGGGCCTAGTTCAAAATGGCTTGTTATGGCAGGGCTAGGGCCATGGTGTGTGGATTATTTGATAAGGGATGTTGCACAACTAAACATTGCGGGGGATGGCTACGTCTCCCCCCTTAGCTGATGCATGTGTTACTCACCTGGAGTTACATGAGAGGGGCAAGGAGTGTCTCCTTCCCAACACCCTTCCCTGATTCACCAAACTGAAAATGCTCATGGCACATTGTCCCTAATCTGTGACACCATCCCACAGTAGTGACAGCATAGTGAATGGCATAGTTTCATAGAAAACAGAATATCCCTTTGTAGCCAGTCTCATAGCTAGTGTTTAAGACCAGTAGCTGGCACGCCTGTCTCTCTTTCAAATTACTTGAATTCTTTCCCTGCCCCCAGCATCCCCCCTACTCCCTGCACTCCTTTGCATCCACCCCACTGGACCCCTTCTAAAACCAAACCACAGACACTCAGTGCCATCCCTTGGCTTCGTTTTCCTTTCATCCTGTGAGATGTGAGATGATACCTTTTTCCTTGCTTTTTTCCTTGCTTTTCTCTTTGTAATGTGATTTTGAGTTGGTGTGGAGGAATGAATGCACTTTGGTGATCAGCATACCTCTACGTGGTGCCAAACAGATCAAGATATTAATATGCTGTACAAAGTTGCCTAATGTATTTGAATGTTTAAATTTGGTATTCCACCTGTTATGTGTATATATATCTATTACATGGCCAAGGTAGTGTCTGTGTAGTTATGGTTAAATTGCTAATCCCATAGGAAGAGCACTTTTTTGGTGGCTTATAACTTCGTTCCCCCTGGACATATCCTCACTAAACTTTATAAAAAAAAAGTACATGGCCTACTCTGAATTTTTTTGCAAAGTTTGGTGAGGTTTGGTCCAGGGGGTGGGTGCAAAGTTATAGGGGGGGTCCCAAAATGTACTTTTCCCATAGACTGAATGGGGGAAAAACTTTACGTACGGCTACAGATCAAACCTCTGGATGGATTTTTACCGAATTTGCGGCCGGAGCAGCGGTTTGGTCCCGAAAGCTCCGTGGTCACACTTCCCTGTTCGTTCCATGGAAAAGATAATGATTGGCTAAACAGGCGTGTCATGTCCGCGGACATGTGACATGTTCGCTCATTGAATGGTGAAGAGCGTGAAGTGCGTCAGATTGCTCCGATGCGCTCGCCATCTTTCATCCATGTTTTGATGTCCTCGGACATCGCTGCAAAAACATATTAAAAAAAGAATTGCACTTAAACTTATCAAATACTGTCTTGGACGGTGAGGGTTGATGAGGGTGGGATAGGATGTGGGAGAAAGAAGCAAAAAAGTGGTGTTTTTTTGTCACAAAAGTTATACCGTACATTTGGAGGTGTTCTTCAATATAATGTGCATAAAGTACAGGCGAAGCACTAATGTGTCTGTGTTATAATGTATTTAAAATAATATTGGAGTCAGACTGGTGCCCCCTAGAGTTTTACATCTGAGGCAGCCACCTGCAGTGTTTGATGGAAACAGCGGCTCTGCACGTGTATGCGAGTACCAGTTCTCATAAATGCGTTGAGCCATGTTGTTGCAAAGTGAGAATGTATTTGGGTACTGAGTGAAGGTCACCAGCTTTGATTTTTTGGTTGCAAGCTAAGGAAGCCCACACATGGGATCAGAAACAATAAGGGTCAATTGTTTTTTGACCTTGAGGGAAAGTGAATATTCAGTAAGAATGCAGTGAGAGGAGGTTTGGAATAAGGAACATTTGGTAAGGTTATGCATTCCAAAGGTTTGTAAGGAACATGTAAAATCAGTTCATGAAGATTCTTTGGTGCAAGCGCATTGAGCATTGCATTCTAAGTTACGCGAAGAGAATGGAGATGGTGAATATCATGTAAGTTTGCTTTTGACGACTGTACACCGGAATGAGCTTTAATTTATTATTATCTGAACATTAATTTTGGCAATGTAACTCATTACTATCTTTCTGTTTGGTTGTCATTTTTTGTGGTTATGGGGAGTTCAGAATCTAAGTGTGTGTAGACTATTAGTAGGTTCACCCAGGTTCAACGCTAATATTTCTTTAAAATGTCATGTATGACCATATCGATTTGTGTATCAGTTTCCACGTTCTTTTTGTCTTTTTTGAGATTGTTTGCTGTGTGTGCTAATTGTTAGTTTAAACTGTATGCTGAATTAAGAAATCAATAGATGTATTGTAATAAAGGTTGGGTATTGATACATATTTTCTGTTATGTTTTCTAAATAGCTACATGCTGCCTTACTGCGATTGCCATGGATTCCAGATGCCTACTGATGGCGTCTTTATTCGCCAGGTGCACGTAGGCGTCAACGGCTGCATCACCGTGACTGTTTTGTGGGACGATTGCCCAGGGCCCATATGCCCGTACTCTGCACTAGCGATTAGGAGTAACATAACATCTTTTATGGTGGTCTAGGCCCAAGTTCATGCAGACGCCCTGGAATTCACTGTGCGACCCAAGCGGCTCTAAAAACAAACACTTTGTGTACGGGAAAAGAACAACATGTGCCTCACGATTAACATTTTCGATCACAAACGAAGAAACAAAAACCAATTTGCAATTTGATTGAATATGGGAATAGTCGGATGTTCTCAGAGAGTTTATTGTGGAATAAAAGTACTTTACAAATTGTACAGTGATATTGTTTTCTTTTAAAGACCGGTTTAATATTTCGAATTGTGACATGCTATGTTGTTAGTTGATGTGTGTTGATTTTTGGGTTCTGCGTCACGGCACGTAGGTGATTGTGGGCGATTTTGGCTACGCTGAAGAGGAACGTCACTGAGAAAGGTGTTGAATATCACTAGGGTTGGTTATATGAGGGTCAGTGGTGGAGCATATGATTTAGTGACGTCAGGGCAGTTTATCTTAGGCCAATGCAGCAATGGATAAGAATAGCACAAGATGGACGCGCCCTGCTGTCAGAATTCATATGTATGTAAAAGAGGAAATATGTGGTAAGGTGCATTGGACATGCTTGCGATAGATGAACGTATGCACAAAAATAAATGGTCAAACCCTTGGGGCAATAATATTTTCTGAGCGTTGCACTTCTGAAACTTATGAAATAATGTTTGGGGAGGTGAGGGGTAATGCTGATGGGTGGAATATTTCTGACGTGATTTCGAATGGGTTTACAAAGTTTGTTGGGATTTTGTGCACACCTTATATGACAAATCATTTGTGTATTCTTTTGACAGTTTTGAAAAAATAAAACGTGGGTGGATTTCCAGCAAATTTGCGTAAGGCTCATTGGCAATGATCGAAAAGCATGGTTTTGCAAATGTGGCAGTGTTTTCTTATTTGACAAGTGTCATAATGTAGTTAAAAAAAAAGCGGTATAGCTTTAGTGACTGAGGGGTAGTCTGTAGCCATGGGCAGTGGCCAGAATGTCGGGGTCATGGTATAAGGTAATGATCCGGACAATATGGCTAAAAGGCGTCCCAGTATAGGATGAAATATCCTCTTTTTTCGTAGCACGGGTTACCACTTTGGAAACCTAGCCTGCTAATGGCATGCATCCCCTATTTTAGGGGCTGGAATGGGGGGTAATCGTCGAGAGACTTTGTTATCCACTCATGTTATGTTATGGTTAAGTTGCATTAATGAAAACCTATGAAATTCAATGAAAAAACTTTGTTAAAGGAACATTATAGTTAAAAGTAAAACCGAAACCCCCTTAAATTCGCCAGTTATGTTAAGCTAATCAACCATAACTCACTCCACCACCGTGCACTGCTAAGACAACACATCACTGATGACATCACTTATTGAATTTATTTTAGTAAAACATTTCTGGGGGGGTTTGGTTTTACTTATAACCATAACATTCTTTTAAAAATGTATTTCAGTGAATTTCATGGGCTTTTAACAGTGCACCCTAATTTTCTACAACTTCCAAATTCCATACTTACCCTAATATTGTCCTAGAACAGGTAAAATTATATAAATATCTGGAAGTTTTAGTCGATGACTGACTTAAATGGGATAAATACTGGGAGCAGACAAAAGCAAAATGCTTAATGTCAGCTAATGCAGTTAGTAGTTTCATTGGAAGAAATGCTGGATTTTCAGTGCATGAAGTATTAATGTTGTATACAGCTAAAATATGTCCAATACTATTATATGGAATCGAAATATGAGGTCATAAATATCAGGCCATGTTTAAAAAGTTTGAAGCTAAACTGCTCTGCAAACTGCTCTGCTTACCCCATAATATTACAGTGGAGTATCTTTATCTTGAGTTCAAGATATAAAGTATCCTATATAAGTATATACGTCGAACAGTAATGTGTTATGTGAATCTCATGACAATAGAGAATACCACAATTATTGTAAGCTAAATCCAGGCCTATTTAAGAATTGATAGATGTAGTAAAATGGGGACTATGGGTGTAATTAATACTTTATACCATATGTGGACTGTTGGGTATGCATCAGTGTCACCAATGAGACACCACCTACAATTTAAAAGGTGGTTTAAAAAGAAGATAGCAATTTATAGTTGTGCATGCCACATAGTCGATCTAGCCACAAAATCTCATAGCGGTTAGTTCTGCAGATACAGGATGGAGCGAATATTTCAGCCAAAGTACATTATGGCATACCCTAGCCCACAGATACTCAGATACTACCTTATGATGAAGTTCGATTATTTTGAGATCTACGAGATCCAAGGTGCCCAACTAGGTATATGTAGTATAGCGAGAATTTGCCGGTTGTGTGGGTGCCAAGTACCTGAATCGCTTGAACATCTAATGGAACATTGTGAAAGTCTATCGGTAGTGCCAACAAGTATATGAAGTCCTATAACAATTTGATTGATTTTATTAATGTTCCACACTTACGGATGAATTTTATGAACGGAGAGGATATAAATCTTATCTTTTTTATGGTGAAATTTTATTGGAAAATGTTTAAGGATTTTAAAGTGTTTGGTATAATTGTTATAATAATGATGTAGTCTTACCCCTCCAGTTGTGTTATTGCATTGGTAAATGTATAATTGCACTTTGTGTATGTAATTCATGTAATTTTATGTAATTGTTCCTTTGTTGTATGTACAAAGCCGAAAGGCTGAACGTATATTATTAAATAAATAAATATGAAGAATGAGCATTTGCAATTTATTATACATAAGGTAAACAAACCCCCCACAGTAAACCTAACTCCACGGTTCGGGGTTAACCATCAATATTTATACAAAAAGGAGAACAGGTACATAATATTTAATCTAATGAATCGCTATTCTGTCTAGCAGAAGATGTTTAGTAATGACCTATAACCATTGGTCCTGAAAAAATGGACTTGGTGTACAACACACTCTTATAAATTTGACCATTTTAATTATCATATTCAAAATCAATAAAAGACTACTAAAAAGGCTTGTTATAAAACACAAAAAATAACCCGAGATTTGACTCACATGGTGGGTATAACATCAACCTGATGGGATAAATTACACCACAATTAACAACATATAAAATTCAACAGACACAAAACAACTACAATACACTATGCATTTAAACAGAGTGTTGATTCACAACAACCATATCCCCGACATGTTTCAGTTCTTTATAGCTTCTCAGCGCTTGAACTTTCTTCAGGGGAAAAAAAGGAGCTTTTCACATACGTTTTTCACCACCATGTAATCCCGGGTAAGGGGTAAGGCGATCCAATGTAGGGCCCCCTGCATAGAACAAAACCAACACCAACAGATAAGACAGTGAGTCACGTTCTCAAAGTAACTCAAACACACACCTCTAGGTTTCACCAACATCTAGTGTCTAGAGGACTGAAGTACAGGTCTCAAATAGGCTGGCACTCAAAAAGCAAAACTACTATACCTCTTAATGTAACTTTAGTAGTGCTAATGTCAAAATCCCAACAATAGCTTTAAACTTCTTGACTCAAGTCTATTTTGATATATGGGTTCTCAAAGTAGCCCTGCTAGTTCCAAGATATGTAAGGATATTTGGCATGTTACAGCACAGAGTACAGCACTACTGCACAAGTAGCACATTTTTTTGCAGCACCACCACAAGGGTGCGGTACATTGCTATATGGGTTACCAGATTAACAAGGAAAGACAGGCTATTCAGTCAAAAACGATTTTAACATATAAGATGCAAATCTATTTTTACAGTTAAAAGCACACGTGCTCATTTAAAAATGCACACTATTTTTCACCTGAAATGCCTATGGTGCGAGAGACACATTTGAAAATTAACAGCTAACCTATTAACCATTAACCTGACTAATAAAACCTTATTTAACATAACCCACTAATAAAATGTGTTCTCCACTGCAGAATTAGGCATACTCTGAAAACCATTTAAATGTGTGTGCAGATTTTTTTTTCTTCTCTTCTCTGCCTGATTCTCTGTGTTTTTGTGCACAGTAACTGCAGGAAGAAGGAAGTCAGATTTGCAACAATTGCAAATGTATAAGCGAAGCTATTGTTGAAGAGTAGGAGGATGAGAGATGATGGATTTCATTGGGACACGTCATACAGAGGGCTGAGAGGAAAGTTTTAGTGGGCAGTAACGGGGAAAAAGACAGGAGACATTTTTCTGCACTACTGGGGAGAAGACCTGGCTGTGGGGCTCCTGACTGAATGCAGATTCCTGTGTCCTGCTGCAGTCGAGATTGGGGAGAGCTGAAAGAAGGACCTTTCCACTGGCTGAGGCATTCCTATCTGCAAAAGCTGAGAATTCCAGGCAATGAACCCGGTTTGAGAAGGCAAGCGTTCCTTTTTGCTGGAGTTAATCCAAGGGAGCCACATTCACAAAGAGAACAGCCAAAGAGAACAACTAAAAAGATAAGGTAATGAGAAGTGTGGGAGCTGAGTGTGTACGGTAATATGCAGTCAGTGTAGGATTCCTGTGCATGCCTTAATCAAATGCTATTGTTG
Organism: Ambystoma mexicanum; assembly: GCF_040938575.1. Taxonomy (NCBI): domain Eukaryota; kingdom Metazoa; phylum Chordata; class Amphibia; order Caudata; family Ambystomatidae; genus Ambystoma; species Ambystoma mexicanum. The sequence continues at coordinate 134,995,772 of NC_090932.1, forward strand.
CAATTTGAGTTCTGTTCTCCGCCACGCTCTTTGCAGTGTGTCATAGACAATGCTTTTACTGTACCATTTTATTTATTTCTGTAAAGAGTGAGATCGTGTTTAAATGCAACTTTTATAATACAGAAAAATATTTGAAAACAGACGGGTGGTGTATTTAATATTTATCATTACAATGCCGATGAAGTGGGGAGATTTTAAACAGTGCAATGGTCATTTTAAGACAGATGTGTGCATGTCAGATTCAGTATGAACAGTTGTGAGTGATTGTAGCATAGCTCGTTGGAGGTACATGAGCCAACGGGAAGAGAGACTCTCAGAACATAGCTCCCTACCGTATATAAGGTAGTGGAAATTACCACAAGATTACCATATATAGCTCTCTGTCGTAAATAAGTCAGTGAGTTCGCCCATGGTGGCACACCAACACTATCACTGGAAAATGTGGTATTCCTAGAATGCAGGTCTGAGGTCTCTCTAGTGATCACACGAAAAATCTAAGCAAAGATAAGGGATTCTGGACATTGGGGCCACAAATAAAACAAGGGAATTATGCTCACCAAAATACCACCAACCACGTATACCAAATATGCAGGTCTGGGTGCTGAAATAATGCATGTCCATTGTATTATTGTTGCACATGGCCAAATCTGAATACAAAGAGTGATTATTGCTAAGTTATTTTTCGGCGGTAATAAAATACCGTCAGGCCCCAAATCTCCACAAAATACCCTACATATTTATGGTGCGTTGCAGGCCGGGAAAGTGATCATAGAGTACCTACTGGGCGTGGCAAGTGTATCTCACACTGCCATTTGCACATTAAAGGGAACCCATTTTATAATAGCAGTGTGCCACTAAAAACGAATTTCAGAATGTCACAAAGGGAAACCACATTCTCAGATCTAGTGCAATATTTAGAGGCAAAGTTATTTGCACATGGGAATTGGTCTTCGAATAGCACGTTAGAATGGAGTAACCGCATTCAGGGTGAGGTGCAGAAAGAAAAACTAGACAATATTTTTGCAGAAGGCAGCATAATTCAGGTTGCCTTACAAGATTATTGAATGCAGCCGATAAAAGTGCAGAGAAAGACTGTTTAATACGGCTATGCGGCAAAATATGGTTTATTTTAAACAAGTCCCTGCGAATGCAAGAGAATGATACTCAGCTAATTAACAGGTTAAAGACTGAATTAGAGGGGGCAAGTAAAAATCAGGAAATGTTGAGAGCAGAATTGGATGTATGCCAAAAAGACATGCAATTAAAATGCAGAGACTTTGATACTCAGTTATCCAAAAGCAAGAAACAATTTGAAGATAGTGAGCAAGAATTGGCACACTTAAAAGCCTTAGTGGATCACATTAGGCAGGATAAAGATGAGGTTGTTTCAGAAATGCAGATTTTACAAAAAGAACATTGTGAAAAAGAAGGTGATCTCCAGAGTGCAGAACAAGAAATTATTAAAATGATTCAAGAAAGAGACAAAAGAAATAAAGAGTTCAATGAATGCCAAATGCAAATGTGTGACATGCAGGAGGCGATTAATAAAATGAGCGATGAAAATAATTATTTGCAGAATGAAGCAACCAGACTCCTTAAAAAGTGTAAGGACTTAGAACAGCAAATGTGCATTCCCAGGTCCCAAGAGAGGCGGCAGGGTACCACATTCAATGGAGTGGAGGTGAATTCTAGCTCTGCCCAAAGAGCTAGTGCCCCAGTGACTGGGCCGGTGACTGAACTTGGTTGCAGCGCCCTTGGGGGATTTGATACTCCCATTGGGGGCAGTCACCAATCTCATACACCTGAAAACAGGATTGACTCACAAAATAGTGCAATTCCATGTATTGCAACAAGTAGCCCCATAAAAATAATGAAATCCATTAAAGCCCTGATCAAACCATTTAAAAAGGGAGGTGAATGCTGCATTGAGGATCACTTAGAAGCGGTGCATGACATTTTTAAAGCACTCCAGATACCTAATGAACAGTACAGACAATATTTTCATTTAACTTTAGATGCCCCGACGGCCAGCATCATAAGGGGATTAAATGAACAGCAGAATATGACATGGCTGGAGTTTGAAAAAGAAATTAGGCGTCATTTTTCTCCTTTTCAGTCATTGCAGGAGGCAAAGAAAGTCGCGTACACAATTACTGCTGGACCTAATACATCCCCTCGCCAATTTTTACAAGACTTAAGAAGAGCATTCTCTCGCTTTGATGTATCTTTTGACTCAAATTCCAATGAGTTTAAAACTGCATACTTCTATGGCCTACAGAAAGACATCATATCCCAATTGGTCCGTGAATTTGACCGTGACAAGTCCCTTGAATGGATTGTACATCAAAGCACAAAGCTATATGAGGTACTCTATTGTCAGGGTAGAGAAAGTGATAAAATGAAAGATACTAGGCCTAAATCTAAAGAACCCTCAGCCACAGTAATGGAAATCAGGTCAGCCAAAATGTCCCTTGAGTCTGCTCAAAGTCAAGGTAAAAATAATGTGACACCTGAACAAAGGGGTAATCAACAAAGATCGCCATTTCCTGTACCAATGTTCCAAACACATGATCCTTGTAATAGGGAGAGCTGCATCAGCCCTAGGTATTTAGGGGATAGACCCCGGGTAGGATATCGGCCTGATATGGCAGGTATGAACAATAACCAGAGACAAAATCAAGATCAAAGAAATGATGGTCCCTACCAGTCATTGGGGACACAGAGCAGATTTGATCCCAGCACCATGATATATGGTAATCAGGATAGGCCCCGATATGTGGATCGATTTACTGATAATGGAAATCAACATAGGGGCCAGTACCCACAATCTGAGAGACAGGACATGAGGCAAAACGTGAACTACAGTCCACGCCAGTACAATGATTCCCCACCAAGGGACTATAATCAAAGGATGGGTGCAACCCGCTCCCCTCCACAAATGAATCAAGAGTTCAGAAACCATCCCAACCGACATCAATCACCTGAGAGGTATCAGAATAGATCCAATCAGGGGGAAAACAACCAATATCGACCTAGGCCACAGAAAGAGGATCCTAGAGAGATGGAAAGGTTCCAGTGCCTTGAGACCCAAGTGAAAATGTTAGCTGAGCAAATAGGAAAGCTCTATACAGCGCAAGAACAACCTTCCAAAGAGGGGGCTGATGGCCATAGCAATGACCGTGGGGCTTCCGAAAAGTGACTAAGTACTCATGATAACTGGAGTGCCAAAATGACAGATTGCTCTGATATAATTTTGCATAACAACTCTGAGATGCCTAATGGATTAAAAATGAAAGTACCAGTAAATGAAATTGTGACAGAAAGTGCAAATATTTCTAAAAAAGAGGTTTAGCTTAGAGCTAAATAAAACAGTAAAGATTTGCACAAATGAAAAAGAAACATTAGGAATTCCAAAAGAACAAAGGAACAGATTTAAGAAAAATGACTCATGCATGGGGAATACCAGTGAACAGGGAGTAAGTGGGGATGCCATAGCTCCTTCCCTGGGCAAGCAAAACAATGACCAAACACGGACAGAAAAAGGAAATACTCACAAGGAGGGTACAAGTCAATCACCTGAAAAATTCTTTGAGCCACATATTTTTGAAGAGGCTGAAAGGGATGGTATTACACTAAATGATCACAAATGCACAGAATTAAAAAATGACAAATTGCTGAATGATGTTGTTACACATATTCAGTTGGAAGGTTGTAATGTGGTCTCTGATGTTACCCAGATGGATGGGCGAACAGTGGCCACACTCCAAAAAACCTCTGAACATGGAGAAATGAATAAAATATCTCGCACAGAAATGGGTAAAAAGGAGGGAAAAATGTCTTTTCATTTACCAATGTGCTTAGCCAAAAGTGAAAAAGACCTGAGAAAGGTGAGCCCTGAAATCAGTAAGAATTCACATTTCTTATGTGTATTAGAGGAAGTTGAGGACAGATATTATGCACCCATCACTGTAGAAGAAAAATGCCACACCTTCGCTATGATTGACACTGGCGCACAGGCCACAATTATGTCCAAGGAGCTGGTAAAGAGTATCAATGAAGGGAGGCCTCCACAGAGTCAGATCACAGTGAAGGCAAATCAAGGCCCAGTGCATAACTTTAATGGGGAGGAGGTGCCCATCATAGGTGTAACTGAGGTTGACATAAAAATAGGAAAGCACAGAATGAAACAAGAGGTATTGATCACATCTATTTGTGAAATTCCATTTCTGATGGGGACAGATTGCCTGAAAAGATTGTCTCCTCTCATAGATGGGGTGAATGGAGTGCTGTGGTCCTTAACCAAAAAACCATTGAGGCCTAAGAAACTAAAATCAGAAAACAGCAATATAAAAGAATGTCACACCGTTGCCAAAACAAATGATGCTGTGGAGGTATATCTCCAGAATAGCTGCATACCTAGTGTCACTGTTATATTAATGTGTCAAGACAAAGATCAGAGCGACAATGAAAAACTACCTGTACAAATATACTTGGACCCAAGGAAAGATTGGCAGACTGCCATAGATGAGCACACATTACGTTTCTATTTAAAAGAGAAAACATGCAAACAGAATATTGTTCCTAAAACAGATTCAGAAAAACACATTACCACTCTGGCAGAAATACACATGGAAGATGAGCAACCATGGGTTCATGTTGGTATAAATGATTATCTTAAAACAATAAAAGCCACTTTAGCACTTGAACATGAAAGGAGTTTCATTAATGAGAAATTGTTGCAAAAAATTATGGAGAGGGAAGAAATCCCGAAATTTAGGATTAAAAACCAATACGTTTCTGGGTTGGACAGTCCAGACTTTGAAAACCGAATTGCAGGCAGATGCATGCTTAAAATTAGCATTGGGCAGAAAACAATTTACCATAATGTATGGATAGTGAGTGGAACACAAAATGAATTTTACATGGGCAATGACATCATGCATAGAATGTGTATGGTGTTAGATTTCCTTAATCAAAAAATATGGTCACGCCTAGGTGGTCCGGCACCTGAATTTGAAGACAAAAGAAGGGCTTATCATTGTGCACAACTGGTTCCTTATGCAGTTGAATTACAAATAAGGAAAGATACTATTATTCCTGCATTTACAAAACAGTTTGCAGTAACACTGAAATGCAAAAATGGGCAGCAGATGAAAGGCTCTGAAGCATTTGTATGCCTGAATGAATCCATAAAACAGCAAGGGCTGGATTATGAATACATTCCATTGGTAGACATTGGTGAGGGATCTGTAAAAATCATGGTAAATAATAAAGGTTGTCAGGATATTCATTTAGAGGAAAACTCCCCATTAGGAATGGCCATACAAAAATCACATTATACGGCAGATTTAAATAACATGGTGATTGGGAATATTCCTGAAAAATATGTAGATGCCAAGGGCGAGTTGCCAGAACACCTGGACTCTCAGCCCAAAGGAATATTTAAAATTCATTCTGTGTATCCTTATGATTCAAATGAGACAGTGTGCTGCCATCAAGAGGATTGCATAATATTTAATTTAAATGAAAATGAAACAGGAAATCAGCCCATTGAAGTGGAAGCTGATATGCCGAAATATTTAAAAGTGGCAGCTCTACAAAAAGACACAGCCACACAGTTAGAGGAAAGCGCTGAGATTCCTTTACCAGAAGAGTTTCCAGAATTTTCCAGAATGGTAGAAGAGCAGATCTCCTTAGCGGATGCATGTGACAGCGATAAGGATAGAGACGACCTGAGGGAAATATTTATGGAGTTTAAGGATGTATTTGCAAAAGATGCTTATGATTGTGGTTTAACTGATTTACATGTGGCCACACTACCAGAAGGTTGTAGCAGAAATCCAGTGTTTGTACGCCAGTATAGACTACCGCTGGCATTTTTAGAATCATTGGCGGAGATTATTAAAAATTTGGAATCACGGGGAATAATCAGGCCCATTCATAGCACATCCAATACGCCTATTTTAGGTGTGTTAAAGCCAAATGGTCAATGGCGGCTGTGTGCAGACTTAAGAGAGTTAAATAAAAGAGTACCAGTATCTAGATGGCCACTACCATTCATTGATCAGGGCCTAGCTCAGATACATGGTTCAAATGTATTTACCACGTTAGATCTCACATCTGGATATTGGTGTGTGCCATTGGCAGAGGAGATACAACACTTATTTTCCTTTACATTTGACAGGACTCAATATGCCTGGCTTAGAGCTCCGTTCGGGTACATCAATAGTGGGAGTGAATTTGGCATATTTTTGAGAAAGGCCATGCCGGATGCAGCGGAAAGAGGAACAATAGTTTATGTGGATGATGTCCTGATAAAAAATGAAAGCCTAAAAAGCCATTTTGATGAAATATGACATGTACTTGGCCAATTGCAGAAAGCAGGCGCCAAAGTATCTTTGCAAAAAGCACAATGGTGCAAGAAAAAAGTGAACTTTCTAGAGCATGAAGTGACTGAACATGGGCTAAATCCACAAAGGAAGAAAATAGAGGCCATACAAAGATTAAAAGATCCTAAAAATGTGAAAGGAGTAAAAAGTTTATTAGGGATGACAGGCTATAACAGAAAGTTCATTGAGAATTATGCAGAAATCAATCAACCATTGACTAAACTGCTTAAACTAAATACTCCCTGGAGATGGGAAAGAGAGCAGTCTGATGCAGTGGCTAGATTGAAGGAATGTCTTGTAAAGGCACCATGTTTAGCATACCCCATACAGGACAGGGATTTCTTTATAGAAATAGGTTTTTCTGAACATTGTATGTCAGCAGTGTTATCACAAAAACACGATTTGAATCACAAAACCATTGCATATGCAAGTAAGGCATTTTCCCAAGTTGAAATGAAATTTAATGAATGTGAAAAGGCCCTATTAACCACTGTGTGGGCGCTACAACATTTCCGCCCCATTGTTCAGGGAGAAAAGGTGATTATTGAAACAAATCATCAACCTTTGCAATTTTTAGAGAGTAAAAGAATTAGATCAGGCAATCTAGCGCAATCCAGAATCACTTCATGGACGCTGGCATTACAAGGTTTTCCCGTAGAAGTGAGATATGGACAAAATAAAAAGAGCCCAATTGCTCAAGGGTTAGCTGACTTACATGACTGTGCAGCTGAACAAATACCAAATGAAATGGAAGTGGAAACTAGTTTGCAGGAATTTGAACAATCATCACACAAAGCTTTTGATGAAAAAACATGCAAGCATTTGCCAACTGTATATGTGGATGGTTGTGCTTTTCACATTGAAAATGACAGTAATAAACAATTAGTGGCAGGAATAGGAAATGTCTGGTTGAAATGTGAAGGCGTTCCTAGTATAGGGATGAGGATTGGAGATAGGAGCAGTCAGGTGGCGGAATTGGCAGCCATCTATAAAGCAATTGCTACTGCAGTTGATAAAAAGTTCAGTGAAATTGTCCTGGTGACTGATTCTGACTATGCACGGAATAGCTTTGTGGAGTATTTGCCTGGTTGGAAAGCAAGAGGCATGGTTTCATACAACAAAAAGCCAAACATGGAAAAATGATACAAGCCATAGACAAATTGGTGTCAGAAAATAATTTAACAATATACTGGAGAAAAATTCGTGGGCATTTAAAAACACCAGGAGAGGATAAGGAGGGAAATGATAAGGCAGACCATCTGGCTAAGATTGGGGCTGTGATGGGAGAATTGCTACCTATTGATTATTTAATGGGTGAAATACAAATTGATGCAGTCACACGTTCTAAAGCACCAAAGGAGGTAGATCAACCGGTGGTGCAGTGGAGTCATGACACGCCAGACCAAGATTTGATTGAGGCACAAAAGAATGATCAAATTTTGGGAATCTATTATAATCATTTGATAGATCCTGAACAAAATCCTGTAACAGAAAAAGATTGTATGGGAAAAGAAGAGTTGAGGGTGTTATTAAAGAACAAAACACGAGTTAGATTACAGGATGGGCTCATGATTAGAGAGTCCATAACAGGGCAAATACAGTGGGTAGTACCCCTTTCATTCAGAGAACTAATGCTACACCATGCACATGATGCCATAACTGCAGGCCATAGAGGTTCACAAAAGACATTAGAAATACTAAAAGATTTTGCTTACTGGCCACATATGTCCCAAGATGTGGAATTATATACTAGAGGATGTCTAGTATGCACCCAATTTAAACCTGCTTCACCAATGCATAGAGCACCATTGATGAAAAGAGGCCTAACTCTCCCATGGTCAGATTTGCAAATAGACTATGTAGGTCCTTTAAAAAGGTCGAGCAGGGGACACCGTTATATTTTGAGTGTGGTATGTTTGATGTCAAAGTGGATTGAATGCATTCCTGCACCAGATTGTAGTGCGCAAACAGCAGCCACATTGCTGGTGAACTATGTGTTCTCAAGGTTTGGGTTGCCACAAAGAATTGAGTCAGACAGAGGAAGTCATTTCACAAGTACTCTAATGAGTAAGGTATGGCAAATACTAGGTGTAAAAAGGAAACTACATATCGCATATCGGGCGGCGTCTTCAGGTACAGTTGAAAGAAGCAATAGGTCTGTTGTGGATATTTTAAAGAAATTTGTGGCAGAAGCAGGTTCCAGCTGGGATTTACGTTTACCGTTGGTTCTGATGGCAATCAGGTCGACTCCTGCCAAAGCAACAGGTGTTAGCCCCCATGAGGTCTTGACAGGTAGGAAAATGGTGTTACCACAACACCTACTATACAGAACACATGAGCAAACTCTAGTGAGTGCATCCACAGTTCATGAATATATTGATGAACTGAGGAGGCATTTGCAACATGCATTTGCTTTTGTGCAGAGAAATCTGGAAAGAGCTGCTGACAGTGCAAAGTCATATTATGATAAAAAGACATCAGTAAAGGAATACAGTGTAGGGGATCAGGTGTACAAGTTTCATTTTGGAAAAAGTAAACAGAAAAATTCTAAATTTCTAGCGGCCTGGCAGGGGCCATTTCGAATTATAGATAAGGTCTCTCCTGTAGTGTATAAAATTTTGAAAAATGAAGGTGAAACAGCAATAGAGCAGTTTGTCCATGTAAATCAAATCAAACCATGCCATCCCAGGCATGAGATCAGGCAGCTTGAGCATGTAGAAACAGATAGAGTCCCTTGAGAAAATAAATGGGTGTAATTAGGAGGCAGTGACAAAGAAGTTAAAAAAAAGTTGATTGTTATGATGGCACATAAACACTGTAATATATGTAAAAATATATAAATAAATAAATAAATAAATAAATAAATAAATAAATAAATAAATAAATGCACATATAACGGAAGCTCGTGGTTGGTGTGCAGAGAGAAAGTGTATTAAATATTGAATGCTGTTTTATATATGCTTGTTTTCTTTTAACTTGTATTTGATTTCAGAAAAAAAAACAGAAAAAAATATAAACGAAATATTTTTACCAAGCATGTTTTATTTTTGGCAAAAGGTGGAAATTAGTATTGTGCTATGTACTTAATTTGTTTATTTTCTATTTTGATTTAGAAAATTAACATTATTTGGTCGGAGGTTCTGGGACCAGAGGCCACGGGAGACGATGGAGTCCTGGAGCCCGCGAGGACGGATTCCGGGAAAGCCCCAAAGAGGGGTGAAGACCAAGGCTACAAAGCGATCAGCATTGAAGATGATACCGATGACATGTTTAATGATGATGATATTTGGAGGGATCTTCAAGAATTCAGAAGCACAGGTTGTCATTGAACCTGGACCAGCATCTGGTATCGCGGTGGAAGAGGCACCAGGATTCATCATGAGTGATAGAAGGATGATTTTCCAAAATATATACATTCCGTTAAATCCTGAGATTTTGATTGAAAAACACTTGAACAATACCAGAATTAAGATTGAACAGACTAAAGAGTGGCTGGAAATAAGAAAAGAGGACACTAAGCAGTCAATAAGAGATATATTAATGCAATTGGAAAAAACATTCGTGAATTCAGCAGACATTAAGAAGAAGAGAGGAAAGAGAGGTGCGGTGATGCTCGCGATATCAATGGTAATGTCTATAATTGGAGCAATAATAGGTACCACAATATCAACAGCCAATTCTATTTCACTAGGAACACTGAGTACTAAAGCACAACAACTGAGTATTGACCTAGAAATAATACAAAAGACATTAGATGGAATTAGAGGGGGACTGGATGAACAAGTAAGATTCATAAATGAAACTGCAATCATTCTAAATGAACAAGCGGATGTGATGCAACGGGCGACTAAAATAATACTTAAGCATGACAGAACTTTAAATGAAATATTGAACATAATGAGTCCTGTTGATAGACTATTAACGAATTATATGAGAGAAGTTCAAACTGCAGTTTCACAATTGATTCAAGGACATATTCCCTTGTATTTTGTTTCGCAAGATATCATTCGTCAAATGATAGAAAGATTGACCAGGAGGGAAATTGACCTTATACAGGTAAAAATTGCATTCGAAATGGGGAATGCAATGCCGTTATATGTGGACTTGGAAAGACTAGAGATCGGATTTTTGCTATGCATCCCATTTGTAGCCCCTGAACTTATTTATCAAACGAAGTGGGTACACAACGTGGGATTTTGGCAAGAGGACAAATTCATTAAGATTAAGACTCCAGAAGTGGTGGCATTTCAGTCATGGGAACCTGAAGTTTATTTAATACCAAACCTGGAAACATGTGTAACATTTAAAGAACAAAATTATATGTGTCCAGGTAAACCGTTTGTTCCTGATGCCACAGATGCTATTTGTGGATTGAAATCTGACCCAAATATATCAGAGGGATGTGAAGTGATTATTAGTAATATGGGGAGTGAAGAAATGGCACAGGCTAAGATGGTCAGAGGTAAATGGTTGGTCAGCACCTGTTTAAAGAACATGACGGTAGTACATTTAAACCATGGAACATACGTGGTTAAACAGGTAAAATATAATGTTTTTTATTTACAGGTTCCAAAGGATGCAATTGTGTCAATTGGGGGATTAACATTGTTTCATGTAACAAATGATGTTTGGGAAAGCCAAGTGGAAAATATCGATTTTTTTCAAAGGGATACTTTTCCAATAGATCCAGATGTGGAATATTTATTGAATCACAAAGAAAGACATGTTATGAAAATGAATTTGCGAAAAAACAATATTACAATTAGTAATCTGGGCATAATAGAAGTGGAAAGATTTAATTGGGGAACCTGGGGGGAACGCTCAATAGTGGGTTTGGCTATCCTGGTGCTAATCATGGGTGGATGGTTGATTGTGCTATCAGTAAAAATGAAAATGTTACTGATTTTACTGACTACGTCAGGAAGAGAAAGATATCCCAATACACATGCATTTTAAAAGAAAAAGAAAGAACAAGTTGTTTTTAGGAATTGACTTGGATTATAGCCAAGTTCTAAAAACAAAAGGAGGGTATATGTAAGGATATTTGGCATGTTACAGCACAGAGTACAGCACTACTGCACAAGTAGCACATTTTTTTGCAGCACCACCACAAGGGTGCGGTACCTTGCTATATGGGTTACCAGATTAACAAGGAAAGACAGGCTATTCAGTCAAAAACGATTTTAACATATAAGATGCAAATCTATTTTTACAGTTAAAAGCACACGTGCTCATTTAAAAATGCACACTATTTTTCACCTGAAATGCCTATGGTGCGAGAGACACATTTGAAAATTAACAGCTAACCTATTAACCATTAACCTGACTAATAAAACCTTATTTAACATAACCCACTAATAAAATGTGTTCTCCACTGCAGAATTAGGCATACTCTGAAAACCATTTAAATGTGTGTGCAGATTTTTTTTTCTTCTCTTCTCTGCCTGATTCTCCGTGTTTTTGTGCACAGTAACTGCAGGAAGAAGGAAGTCAGATTTGCAACAATTGCAAATGTATAAGCGAAGCTATTGTTGAAGAGTAGGAGGATGAGAGATGATGGATTTCATTGGGACACGTCATACAGAGGGCTGAGAGGAAAGTTTTAGTGGGCAGTAACGGGGAAAAAGACAGGAGACATTTTTCTGCACTACTGGGGAGAAGACCTGGCTGTGGGGCTCCTGACTGAATGCAGATTCCTGTGTCCTGCTGCAGTCGAGATTGGGGAGAGCTGAAAGAAGGACCTTTCCACTGGCTGAGGCATTCCTATCTGCAAAAGCTGAGAATTCCAGGCAATGAACCCGGTTTGAGAAGGCAAGCGTTCCTTTTTGCTGGAGTTAATCCAAGGGAGCCACATTCACAAAGAGAACAGCCAAAGAGAACAACTAAAAAGATAAGGTAATGAGAAGTGTGGGAGCTGAGTGTGTACGGTAATATGCAGTCAGTGTAGGATTCCTGTGCATGCCTTAATCAAATGCTATTGTTGCAATTTGAGTTCTGTTCTCCGCCACGCTCTTTGCAGTGTGTCATAGACAATGCTTTTACTGTACCATTTTATTTATTTCTGTAAAGAGTGAGATCGTGTTTAAATGCAACTTTTATAATACAGAAAAATATTTGAAAACAGACGGGTGGTGTATTTAATATTTATCATTACAATGCCGATGAAGTGGGGAGATTTTAAACAGTGCAATGGTCATTTTAAGACAGATGTGTGCATGTCAGATTCAGTATGAACAGTTGTGAGTGATTGTAGCATAGCTCGTTGGAGGTACATGAGCCAACGGGAAGAGAGACTCTCAGAACATAGCTCCCTACCGTATATAAGGTAGTGGAAATTACCACAAGATTACCATATATAGCTCTCTGTCGTAAATAAGTCAGTGAGTTCGCCCATGGTGGCACACCAACACTATCACTGGAAAATGTGGTATTCCTAGAATGCAGGTCTGAGGTCTCTCTAGTGATCACACGAAAAATCTAAGCAAAGATAAGGGATTCTGGACATTGGGGCCACAAATAAAACAAGGGAATTATGCTCACCAAAATACCACCAACCACGTATACCAAATATGCAGGTCTGGGTGCTGAAATAATGCATGTCCATTGTATTATTGTTGCACATGGCCAAATCTGAATACAAAGAGTGATTATTGCTAAGTTATTTTTCGGCGGTAATAAAATACCGTCAGGCCCCAAATCTCCACAAAATACCCTACAGTACAGATAAAAAATAATAAACAGGAGAAACAAATACAACAGTATACCAAGTTACTATTGTATAACACCTGACAAACTGCACCTACACCTTATAGCCCAACAATTACATCACCTTAAATCACCTGTGCCAATGAGTCCAAAAAATTAAATCAAGTCAATTAAATCAAAACCACACACACCACATAGTGTCCCCAAACACCAATGAAAACACCTTTGCATATTGGCATCATTACTTCCACTAGAGGGCTGCAAAGATATTCACTGTTTAATGGGCTCCAGTACTTCAACAGAAGTTCACTCGTAGATAGAGTATTGCACGCTCTCTACTATCTATGGGAATAAGTGAAAATCATATAACAAACATACTACCAACAGTGGGGGGTGTTACAATATAATAGTTGACCTGGTAACTATAACCGATCTTGCAACAATATATTTACCTTAACGTGTTCAGAACTACGCTATCTTGTTGCCGGTCACCGCGAGCATGTAGAGGCAACACCATTCAACATACACGGTAACAATAGCGTGTGTAAACATAGAAGACATACTACCGCCATCTGGAAATTTAGGAAAAGCAATAGAGCTCAAGAAAGGACTGAGCTGCCTACTCGCCTCATGTGATACGTAGTAAGGCCAAATGTACAAAAGGGGAGAACGTCGCAACCACAACAGTAAATGTCAAACATGCCGCACCTGCTCCAGCGCTGAAATATACCAACACTGTCACAAAGTAAGTCACATGTACTACAACTGAACAAAAACAAGGCAACGAATAGCAAAAAAAGTGTAGAAAAAGTGAAACCAAGGAAAAAAGGGGAAAAGGATTCACACGGTGGTGAAAAATTGTTTAAATAAATAAGTGCAACAAACATACCTAATAGCCACAATGGGGGCAAAGCTAATAAAGTCATTTCAACATATGTATACAGGCATGTCCAAAACTTAATATATATTAGCCTCCTATGCCAAAAGCAAATAGATTAAATGTCTGCATAAATACATAGTTTCAACATTAGAAAAAAGACTGTGTTAAACAGTTTTAGCACATGTATACACATACTCTAAGCTGGTCCGAGTGTGCAAAAATACATAATTGTCACACAGGAAACAAATACTGTATTAAACAATATAAGTATATGTAGAAAACTCTCCAAATTAATCCATGTCATCCTTCCAGGGCACTGCAAAAAAGTTAGAAACCTGAATGCAGATAGGTCAGACATCAGTACATCAGTACAGCAAGCTTAAAGAACGGGGGGAGAGCAAATGCGCAACACACATCAAAGAAAGGCATCTCATAAGTTCACATGGTGCCACTCCACTTCCTCGTTTAGCCCTCGAATGTGACTCTGGCATTTGAAAATCATTTTTTGTTCTAAAATCCAAAGTCTCCGATCTATCTCCTGTTAAGAAGATCCATGGATTTTTTTTATGAATGACCCATCTAAAATGTTCATGTGTATTTTTCATTTCTATAAAGTGTTTAACCATGGGTGCTGCAATCACTTTATTTTTAACACAACTTCAATGTTCTGTCATTCGTGTCCTGCATTTCCTATTGGTTTTTCCAATATATTTCAGCTCGCAAGGACATGTAATAAGGTAAACCACATTTTCAGAATTACAATTTGTCATTTCGTTCAAAACCCAAGTGCAAGATTGATTCAACTTAATTTGTTTGGTCTCTTCTGTGTAACCACACATCAAACAGTTACCACACGGGAAATGAATTTTAACAATTGGAAGGCCCCATAGGGTGGTCTTTCTAGGTACTAGTGTTTGTTTGACCGTTATATCATTCCTAATGAGCATATTTCTTATGTTTTGGCTCTTTCTGAATGCTATAAGGGGAGGTGGGCTAGCTCCATCTCTGTACACCGTTTTCCATGATTTCTTAATAATACCCTTTATCTTATAGGACAAATTCGAAAAGGTATTCACAAACACAATACCAGTTTTTTTGTTTTATCTTTCCTTCTTTTCTAACAAGGCCTCCCGATTGTTATTAAAAGCTCTTTTCGATGATTGTTTTACTAGCTTGGCTGGATACCCTTTATTCAGAAGTTTGTTGAAAAGTCTTGTAGCGCTTACACTGAAATCCTCCTTCCGGCTACTATTCCTCGTAAGCCTAAGAAATTGGCCAAACGAAGGTTGTTTTTGATGTGATTGGCATGGTGACTCATATAATGCAAAAGTGCATTCTTATTTGTTCCTTTACTATACGGTTGAACTTTTAACACGCCATTATGGTTAAAGATGGTAATATCCAAAAGATTAATTTCATGCTCACTAATTTCCTGTGTGAATTTTAGGAAAGGATTACATGAATTCAGCCAATCAACAAACGAAACAGGCTCCTCTTTAGTACCGTGCCACAAAACAAAGATGTCGTCTATATAGCAAAGCCACTTTAAGAGATTGGATTTGAAAGGATTTGCATTAGTTTACACAGACATTTTTTCAAAGTACTCAACGTACAAATTGGCTAAATTAGGTGCCATAGCGGCACCCATGGCCGTGCCCTCTGTTTGTTTGTAAAACACACCCTGAAATTGAAAAAAATGTTTGTAAGCGCAAATTCTGCACACCACTTAATGAAACCATTACTGACTGGATGGCCGTCTTCTCTGCTGTTTAGAATTTCTTCGATAACAGCCAGAGTCGCTCTCTGTGGGATAACAGTGTAAAGAGATTGAATATCCAAACTGATCAACAGGGTTTCACCAGTTATAAAAGGAAGGTTCACTATCTTGTTGATTGCATCTGTTATGTCTCTTAAGTAACTATCCATCTTTAAGACAAATGGTCTCAGATAGAAATCCACAAACTTGGATAGTGGTTCCAGAATAGAGCTGACTCCTGATACTATCGGCCTTCCAGGTGTATTAGTGAGACCTTTGTGAACTTTTGGCAAAATATAGAACACGGGCACTCTGCCTTGATCTCGAATTAAATAGTCATGTTCTTGTTTGCTAATCATTTCTAAATCAAAAGCTTTACAGACCTTAGATTTTATAACTTCCATGAGGTCCTTAGATGGATCATGGGAGATACGACAATAGCTTCTTTCATCACTCAAAATTCTTAAGCATTCTTTCACATAGTCTGAGCGATTAAGAAGCAGTATGGCACCTCCTTTGGCTGCCTGTCTCACAATAATATTGTGATCTTTAGCTAACTTGGATATCCTTGTGCGTTGTGTAATACTGAAGTTAGAATGGTTGGGAATGCCATGCTGTTCCAACTTCAGCAGTTCCAACAGGACTTGTTTCTCAAAAACAAGAGATTCAGCTGAAAAACTATGGGATGGAGCATTAAACATGGATTTATTCCTCAAACCGGTACGGTTGAGATTTACATAGTCATTCTCTGACTTAAAAAATTCATGTAGGTGTAGTTTGCGCATAAAGGCTTGAAACTCAGATCTAAATTCGAACGGGTCATGAAATTTCATAGTAACGAAATTTAGGCCTTTATTGAGCACCTTTTCTTCATCTTGGCTAAGTACATAATCGGAAAGCTTGATCACCACTGACTCCTTGCTCTGCTACTTGTCTGTATTTGATTCCCCCAGTCTCCACGGCTGGGTCCCTGTCCTAAAAAAGGACAGCCTTGTCTCTGGCGATTGGGATATCGTTGTTCTCTACCCCTGCCAGATTGCTGTAGATTACCTGTTGTGGTTGCGGCGTTCTCCCCTTGTGTACATTTGGCCTTAGTACGTAGCGCATGAGGCGAGTAGGCAGCTCAATCCTTTCTTGAGCTCTATTGCTTTTCCTAAATTCTGGATGGCGGTAGTCTGTCTTCTATGTTTACGCACGCTATAGTTACAGCGTATGTTAAATGGTGTTGCCTCTACATGCTCACGGTGACCGGCAACAGGATAGCGTTGTTCCGAACACGATAAGGTAAATATATTGTTGCAAGATTGGTTATAGTTACCAGGTCTAACTATTATATTTTACCACCCCCCACTGTTGGTAGTATGTTGTTATGTGATGTTCACTTATTCCCATAGATAGTAGAGAGCGTGCAATACTCTATCTATGAGTGAAATTCGGTTGAAGTACTGGAGCCTATTAAACAGTGAATATCTTTGCGACCCTCTAGTTGAGGTAATGATGCCAATATGCAAAGGTGTTTTCATTGGTGTTTGGGGACACTATGTGGTGTGTGTGGTTTTGATTTAATTGACTTGATTTCATTTTTTGGACTCATTGGCACAGGTGTTTTAAGGTGATGTATTTGTTGGGCTATAAGGTGTAGGTGCAGTTTGTCAGGTGTTCTACAATAGTAACTTGGTATACTGTTGGATTTGTTTCTCCTGTTTATTATTTTTTTATCGTTACAGATCTTGTAACTAGCAGGGCGACTTTGAGAACCCATGAGTCAAGAAGTTTGAAGCTATTGTTGGGATTTTGACATTAGCAATACTAAAGTTACATTAAGAGGTATTGTAGTTTTGCTTTTTGAGTGTAGGCCTATTTGTTTGTTTGTTTGTTTATTTATTTGGTATTGCGCACCAAACCCATTAGGTAGCCGGGCGCAGTAGAGGTCAAGATAACTTAGACTTGGTTACATAATGTGTACAAAGAAGCATATAATATACAAAACAATTTGAAGATAGGCTGCCACGATAGTTACCGTGGCATACAGAAGGAAGCAGGTTAAGAGACATGCAGCAGAGACAGTAGTGTAAGGTACCGGAAAGGTAAGCTAGCAGTCATTTGTTCGTAGCCATTTAATTACATTGAGTCTAAATTTAGGATATGGTTGTTCCTTTTTGAGGTCATGCGGTAGTGCATTCCAAGTTTGTGCTGCAATAACTGGGAAGCTAGATCCTCCGGCTGTGACACGTTTAAATCTAGGTGTTTCCAGGGTATGGGCATTGGCTGTTCTCGTTGGGCGTGTGGACGATCTATTTATCCTTTCAGCAAGGTAGGGTGGGACCAAGTTGTTTAAACATTTGGAGGTAAGGGAGGCTGTTTTTAGAAGTATCCTGTCAGATATGTTTAGCCAACGAACCTCTCTTCTTGCATTAGAAATGTGTTCTCTCCTGGGGATATTTAGGGCTGCTCTTAGGGCGTTATTTTGCATTCTTTGTATTTTGTCAATGATATGTTTGTTGGCGCCTGAGTAGAGAGCGTTACAGTGGTCTAATCTCGACATTACAAGGGCATTGGCGAGGGTGATGCAACTTGAGGTGGAGAGAAATGGTCTGCAGGCTCAGATAAGCTTACAGGTATAAGCTGTAGAGGATGCGAGTGAGTTGACTTGTTTCTTAAGCGAGAGAGTGGCATCAAGATAGAAGCCTAATGTTTTGTCCGCTGGCATCACCTTGATGAGATTGTTGTCTATATTGAAGGCGGTATAGTTAGGGCTGAGTTTATTTATGTTTGTTTCAGAGCCTAGGATCAGTATCTCAGTTTTATCGTCATTCAGGCAGAGGCCATGAGATGCCATCCATGCCTGAATGAGGAGGTATACTCGGTTTACTAAGGCTGTGTCCTCCAGTAAGTTGCCTGAAAGGGGAATGAGGTTCTGGTTATCATCTGCATAATTTGTGTAAGTGATACCCAGTCTGTCCAATTTGTTGAACAAAGGCTTGGTAAAGATGTTATACATAGTGGGTGAGACACAGGATCCTTGGGGTACTCCACAGGAAATTTGAGTTGGGTCAGCAGCCGTTAGTGGGGAGAAGACTCGCATTGTCCTGTTGGCCGGGAATGATTGGACCCAGGCTATGGCTTCCCCTGAGAAGTGTGCCGCCGACCTAAGATGGTTACATAAAACTGCATGATCCACTAGGTTGAACGCTGCAGAGAGGTCCAGGAGAAGTAGCGTAGCTGTTTGTCCCTTGTCCTTCAACTCGTCAATTTGAGTCTTAAGGTCTAGCAGGGCAGTTTCTGTTCTGTGAAGTGGGCGGAAGCCAGACTGTCGTGCTCCTAGTAGGTGATTAGCTTCTAGGTATTCCTGAATTTGAATATAGGCTACTCTATCAATAATTTTAAGTAGAAAGGGGACAGTGGTGATTGGTCTATAATTGGTAGGGATGGTCGGGTCTAATGTTTGTTTTTTAAGCAGGGGGAGGACCCAGGATTCTTTGAGGTTATTAGGTACTGTATTGGTTTTAAAGGAGGTGTTTATGAGCTTGGAGATGAATGGGGCAAGGTCTCTAGCCGCATCCTTTATAATTTGTGCTGTGCAACTGTCGACCTTACAGTTAGATGGTTTTAGGGAGAGAATGATTTTTTCCATGACCAGAATAGAGATTTCTTTAAAGGTAAATGGTGTAGTTGTGTTACACCCTGTGTCGGGGGATGGTTGTTGCTCAGAAAGGGGCAGAGAGGCTTTTTTAATTGCTATTTTCTGTTGGAGTGTAGTGATTTTGTTTAGGAGGGCTTTTTTGAATTGCAGTGCACCACGGCTTGTCCTTCAGGACAGTGTCTGCCGGTGGAGTTGGGGCTTCGATTTCGCGTAGGATGGAGAACAGTTCCTTAGTATTGGAGCTAGCTTTTGCAATTCTATCATTGAATATATTTTTTTGGTATTGGTTATTTCTTTTTTATAGTATTTGGAGAGTTCTGTTAATTTAGCCTTATTGACAGTAGTTGGAGAGTGGCGCCAGATCGTCTGCAATTTTCATTTCTGTAATCTTAACTCTTTAAGTTGAGGTGTGAACCATGCGTTGAGGTGGGATTTTTGTTTGGCTTTGCGCATTTTTAGTGGGGCGGTGGAGTCCAAGTCTTGGGACATGGCAGTATTGAAGATTTCCACTAGAGATTTAGGGTCAGCATCATTGTTAATGTTATTCAGAGAAGGGAGGAGGTGCGGGAGTAGTTTTTCTACAGTGATGTCCTTTTTACTTCTTGTGGGGAGCGGGGGTGTCATTTCAATAGTTTTAGGACTAAGGAGGTCGAGTGTGGCTGAGAAAGTAATGAGGTGATGGTCAGACCATAATTGTGGTACATTATCTGTAATAATAATGTTGCAGTTCGAGTCAGCCACCCAATCCAAAGTTCTACCTTTGGTGTGGGTGGGGGATAGGACTTTTTGTGAGAGTCCATAATCTTTGAGAAGTGCAGCTATAGTTTGGGTGTGTTTGTTTCCAGCCTCATTGAAGTCGAGGTTGAAATCCCCCAGTAACAGGGTTTGAGAGTGGTTTTTAGTCTTGCTACTTATGATATCTATAAGGTCCTTCTCAAAGGTTCCTAGAGGGCCAGGGGGTCTGTATATCAGATGGATCGTTAGAGTACAGTTATTGGGTAGGGGAAGTTTAGCCGTGAGAACTTCACATGAGGGACATGTAGTTGGGGTGGCAAGTCTAATGGAGAGGTTAGTTTTGGTGGTGATAGCTAGGCCGCCACCGCGAGAGTTAGGCCTATCCACTCTGAGTATATGGTAGCCATCGGGTATTGCTATCATGAGGGCAGGACCTGCCACTTCATAGAGCCAAGTTTCAGTTACGGCTAGTAAGTCTAGATTCTCATTGTGCAAAGTATCTGCAATTTCAGAGGCATGGGCTACTAGGGATCTAGCGTTGATAAGTGATCCAGATAGGGATAGTGTGCCTTTTTTGTGGGGTGGGGGGGAGGTTTGGTTTCAGGTTTATTGGGACTAGCAGGGTTTTTTTCCTATATTGGACGTAATCCGGTTATTAGGAATGGGTAGCACTGTACGGTTGTTGGTATTTTTAGGATCCTAGAGCCGGGATAGTCTGGATCTGAGTCTCATATTTCTATCCAGAGGAGGGCACGTTAGGGGGTGGCTAGAGACATAGTGACTATGAGGCTAAGTGTAAGTACTAAAGGTAGGGTTCTCAGGTTGTCAAGCATGTTCCGGGCTATGCTGTGGGATCTCAGATAGTGTTTTTGGGACAGGTGGGATTCACTTAGCAGGCTAGTAACAGGTTAGTATTGATAGTGCAGCAATTGCACTAGTGGGTTTAGGTGGGCATAGAAGTAAGTTGCACAGGTAGGCTAGTATCAATTGCATAGGTAGGCTAGTATCAATTGCCCAAGTAGGCCAGTATCAGTTACACAGGTAGGCTAATATCAATTGCACAGGTAGGCTAGTATCAATTGCACAGGTAGGCCAGTATCAGTTACACAGGTAGGCTAGTATCAATTGCACATGTAGGCTAATTTCAATTGCACAGGTAGGCCAGTATCAGTTGCACAAGTAGGCTAGTATCAATTGCACAGGTAGACCAGTATCAATTACACAAGTAGGCTAATATCAATTGCACAGGTAAGCTAATATCAATTGCACAGGTAGCCGGTAAGCTAATATCAATTGCACAGATAGGCTAATATCACTTGCATAGATAGGCTAGTGAGCAGATTGAATGGGTGGTTAGTAGTGCATATAATCAAGCCTGGGCTGGTTGCATGCAGCAATTGTGTGAAACAGTTACATATATAACCCATAATAGGTTGAGGGTGATTATGTGGATTCATGCCGTCATGCCGGTAAGTATTATACAGTTACAAACGGTAGATGGCATTGTTATTCGAATTGGTGGGAGTTGGCAGGCTCGTTCACTTGGGATCCTTAGAGTTTGGGATTGCGATGAGGCCCGGGTATTTGGTTAGGTGGAGGAGTATGCGGCTCAACGTTAGTGTCCGCCTGTTAGTAACTATAGATTTGCTGTTGGGCAGGGCGTGGGGCCAGTTCACTGTCGTCGTGCGTGCATGAGAGAATACATTTGTGGGGCGAATGGATGTAGCAGGAATGCAAGGCAGGGTTAGTTCATACCTTAAGTTTGTCGCCGACGATGGGAACAGTGCACATTCATGTGCATAACAGGCGCAGAACAGGGCCTTTTCACGTCGGGCCTTCTCAAGTGAGGGCCGGCTTCCGCCTCACCGGCGGATGCTGTACAAAAGAAATTGCGGGCGTCTCCTGGCAGCGGACGGCGCTTAGGCGTCGGCGGCCATCTTAAAGGCATGCCGAAGAACGGCAAAAGTGAACAGCTGATTTCACGAGCTGTTGGGGTGCAGATCACGTCGACAGAGGGGCTGCAGTGGATTGCAGTGTTGGGTGATGTTGATGGGGCGATGGGGGCTCCAGGCAGGGTGCTGATTGCAGCATTAGCGCAGTGGCTGCCCTGGTGTCGGAACACGAGGTAGGATGCTGGGCTCCTGCCCACTCTGAGGCAGCAAGATGAATGGAGGCAGGGGCGCAGAACAGGGTCTTTTCACGTCGGGCCTTCTCAAGTGAGGGCCGGCTTCCGCCTCGCCGGCGGATGCTGTACAAAAGAAATTGCGGGCGTCTCCTGGCAACGGACAACGCTTAGGCCTGTACTTCAGTCCTCTAGACACCGATGTTGGTGAAACCTAGAGGTGTGTGTTTGAGTTACTTTGAGAATGTGACTCACTGTCTTATCTGTTGGTGTTGGTTTTGTTCTGTGCAGGGGGCCCTACATTGGATCGCCTTACCCCTTCCCGGGATTACATGGTGGTGAAAAACTTATGTGAAAAGCTCCTTTTTTTCCCCTGAAGAAAGTTCAAGCACTGAGAAGCTATAAAGAACTAAAAAATGTATGGATATGGTTGCTGTGAATCAACACTCTGTTTAAATGCGTAGTGTATTGTAATTGTTTTGTGTCGGTTGAAATTTATATGTTTTTAATTGTGGTGTAATTTATCCCATCAAGTTGATGTTATACCCACCATGTGGGTCAAATATTGGGTTATTTTGTGTGTTTTATAACAAGTCTTTTTAGTAGTATTTTATTGATTTTGAATATGATAATTAAAATGGTCAAATTTTATAAGAGTGTGTTGTACACCAAATCCATTTTTTCATGACCAATGGTTATAGGTCATTACTAAACATCTTATGCTAGACAGATGAGCGATTCATTAGATTGAGCATTTGCAAACATAACTGGTCCAAGCCATTTAAGTAAATGCTGTGAACAATTGGTGGCAATTGGAAGAGAAGATTGATTGCTACATTTGCATAGCAATTTACACCAGTTGTGTTGTGTAAATGGTTTTTGCTTTTGCTCACTGTGCCTTTCACAGATGGGAAATACCCATTTGCATACCAGTCTTTGTCCCGGCCACATGGGCAGTCCAGCACCGAAATGCAATGACAATTCCCCTCTGAACGAGAGTACCACCAGCAACCCCATTCACGTGTTTCAGCCTTGTTGGGCATCATCAGTGAGGTGAAGCTGATGCCTCTCTAAGCACAGTGAGCGGGAGACCACGTCTGGGTGCCCCCAGGAGACCTAGGGTGACCCAACCCCAGGTTCCTTAAAAAATTGTTTACAAAGGTAGCGGGTGCCCCTCTCTAGGAAGAACAAGGCTTGATAACCTGTTCAGTGGTTATTAACCACATTGAGAATTCGCAGCCACTGCTTTTGCTCACTGTGCCTTTCACAGATGGGAAAATACCCATTTGCATATCAGTCTTTGTCCCGCCCACATGGGCAGTCCAGCACCGAAATGCAATGACAATTCCCCTCTGAACGAGAGTACCACTAGCAACCCCATACACGTGTTTCAGCCTTGTTGGGCATCATCAGTGAGGTGAAGCTGATGCCTCTCTAAGCACAGTGAGCGGGAGACCACGTCTGGTTGCCGCCAGGAGACCTAGGGTGACCAACGCCAGGTTCCTGGACTGCCCATGTGGGAGGGAGAAAGACTGATATGCAAATGGATATTTCCCATCTGTGAAAGGCACAGTGAGAAAAAGCAGTGGCTGTGAACTCTCAAGTGGTTAATAACCACTGAACAGGTTATCAAGCCTTGTTCTATCGAGAGAGGGGCGCCAGCTACCTTTGCAAACCAAATTTCAAGGAACCTGGGATTGGTAACCCTGGGTCTCCTGGGGGCAACCAGACGTGGTCTCCCTCTCACTGTGCTTAGAGGGGCATCAGCTTCACCTCACTGATGTTCCCCAACAAGGGTGAAACACGTGTATGGGGTTGCTGGTGGTACTCTCATTCAGGTTGGAATTGCCATTGCATTTCGGTGCTGGACTGCCCCTGGGCAGGACAAAGACTGATATGCAAATGGATATTTCCCATCTGTGAAAGGCACAGTGAGAAAAAGCAGTGGCTGCGAACTCTCAAGTGGCTAATAACCACTGAACAGGTTATCAAGCCTTGCTCTATCGAGAGAGGGGCGCCCGCTACCTTTGCAAACTAAATGGAATAGAAAGTTGTGCCTCTCTCTCCTTTGATGGGCCTGCAGTTGTTTTTTGAGAAGATACTTTTGTCTGGCTGTCTTCTGATGGACATGGAGTTGTTTTTGGCCAAGCACGTTTTGTGGTTGTACTATTTGATGCAGCAGTTGTTCTTTATGTTTTCAGTGTTTTTGTTGCGAGATCTGCCGTAGGTTCTGTTTGTATTAGTTTTCTTTAAAAGGTTTTCTTTTTGAGGTACAAATCTGGATGGGGTATACAGTGCACATAGCCTGTTGTATTCTAGGATACAAGTAATGTCAGCGTTGACTTTGTTTGCATCAAAGTTAACTAGGAATAATCCATTCAGTGTACAGAGACGTGAACATGCTATGTATCTCATACCAGCTGTGCTGCCAATGTCAATCCACACATGATCTAGGGTTAGGCCTTGTGATTTGTGAATAGTGACAGCATGGGCAAGATATAGAGAGAATTGTTCTGTGTGTGAGTACATGTCTTTGAAAAGAAGGAAACTTGCTATGTCTGGTTTATTGTTTTAATTTCTGCAAGTTTGTCAAAGTGGATGTTGACAAATTGAATGTTGTTGTCATGTGAATATGTTTGGAAGCCAACATCTGTACCAATTGCTCCATTGAATAAACCTTGTTCTATGTCAAGGTTATGTTTTAGAATTACTCTATAGTTTAGACACAGAGTTAATACTTTTTCTAATCCAGCTGTGCTTGCAATAATTGTCTAAGCTATTTAGTTGTGTTGTTGCTTGTTGGGACATAGGGAGTATAATGCCATGCATTTCCAGTTTATCTGTGGATCTGCTATGCAGTATGGCTTGCATTTCTTTTTTTAACATTGCATCGTTCAATTAACTACAGCTTGCAAGGATTGGCATTAAGGACATGCATTTTATATTTTTTTGAGTTCATTGTTCCATGGTATCAAGGGAAGTTGTGTTTTGCTCATATAGATCATGTGTTAGTCTAGTTTTTAGGATGGACCTTCCATTTTTTGTAAGCAGACCAGTTTTAATGCTTTTTAAAAATGTTAGCATAGGTGAAATTTGCAGACTAATGCATGTTTTGAGTTAGTTTTCTGTAGCGAAAAAGTAGCCGGAGGTTTACATTTCCAATACTGCTGAGTGTGTTATGGCATGCTTTGTTTCCTAATGTTTTGAAAATATGTTGACTTATTATGGTGTTAGCTGTAGGAGGTCTCCGAAAACAATAACATATTTTCCTCCAAACAGTTCTCTGTCGTCAGATTTTAGGACTACTTGCATTCTGAGATGAATTAAAGCCAACATGAGGTTGGGAACCATGCTTACTTCATCTATCAGGAACACTTTCATTTGTTTCAGAATTCTGCATACTTCAGTAGCAGCTTCGTCTGATAATTTGTAGTATTCTAATTAATGTTAGAGTTCTGCTGGGAGGAGCAGTAGTCGGTAAAAAGTTACACCTCCTATGTTGCAAGCAGCTAAACCTGTGTGGTCTGTTGCAACAGCTGAAAGGTTGTTGTTTATTAAGTGTTGAACAATTAAGAAAGTTTTGCTAGCATCAGTTCCCCTCTTACATACAGGAGAAGAGGTTTAACATTGTTAGAGGTACAAGTTTTGGTTTCGTGTTTAAAACCATGTTCAATTTCTTCAGTGACTTCTAGATACATGGTGAGGTGTTAATCATTTAGCTGTGATTTGAGCACTGATAAGTCTTCTTCAGATTGCTTAGATTGATAACTAGTATTTTCTACCTCCGTCATGGCTATTTGTGCTTCATTTATTATGAGTTATTCTATAAGTGGTTCTTGGCTTCCTCTAAAAGAGGATTGACTGCCTTCAGGAGCGTCTGCATCTAGAAGAGCTTCAATGTTTTCTTCTCATTGGCATTCATTGTACAACATGTTTTTGGATTGTTTAAAATTGACATTTCATTGTACAACATGTGTTTGGATTGTTTAAAATTGACATTTGCTATACTGCTTTCATTTGCATTGAATGCAGCTTCAAATGAGTCATGGTCACCTACTAATTATTTTTCTTTTCTCTAAGGTTTCATAAAGTTGGAGTAGGGCCATGTAATACAGTTCCCTATGTTGTGGAGATTTAAATGATAAAATTATATGATTAATTAGACTGGGTTTGGTTAGTTTCAATAGGCTTCCTTCATAAGTTGAGAGTGAATATTTACTAGTTGTCTAATTTGGTTTTACATTGTTTTTGTAAGTGTAGCTTTGGGCAATGTCATACAAACACATATTTTCCAAAGCAGTACTTCTGTTTGGGTAGCATGTGTCAATTACATTGTTTTCTAAAGTGTCCTGGCTGTTGGGATCATTTGTGGCTATGGTTTCTATCTCTTGGTAGGATTTTAGTACGGGATGAAGCTGGACCAAGATTCAGCCAGACAATGGGCCTCATTACGACCCAGGCGGTCCGGAAATAACGGTGGCGGTAAACCCGCCACCACCGTTGTTTCCGGACCGCCTGAGTCCGAACCCTGCAGGCGGGAGGTGATGTTCCCGCCAGGTCTGACCTGGCGGGTTTAACACCTCCCGCATGCAGGCGGACGAGGAAACACCGGCAGCATTACGAGATGCTGTCGGTGTTTCCATGATCCCCATTTCCATCGAGTCCCATAGGACTCAATGGAAATGGGGATTTACAACATTCCGCCTCCGTGATTCCCGGAAAACCGGGGTTGTAATGCCCTGGTAATTCCGGGAATCACGGAGGCGGAATGGTAATACGAGTCCGGCGTCAACCAGGCGGTTTTACGGCCTCGGTTAACGCCGGACTCGTAATGAGGCCCAATGTGTTCAGATTTGCCATATAAGGCTGCACCTGTTAAACGGTCTGCAGCTTCGTAGCCTCCAGATTCTCTATGGGAGAGCACTTATTTATACCAAACCTGTACAATTTTTGTGATAGCGTTTTGTCAGAGGATATGTCATCCCAGAGGTATTTTAGCTCTGCTTCATCAGCTTTGTTAATTTGCCTTTTAAACTGTATATAACAGAAGACATCAAGCTATTTACTTGTCCTTTTTGCAAACTGGTCTAGGGACGCCGAAGCAACATTTGGTAGAGTATGTGGCTTTGTTTTTATATCTACGTCAGCAGTATTTGCTACAGTTAGGTTTTTGGAAGTGTAAGATTTGTGTATCTAGGTAAATATCTGTGATTTGTGAAGGTCTGTCGCAAGGTAATGTATTTTTAAATAAACTGTAAAAAAGTGTCATCACTATCCTGGCCATATTTAGGAGCATCTTTTATCCACAAAAGCATGTGGATGTGTGGTGCTCCTCTGGATTAAAATTCATTTCTCCAAAAGAAGTGTTGCACTTCTCCAAGCGGAGGGGTAGTATTATTGAAGATAAAGTGCTGCATGGCAATGAAGCGATGGTGAAAGGACCTTGATACATTGACAGGGTTAAGAGAAAAGAGTTATCCTGGTGTTGTTATATATATTCCGTGTACATTTGTATTCTTTGCAGTGCGCAAGAAATGCATAAGATATCTGTAAGAAGTCATGCAAGTCATCCCATGCGCACTCTGCACAATTTAAAGTAGAAAACTATGTGGGTTGTATATATGTGTGATTCAAAATGGTGCACACATATACAGTTATAGGAATTGCCATCTGTATAAGATTGCATTGGAGAAAATAACCCAGATCAACTAACTAACTACCCTTATTAAATGAAACCCCAATAACTAATAAGTCCTCCTGATTAACGTTACAATGCAATGTCTGTGAACACGGATAGAAATTCTGTTCTGTTATTTTTTTTCTCTCACTTTTCATTCCATGGAAAAGAAATGTGCACTGTAAAAATGAATGGGCTGTTTTTTTTCCATGCTGAAAGTCCTTTGTTTGCACATGAAGCAAGAAAACAAGAAGAGATACATACAAACGCCCGTAGGTGATTGGACAGTGGCGCTAGAATTTGCTAAATCACGTCAGAAAGAGGGCAGTTTTAGTTTTGAGTGACAGGCAGTGTAGATAAATAGGGGTGAGCTGAAGGGTGGCTCTTATTCTACTTCTTGCTGCTGGCTGCCTAAAGGGAGAGAGTGCAGAGGCTGTGCTGACCTGGCATTGAAGACTGCCAGGAATCCAAGGCCATTTTCGGGGCGCGAAGTGACAATGCAGAACTTGTAACTCTTCATCGCAGATAAACAGGAGTGAGAGAGGGGGCATACAGATAAAGCGCAGAAACTTCAGAATCCCATGTAAGTTGCGGTGAAATTGAGGAGAGTGCAGAATGAGAGAGAATTAAATTTGTGGCCAGATTGACAGAAATAGACCATTAGCTACAACTGAATCATTGTTGGTTTTCTTTAGCACACTCTGAACTAACAGAAAATGAAAAAAATTTGCAATGCATGTTTATATTTTGTCTCTTAGATAACCACTGTGGTGTCGATATTTTGGTAAGAGTCCACAGATGTATTATTAAGAAATGTAATATTTTTGTTTCCTTTTTCTAAATGACATGATCTATAATAATAATTACAGTAATGAAAACAAAGTTGGTGCAACCATTCTTTCATGTCTCTGGTGATTATTCTTTAGGTGAGGGAAGGCAATTAGGAAGCACATTAGTGCCTACACCACGATGGTAAAAATACTTATAGCCGGAGGTAAAGTTAGAAACCAAAGGAGAAATATAAAAACAAGCCGGAAAGCTGGTGTGTTGTGTGAGTGTGTTCAGCTATGCATGGAAGCTGAACAGGATCTTTCAATAATATTTGCTGATGTCGTAGATAAGTCATCGGCACAATCTATGCACACACTATACACAATCTATAGCAATATTTGGTTTCTTCTAAATGTGCTAAGCCCAGGGTACAAGCCTACAGTCAACCCCAGAATAGAGTGTAGTTATAAAAAGGGGAAGGTTTGTCTTATCATATAGGGCAGTTTTATGAATATGCTCATCACAAATCTACCACAACACTAATTTACCACTACAATAAGATATTGCCAATATACTGCCAATATTCCACAATACTAAAATACTGCCAAGTCAGGTTATAGTCCAAAGGCAAAACCCCTTACAAACTGTCCAAGTTCTACTGCTTTGGTGTTGATTGTGGAGGAACAGGATGTGGCCGGGGGAAATGACACCCCTTTTCTTGTTCAATAATGGAGGAGTTCTGTATAGTTGCAGTGCTACCATGTGAGAATGAGAATTCAGATGGGCCAATTGATATACCACCTGAACCTGTGGCCTTATTAAAAATGTAGGGTTGAAAAAGAAAGGGGAACAGAAAGGTTGTTCATCAAAATAGGAAATCAAAGAATGTGAAGGGGTGCAAGATCATCAAAAGTTCTTCCCTCAAGTTTTTCAGCTCTTTGCCTCCTAACATTGTGATTGCATTTGTCCCGGGCAGATAGCTCAGAGGCAACATGCCCGCCTCTGAAGCAAGATGACACAGAGCAAACCAGGTTTGAACCCCTGGTCCGTGCTTAGAAACCTCTGGGTATTAAGCGCGTTATAAATAACCTATCATATCATATCAAATCAAAGCGAGGATGCTGGTCAGGTGCAGCAAAGAATTGCCCAAATCTTTCAGAAGTTGTCCAAAAAAGGGACAATAAAACATCAGAGAAGTTGGGGAGTAAACATGGGTATAAAGTAGTGGTGGATGTCGCTTGCTTGGTAAGCCCAACAGAACTACCAGTGTTTCAGAGGTACCTACATATGAATGGTGAAAGTGAGATTGGGGGCCAAATTATGGACAATGATGAAGCCAAGGATAACATCCTGCTAGTTTTTTGTGTCACTTCAGAGGAATTGCTTGGTAAAAAAGCACCAGCACCAAAGGAGGTCAGAGGAGTAATAGTTTAATGTGGTGATTCTATATTGCATGCTACAATATCGAGGGACCCAATTTGCATCCCAATAGTGGTGTTGGAAAGAGAAAGGAGCAAAACAACACTGCTTGTATTACCCATGACCATTTCATTATAGAATCTGTGTTCCCATATAAGGATGACCTCATCATGAACTGAAGTACTATTCTATCCCTATTTCATGACATTTCGGCATTGCAAATTATCACAACCAAAAGGATATTTAATGGGTAGAATTGATACAAGAAGATAGGCTAGACATGGAAGTAATGAATATCACATCACAGCTTGTTCAGAATCACATACTTTCATTTGTGAATGATTTAAGCCAAACTAGACATGTCCATATGAGAATTGCTTTAGTAGTTATACTAAACTTGGGAAATTAAATCATTTAAATGGTATGACTATTGCCTGTACTAGTAGAAGTAATTCACCCAGAAGGGTTATCATCAACTGTGGGGTTTTGAGCCCCACTTTGGTTAAGGATTGGTCATGGGTAACAGAGACATTACACCTCTGCCGGGAGCCATGAGGCCAGGTCTTTAACCTTGTGTCTTGGAATTTGCATGGCTTTAACCCACCTTACCCAGGCTGAAAATGCTATTGTGAAGCATTGGAGTGCAGACTTGATTCTGCTTCAAGAAGCATTTTTGACAACTGAAGCCACATTGGATGGTTTCACAGTATGCCAACAAAAGCCCTTGGGTGGCAACTGGCTAGGCTTAGATGTGGTTTATTGTTCACTGTGCATCTGCCTGGGCATGGGAAGTGAGGAAATTATATGAATATAACCATGTTTATTAGTGGTACAGATTGCTCCTCGCAATAAGCAAGACACCTTTTTTATAGTAAATTTGTACCGTAACTATCTAGAGATAAGTCAGTTGGAGCTTCTGGATAAACTTCAATGGGAACTTTCAGAAATCATTGGGCTACATTTGTGATCATAGCTGGTCATATTAATGTGGATTGTGTGGAAAATAGGGATTTGAGGTGTTAAAATGTTGAGACAAAATGTGTAAAATGAGTCACGCGTTGCAATACAGTGCCACTGAATGGGAATGTGAGTGGGGATGCAGATGGAGCCTCGACATGGAGGCGTGGAACACAACGTTCCAGAATGATTTTATTTTTGTGTCAACAGAGTTGTTCCACTGATGTAGCCAGTTTACAGTATGTAATGGCACCTCGAGTGACCACTCTGTCATACGGGATCATTTTAGTTTCAATGGACACCAGATCTTTTGTTAGGTACCTGCAGTAAAGGTCAATAAGGGAAAATTCAACTGGTGTGGAATGATTGGACACTTAGTAGGTGTATGGAGGCCTTTTGAGTAAAGTGGGAGGAACTCCAGAGATTAGTACAATACCAGTTACACCATTTGAATTAATTTACTGATATTGTAAAATGTTCAATAATACAGGAAGGATTCCCCATCTTTAATTAAAGCACAAGATTGAGTGATTATGTTCCCGAAATACAGGTTATCAAATGGGAAATGAGGCAAAATATGGGGAATTTGAAAAGGGATGCATGTAAATAGTGGGATAAGGCTAAATTGATTAAGCGAGAGAAACAAAAATATAAGATAAAAATAAAAAGGTTTCATTTATCAGGAGCAAGGTAAAGCCATGCTGACAACTATATTCTTGCAGTTAGTAAATTTCAAAAATAATGTGCAGTCCTATTCACAATGGAACCCCATTCCAGAGGGCGATTGTATTACACATTTGAAGCTGCTCTACTCTGCCCGTTTGAGTCTCGCTGAGCCAGTTAGTACCAACGGGGAGTAATATTTTGCATTTGACTGGGTAAATATTGAATTACTAATTAAGAAGAGTAGTCAATAACGTGCCCATGGGCCAAATGAACTATGTAATTTAATATTTTAAATGGATCCTAACTTTTGGGCAATTTACCACCTACATGGTCTATGGCAACAATTGTACCTATTTACAAAAAGGGAAATAGACTTGATCCATCTCCATCAAATTACCGGCCTATTGCTCTGCTAGATGCAGATTCTAAAATGTTTGTATCACTGGTATTAGGAGAGTTAAGAATATGGGAAGAATTAACTCGAGTCTTCAAATCTAACCATTTTGATTTCAGAAAGTGTGTTGGAACAACTACAGCAAGCCTATAGTTGCCCAATTACAGCAGTTATCCTGGGAGAAAAAAAACAGACTGAAATGTACACAGTAAGCATTGACCTCCCAATCGCCTTTGATAGGGTGGATTGAAATGTATTCTGGAATAAATTAAAGAAATGGGGAATACCAAATGATGTGCTTAATATTTTGGTCCACCCTCACACTACAGTTCTTTGAGTGTTATGTTGAGTCAGAGAGGCAATGTGTCCTGTGCAGTTCTCATGAATAATTGACTGCAGCAAGGCTGTATCCTTGCCTCTGTCTTAGTCAATCAATATTTATCTGATTTGGGTGCAGCGCTTGCTGGTCCTATTTTCGTTCATCTAGTAGTATTTGGGAGAAGATTGCACTGGATTGCCCTGGATTACGTACACTGATGACATATTTTTGTTAGATTGCACAAGGGTCGGAATATCGTGCCTTCTCAACATGTTTGGGCAATATGCAATGGCTAACACACTAACGATTAATACCAAAAGGACTAAAGTGAGAGTGTTTAAGGCAGGCATGAGGTGGTCTAAATTGGCTTGGTGGACGAATGGATAGAAAATTGAAGCAGTATCAAATATTAGATTTCTGGGTTTCCACATTTTTGCTACCCAGGGTAAACAAAGGGCCTCATTATGAGTTGGCCGGTAAAAAAAACAAATTACCGGAATGCCGGTGCAAACGTGTCTGTGTTGCACTTCTGCCAGAATCAACAGTTGATTCCGAGTCAGCAGGCATGCGAATACCGGCATGCCGGTAACAGCTGCACCGGCATTTCTGTAATGCCCCCCAAAACCCCTGATAGCGGCATCATCCATGCCACAGACACAGGCAGCAGCATCCTAGATGCTGTAAACAACGGTACCGTTGATACCGGTAACGTAAATACCAGCACCGGAAGTGCCGGTACCGGAAGCAACGTCGTGTTGGAAC
The DNA here is from genome assembly GCF_040938575.1 of Ambystoma mexicanum. Classification (NCBI taxonomy): domain Eukaryota; kingdom Metazoa; phylum Chordata; class Amphibia; order Caudata; family Ambystomatidae; genus Ambystoma; species Ambystoma mexicanum. The sequence continues at coordinate 135,028,967 of NC_090932.1, forward strand.
AGGAAATGCTCTGGCAGCCATCTTTAAAAACACATTCCATTGCAATCCTCTTCCTACAGCACCTGGATTGGCAAACGGTGGGCAGTGTTAGCAAGGACATGGCCAAGGCAAACCGAAAAGGCACAATGCGGCAGCGAAAGCCAATTTTTTCAGATGAGGAACTCAACATGCTGGCTGACACTCTGGTTGAGCATGCAGATGTTGTGTTCTGGGCAGACCTGCACCGTGTGTCACAAATAAGAAAAAAGAATATCTGGGAGGAGGTGGCGCAGAAGGTCTCTGCGGTGTGGACTACCCCACGCACAGTTAAAAACTGCAGGAAATATTGGGACCATCTGCGGCTGCATGTCCATAACATCCTCTAGGCAAATCGCAACCAGGCCCAGGAAACAGGTGTTGGAGCATCATCGCCTGTAAAGCTGGCACGTTGGGAGGAAACCTGCAGCTCTGTAATAGATATGGAGGCCATCGAGGGTGTTGGCCATTCCGAGATGGGACCCCATCATCGGTGGATGACGGTGAGTGACCCTTAGTGTAATACAAAAGTCACCACACACACCCCCAATACCCCAAGTACAATGGTGGAGTCCAAATGGCAAGTCGATGAAAGCAAAAACATGGGCCATCACCTGCCATCCAAAGCCAGCCCCTACAAAACCGCAACATCCCTGCCATGAAAACACACAACTAACCCCACTGACACAAACCACATGAGTCCCCATTTGCAAACACAAGCACCATCTGCATACACACGCACACACACATATACATTACTGACCACTTTGCCATTCCATTGCATGGTGAACACATCACCACTGCCGATTTCACACTTGACACACCCACCATGACCATGTACGAAGTGTAAACACCAATGCAACAATGCACATTTTGCAAACACGTCCGACCCACATCTAGACACCACATGGAACACAGCCCCTGAGGCATGGCCAGAACATGCAAGCCACAAAACACCTGTCGGCCATCCAACAGACACCATGCCCATCATGTCTGCACCAGAAGAATGCCCAAACACTTCACCCCCCCCCCCCAACTCCTGTAAGCACCATGGCCACCCCTTCAACATGTACACGAAAATGCACAGGACTCAAAATAAGTAGCATCAATGTATGTAGGATGTACTTTGAACCATGACTGATGCCCTGCCCCTCTACCCCCCACAAGCATGGGATCAGACAGCGAGGGGGAAGAAACTGCAACACCAACAAAGACAGCTGCATGCCTGAGCCGAGGCCACAACAATGCCTCCAGACCCTCCACATCAAGAGCTGGCTATAAACAAACCACTGCTGCCAAGCCACAGCCCCCCAGCCAACAGGGCACACAGGCTGCAGAACCTTGCAAACAGCTACTACCAACACCCCAGAAGGAACACCAGCAAGGACACACTGCTGCCATGAAGGCACCCATGCCAAAAGGCACACCTGCCACACATTTCCCCACCACAAAAATCAACTCCACAGGAAACACCTCAGGTGGAGGAGGAGGGATCTCCTGCGCCCAGTGATGTGGAAGGGACACAGTCGACCACCACCAGTGACCTTGGAGAGACAGCGCAATCTGTGCAACATATCTCAGAGTAGGTGGAGGAAGGGGACACTGCAGTCTACAGCTTGCCAGAGGACATGCCAGACACCCCAACCATGCTGGACAACCCACAGTTCTCAGCTGAGCCTGGCTCTGGTGGAGAAACCTCCGCGGATGACATGCCCATACTACAACACAGCCCCGACACCAGGCACCTACCACCACCTCCTGTGCAACCCCCGGCTGTGTAATCCATCTGGGACTAGGAGGACCAGTTGATCCGCATAGAGGAGCGCCAGCAGGCCATGCATGATATGGTCAAGCAAAACGTAGCGGAGGGGGAAGCCACACTCCTGGCCATGTAAGAAAACACCAGGACAATAAGCTGTGCTGTCTACTGTGTGGCCCGGCGCGTGCATGAGTGCATGTCAGCAAGGACCCAGGCTGTCACCCAGTTGGTGGCCACCATGGCCCAACATCGTGCTGCATCTGGAAGCAGGTGTGTGCATGTCCGTCAACCTCGTAATGTTCACTTTCTTAGGTCAAGCCGGTGTAACTGGCATGGCTGGTGTGTGCCTGTGCCCATTCCAGGATGGTGCTACCAGGTCACAACAGACCCCTGCAGATGCCAGTAGCACTGGCATCGCAGGTCTTAATGCACTGGTCCGGTAAACGATGGAGGTATTCCCTTACCCATATCGTTATTACTGGACCGGCAACCTAGTAATGAGGCACAAGGTCTGACTGGTTGTGTAACTGGAAAAGAAAAGCAGTTTTTGTGCCAGATGAAACATGTGCATAGCCAATATCGTAAGGTTCTCATTACAGTCAGTCATTATGTCCTACAAGGCAAAGGTGGTGCCAGCTATTTATTATGGCTTATCATGAACTGAATTACTGTAGGTTGCCACAGCCAGTGCCTATGACTGTTATTCAACGTGATCTAGACCTGCTATCTATGGACACTAAGGTATCATGGAAAAAAGTCCAGATTTGCGAAAGATTTGCAAAAGATTTGCAAAAGATTTGCAAAAGATTTGCTCATCGTCCACCATATTCTGTATAAGGTTGAAAAGTCCTTTATGCAATCGTGTCAGGGGAAATTATAACAGATGCACTTTTTCTTGGAACTTAATGTGTAGCAAAAATAATGAAATTACGATTGGTGTTTACATGTGATAAACTTTTCCCGTATAAAAATTATAAAGATTTGTCTTAAAGCCATTGAAAAGTAGGTAACCCCATTCAATTTCTCCTCAAATACCCTTCATGCAGATTTGCGAGATCAATTCTGCATTTTAGATTTAACGTATTACACAGTGTAGAAAATAGGTATATGTTGAAGGAAATGGGCCTAATTTCTATTTCTATTTGTTTATTAAGCAACAAAGCCCGTAGGCATAATGGCACTAACGCAAAGAACAATGAAAACAACGACAGACCAACAATACTAGAGGAATTGCCAAGGCAGCAGACTCAACGTCAACCTACCTAGGCAAATAGCAATAATATCAAACCTTGCCTGAACACGAGGGGATTCCTATCAGTTAGCATGTTTCTGAGAGCTTATTCCATGCCGGAGCCATCAAAATGAAAAAGGAGCATCCAATCCCTCTAGTTTTCTTAAACCGGATACAGAGGCTTAGTGTATTAGACGACTGTAAAATACGGCCGGTTTATACATTTAAAGTTTCTCCTTTAAGTAGGAGGGTGCATTTCAAAACAAAATTGTATGTCTTGGGGTGAGTATCTTAAACTACATCCTCTCCAACACTGGAAGCCAGTGAATTTCTTTCCTGTCTCCAGACACTCGTTCTTGCTTGCAATGTTACACACCAAACTAACCATGTCGTTCTGGATCCTCTGTAACCTACCCAGGCATTCTACACTTGCCCCTCCACTAATCGATGATTCCATGTAAATTCCCAGAGTTTTTACTTTATCCAGCACAGTGATACAACCACTATCTACATCAAAACTCTTATAGGCCGCACCCAGCAATTTTTCTGGCATGTTTCGACCCATAGACCATTAGTTCTGTTTTGGTGGCATTTAAGCAAAGCCAGTTGGTGGATATCTAGTCTTTGATAAACTTAAAGATGTTGTTTAGGTTTTCTTGATCTGTCTCAAAATTTCCACTGAGCTCCATGCTTAGCTGGAAATCATCAGCATAATTACAAAATTGCATCCCGGGGTTTTTCAGTTCAATACATAAAGGCTTAATATAGATGTTGAATAGAGATGGAGACAAACATGTGCCCTGCGGTGCCCCAGATGAAATCTGGACGGGCTCAGATGAGGCATCTCCCCAGCACACTCCCGAATTCCGACCAGAAAATAGTAATTCATCCATTTAATAGCATTTTCTGAACAATGCCCAGTATGAGCCAGTGCATTAAGCAACTGTTTATGATCAAGTAGGATGAAAACTGCTGATAAGTCTAACAGGATCAGCATCCCCGACCCACATCTTTCCAATGCCACCAGCATATGAGTACCCAAATCCATGAGGGCACTCTGCATTCCATAATCACTACGGAAACAAGACTGTTTCTTATCGAGAAGACCCATATCATCCATAAACTGTTGCAGTTGAGAGTTGGCCATTTTATAAATGATTTTCAAATGAAAAGAAGTGTTAGTAATGGGCCTGATATTGGAGGGGTCATTAGGGCCGAAACTCTTTTTTTTTTTTAAATGGGTATCACCACTACATTCTTACTACTAGGAGAAATAGCACCCTGCATAAAGGAGCCGTTTATAAATATACTAATGAAACCATGTACATTTCCTTATACTCCAATAAGATTTTGGAGGGGAAAAGATCTCTGGGGCAGTTGGTCGGATGTATATCCTTTAACAAGCCAACAACATCAAGATTGGAAACTGGGCTAAAGTTGAAGAGAGGCTGGGGGGGCTTGACACTGCTCGGTCCCAAAGGGAACATAAAATTCCAGAAAAGTCTGTTTCTCCCAATTTATACTAATTTTAGCTCCTGCAGTAACAATTTTACCCGTAAAGGCATTCTGGAACTGAGTGCAGTCATCACTAGAAGGCTCAAATTATCTATTCAGGGCATTAGGTTTTTCCCAGATTTTAAAAAGTGTAAACAGTTCTTTGGTTTCGTTTCCAGCACTTGTGATTTCTTCATTATAATAGTTTTTCTTGATCTCCGTAATCTTGAGTTTATAATCCTTCTCAGTACGTTTCCAAGCTTCCTTCCTTGGCTCTGATTTTCCTTTCAGCCAATTTCGCTCTGCTTGCCTATTCAACTATTTTAGCAGGGTGAGGTCAGGAGTAAACCAGATCTGTTTTATATGTGAGCAGGGCGGTTCTATTCACAAAGGCCAATAAGTGAGTATTATATCTCTTTGCCAAGGAATAAGGAGAATCCTGATCAGCTGACATTGAACATAAATCCTGTCAAACAGTTTTCCAGTATGATAGGATTAATCCTTTGGAAATTCCTTCTATGGACCTGATGGGAAGTACCATGTTTGTGCTGGTGGGGAGATGTAAGTTCCACCTTAAAGTTGATGAAAAAATTATCTGACCATATACATGGAACAGCTGTCATGTCCATCACCTTCATGTTCCTTATGGTGAGCCAGTCTAGTGAGTGGTCTTTTATTGTTATGGGCCTGAATTGTAGACATGGATACTAGGGTTTGTAGTGACTGTTCTCGGTCTATGGCGAGCTTATCTCCAGGATCCCCCTTCCAACAGTTGGGATCGCCCAACATGATCTTAGAGCAATTTGGTTTTTGTGGTGGGAAAAGCAGCTGCAGAATATGATAGCGGAAAGTAGGCATCTCTGACGGGGCCTATAAATCAAAATAAAATTAACACTATTGTTATTATTGAGAGTATTTTTGGTATGTAAGACTTCAAATCCTTCACAGTCTATGTTGCCCTCATACATTCCTACATCTCTCCTACAAATTATAGCAACACCACCTGCTGGGCCCCCTAGCTGATTCTTTCTGAGAAAGACATACCCCTGGGCGGAGGGGTGGGGGGGTTGCTTGTTCTATTTTAGGCCCATGTGAGTTCAGTAGCCATGCTGCCGTGAGACACGTTATGTCTACCCGGTTATGAACAATATAATCATGGACACCATCCACATGCTTGGGCAGGGACCTTGCGTTAAGAAGGGAGAAGTTATCCATCCTAGAGAGTGGCCATTCTTCCTTTTCATTTTTGGTAGCTGTATAGGGAGAGATAGAAAGATCTTCATGGCTGCTGGCTGGAAACTGATCGAGTGGCATGCCTTAATTCACAGACACAACATTTGCAGGCTGCACCATGGTACTTAGAGTAACTAAGAGGTTAAACACTGGAGGCATGGATACTCCTAAACTCCATGTGTGAAGAGATTCTGTGTTTACCATGGGTCCGGGAGGTATTCCCAAGTAGCCAATTAATCTACAAAGCATTTATTGTTGGAATGTAATATACTTCCGGCGATTTATTCAAGATTTAAGAAGCTCACCCTGGGATTTCCTTTGGGACTGTTTTATTTCAAACCACCCTCACTTATCAATAATGATTGCACTTTATTGCTTCCTTTTGATCTGTTTTAATTGATTTCTTGAGTTTTAATCAATCATGGAAGATTTTTTGGAATAATTAGATGTCACATTTGAATTTTAAGTGTGTGTTTGATGAATTTAAAACAAATCTGTATTGCACTGCAAATTGTATTTTAGTAGTTATGTATGTGTGTTTGAGTTAAGGTTGTATTGTTTAAACCATGAAACACAATAAAAATGTAATTATAAAATATGCCAAAAAATAGATTTTTGTTTCACGTTTTTCCCTTTAAGATAAACACAATATCCCAGAGAACAAGGCTCATATTTGGGCTAATTTGCATACCCACAGTGCCTTATTTATGGTATTTGTGTAACGCCCAAACCCAGGGGTATCAAAGCTTTGTTACAGGCAGTATGTCAATCAGTGAATAGACATAACGTGATACACCAATAGCAAAACAGATGTTAGTAGTATTTAACAAAAAGCCAGGTTTTGGCAATTTATTTAAATTTGTTGTGGGATTGTTCATTTTTGATCAAAGAGGGTAGAGAGTATTGAGTTCCAGAGGGTGGGAGCAGAAACTGCAAAGCTGGAGCCACCTGCCTTATTACTTACAGAGCGTAAAAAGAGATATGCTTGCACCGAATCTTAGAGTGTGACTAGGTGTTTACCGTGCCACAATATAATAACGTTTACAATTTAAATGCTTAACTCATAAAGGCATCCTTATTCAAGTACATCAAAATACAAACACATGTGCTTGTTTATTAAATTTACTTGCCATTAAAGTCATGTTTTTACTTAACCCAAAAACTCCAAAACATGTATTGCCATTACCATTATGTGCTAATAGCCTTATACAACTCGGCTTCACCTCGAGCCATAACTTGGTGGCGGTCATTATCCAGCAATAATGACCCCTCTCTCAGTCTATAAGGCAACAATTATAACAAAAACACTCTTAGCATTTTTTACACATCTTACTAATTGCAGTTTAATTAGGCAAACCAGCATGAGCAAGAACCAAAACTGGTCTGAAATTGTTTCTCCTGTGATCAAGATTACAACCCAGAGGGTTAAAAACTGAAGAGTATTGTACCATTTTTATCCTGCTAATTTAGAAAACATTCTTGCCATGTACAATTATCCTGGAAGGATTATGCTGTTGTCCATCTTGAAGACATTATGATAAAAAGTAGAGGCTTATCTGAAGCATATTAAAGCCTATTTTCTGCAAATGCTATGTTCAAATTTAATTTGACCACTGCATACCAGAAATCGACTCCTCATTCTTGTGATACCAGGAGAGATGTCTGCCTATTACATTGAGCAATGCTGGCAGGGAAACTCAGGTGCAGAGGCATCCCATTATAAAAGACCACCTGGGAGATAATAAAAGGTTGCCATGAATGCAAAGTAATAAGAACACTGCCCCGTAAGTCACCTGTGCCGAGCTGAGAATATCACCGACTCCATTTTACACAACTTTTCGATGCCGCAGGTGCAGAGTCTGATTTATTCGATCGATGCCTGTTAAGTTGGAGTAAAATAAGAACAGACGAGCATTTCACTTCTAGCATTCAGTCAGCAACACACCTTTTAGTGAAAATGCGGCTCTTACATATTTCATGGAGAACCTTGCAAACTATGCAGGCGAAATAAAGATTACCATTTGATATATTGAAAAGAAATGTCGACAAGCCATGTGTTGGAACACACGCATCCGCTTTCCTCTTTGCAGTGTACAAAGTGAGAATGTGCGTTTAACTGTTTCTGATGCATGAACATTTTGGTGCAATTAGGCGTTGACGTCAGATTTCCAGTCATTCAGCCAGGAAAGATCCAAATGAACATTGATGTAATGGTTAAGGGAGATCAAAGAGAAAATAAAACAACATTCCAAAATCCAAGTGGATGCATTGCAATTGCGTTTCAGCTTTTACTGAGCAATTCACGTGTTCATAGTGTTGTCCCACAATAGTCCCACAATAGTGGACATTGCGGAACCACTCCAAGTTTATATAATTTCAATGAAAATAAAATGTTAAACACGTCCAAACTTGTACCTTACAGTTCCTTCAGGACAGACTTTCCTGTAGACAGTCGTGTGGCTAGGGCCTGTGGGTGCTGTACTCAGGGCACAGTCTTTGGCTACGCTGTGTGTTTCTCACAGGTAAGAGATTGGGGGCCATGTGTTTGTACAGTGCCTCAGTCTGCAACTATGCCTTGTAGGTGGGCTCAATGGTCATACCTTTGTTTGACTGTGCAATTTTGGAACATGGGCCAAACTGGAATGCCTATATATATATATATATATATATATATATATATATATATATTCACTACAAAGAAAACTTTGTTGAGGGGACGTTATGGTTAAGTTGCCCTACGAAAAACCTGTGCACTTCACTTAAAAAAAAAAATGTTCGCCCTCCCCATTATGGTTCAAATTAAAACCGAAAAACCCCTGAAATTCGCCAGTTATGGCAGACTGAGCCCCCATACTTGCCATCGCCACTGCACTGCTAACAGTCACACCCAGAACATGAAAGATGTATCTCAAATGTAACTGATGACATCACTGACCACATCACATGTTTAGCCCCTTTGTTTTCGTTCCCTGCTCTATATATATATGTACATTCAGTAAAAAAAACTTTGTTAAAGGGATGTTATACTTCACAGTGAAACCAAAAAACACTGCACATTCCCCCATTATGGTAAGCTGAGCAACCATAACTGGCAGCATCTAGGTGCATTGCTAAGACTAACACCCAGGATTTCAAAGATGACATCACAAATATCATCTTCTGACGCCCGAACATATCGACTAAGTTTGATTAATATTAAACGCAAATAAACAACTTTAAACACATCTGCAACTCCCCTGCGATTTACATTGATCATGAGTTTCCTCTATTCATAGATCATTTTTTGGCTACTTGGACCAAAAGCACATTTGGCTTTTGTTGTATCTCGTTAAGCATTCACCGGATTCATAGCCAGGTTTGGAGGCTCGGCTATACTGAAATGCCCCAGGTGCCGGGAAGAGGAGGCAGGGCTCCTGCACATGTTCTGGGCTTGCCCTGAGGTGCAGAGATTCTGGGAAGAAATAAAGATGAGAATGGCCAGTGGGGGAGTGGTGCTTGACGTTAGGTCTGCCTGGGCATGTATGCTTGGGAGTTTTCCCAGGCCACGTAATTCAAAGCATATCAGCAAGATGAAGGAACTGGCCTATATCTTGGTCAAGTGTAGAATTGCAATGTGTTGGAAAGCAGCCCATAGGCCTAGAGTGGAGATATAGTGGGCGGACCGCTTGAGATGGGCAGAAGCAGAAACTGTGGTATGGTTTGAGGCTGTCACTAGGGGGGAGAGGAGGAAGTGGGCCCCCTGATAGCCTGGAGACAACTGGTGACCTCAATGGCAAATCCCCACCAGGTCAATCATGAAACAGAAGACTCAGACGAGTCGACAAGCACTGAGATTCCTGAAAACCCTCATGTAGATGGCACGGATGACACGGCTCGAGTTTGTGGGGAGGGAGGGGAGAGGACGGAGAATAGCGTCGTATAATGTGATGTTTTGATATTGATTATGAACGTCCTAGAAGGTTGCAATGTTTGGTGTGTTTTTTAAAAAAATAAAAATTGTTTAAAAAAGGAAAAAAGCATTCACCGGATTCTATCACCATTCAATACATAGGTGAGTTCACATTGAAGTAATTGGCAATATGATCCCCTATTCCTTGCTGTTAAAAAACTTCACAGCAACAAAAACGCAAGCTATTTTAGACATTTGCTTTTCTCTCTAGTCCTTTACATTTGCCATATAGAGGGTTTAAACAAATACACCCTTCTCAATAATGCATAAAATATTAAGTAATTATGCGTGTCTCTTGGCCACAACCAGTAATGATAGTAATGATGTGCACTATCAAGGAAGACTCTGCTTTTTTAGCATTGCTATTGTTGTAATATGCATTTTTCTACAACCACTACGTACATACTTATGTGTTTATGTTTGTTTATTTTGTAGTGGGTTCCTTTTTTACAAAAGTACGGCTATTAAGAAGTATTCAACACTATCAAGTTTTCATATTGCTCTCTTCCTCGTGTCCTGAAGACGGCTACATCTGCACCAACAGACAATTGTTTTGGGCATTGCCTGATTTCTTTTGGTGCTATTAGCCGAAACGTATGTCGACTCTCACAAAAATAAACCTAAAATATCTAATAGGTTTTTCTTCTGATAGAGCCGGTTCAATCAAGTAGTGCTTTACCGCTCAGTGCTTGATGTTGCACATCCAGTGTTTACACAACACCAGATTCACATACTAACCCCACAACACTTTCTATGTATATTATACCGATTTGTTCTGGCTTTGTTAAAAGCTTTTTTGCTGTGTTCATCCTTACACTAACTGTGAAGATTGCTCTTTCTCTTTTTTACCAAAGAATTTTTACATTGTTTTTAGCATGATTAAAAATAAAATTAGTTTTGTTATTATCTAGTGGTTGTTTCCTCAAATATCTTTTCATTTGTGTTTCCACTTTTAGATAGGTTGAATGTCACTAACATACCCACAACCTTTGACTGAGTGTTTTAGTGGCTCTTTCTTCCGACAGTAGGCACACCATTTACCTCATTGTGGCTTTAAGAGATAGGGTCCCCACCCCCCTTTTGCTCTCCTTTCACGTTCCCTTTGATCCCTGAGGGTGGTGTTCCCATAAACCGGATCCTCCCGAACTTTAAAATAGACATATATATATATATATACATAGAGCAGGGAAAGAAAACAAAGGGGCTAAACATGTGATGTGGTCAGTGATGTCATCAATCACATCTGAGATACATCTTTCATGTTCTGGGTGTGACTGTTAGCAGTGCACAGTGGTGATGGCAAGTATGGGGGCTCAGTCTGCCATAACTGGCGAATTTCAGGGGTTTTTTGGTTTTAATTTGAACCATAATGGGGAGGGTGAACAATTTTCTTTTTTAGTGAAGTGCACAGGTTTTTCGTAGGGCAACTTAACCAGAACGTCCCCTCAACAAAGTTTTTTTTGTAGTGAATTTTTCAGGTTTTTGGAAGGGGAACTTAGTCATAAGATTGTGTCAATGAAGCTGTTGTGCTGAATATACACTGTCATCATGTGATTGTGGGAGATATGTAGTATGATGTACATACTTCATATACATTTAACATAGAACATACAGAACCCCCTCCCTATTGATATTAGAAAGGGATGGACTGAGAGCCTGTTTGCGGACAGGGGGCGGACGGGATGAACATTACCCAAAGATGCAGGGGGTATCTGAAAATGTACTATTGTCTTACACAAAAAACCTGCAACGTAGAAGAAGGACATAAAGACATTATAAGTAGTAATAAGTAAATATGGAAACCTAAAGGTGTGAAATGAAAACAACACATTTAATAACCATGTAGAATGAAATGGATGGTACCATAAATTAAAAAAGGATGCCTCCATCGTAAGCACTTCACAGCAACTCTTCAGCCTGGACCGACAGTGGACAGACGCAGTAGGACGAAAGGAAATTACATCAAAATAGTGAGTGAAGGTCATTTTTTTGTATGTGTGTGTAATTTTTTTGTATGTGGTGCAGAAATAATTATTTATTTCTGTTGTTTTGACACAGAAATGGCTAGTACTTTGGAGTGGCTAGAGGAGAATTTTCCGCATGGGGAAATGTCTGAAGACAGCGACAATAATGGTACACACTGCTCTGCATAGGCAAAATACTGATCATATGCATTTAATATATGTATATTTTTTGTACACACCAGGAAAGAAAAGAAGAAAGGCCAACAAACGAGACAAAAGAAGACAGGATGAAAAGGATTGAGCAGAAAATGGATGTACTGAATGACAATTTTAAAAGTTTAAGGGAGTTTGTGGAGGACTGTGTGAGAGGAAAAGTACGTTACCATTGTCCCACCTGTACCTGCCCCGCTTCTCCATTCCCTAGTGAACCATCCGCAAACCTTCTAGAAGAAAATAGATGTTTTGACGAAATATCTATCCCTTCTTCCCCTCAGAAATCTTCTCCTCATAACCAGCCTGTGTTGAATCCTAATTCCCCTATATTTGTGTCAGTATCTTCTTCTCCGCTATTTCTTTGGATTGAAGTGTGTGTGTGTGTGTGTGTGTGTGTGTGTGTGTGTGAGTGTGTGTGTGTGGTTTTGTATAGTAGTTGTAGTTATAGAGTTTTGTGGATTTTTTTTTAAAAGACTTAAAATGTTCACGAACAGCGCGCCTGTTTGAACTATCCGCAAGGAATGGAATGTGGATGTTGTAAAGGCAGTACACCTACCCTTACGAATGTCAATTAAGATGGAGTTGATGTTTGACCACATCTGTTCAAGTTGTGCGCACATAAAAAGAAAGGGACGTCCTAAGGACATTATACCTCACTGTGCCGCTTACAAACAAGATGAAACATGTTCGTAGAACACACCAGGTGTCCAGGATGGTTGTAAATGAGCAAAATGGGAGTGTGTTAAGGACAGTATACCTGTCCGTATCGTCCGCAGCCAAAATGGTGGAGTATGTAGAACAGGCGCGGTGGCCATCAAGTTCTAAGTCAAACAAAATGTAGTTGTCCTAAGGACACTGGACCTGTCCGTACAGTGAGCATATCATGTATGCACATGCGCAGTACAACCGTAAGCATAACGGACATTGCGCCTGTCCCTAACTGTCCGTCTCACTTGTGTCGCACTTTGAATTAGTTTGAGAACCCGAACACTGTCCGTAGGGCATTTGCGCACATGCACACGTTTGTTACTCTGCATTTGCTGTCCAGCAGACTCCCATTTCTGTTGCGGATGTGTTCAGGACGTCACCATGTGACCGCACCCACGCTGAGCGTGTGGACTAATTTGCGCAGTTTGTGTGCTTCCGCAGCAGTACAAAAGAACGTGTAGACACAAGGCAAATGTTGTAGAGTGTAAAAATATAATTTCACATATCCCAGACAATAGCTTACCTGAGGACTTGTTGTGTAAAATTTTCGTACCGCTTTGCAGGGATGAAGATGGTCACGAGGCACACCTCTCCACCCTTATAAATGGCCACACCCCCGAGCGCATCTTCATTGTCCTTCTAGCTATAGCAGATTGAGGTGTATTGCCTTTACTGCTGTAGTGACCAAAAGGAAAGTAATCGACATGGCTTCAATGGCTGCTGTTGGTTCATTAGCCTCTGCACCACCCCCAAACCCACCACCACCTCCCCAAGGGCCTGCAGAGTGATATACGGGTGAGGATGTAGAGAGCGAGGAAGAAGAGGAGGAAGAGAATGAAGTGGAGGAACTCTGCACTAGGAGCACTCGCCGGGAGTCGTAGGTGTGCAGTTGTTTTCCGTTTATGGGAACGTACCAAAAGCACGTGCGAACCTGGTGAGGTGTAACCAGTGCGAGGTGGTGCTGAGTCATGGAAGACCTGGTGCGTACAGCTTTGGGTACGACAACCATGAAGCGACACCTCACTTCGTTCCACACTGCGGACATTCGCAAGGTGGTGCCATGTGAAGAGCGTAGTCGATTGAGTTTCTCCACAGCATCCTCCGAGTACGATCCTCCCACCACAAGAGACACTCCTGTGGGGGAGCGCCTCCCTCCAGCTGCCTCACAAGCCATTCGCAATACTGTTGACCCTTACCTTTCAAAGTTGACAATAGTGTGTATGTATTGTGACGTAGTACTCTGCAGGGGGGAGAGTTTTCGAAGTGCTTTTGAGGCTACGGTCATGGAGCACCAGAAGATCTGCTCCTTACCCAAGTGAAGCTTACCCTATATCTTTCTCTGTCCACTTGCCCTTTCTAATCCCTGTGGCTGGTGTCCCTTCCTCACCCTCCTTTGGCCTCCTCTCCTAGTGTGTCGTGTGCTGAGAACCAATAAACGTGAAAAAAACAAAAATTACAGAAAAGGCTCTTTTCAGAGCCGCCTTTCTCAGTTTAACAATAGAACTATGAAGTGACCGTTGTAGACCCCCACGAAGTTGTGGAAAAGTTTGCGGACAGTCGTAGGGGAAAAAAGGAGGGTGCAAGGGGAGCAAACACAATGAAGTGTACACTGGGAGTAAGTGGTGGCTCTGAAAAGAGCCTTTCGGTGGTGTGTTGTGTGGGTAAAAAACTGTGGAGATTGGAGAAAATGGATTGTCACATAGGTTATTGTGAATCCAAAAGAGGTCGCAATGCATTTGTACATTACGAAGAAAAATCTGATTGCCAGCATATGTGAGATGGACTCCATCTCTGCGGAAAATGAAAGAGCTGCGAAACAAAATATTTTCCTTGTGGAATGAGGACATGCCAACATCTCTTAAAAAGGCACAAACAGCTTTATTCACATTGCGTCTCGCTTTCTCCATTTGTGGACCAAAAGCAGAAGAACGCAGCCATAGTTGTCTTTGTGCAATAAGGGAAAAAGGTTTTTGACACTTTGGAAACATGTCCATGAGCTTCGCAAGTCCTTCCTTCATTGCAAATTGCAAAGATATTCCAGAGACATGGCCTAAACTGTTTCCTCTGCAATGAATGATAAGTATATCTGGAGGATGCCCTGTCAGTAAAGTAACACAGAGAGGTACCAAGTCCAGCCGCCTCATGTCAGGCACGCCATGCCAGTGCACTTCCACATGAGGAAATCTGAGATCTGCAGATAAACTGCAGCTTTCTGCATGAACCTTCAACCAATGTATCCATGAGTCTCCCAAAATCCGGATAATCTGTTTGCGAGCACGCAAAGCCATGGCTGTGTGGTCTCCTGTCAGGGAGAATATGGTCTTACTAAATCTCGCTGTTCAGAACACACCCACTGAACTTTATTGACCAATCACTAGGTCTGCTCATTTTCATTTGCACGCGTCTCCACCCCAGAATTCCCGTTGGTGATTTGCGCTGGCTGCAAACTACTGCCATGTCCGCGGACATGTATAGAATCAGAGCGTGACGACGGTACATTAAAGTATTATTCCCCTTTTTCCCCTTTAAGGTGGGCTCTGAAAAGAGCTGTTTTTTTTATTTGTGGGCAGATACCTTACAGACATCTGTTATTTTGTTTTTTTTTTGTATTTTTTGTCCTTACTTTACTCATACAACCATTACAGAACATTCTCTAAAGCAAGCCTTACGTTCCAAAAGAACATTGCATTTCCCAAAGAAGATAGCGCAACACCATCTGCTTCACAATAATCTGCATTACTTGGAACAATGTTTTCGTGGCTGCAGAAAAACATACCAGCGCGTTACATAAACGCATGCATGCCGCGATTAATGATACACCTCCCAATATTTTGATCTGGACAGAAAAAATTATTGTTGTCCCATTCTACTCTAGGGAGTAAACCAGAAAGATGTTCATGAGTGCTTCAACCAACTGTCCCAAATCTGCCAACAAAGTATGTGCAGTCACGTAGCCCAAATGGCAAGCACCGAAGTGCAAAATTACCACATGAGGAGACGTCATTGTACGTATGTGTCTGCAAACTTGCAGAATTGCCGCAACACTGGCATCAGTGTCAGCGTTCCACACCACCTCCACTTCTCTCACATCGAAATGATGTGCCACATGCCTGCTCTCTGCATAATGTTGTAAGCCATGGACAAAAATGTCTCCAAGCACCAAAACCCTGACCCTCTCCATCTCTGCCATCTTCAGTGTACGCACCGTCTTTGGACACAAAAGAGTAATGTGATCATCTGATTGGCTGATGCCTACAGTCCCCTTTCCATGCAGGATTTGCTGTAGAAACCCATATGTGACACGCCCTACCCGCGGACAAGCGTTGCCTACGTGCGGCATGCAACTCTTACCCAGTCGTTTCACCCTTTCCACAGCGGTAGCAAATCGAGTCCCTCATTGGACACAACTAAGCAGTCACACAACCATCCACCAATCACATTGAATATCGCTAAATGTAACTCTGTCATCAACATTGTGCACTTCAAAATTACTGTTGATAATTCTGAATGGAAGTCGCATATCATTGCAAAGCACCTACTTCAGAAGCTACTGTGCAAGTGTTGCAAATTTCTACGTACAGCTCCATGCATGCGCACATGCATGAGTATAGAGTACAGGTATTTATATTTCAATCGGAGAACATGTGCAACCTTTATGATTTAATGTAAAACAAAATAATGCTGCTAAATGTGCATAGACAATACATACCGATGCTCCCCCTTTTAAGTGCAAGATGTCCGATTTATCATTGACAAACCGCACAACTTCTTATTGTCTTCCGCATAACCTATACAAATGTTGCAAGGATGCCTATTTAGAGCGAAACTTGATTTTGTATTAGAAAATGTCGGAGTTGTATACTGTGGACGACCTACACTAATGCTACTTACAGTGTAATCGTATGACAAAAGTAAACCCTCCCGATTGCTGTGGTGACATCTCCCTCTGAGGGTCTCCCTATTTTTCGGCAGCATGCTTTTAAACTGCAAGTAGACATTTTTTTCCCATCTACTACTATGCCCTATCGCTTACAAAGCTCTCTCCTATTGATAGTACACCTTGTAAAAAACAAGTCATTTTCATAACCTTAAAAATTTTAGCAATTTTGAAGGACTTGAAGTAACATATTGCAAATACCATGCAAAGCCTGCACAGAGTGAAGTGAAATGTGCACATGCACTGGGTTCAAATATGAAAGGAGAATGCTCTGACAAACGATGCACAATTAATGTGTGCAGTATCAGCACTGCTGTAAACATACAAAGTAATTAATTTTAGTTTTTTTGAATTGCAGTGAAGACTACTCTCCTGAGAATCAAAAGCATCTACACTGCAGATGACATATCCGAAGAAACCTGGTCATTTTGCAAAAAAAAGTAAGTACAGTACTACCTTTATATTGTAACTACTCCTCAAAGAGGCTACATTGGTTATTTGTTTAATTTGGGCACCAAAGCAAACATTCATTTTTGAACCATTCTACCTACAAATATACATTTATTGAACAAAGAATAACAGGCAGAATGGCTCACAAATCCCTGTGTGTTTGGAACTCAAATAATGTACGTAATCCTTAGAAGGTTAGATTTAGAAAAGTAGTTGCTGTTGCAAGTTTATGGCATTTTGTTTATTAATAATGCTTCTCGTCACCACTCGCCCACTTTGTAGTCTCATCTGAAGCACATTGTACTAGTATACAAACAGTAAAATAGCCTTACCAAATCATTGCAAGAGTCCAATGCACATTCACACACCATAACAAAGAGCTTCCCTATCAGACTCATACATGCATGCACACAGCACACATACATTATACAGCAGATCAAAGTATGCCTTTTTTTCAACAGACACCAAAGAATGCCTACCAGAAAGCAACTCCATAGAAAGGAATGCAGAAATAGAGCAAATAAAATAAAAGTGCCCAATCTAAGCATCCATCTGTTGTACAATTTGTAGAGAATGTTGGAAGAAACCAGCTAATGCAGTCGGTTAGCAAAACAAAAGAAGCTTCAACTACCAAAACTTTACGTCCTCTATCAAAATGTGTCACAAAACACAAAAATGTTGGCAAAAAATCGGCTACCAGTAGAGCTAACAATGCTCCTACTAATCCTGATAGTGTAACAAGAACCCATAGTAAAAAAAGTATTTTATCAAAAATGTTTCTTCACAGAGTCCTTCAGAATCTACTAAGAAGAGGACTCAAATCATTCTCACCCATTAAAACCTACTGTAGAAAGTTAATCCTACAAGCTCTCGTGGACAGTGCAATCCTTCTGAAAAGGAAGTTGTTTATATTAGTGTTAAATAGGATGAAAGCACTAACAAAACTAAGTACCAAACTACAAGAGAAACTCAGCAATAAACAGAATGTGAACAAAAATATTTTTTTAAATGGTGGTGAATGGAGTCACACAACAACCACAGAACCATATTTTAATGAAGAAGCATGCAAACAAAATCAAACAAATACAATTGCCATCCATAGCAGTGGACGAGGATATGAGAAAATCAATACTACCATCATGGAACAAGAAACACTTCTTACAAAAGTATCCTCTGTAAACTCAGAATTACCTCTTGATTCAGCAGAACTACACCATCCAGTATACAAATGGCCGTGCACATCAATGGGTGCCATTCCAAACAAAGCGTTCAAATCTTTACGTCAGCTCCTCAATCAGTATGTAAAAGGTAAAGACAAAAGTAAAATGAAAGTGCTGCAAAATATGGATATTTGTCCAGTGCACAAATACACAGGACTACAAGGATATTCATTAGCCTGCATTTCTAGGCCTATTTGCAAAAGCACCTTCCATGATATCAAAAGGATATCTATACATAATTCATGTGTAGGAAATCTAGTGTATAAAATATACTATGCAAAAACTCCAGCTTCAGAATTTGGCAATTTAAATAACTCTTCTGCATGGTACACCCAAATACTTACAAGAAGAAATTGACCGTATTCATACAAAGTATTTTGGAAGTGAAAGCCTCTAAACATGCAATAGTTTTAGAACATAGTAGCAACAATTCTGCACATAAAAAACCTTCTATTACACACATACAGAAAAGCAATAGTAACATTTAAAAGGTCATCGGCTGAAGTACCAAACCATGTGTGTGTGTGTTGCCACAGAACCTTTTACAAAAGGAACACAAAAAATGTAGACATACTATACAAAATAGAAGACAATGAAGACTCTAAATGGTTTGAATTAGCTCTCTACCTTTTAGCAGAAAACAAATATGAACGAACTGAACGCCTAATATGTTGCAGTTACTGTACTACAAAATTAGACAACAACCACACTCCTTCACGTGCTATTACAAATAATTTGGAATTGTTCCCACTACCAAAAATCATGCAACAACTTCATTTGTATGAGAGCATAATAATTCCAACAGTCCCCCTTTGAAGCAATTATACGCCTTCATCCAAAAACAGCACAATTACCTTCCTCTGAATTGGTGAAAGGCATTTGTGGCCAAGTAGTTTATTTGCCATTAGATCTAACGGAAAATGTACACACTCTAGGAGTGCAACGTTCAATAGATTCATTCTTTAATAGTCTTGGTAAATAGTGTACCAACAAAGGACAAGAAAATTTGGCAAGAACTGGTGGACTTACATAAAGTTAGACAAGCATTGCAAGACAATAACGAGTACTACAAGGAAATAAATATTGATGAAAGCTTAAGGGAAACAACTGAAATAATTGAAGAGCCATCAGAAACTGGACAATTAGAACTTCTGGATCCTGCTACAGTATCCACTCTTTTGGACCATTACACAATTCATCCATTGCATTCCAATGAAAGCATAGATGATGCACTAGAAACTTACCAAATGTGACAAACCAAAGGGTCACCAATTAGTATAAAAAAAAGAAAAGAGTATAGCAGCACATGCTTTTCCACTGCTATTTCCTACTGGCAAAGGTGGAAGATACGATGATAGACCCACTCAGAATACCGCTCTTTACGAATGTGTTCGCAAGATCCCAGATTTAGACAAAATGTGGAATACATATTCAACCTACTCTTTGAAAGTGAATTAGAAACACTATGATACGGAGTTGCACACATTTTGAAATCTGGAACCCACATTCAAAATACATCAGCTACGCAGTTAATACAAAAAGTACAGGAAAAAGATGAAGTTTTACAAGCAAGTATAACAAATTTGTTTGCAAACATGCATGGTACAAAGGAATACTGGTTCCGACGGCACGGAAACGTGCGTTGTATGATCAGAAACCTTGGACCACCGACTTGGTTTGTTACACTAAGTTGTGCAGAATATGCACCGGAAGATTTACATGAGTTCCTACGCATAGCGAACAGCAACAAAAACAATATAGCTATATTACACCTGGAGAACTTTCCTCTCTAGATCCAGTTAATGTGTCAAGATATTTCCATCATCGTTTCATTGCCATGCTACACTTTATTTGCAATAAAACTGTTCCTCCCCTTCGAGAAGTGCAACACTTCTTTTGGAGAAAAGAATATAAAGCGAGAGGAGCACCACATATTCACATGCTGTTATGGATCAAAGGTGTATCGAAATTTGGTCACAACAGTGATAGCACTGTTTTGCAGTTTATCCAAAAATATGTCACTTGTGAAATCCCTTCACAACAGACACATAGTGAACTGTATGGGCAGATTTTACAATTTCAAAGACACAAATGTGGCAAATATTGTTGCCGCAAATAAAAAAACAAAGGTAAATACTATACCAAATGCCGCTTTGGTTTCCCTAGACCAGTTACAGAAACAGGTGAAGTAAACAACTTCATGTCTTCAGTTCGACATAGTGTTAAAGGTAAATCACCTAAGAACACCTATTACATAAAAAGAAGGGAAGAATCAAAATATATCAATGATTACAATGCAATCATTGCCCTCTTATGGAATGCAAACATAGATGTGCAGTACATTGCAGACAATTCAACTTCTGTTGCACAATATGTTGCAGCCCACTTAACAAAAGCAGAAAAAACAGAGCTTCAAGACCTCTGGGATGACCTAGCATCAGACAAAACATTATCACAGAAATTGTACAGCCTAGGCATAAAAATGCACTCTCATAGAGAATGTGGCGCCTATGAAGCATCAGATCGTTTAACCGGTAATGCTTTGTATGATAAATCAGACAACATAGTATAGCTAAGTCTTGGTCCTGCAAAATCTAGAAAAAGAGTATTGAAATCATATGTGGACATAGAAACAATTGCCAGAAATGATCCCAACAGCCAAGACATTCTAAAAAACAATTTACTGGGCACATACTATCCCAACAGGAGTAGCACTTTAGAAAGCATTTGTCTATACCACATAGCTCAAAACTTTGCATACAAAAATAATGTAAAACCCCATGAAAGCAAACGTAGATATAGAGTGACCGATTGTGAAGGGAGCTTAGTGAAACTTACCAAACAAAGCTTAATTAATCATGTAAAAATGTCATTAAAAACTCTTCAACTGAAAGAACTATATTACATGTCTCTGTTACAACTTTTCAAACTATGGAGAAAAGAGGAAGCCATACTAGAAAACTATCACTGCTATGAAGATGCTTTCAAAGCAAATGAAAGCGCTATCACCAATGTGAACGTTACGCAGTACAAAACAATGTAACACAATGAGCAGCAACAGGAAGAAGAACTTCAGGCCCAACTAGATAAGGACTCTTCCGACAGTAGTCAACCTTCTGTAACAGGAAGTCAAGAACCACTAGGACAACCACTAATAGCAAATGAGGCTGAAGTAGCTATGGCAGAAGTAGAAATCTCCATGTATCAGTATCAAGAAGATACAGAAGACTTAAATGTACAACAAGCAAAACTTAACAAAGATCAGCGCACCAGACGTAACAAAACAAATTGTACATGGTGTACAACACAAAAATAAAGAATGTACCTGCCAAAATTACAAACCTGTACTGCTGTACGTGTGTGGTGAAGATGGATCAGGGAAAACATTCTTAATCAAAATCATCAGCAAGTTCCTTCAACAATTGACAAACAACAAATTGTCAGTTGTTGTAACGGCCCCCACAGGTTGAGCTGCCTACAACATAGGCGGTGTCACTTTACACCGATTACTACTGCTTCCAGTAGAGCATCAAAATAAATTAGACTATTATAAACTTTCTGCATAAGCTGCAATGGAATTACGCAGAGTATTAAAACAAATGAAAATGCTACTAATAGATGAAGAGAGCATGGTCTCCAACCTAATGTTGGCTTTGATTCACCTCAGATTGCAAGAAGTACTTAAAAGTAACAACAAAGAAGTCTTTGCAGGGAAACACATTATAGTTTTCAGAGATCTTCTACAATTGACACCAGTGAAAGGTGAACCTATTTTTAAAAACTTAGGCCACAAACTCTGCTGGAGAACTGTTGGTAGCATAGGTAATGTCGACCTTTGGCAACATTTCCAATACAGAGAATTAACTGAGAACATGCGGCAATCTGCAGATCACACTTATGCCAACATCTTAAAAAGTGTTAGAGTTGGTGTACTATCTCAAGAAGAACAAGTTGTATTGAAAAAACTGACACATTCATGCACTTTATGGCAATAATGCATTTGCAACTGATGTTATGGAACAAACAGGGCACAAAAATGTCAATTGTATGGCCTTAATGCCAACTCTTGCAAGCTGTTTCAAATTCAATGAAACAATGTTAAATAAAGAAATGTAACCAATAACGGAAATTAGCGCCACAGACAAACTAGACATACATTGTATGACAGAACCCATAGGTGAGCAAGCCACAACAAGACTAAATAGTTTAGAAAATTCAATCTCCAACACAGCTGGGTTGGAAAAAATATTAAAATTATCCTTAAAATGTAGAGTAATGCTTAAACGTAACCTTGATGTCGAGCAAGGGGTAGTTAATGGTGCACTAGGTACAGTTGTTGGCTTTCAATCATACCCACGTGACAGCAACATTCACTTTGTCAATATTCGCTTTGATAAAGTTTCAGAAGTGAAAAGGATAGGGCGCTCAATTGCTCGATTCCTTTTCTTCAAAGACATGAATGTACGTAGAGAGCAATTTTCTCTAACTCTTGCATATGCAGTTACCATGCATAAATTCCAAGGTCTTACCCTAGACAAAGCATTGATAGATATAGGAAACACAGGGGTCAATTCATGGAATTAATGTGCGGCGAAAATTCCCACGCAGAGGTGCCTAAGCGTGCGATTCGCAGTAAAAGTGTGAAAATCGCAGTGCAAGTGCGAAAATCGCAGGGAAACCAGCGCACACCGATTCATGGAAGTCTGTGCGCGAGAAAAACATTGGATGTGCACTGAAAATGTGCGCCGCGCACGCCGGCGCACAGGTCATACAACAGCGTGCGCCACGGCCACTGCGAAATCGCACATAGCGCGGTGCACATCACAAAAGTAGGCGGAACACGGGGCGTAACACTCGGAATGGGGAACAACGCGTGCAAATATGGGCGTCACAGGGGAAGTACAGGAGGCAAGTGCGCGGAATGCCCACACGCTCGCCTGCAACCCGTATTCATGGAATCGAATAGGGCAAACCAGCGCACGGTCAAAGACGCGCACAGGGCCAAACAAGTACGCCACAAGAAAGCAGGCGGTAGCGCCCCTGCGCCTGAAAAAAATGTGCGCCAAAATGTGCGCTAACAAAAAGCACCCATATACAGCCATGATGAAAGGTCCATACAGTGGCCCTCTAGGACAAATGAGGTGCAAAGGGGTACCGACAAACACGGACACCCGCTGTGTGAAAAATAGCATGTGCGTGTGTTCCTGGGTGCGTGGGAAGTTCCACACGCGATTGGCCTGGATACGTGTACTTCGGGGTGCGTGGGAAGTTCCACACGCGGTTAGCCTGGGTACGTGTACTACGGGGTGCGGAGGAAGTTCCACGCGCGATTAGCCTGGTTACGTGTGTTTCGGGGTGCGTGGGTAGTTCCACACGCAATTGGCCTGGGTATGTGTACTTCGGGGTGCGCGGGAAGTTCCACACGCGATTGGCCTGGGTACGTGTACTTCGGGGTGCGCGGGAAGTTCCACACGTGATTAGCCTGGGTACGTGTACTACGGGGTGCGCGGGAAGTTCCACACGCGATTAGCCTGGGTACGTGTGTTTCGGGGTGCGCGGGAAGTTCCACACGCGATTGGTCTGGGTACGTGTACTTCGGGGTGTGTGGGAAGTTCCACAAGCGATTGGCCTGGGTACGTGTACTTCGGGATGCGCGGGAAGTTCCACACGCGATTAGCCTGGGTACGTGTACTTCGAGTGCGCGGGAAGTTCCACACGCGATTGGCCTGGGTACGTGTATTCTGAGGTGCGCGGGAAGATTCACACGCGATTTCAGCAGGGTACGTGTATTTCGGTGGTGCCGGGGAATGCTACATGTGATTTGGCCGTGTGGGTCCTCCCAGGTGTTCCCTCTACACCCTCCACGGCCCCTGCAGGCAGCCCACACCACAGGGGACTACCCTGCACCCCTGCTCATGTCCCACAGGCAACCCATCCACCATGGCCATGCTCACCAGCCAACCCACATGTCACCTTGCACTACTGATCACCAACACATGTCTCCTAGCACCCCCACCCCCCGCATCCAGGGGCACCCTCGACCAGGCCCCCACTCATGTTTTCCTGCACCCCCACACCCCAGCATCCAGGGGCAGCCTCCACCAGGCCCCCACTCATGTCCAACTCATGTCTCCCTGCACCCTGACCCCCCAGCAGTGCAGGGGCAGCCTCTACCAGGCCCCCACTCATGTTTTCCTGCACCCCCACCCCCCAGCATCCAGGGGCAGCCTCCACCAGGCCCCCACTCATGTCCCCCTGCACCCCCATCGCCCAGCAGTGCAGGGGCACCCTCCACCAGGCCCCCACTCATGTCTCCCACCACCCCCACCCCCCAGCATCCAGGGGCACCCCCCACCAGGCCCCCACTCATGTTTACCATCACCCCCACCCCCCAGCAGTGCAGGGGCAGCCTCCTCCAGGCCCCCACTCATGTCTACCACCACCCCCACCCCCCAGCAACAAGGGGCACCCTCCACCAGGCCCCCACTCATGTCTCCCACCACCCCCACCCCCCAGCCACCAGGGGCACCCTCCACCAGGCCCCCACTCATGCCTCCCACCTCCCCCACCCTCCAGCAGTGCAGGGGCAGCCTCCACCAGGCCCCCACATATGTCTACCATCACCCCCACCCCCCAGCAGTGCAGGGGCAGCCTCCACCAGACCCCCACTCATGTCTACCATCACCCCCACACCCCAGCCACCAGGGGACCCTCCACCAGGCCCCCACTCATGTCTCCTACCACCCCCACTCTCCAGCAGTGCAGGGGCAGCCTCCACCAGTCTCCCACTCATGTCTACCACCAACCCCACCCCCCAGTCACCGGGGCACCCTCCACCAGGCCCCCACACATGTCTCCCACCACCCCTACCCCCCCAGCAGTGCAGGGCACCCTCCACCATACCCCCACTCATGTCTACCACCACCCGTCAGCAGTGCAGGGCCACCCTCCACCAGGCCCCCACACATGTCTCCCACCAGCCCCACCCCCCAGCAGTGCAGGGGCAGCCTCCACCCGGCCCCCACTCATGTCTCCCACCCCCCACCCCCAGCAGTGCAGGGGCAGCCTCCACCAGGCCCCCACACATGTCTACCCCCACCACCAACCCCCAGCAGTGCAGGGCACCCTCCACCAGGCCCCCACACATGTCTCCCACCACCCCCACCCCCCAGCAGTGCAGGGGCAGCCTCCACCAGGCCCCCACTCATGTCTACCACCACCCCACCCCCCAGCAGTGCAGGGCTAGCCTCCACCAGGCCCCCACTCATGTCCAACTCATGTCTCCCTGCACCCCCACCCCCCAGCAGTGCAGGGGCAGCCTCCACCAGGCCCCCACTCATGTTTTCCTGTACCCCCACCCCCCAGCATCCAGGGGCAGCCTCCACCAGGCCCCCACTCATGTCCCCCTGCACCCCCACCCCCCAGCAGTGCAGGGGCACCCTCCACCAGGCCCCCTCTCATGTCTCCCACCACCCCCACCCCCCCAGCAGTGCAGGGGCACCCTCCACCAGGCCCCCACACATGTCTCCCACTACCCCCACCCCCCAGCAGTGCAGGGCACCCTCCACCAGGCCCTCACACATGTCTCCCACCACCCCCCCAGCAGTGCAGGGGCAGCCTCCACCAGGCCCCCACTCATGTCTACCACCACCCCCACTCCCCAGCATCCAGGGGCACCCTCCACCAGGCCCCCACTCATGTCTCCCACCACCCCCACCCCCAGCAGTGCAGGGGCAGCCTCCACCAGGCCCCCACACATTTCCCCCTGCACACCCACTCCCCAGCCGCGCGATTTGCCTGGGTACGTGTATTCCTGGGGTGCGCGGGTAGTCTCCCATGCGATACCATCAGGGTACGTGTATTACGGGGTTCGCGGGAAGTTCCACACGCGATTGGCCTGGGTACGTGTATTTCGGGGTGCGCGTGAACTTCCACACGCGACTGGGCCTGTGAGAGCGTGTTATGTGTATTCCTGGGGTGGGCGATTCACACATTCGCCTACAACGCGCCGAAAAATAAATGGTCCAATCCTGAAACACGTACGCCAGCATGAAGCAGGCGTACGTCGACCCACGCAGCATAAAAGTGCGCGCAAACAACAAACAAGCTCAGACGCCAGGATGAATATACCGTTCCTAGCAGCAGTGGCAGTGGGTTACCAAAGGAGGAGGAGGAGGATAGTGAGGGCCCGAATTTTCACTCCCAGAACCAGCCTTTTTGGGATGCCCGATGACCAGGTGTATGGGAGGTACAGGTTTCCACCACACATAATACTGGACCTGGTCAGTGAGTGGGAGGATGATCTCACATCACCCACCCTGTGCTCCCAAGCACTCAGCCCCCTGGAGAAGGTTCTCAATGTACTGCACTTCTTGGCCACAGGATCATTTCACAGGATCATTTCACAGGATCATTTCAGCGGACAAGTGCCATAGTGGGTGGGGTGTCACAGGCCACGCAGTCACGCTGCCTACACCAGGTCTTGAACATCATCACTGCACGCCCATCAGTCCGTATGGGCTATATATGCCCAGGACACCTGCAGAAAGGCAGGCTGCCGCCCTCGATTTCTATGGTGTGGCAAAATTCCCCAAAGTGATAGGTGCCATTGACTGCACCCATGTGGCACTACGTCCCCCCAGGGCATCTGAGCACATCTATAGGAACCGCAAGCACTGGCATTCCATCAACGTGCAGGTAGTATGTAATGCCAAGGGAATCATCACCTCAGTATATGCCAACTACCCAGGGTCCACCCACGACAGCTTCGTTTACCGAATGTCTACCCTATGCCGGGACCTAGAAGCTGGGTGGCATGGCGATACATGGCTGCTTGGTGAGTATGAGTGCCACTGCACATGCATGCATGTCAGATGCAGAGTTATGTCACTACCCCAATAATGATACCCATCACCTCCTCACCAGGGGACAGTGCCTACCCTCTGAGCACCCACATGATGACGCCAATTCGGAACCCCATCATGCCTCCCGAGGTAAGATACAACACAGCCCATATTGCAACCCGGGGCATAGTGGAGCGCACATTCGGAATGCTCAAGTCACGTTTCGCTCCCTTGACCGTTCTGGCGGGCAGCTGTTATATGCGCCCCCAGTAGTGTGCAGGATCATAGTGGCAGCATGTGTCCTGCACAATGTTGCAACACGCCGGGGCCTGGCTGTGGACATGGTGGTGCCCCCATATCCCCAACCACATACATGCCCGCTGCGCATGGGAGTGGAAAGGGCACGGGGTGAGGCAGCCCGTACGCAGCTGGTGGCTAATTACTTCACATAGAAATCACACCCCTGTGGAGTGCACACAGCCCTGGCACATACCATCTGATAAGCAATGATGACTCGACCTGACAATTATGACAAACAAAGGGACAGTCAACTGTCAGAACCATAGCAGCCTGAGATTGTTCATGTGGAAGTGTCACAATGTGTGCATCCCTACCTACACAAACACCACCAATGCAGTGTCATCAAAAGACACACTTCCATGCTGCAGAAATGAATACCCACTTGCAAAATACTACATGAGAACAGTGCCATGTCACCCAACCCCTCCCCAGCACACGGCCACACAACACACCATGGCATGTCATGCAATGTGAGAGCAAACAAATTAATCCCCACAACATGACCCTAGTGTCACCAGCTACAGTGTCCCTAATGGAAACATGGCCACACATGAAATGCTCACAGTAATGCAGGACCTACAACACACATTACCAAATACTTACCAAGAATACCAATCACCTACACAACCTCCAACCTACCTTAAACATGACATTACAGACTTAAAAATGTGCTAGCCTCACTACCTGATGATGCCAGCACTTCTAACACTTCCAAGTATACAGTGTTAGCACCACACAAGAGTGTAGGTGCACTGCTTACAACATGGACTCCAGTACCAAGGTGGACCGCCTTGTGAAGACATGAGAAATGGACCTGCAAATTAGGAGGATGAGATGGATGCAGAGGCACATATCATTACACCATGCAGTGTACAATACAACAACAATATGCACTACGAATGTATACACAGTATTGACTACAGACTGCCCACACATCGAATGGGAGTCCAATGTCACCATGTACGTCAATGTCACTTGGGCACACCCTTTGCAAGCCCATGGAAACGGGAAGCAGGAGGGGTGTGTGTCACAAAAACCCAAGCATCTGAACCAAATTCATGACAAGCCTTCATGTGCCCAGCCACAATGCAGCGTATGCCCACGGGAGCCACACAAGGAAACACACTGTCCCAAAAAATAAAATAATCAAAAATGGCCATTAATGGGCCCGGGGGGGGGGGTTGGGAAGGCCACCCAGGAGGTCTGAGGACAGGGTGCACACCAAAACCCACCTGTGTGGATCTTGCGGACAAAAAACACCTCCATGGGCTCATGGCTTACACGGCTACCCTATTGTGGGAGAATCACTGCTGTCGCTCTCCTCACCCTCTGCAGCTGCATAAGGAGGTGGTAGCACAATGGGAGGCAGCCCACGCAAAGCCCTAGTCAGTTCCTCCATGGCAGCAAGCATGCGGGTGTGGTAAGTCTCGTTCTGGAGGATAATTGTGCAGAGGTCCCCATGCAACAACTCACGGGATGCCCGGACCTTCCCCTAGTTGCCTGCATCTCAGCTGAGAGCGTACGTGTGAGACGCTCCAGCTGCTGTTCTGTCCTTCTGTTTGTTGAAGCCTCAAGCTCAACAAGAGTCGTCCTGAGGTGAAGGAGTTCCACCCTCAGGGCTTCCCTGTGGCCCTGGGACTCTATGGAAATGTCTTCCCACAGAGTCGCAAGTGCCGCCCTCCTGTCTCTGTCGGACGCCAACATGTCCTCCCTGTGTGACTGGCAGATGGAGTCTGTTGCCTGCTGTAGTCGCTCCATCAGCCTTTTGGGGGGGACAATGGAAGTGGCCACCCTATCCATGGCTTGAGCCATCATCTCTGATGATGCTGCCTGTTGGTTTGCCATACCGTATATGGATTGCTCCCATGCGGTATTGACAGGTGGCTGACGGCCACCACGTCGGCGGGCACCACACCTGTCTGGGGCAAGGCGAACTGCGCCTTGCTGTGCCGGCACTGCCTGAGGCTGCAGGACTGCATTCCCCCTCTGATCTGCTGGCCCAGGAACAGGATCAGATGTCGTGGAGTGTGACCCTGCATCCGTAACCACCAAAGGCGTACCTGCCAACACTGACATCCCCATTGAGGGTTCTAACCCTGGTGCAGGTGGGTCAGACAGAACAGAATCCCTCCCAGGAACACTCACCTGCGACGGCACATAGGTCTCATCATCCGAATCGACACCTGAATACAGCTCGGGGGAGAGGCAGCCAGAGAAACCCCTTGAGAGCACGACCTGCAGCAGTTGTGGCTTCTCACCCACCACCACACCATATCCCCCACTGGTGGTCGGTCGGCCCTCAGACCCCTCCTGGGTCTGCACCATCTCCACAACCCCAGCAGTATCAAGTGCGTCATCCCCTGCAAAGACATAAAAGAAAACAAATGGAAACAGGCATTAGCACTATGGCACACAATTAGGGCTGAGAGGCTACAGAAACAGTACTTGATTGACACATGTCCCACATGACTAAAACCCTCCCATGCATGCACCGTCACTGCATGTGAAGGGTAGGCAGATGGCACACATTGATGACACCAAGATGGAAGATGAACACATTTGCTGCATGCTGCTTAGCAGTGGCATCACACATTGGCCAGTGATTGGCAGGTCAAATACACATGCCATCACACAGATGGCATGTACCCTAGCCATAAAATGAAGAGTGAGAGGAGGGCACCAATTGTTCATTCAGTCCAGTTTGCTCATGAAATAGATTTTTACATTGAAATGGTTCAAATGTTTAACCTGGAGCTGCCAGTCCAAAATGGTCCTATAGCACAGGGACATGTTTAAACAAATCATGTCCAGGAAACAAAGCAAGTCCACTGTACCATAGCCATGTCAGACATGTGACAATAGGACTGAGAAATGCCGAGTAAAAGTGGTGGTATGCAAACAATCTGCCTGAATAAACAGAGGAAAATAAGCAACAATGTTGTGGCAAGATGACACTTCAAGGGCAACTGGCGTGGTGTTGGGCTGGATGTCTAATGTTGGCAGAAGGGATGCTGCTATACCCAAATGCTGGTGCGCAGAATGTATTGGATGAGGCACATGGGTGACCCAAACCACTCAGGCACACACACCCTCACCTGGCACCCAAACAGAAGCCCTCCCACACACACCATGCACATGGATGACACACACATGCATGTGCACTCACCGGACAATGCCTCGTAATCTGCCAGTTCTCCCACGCCTTGGATCTGTTCCTCCGTGACGTAGGTCCCAGCAACCTGCTCATGTGGAGTGAGTTCTATGTCCTCTGCTGGAGACCCACCTCCAGTCACTAGAGTTGCGGCATGACTTGAGGCCAGCTTATTCTTTGCCCTGCGCTTCAGGTCATTCCAGCGCTTGTAGCATTCAGTAGCTGTGCGCCTCACGATTCCAAGGGCACTTATGATGTCCGCAATGGTCTGCCAGTGTGCCTGACGTTGTGCAGGTGTGGTCTTGGATCCTGCAACAATCACCATTTCACGGTCATGTGCGGACACATACTCTACAAGTGCATTCAGTTCGGCCTCACTGAAGCTGGGCTTCCTTGACGGGCCGGACTGTGTAGCCGTGTCTGGGGCATCAGCCTCTACTGGACGAGCACTCTTCCTCTTCCGCTTGGAAGGTGGTGGGGATCCTGAGTGTCCTTTGCCGCTCTGGACACTAGGGGCAGGAGCCCCGGTGGACTCTGTACTAGGAGTGTGGGATTGCACACTCAGCATGGGAGTTGGTGCAGGCATTAGCTCAAGTGTGATGGTGTCAGGGGGAATGTCAGCATGATGGACTTGGACCGACACTGTCCTGGCTGGGTGTGTGAGAGGTGGGGTGGATGGAGCCGCAGCTGCCCCTGCAGCCTCCCCAGCCTGCCTTCGCGGGGCAGCAGATGACCTAGCTGCCCCTGATCCACGTGGCCTGATGACACCAACGTGCACCGGCGCACATGGCCTAGACCTGCTGACCTGGAAGTCAGCCATGGAGTCACCCTGTGCCAGGTCAGGTTCCACAGTGGGCTGGTCCAACAAGGGCTGAGCATGGATGGTGTCAGCCACATTAACCTCAACCATGGGGGGGCATGGGTGTCCCTGACTGCTCCTCCACACATGGGGGGCTAGGGGCACCCTGCAAGTCACGGCCACGTCCATTACCGGATCCACCACGGCCACCACTTGGGGCTCGGCCACCTTTGCCACCCTTACGGCTTGTTCGCCTCCCAGCCATGGCACTGATGTTATTGTGCGTATGGGAGTCGATGTGAACTATTGTCCTGGGCAATTGGGGGTCAAAGGGGTTGGGTACCAGATGGTAATCGTACCCTAGTGCTCTAGCAAGGCTGTATGTCACCCCTGGGGAAAGATGATGGGTCACGCAATGCACAGCCGCCCCAAAAAAGGGAAGTAAGGTGCACACAACCCCTCCTAGACCACGTGTGTGGAAAAATAAACCTGCACTACGCTGTGGCACCCAGAAACACAAGAATGAACGTATGCGTGTCACACGCAGCCTAGAATGACCTCTGAAGGGGTACGCGACACACGGGGCAAGCACAGATGTTAAATACGTGCGCGACTCACCGTCTGCCAGGAACAAAAGCGTGAAAAATATGCACATGTGCGTGTTGGCAACACCCCCGCCAAAAGAAGAATTGTACGCTGTCTGAGGAGACAGGACAACAGTAGAAGGGAACGCTGTTTGAGGAAACAGGCCCAGGAAAAAGAGGAAAAGAGAAAAAGCTGTCAGAGGTAACAGGGAGTACGAACTTGAAACGCTGTGAAGTAAATCGCGTGTGAACCGACAAGAAGTACAGATTTCACCCACTCGCTCTCCACGAAAAGCACGTACAAGGAAATGGCGTTCTACACGTACCTTTTATTCACAAGTCACAGACGCGCATATGCGATGAGGCCATTTCCACCAACTACACGCTTTGACACTCGGACGTGTATCTTTTTTTTACATGCGCCATTCTCTACGGCCATGCGGGTGATGTCATAGCTGCGCATGGGGGCCTTTGGACCAATGAAATCGCGTATGCGTGCAGACGTGCTTACGCGCTAAGGGCCTTTCCTTGAATTACACGCAGACGTGCAGGACTTTTCACGTGCCAAATCTCTCCGTATCAAGTTGGCCACGTGTAAGCACACGGAAGACCACGCTCCTGCCCAGAAAGCCGATTTACTGCCCCCCAGAGCCCCGAGCACGCTCCCACCTGCCATCTGCTGCTGCCTGACTGCCTGCTGCCCACGTGCCCTGCCATTTGCTGCCTGCACATCAGCCAGGGGTGCTGTTGCTGTGACCACCCCTGCTGGAACCGAAGACTCCCGACTGGGATTCCATCGCTCCACAGCCCAGCCCCAGGACCCAGTTGCCCACCCACTCCTGCCTCTGGGGTTGTCATGTCGGGCACTGCAACATCTGGCACCACTGACAACCCCCGGCCAGAGAGGCAGAGGGGCACCAGCTTCAGTGCCAGGGAGGTTGGTGTCCTTGTGGAGCAAGTCCTGGGGCAGTATGATGCCCTCTAAGGAAGTGTGCGCGCCGACAAGGAAGGACGAACTCGGATCTGGACAGACATCGTGACTGCCATCAACGCGGAGGGGGTGACAGTCCGCGACTTCCAACATGTCAAGAAGTGCTGGGAGGACTTCAGGTCCAGGACCCTGAACAAGGCCCGGCGCCTCTTGAAGGCAGCGGATGCTAAGGGGCGCCGGGGCCACTTGTCGGAAGATCAGATGAGGGTCCTGGAACGCATATCCCCAGCGCTCCACGTCCAGGTCCTTGAGAGGCAGACCCGTCTGGAGTCGAGCCGTAAGTGTACATGCATCATGATTGTAAGCTGTGCGTGTGGTGATGTGCCAGTAGTGTGCCGGTTGCACATCTGTTTGTATGGGGCCGAGTATGGGTGGGGGTGTACAGGACCATGAGGCTAACACATGCGAGGGCTGTCATGTGTGAGACATGGATGGTGCTTGTGTGTGTAGGCTTGCATGCCAAATGCAGTTGTGTGGGCACACATGTTTGGATGAATGTGTATGTAAGTAGGCATGTTCGTGATGTCACGCATGTATGTTGTTTTCAGCTGCATGTATCAGCACTGTGTACATGTGCATGTGTGTGTATATGACAAGGGTGCAACAGTGATGCAACATGGATGCATGTGACAGCGGAATGTGGAATCCTGAATGGCAGATGTGACATGGATGCCCATCGGAACACTGCGACAGTTGGCTGAGGTGTACACATGCATGCAAGTGTGGTGGTGTGCGTGCATGTGTAGTGCACTCCCTGTGTTGCATGTGATGTCTGGCTCACCTTTGCCTGCTCATGCTGTTGTATGTGTATGGATGGTGCTGGCAGTTGCGATATGGCTGTGGTATGGCTCATGTGTGCAAGTTGAAATGACATGTGTGTTGCCAATTGTGATGGCATGTCTGAGGTTTGCCAATACCACTCATGTGCAACTGTCATGTGTGTATGTGTCCATTGTACAGTGCCCTGATGCCTGTGTTTTATTTCTCCCTGTCTGCAGCGTCAACTGATGAAGAGGGCGGAGAAGGTGCTGTGGAGCACAGCGGCGGGGATCGCACCGCCAGCCGGAGACGCAAGACCCGGCTCCCCTCCCAGGTTGTGATCTCGTCGGGGAGTGAGGAGTCCGGTGCCGCGTCCCAGGCCGCAGCTGCCGCGGGAGGTCCAAGAGGCGGAGGTCGGAGTTGGACTCCTCGGCAGCAGAAGGGGCAGCTGGGACCCCACAGGGCCCAACGGGGGAAGATGGCACGGAGTCATCCAGGTTGGTGGGGGGTTTGGTGGAGGAAGAGGCCGTGCAAGCAACAGAGACAGGGTCTGGAGGTGGGGATTCCACTGGTGCTGGTTATGCAGTGCAGGACCAGGGACAGGAGGCAGCACAGGTCGCCGCGGAGGTGCCTGTGTGCAATCCTGTACCTGATCCTGTCACTGCATCATCTTGCACCAGCAGGGATGCCTACGTCCAGACCCGTTTTCAGGCAGGGGATGAGCTCATGACAACTGGCCTTCCTCTGCCTGCGGACGTGGCTATCCGGGTTCGGGTTGAGCCTGTCCTGACTGGTGTGGCGTTGCGTCAACGTGCCATGCGAGGTGACCTGCAGTCTTTTCATGAGGAGACTGCACGTCATCTCGAATGGCTCGTTGACCGCGTTGGCCTACTGGGACAGGTCACCCAGGCTGGATTCCTCCATTTGATGGGGCTTGCTCAGACCCCCTCCTCAACTGAACCCCCTATGCGCTAGTCATCCTCCGTGCCATCTTCCCACCCATCAGTCACCTGGGTGCCATGTGGAGCTGCCTCTGACGGTGCGGCCTGGCTGGTGGAGGAGGCATCCCTGCCACAGTCGGGAGTCGGACGTCCAGCAGGGGTGGCCACATCAACGACTGCACCCCAGCCAGCGGAGGATGTGCAGGCAGCAGGAGGCAGTGCATGGGCAGAGGCACAGCAGCAACACCAACGTGGTGGGAGCCATGATGGCTTGGGGCCTTCAACATCGGAGGGGCAGGCATCGGCCGAAGGGCAGGAGGACCCAGGACGGGAAGTGTCTTCTGTGTGGCAGCGGTTGGGCCACGCCATAGATGCAGAGCGGCAGCGGGCGGAAGAGGCATGGCTCACGATGGTCAGGGCGGAGAACTCCATGCGGAGGGCCCTGAGGCGGGCCGAGTGCCTCGAGGCAATCCGCAGGGAGTTTGGGGTGAACATGTGGACGGCCCTGCGGACCCTCGGGGCCATGGAGGAGGACCACCTCCAGGACATTGAGCAGGAGTTCGATGATACCCTGGCCCGGAACATCCCGAAGTGAGCCGTCGGACTAGCCCGCTGCCATTTTTTTTGGACCTTTTGGACAATGGGCCACATTTTTGTATATAGTTTTATTTTTTAGGTAGTGTTATTAGATAGGTTTCATTTCTTCGGTTGGGATCATGGACCCTGGATTGTTTATCTGTATATAGTTGACTTTTGGATTTTCATTTTTTTTATGATTTCCCCATGGAGCAATGGTTTTCGATATTAATTTTCCATTGGATTTACTTTTGTGGACTGTGACTTTGGGCACCTTTCCTTTGCATTATGATTTGTTGTTTTGCATTATTTTACGTACCTGCTGGTTCTTTTTTTTTTTTATTTCCATTATTGTTTGTTTATTTTTGATTCAATTTATGTTGCTTTTAATAACTATTTTTTCTTCAAACTTCAATGTGTAGTATCATCTCATTGATTCCATGCATATCATGATATGGGTTTTGACATTCACTGACTCCAATTGGGTGTATGTGAGGGACATGTGTTCATTTCCAAACTTGCAATTGGGGTTCTATCATGTTTTTGCCATTTCTAAGTGGGTGGATGCAATACTCAGGTGGGTGTTTGGCATTTGGAGGCTGGCCATAAGGGCCAGGGATCTATATTCTGGTGACATGTTGGCTGGGGGACATGAGTGGGGGCCTGGTGGAGGCTGCCCCTGCACTGCTGGGGGGTGGGGCTGGTGGGAGACATGAGTGGGGGCCTGGTGGAGGCTGCCCCTGCACTGCTGGGGGGTGGGGGTGCAGGGGGACAGGAGTGGGGGCCTGGTGGAGGGTGCCTCTGGATGCTGGGGGGTGGGGGGGTGGTATACATGAGTGGGGGCATGGTGGAGGCTGCCCCTGCACTGCTGCGGGGTGGGGGTGGTGGTAGACATGAGTGGGGGCCTGGTGGAGGCTGCCCCTGCACTGCTGGGGGGTGGGGGTTTTAGTAGACATGAGTGGGGGCCTGGTGGAGGGTGCCCCTGGATGCTGGGGGGTGGGGGTGGTGGGAGACATGAGTGGGGGCCTGGTGGAGGGTGCCCCTGGTGGCTGGGGGGTGGTGTGGTGGTAGACATGAGTGGGGGCCTGGTGGAGGCTGCCCCTGCACTGCTGGGGGGTGGGGGTGATGGTAGACATGAGTGGGGGCCTAGTGGAGGCTGCCCCTGCACTGCTGGGGGGTGGGGGTTGTGGAAGACATGTGTGGGGGCCTGGTGGAGGCTGCCCCTGCACTGCTGGGGGGTGGGGGTGATGGTAGACATGAGTGGGGCCTGGTGGAGGCTGTCCCTGCACTGCTGGGGCGTGGGGGTGGTGGTAGACATGAGTGGGGTCCTGGTGGAGGCTGCCCCTGCACTGCTGGAGGGTGGGGGTGGTAGTAGACATGAGTTGGGGCCTGGTGGAGGGTGCCCCTGGATGCTGAGGGGTGGGGGTGGTGGGAGACATGAGTGGGGGCCTGGTGGAGGGTGCCCCTGGTGGCTGGGGGGTGGGGGTGGTGGTAGACATGAGTGGGGGCCTGGTGGAGGCTGCCCCTGCACTGCTGGGGGGTGGGGGTGGGGGTGATGTTAGACATGAGTGGGGGCCTGGTTGTGGCTGCCCCTGCACTGCTGGAGGGTGGGTGGGGGGTGGTTGTCATGATGCCTACCTCCAAGGAGCCAGGTCCGACCCAGCAACCCCAGAGGCAGGCATCATTTTCCCCAGGGAAGTGCCAGCGGGCCCAAGCTGGGGCCCTTTGGACACAGTCCTGGCGCCTTAGGCGCCAGGCTCATGTTGGACCCCTGTCCTGGCGCCTTTGGCGCCAGGCTCTTAAAGCTAGTCATGTGTTCAAGTGTTTTAAGGTGCACTTACCTGATGCAGACCATGCTGCTACATCCAGGCCCTCTTGAGGCCTGAATGGAACTACTTTACCTGTGGAACTACTTTCCCCTGGGTGTGGTCGGGGAAGGATACATACCTGATCGGTGGAAGGATACATACCTGGAACTTCTTCCAAAGCTATTTAAACCACGCCCGATCAGCAACTCACGCTTCGCGTTGTTCTGCTCCTCGCAGCTGGACGCTCACCATGTCAGCTCCTGCATCTGGACTTCAGCCACGCCTGTCAGCATCCTGGGTCACCTGCTAAGAGAGAATTGGAGAGAAAGAAGACCTTACCTGCTAAAGCTGCATCACAGAGACTTCACACCGACGATCCTGAAAGGGAAGACATCATTTTAAAAGCATTTCGCTTTGATCGCTGCAGCGCTGCATTTCACTCACCTTTCCTGGGCACCGCCATCTTCAGCAGCGATCATCCGGATCCGCAGCCACTTCCCAGAGCCTAGAGAGAAAAAGACAAGAACACAAGGTGAGAGAAGGAAGGGAATAGGGAAAGCTCAGCTTCCTTCTAAGACTTACCTGTTGGGTCATTCCCATTTCATTTCGGGTCCTGCCGCTTCCTGGCATTCCCGACCCCGGCCCCTATGGGGAAAAAAGACAAAGACATTGAATGAGCGAAAGCAAAGACATTACCCGAACGCTCATCCAGAATTTACCTGTCATTTACTGGAACTGCACGTTTCACTTCGGGTCGGCGCCATATCTCCGGCATTCCGAACCCCGGCCCCTAAGGGGAAAAAGACATAAGCGTTAGCGCTTGCTGCAATAAGACAATGAACATTATTATTAAGCTTGAACTTTTGAACTTGCTACAGAACTCTTACAGCGCCTTACCTGAATAGTCAAGCTTATTTGAACTCCCATTAAACCTCAATCCAGTGAAGTAACTGGGTTTCAACGCGCCTCTGCATCAGAAGCAGGATGGAGAACTCATCCTTCCAGACCCAAAGGTGAGACTTCACGGGGAATCGAGGAAGGGTATCGTGGAGGGTTGGAAGGGAGTGGGAGACTTGAGCATTATTCCGTCAGTAGGTAATACTCCCTTTTCACGCACAGGGGAATATTCCTGCGAGCCAGTGAGTCCATCTTCAGAGTCCTGCGCTTCACCATAGAAGAAGCATCAGCACTGGAAGCCAGACCTGCGCCTCCGTGGGAATCAGGTTAGCGTGACAGAACGCGAAGCCTACCCACAATTTCCCACCCGGGCGCTATGGAGACTTCCGAGACAGATCAGCTGGCCCAGCTTTTGGGGGAATTACGGGCAGAAGTGCACTCAGCCCGCCAGTAGACTAACGCTCTCAAAAGAGAACTGATCCTATCCAAGGAAAGAACAGATGACCTGGCCAAAAGGTTATTGCAGGCCCAGGCAGGGCACACTCCTTTACCTAATTCCGGAGATACTTCCACATCAATGGGTTTGAATAACCCGGTACAAATCAATCTACCTGGACGCATGCCTTTGGCCCCGCCTCAACGTTTTGCGGCGGATCCCAAGAAATATGCCGTTTTTATGAACCAATGTTGTTTACACTTTCTATGCAGACCCGCGGCCTTCCCTAACGACCAGACCAAGGTAGCCTTTATACTATCTTACCTCAGTGGCAGTGCTGCCGATTGGTCTATTCCATTGGTAAATCAGGATGATCCCATTCTCCAGAATTTTCAGAGTTTCCAGGCCAGCATGGAAAGATTGTTTGCTCGACACTCTCAAGGACAGGCCCTTGATAACGAACTGCTATCCTTACGACGAGGTAATCAGGATCTTCTGTCCTACGTTGCCACCTTTAATAGACTGGTTGTGGAAACTGGATGGCCAGAAAACAAAAGGATCACATTGTTTCATCGAGGCCTGCGCGGAGAGCTTAAGGATGTTCTAGCTCAGATAGTAGATCCACCCCAGGTCTGCGCAGACTACATAGACTTGATGGTTCAACTTGATCACAGACTTCAAAATAGAAAAGCAGATCGGTTCAAGTACGAAACCCGAGTACCAATCAAAACCCACTCTAACTCCAAGAGTACCGACATATCCGAACCTATGCAAATCGGCGGTGTTAAAGGACCATTAACACAGAAGGAACGAGAGAGAAGGTGGCAAATGCAACTTTGCCTGTATTGCGGGACTTCCGGTCACTTTCTTCGAAATTGTCCGGTTAAACCACCTAAGAAGGTGGTTGTAGCCACTGATAACGATTTATTGACACCTGATTCGGGAAACGACCTAGCCCGACAAGCGTAGGGGGTCCGCTTGCCGAGCTTGAAAACAGACTCTCTGACCTCGCATTTTGTCATGCCAATGGTGCTCGTGGACCCAAAACAGCCTCAGCTGTTGCATGCTATAAAAGCATACATCGACAGTGGAGCTATTGGAAATTACATAGACCGTGAATTGGCTTCCAGGATTAAGCTCCATCTCCGCCCGAAAGTAACCCAAGATGTCATTACTAAAGTAGATGGAACCGAAATATCCTCAGGGCATGTAACGCATTCCACTGTTGAAATGACACTGGTGGGTCAGGATGGACATCAGGAAGCAATCGTATTTGATGTAATCAAGGCCCCACAATTTCAAGTAATTCTTGGAATTCCTTGGGGAGAAACACATAATCCCAGAATTGACTGGCGAGCAAAGAAGATAAGTTTTCCTGATTGTGAACCAACTTGTTACCCAAGAAATCCAGTTATGGGTCTAGCCTCGGCAACTTCCACCCCTGTACAGCTACCGTCAGAATACCAAGAATTCCAAGACGTTTTTCAGAAGGAACAGGCTAACACGTTACCTCCCCATCGGTCTTATGATTGCCAAATCGATCTGGTACCCAATGCTCAACTACCTTGTAGTAGGATTTATGCTCTTACTGAACCTGAGAACCTACATTTGCGTCAGTATTTAGATCAGTACCTAGCCAATGGTTTTATTCGCCCGTCCAAGTCTCCTGTCTCCTCAGCTCTGTTCTTCATGCCGAAAAAGGAGGGGGTCCTTAGAACATGTATAGACTATCGCGCCCTAAATCAAATAACGATTAAGAATCGTTATCCTCTGCCCCTGATCCCTGAGCTTATCGACCAGGTGAAAGACGCTTGTGTGTACACCAAGTTAGATCTCCGAGGAGCTTATCACCTGGTGCGTATAAAAGAAGGCGACGAATGGAAGACTGCATTCCGCACCAAATTTGGGCTCTTCGAATATCAGGTGATGCCCTTCGGTTTATGCAATGCACCTGCCGCCTTTCAGTACTTTATGAATGATGTTCTTCGGGAACTTATCGACGTCTGTGTCATTGTTTATATTGACGACATCCTGGTGTACTCCTCTTCAGAATCCGATCACAGAAAACATGTTAGGGCAGTTCTTGAGAAATTGCGCCAGCACAGACTATTTGCAAAGCTCGAAAAATGCGTTTTTCATACCACAGAAGTGGAGTTTCTCGGATTCATCCTGACACCTCAAGGAGTCCGAATGGACTCGCGAAAGGTGGACGCGATCCTCAAATGGCCATCTCCTAGCTCGGTGAAGGGAGTTCAGAGCATGCTCGGCTTCGCCAATTTCTATCGAAGATTCATCCCGGAATTTTCCCGAACAGTCCAACCCATCACAGCTCTCCTAAAGAAAAACAAACGCTTTGAATGGACTCTTGAGGCCGAACAAGCCTTTCAGGACCTGAAAACCAAATTCACCTCTGCACCTATATTGAAGCACCCGCACCCAGATCTCCCTTATGTTGTGGAAACCGACGCATCCAGTTCGGCCATGGGAGCTGTCCTGTCGCAAAGAGACCCAGAAACTAACCAACTACACCATGTGGCCTTTTGGTCCAGGAAATGTTCTCCTCCTGAAATCAACTATGCAATTACCGACAAAGAGTTACTGGCTATTAAATCTGCTTTCAAGGCTTGGCGTCACTACCTTCTCGGGGCAAGACACACCATCACCGTAATTACGGACCACAGAAATTTACAGTATTTAAAGACGGCCAATGCTCAATCTTCACGACAACTCCGATGTGCTCTATTCTTTGCAGAATTTGATTTTGTAATTACCTATCGCCCTGGCTGCAAGAATGGTAAAGCGGACGCTTTATCCCGGATTGGCATGGAAGAACCCAATTTGAGTTTAGAACCTGTGCCAATCATACCTGAACAAAGAATCTTAGGCCTAACTTCATTGCAAATTATTGAGGACATCCAAACGCAAGTAAAACAACTTCTAGACTCTTCAGCCTTATTGGAATGGAGTCAAAAGGGTCCTCATTACACCATTAAGGATGACTTACCCTACTTCCAGGAGCGGTTGTTTCTGCCTAGTAAAGAATTGCAAGAACTTGTTATTGCCCATCATCATGAATCATTAATGGAAGGACACCCTGGTATCGCTAAAACGGAGGAAAAAATCAAACGCTACTTCTGGTGGCCTTCTTGGAGAAAATACATAAAGTCTTTTGTATTGTCTTGCGGAATTTGCACCCAAAACAAGGGTCAAAAGAAAAGGCCAGCCGGCATACTTCAACCCTTGGAAATTCCACCGGCACCATTGCACACCTTGTCAATGGACTTTATAACTGACCTGCCTCCTTGTGCTGGTTACAACACTATCCATGTAATTGTGGATCTATTCTCCAAAATGGCCCACTTTATCCCTTTAAAAGGTTTGCCTTCAGCTTCCACCTTGGCCAAGGAATTTCTGGAGAATATAGTTCGCATACATGGTTTCCCTTCCATATTAGTCTCGGATCGTGGAAGTCAATTTATCTCCCATTTTTGGAAGAAATGTTGCCAACTAGCACAAATAGATGTGCGGCTATCCACCAGCCACCACCCCCAGACCGACGGACAAACCGAGAGAACCAATCAGACTCTCAAGCAATATCTTCGGTGCATGTTACACCAATCCGAGTTAAATTGGGAAGACATCCTTTGGATCGCAGAATATGCATACAACAATTCAGTGCATTCTGGAACCGGACAAACTCCTTTTTATACTTTGTATGGTCACCATCCTCGGACCTCTGATCTAGATCCACCTCTGACCCTGGAAATGCCTGCAGTAAATCATCTGCATTTCACAATAACCCGAGCCTTCAAAGAAGGTGCAACTCATTTACAGCAAGCCAAGAAAAAGTATAAAGAAAACGCTGATTTGCACCGAAGTAAAACTCCTCCTGACCAAGTAGAAGATCAGGTATGGCTAGCAACGAAACATTTACCCCTCAGGGGCCCGCGAACCTTCAATCCCAGATTCATAGGACCTTAACCCATCAAGGCTATAATCAATCCCGTGGCCTTTAAACTGGATTTACCGTCTAACATACGTATTCATCCAGTTTTTCATGCATCACTTTTGAAGCCAGTACAACCAGTGACCCGTCTGTCCAAGCCTCCAGACCCAGTTCAAATTGAAGGGGAATTAGAATTCGAAGTTAAAGACATTTTAGACTCCAAGGTGTTAAAGTCCAAACTCTTCTATCTTGTTGACTGGAAGGGATATGGACCTCAGGAGAGATCGTGGGAGCCTAGTAACCATGTTCACGCACCTCTATTAATACAAAGGTTCCACCGGAGATTTCCGAACAAGCCAAAACCCCCGGAGGGAACAACCTTCGAAAGGGCCTTGAGGGGGGGTACTGTCATGATGCCTACCTCCAAGGAGCCAGGTCCGACCCAGCAACCCCAGAGGCAGGCATCATTTTCCCCAGGGAAGTGCCAGCGGGCCCAAGCTGGGGCCCTTTGGACACAGTCCTGGCGCCTTAGGCGCCAGGCTCATGTTGGACCCCTGTCCTGGCGCCTTAGGCGCCAGGCTCATAAAGCTAGTCATGTGTTCAAGTGTTTTAAGGTGCACTTACCTGATGCAGACCATGCTGCTACATCCAGGCCCTCTTGAGGCCTGAATGGAACTACTTTACCTGTGGAACTACTTTCCCCTGGGTGTGGTCGGGGAAGGATACATACCTGATCGGTGGAAGGATACATACCTGGAACTTCTTCCAAAGCTATTTAAATCACGCCCGATCAGCAACTCACGCTCCGTGTTGTTCTGCTCATCGCAGCTAGACGCTCACCATGTCAGCTCCTGCATCTGGACTTCAGCCACGCCTGTCAGCATCCTGGGTCACCTGCTAAGAGAGAATTGGAGAGAAAGAAGACCTTACCTGCTAAAGCTGCATCACAGAGACTTCACACCGACGATCCTGAAAGGGAAGACATCATTTTAAAAGCATTTCGCTTCGATCGCTGCAGCGCTGCATTTCACTCACCTTTCCTGGGCACCGCCATCTTCAGCAGCGATCATCCGGATCCGCAGCAACTTCCCAGAGCCTAGAGAGAAAAAGACAAGAACACAAGGTGAGAGAAGGAAGGGAATAGGAAAAGCTCAGCTTCCTTCTAAGACTTACCTGTTGGGTCATTCCCATTTCATTTCGGGTCCTGCCGCTTCCTGGCATTCCGGACACCGGCCCCTATGGGGAAAAAAGACAAAGACATTGAATGAGCGATTGCAAAGACATTACCCGAACGCTCATCCAGAACTTACCTGTCATTTACTGGAACTGCACGTTTCACTTCGGGTCGGCGCCATATTTCCAGCATTCCGAACCCCGGCCCCTAAGGGGAAAAAGACATAAGCGTTAGCGCTTGCTGCAATAAGACAATGAACATTATTATTAAGCTTGAACTTTTGAACTTGCTACAGAACTCTTACAGCGCCTTACCTGTATAGTCAAGCTTATTTGAACTCCCATTAAACCTCAATCCAGTGAAGTAACTGGGTTTCAACGCGCCCCTGCATCAGAAGCAGGATGGAGAACTCATCCTTCCAGACCCTAAGGTGAGACTTCACGGGGAATCGAGGAAGGGTATCGTGGAGGGTTGGAAGGGAGTGGGAGACTTGAGCATTATTCCGTCAGTAGGTAATACTCCCTTTTCACGCACAGGGGAATATTCCTGCGAGCCAGTGAGTCCATCTTCAGAGTCCTGCGCTTCACCATAGAAGAAGCATCAGCACTCGAAGCCAGACCTGCGCCTCCGTGGGAATCAGGTTAGCGTGACAGAACGCGAAGCCTACCCACAATTTCCCACCCGGGCGCTATGGAGACTTCCGAGACAGATCAGCTGGCCCAGCTTTTGGGGGAATTACGGGCAGAAGTGCACTCAGCCCGCCAGTAGACTAGCGCTCTCAAAAGAGAACTGATCCTATCCAAGGAAAGAACAGATGACCTGGCCAAAAGGTTATTGCAGGCCCAGGCAGGGCACACTCCTTTACCTAATTCCGGAGATACTTCCACATCAATGGGTTTGAATAACCCGGTACAAATCAATCTACCTGGACACATGCCTTTGGCCCCGCCTGAACGTTTTGCGGCGGATCCCAAGAAATATGCCGTTTTTATGAACCAATGTCGTTTACACTTTCTATGCAGACCCGCGGCCTTCCCTAACGACCAGACCAAGGTAGCCTTTATACTATCTTACCTCAGTGGCAGTGCTGCCGATTGGTCTATTCCATTGGTAAATCAGGATGATCCCATTCTCCAGAATTTTCAGAGTTTCCAGGCCAGCATGGAAAGATTGTTTGCTCGACACTCTCAAGGACAGGCCCTTGATAACGAACTGCTATCCTTACAACGAGGTAATCAGGATCTTCTGTCCTACGTTGCCACCTTTAATAGACTGGTTGTGGAAACTGGATGGCCAGAAAAC
Source organism: Ambystoma mexicanum (assembly GCF_040938575.1). Lineage (NCBI taxonomy): Eukaryota > Metazoa > Chordata > Amphibia > Caudata > Ambystomatidae > Ambystoma > Ambystoma mexicanum. The sequence continues at coordinate 135,073,647 of NC_090932.1, forward strand.
AAAAGGATCACATTGTTTCATCGAGGCCTGCGCGGAGAGCTTAAGGATGTTCTAGCTCAGATAGTAGATCCACCCCAGGTCTGCGCAGACTACATAGACTTGGTGGTTCAACTTGATCACAGACTTCAAAATAGAAAAGCAGATCGGTTCAAGTACGAAACCCGAGTACCGATCAAAACCCACTCTAACTCCAAGAGTACCGACATATCCGAACCTATGCAAATCGGCGGTGTTAAAGGACCATTAACACAGAAGGAACGAGAGAGAAGGTGGCAAATGCAACTTTGCCTGTATTGCGGGACTTCCGGTCACTTTCTTCGAAATTGTCCGGTTAAACCACCTAAGAAGGTGGTTGTAGCCACTGATAACGATTTATTGACACCTGATTCGGGAAACGACCTAGCCCGACAAGCGTAGGGGTCCGCTTGCCGAGCTTGAAAACAGACTCTCTGACCTCGCATTTTGTCATGCCAATGGTGCTCGTGGACCCAAAACAGCCTCAGCTGTTGCATGCTATAAAAGCATACATCGACAGTGGAGCTATTGGAAATTACATAGACCGTGAATTGGCTTCCAGGATTAAGCTCCCTCTCCGCCCGAAAGTAACCCAAGATGTCATTACTACAGTAGATGGAACCGAAATAGCCTCAGGGCATGTAACGCATTCCACTGTTGAAATGACACTGGTGGGTCAGGATGGACATCAGGAAGCAATCGTGTTTGATGTGATCAAGGCCCCACAATTTCAAGTAATTCTTGGAATTCCTTGGGGAGGAACACATAATCCCAGAATTGACTGGCGAGCAAAGAAGATAAGTTTTCCTTATTGTGAACCAACGTGTTACCCAAGAAATCCAGTTATGGGTCTAGCCTCGGCAACTTCCACCCCTGTACAGCTACCGTCAGAATACCAAGAATTCCAAGACGTTTTTCAGAAGGAACAGGCTAACACGTTACCTCCCCATCGGTCTTATGATTGCCAAATCGATCTGGTACCCAATGCTCAACTACCTTGTAGTAGGATTTATGCTCTTACGGAACCTGAGAACCTACATTTGCGTCAGTATTTAGATCAGTACCTAGCCAATGGTTTTATTCGCCCGTCCAAGTCTCCTGTCTCCTCAGCTCTGTTCTTCATGCCGAAAAAGGAGGGGGTCCTTAGAACATGTATAGACTATCGCGCCCTAAATCAAATAACGATTAAGAATCGTTATCCTCTGCCCCTGATCCCTGAGCTTATCGACCAGGTGAAAGACGCTTGTGTGTACACCAAGTTAGATCTCCGAGGAGCTTATCACCTGGTGCGTATAAAAGAAGGCGACGAATGGAAGACTGCATTCCGCACCAAATTTGGGCTCTTCGAATATCAGGTGATGCCCTTCGGTTTATGCAATGCACCTGCCGCCTTTCAGTACTTTATGAATGATGTTCTTCGGGAACTTATCGACGTCTGTGTCATTGTTTATATTGACGACATCCTGGTGTACTCCTCTTCAGAATCCGATCACAGAAAACATGTTAGGGCAGTTCTTGAGAAATTGCGCCAGCACAGACTATTTGCAAAGCTCGAAAAATGCGTTTTTCATACCACAGAAGTGGAGTTTCTCGGATTCATCTTGACACCTCAAGGAGTCCGAATGGACTCGCGAAAGGTGGACGCCATCCTCAAATGGCCATCTCCTAGCTCGGTGAAGGGAGTTCAGAGCATGCTCAGCTTCGCCAATTTCTATCGAAGGTTCATCCCGGAATTTTCCCGAACAGTCCAACCCATCACAGCTCTCCTAAAGAAAAACAAACGCTTTGAATGTACTCTTGAGGCCGAACAAGCCTTTCAGGACCTGAAAACCAAATTCACCTCTGCACCTATATTGAAGCACCCGCACCCAGATCTCCCTTATGTTGTGGAAACCGACGCATCCAGTTCGGCCATGGGAGTTGTCCTGTCGCAAAGAGACCCAGAAACTAACCAACTACACCATGTGGCCTTTTGGTCCAGGAAATGTTCTCCTCCTGAAATCAACTATGCAATTACCGACAAAGAGTTACTGGCTATTAAATCTGCTTTCAAGGCTTGGCGTCACTACCTTCTCGGGGCAAGACACACCATCACCGTAATTACGGACCACAGAAATGTACAGTATTTAAAGACGGCCAATGCTCAATCTTCACGACAACTCCGATGTGCTCTATTCTTTGCAGAATTTGATTTTGTAATTACCTATCGCCCTGGCTGCAAGAATGGTAAAGCGGACGCTTTATCCCGGATTGGCATGGAAGAACCCAATTTGAGTTTAGAACCTGTGCCAATCATACCTGAACAAAGAATCTTAGGCCTAACTTCATTGCAAACTATTGAGGACATCCAAACGCAAGTAAAACAACTTCTAGACTCTTCAGCCTTATTGGAATGGAGTCAAAAGGGTCCTCATTACACCATTAAGGATGACTTACCCTACTTCCAGGAGCGGTTGTTTCTGCCTAGTAAAGAATTGCAAGAACTTGTTATTGCCCATCATCATGAATCATTAATGGAAGGACACCCTGGTATCGCTAAAACGGAGGAAAAAATCGAACGCCACTTCTGGTGGCCTTCTTGGAGAAAAGACATAAAGTCTTTTGTATTGTCTTGCGGAATTTGCACCCAAAACAAGGGTCAAAAGAAAAGGCCAGCCGGCATACTTCAACCCTTGGAAATTCCACCGGCACCATGGCACACCTTGTCAATGGACTTTATAACTGACCTGCCTCCTTGTGCTGGTTACAACACTATCCTTGTAATTGTGGATCTATTCTCCAAAATGGCCCACTTTATCCCTTTAAAAGGTTTGCCTTCAGCTTCCACCTTGGCCAAGGAATTTCTGGAGAATATAGTTCGCATACATGGTTTCCCTTCCATATTAGTCTCGGATCGTGGAAGTCAATTTATCTCCCATTTTTGGAAGAAATGTTGCCAACTAGCACAAATAGATGTGCGGCTATCCACCAGCCACCACCCCCAGACCGACGGACAAACCGAGAGAACCAATCAGACTCTCAAGCAATATCTTCGGTGCATGTTACACCAATCCGAGTTAAATTGGGAAGACATCCTTTGGATCGCAGAATATGCATACAACAATTCAGTGCATTCTGGAACCGGACAAACTCCTTTTTATACTTTGTATGGTCACCATCCTCGGACCTCTGATCTAGATCCACCTCTGACCCTGGAAATGCCTGCAGTAAATCATCTGCATTTCACAATAACCCGAGCCTTCAAAGAAGGTGCAACTCATTTACAGCAAGCCAAGAAAAAGTATAAAGAAAACGCTGATTTGCACCGAAGTAAAACTCCTCCTGACCAAGTAGGAGATCAGGTATGGCTAGCAACGAAACATTTACCCCTCAAGGGCCCGCGAACCTTCAATCCCAGATTCATAGGACCTTATCCCATCAAGGCTATAATCAATCCCGTGGCCTTTAAACTGGATTTACCGTCTAACATGCGTATTCATCCAGTTTTTCATGCATCACTTTTGAAGCCAGTACAACCAGGGACCCGTCTGTCCAAGCCTCCAGACCCAGTTCAAATTGAAGGGGAGTTAGAATTCGAAGTTAAAGACATTTTAGACTCCAAGGTGTTAAAGTCCAAACTCTTCTATCTTGTTGACTGGAAGGGATATGGACCTCAGGAGAGATCGTGGGAGCCTAGTAACCATGTTCACGCACCTCTATTAATACAAAGGTTCCACCGGAGATTTCCGAACAAGCCAAAACCCCCGGAGGGAACAACCTTCGAAAGGGCCTTGAGGGGGGGTACTGTCATGATGCCTACCTCCAAGGAGCCAGGTCCGACCCAGCAACCCCAGAGGCAGGCATCATTTTCCCCAGGGAAGTGCCAGCGGGCCCAAGCTGGGGCCCTTTGGACACAGTCCTGGCGCCTTAGGCGCCAGGCTCATGTTGGACCCCTGTCCTGGCGCCTTAGGCGCCAGGCTCATAAAGCTAGTCATGTGTTCAAGTGTTTTAAGGTGCACTTACCTGATGCAGACCATGCTGCTACATCCAGGCCCTCTTGAGGCCTGAATGGAACTACTTTACCTGTGGAACTACTTTCCCCTGGGTGTGGTCGGGGAAGGATACATACCTGATCGGTGGAAGGATACATACCTGGAACTTCTTCCAAAGCTATTTAAACCACGCCCGATCAGCAACTCACGCTCCGCGTTGTTCTGCTCCTCGCAGCTGGACGCTCACCATGTCAGCTCCTGCATCTGGACTTCAGCCACGCCTGTCAGCATCCTGGGTCACCTGCTAAGAGAGAATTGGAGAGAAAGAAGACCTTACCTGCTAAAGCTGCATCACAGAGACTTCACACCGACGATCCTGAAAGGGAAGACATCATTTTAAAAGCATTTCGCTTCGATCGCTGCAGCGCTGCATTTCACTCACCTTTCCTGGGCACCGCCATCTTCAGCAGCGATCATCCGGATCCGCAGCAACTTCCCAGAGCCTAGAGAGAAAAAGACAAGAACACAAGGTGAGAGAAGGAAGGGAATAGGAAAAGCTCAGCTTCCTTCTAAGACTTACCTGTTGGGTCATTCCCATTTCATTTCGGGTCCTGCCGCTTCCTGGCATTCCGGACCCCGGCCCCTATGGGGAAAAAAGACAAAGACATTGAATGAGCGAATGCAAAGACATTACCCGAACGCTCATCCAGAACTTACCTGTCATTTACTGGAACTGCACGTTTCACTTCGGGTTGGCGCCATATTTCCAGCATTCCGAACCCCGGCCCCTAAGGGGAAAAAGACATAAGCGTTAGCGCTTGCTGCAATAAGACAATGAACATTATTATTAAGCTTGAACTTTTGAACTTGCTACAGAACTCTTACAGCGCCTTACCTGAATAGTCAAGCTTATTTGAACTCCCATTAAACCTCAATCCAGTGAAGTAACTGGGTTTCAACGCGCCCCTGCATCAGAAGCAGGATGGAGAACTCATCCTTCCAGACCCTAAGGTGAGACTTCACGGGGAATCAAGGAAGGGTATCGTGGAGGGTTGGAAGGGAGTGGGAGGCTTGAGCATTATTCCGTCAGTAGGTAATACTCCCTTTTCACACACAGGGGAATATTCCTGCAAGCCAGTGAGTCCATCTTCAGAGTCCTGCGCTTCACCATAGAAGAAGCATCAGCACTCGAAGCCAGACCTGCGCCTCCGTGGGAATCAGGTGAGCGTGACAGAACGCGAAGCCTACCCACAATTTCCCACCCGGGCGCTATGGAGACTTCCGAGACAGATCAGCTGGCCCAGCTTTTGGGGGAATTACGGGCAGAAGTGCACTCAGCCCGCCAGGAGACTAACGCTCTCAAAAGAGAACTGATCCTATCCAAGGAAAGAACAGATGACCTGGCCAAAAGGTTATTGCAGGCCCAGGCAGGGCACACTCCTTTACCTAATTCCGGAGATACTTCCACATCAATGGGTTTGAATAACCCGGTACAAATCAATCTACCTAGACACATGCCTTTGGCCCCGCCTGAACGTTTTGCGGCGGATCCCAAGAAATATGCCGTCTTTATGAACCAATGTCGTTTACACTTTCTATGCAGACCCGGGGCCTTCCCTAACGACCAGACCAAGGTAGCCTTTATACTATCTTACCTCAGTGGCAGTGCTGCCGATTGGTCTATTCCATTGGTAAATCAGGATGATCCCATTCTCCAGAATTTTCAGAGTTTCCAGGCCAGCATGGAAAGATTGTTTGCTCGACATTCTCAAGGACAGGCCCTTGATAACAAACTGCTATCCTTACGACAAGGTAATCAGGATCTTCTGTCCTACGTTGCCACCTTTAATAGACTGGTTGTGGAAACTGGATGGCCAGAAAACAAAAGGATCACATTGTTTCATCGAGGCCTGCGCGGAGAGCTTAAGGATGTTCTAGCTCAGATAGTAGATCCACCCTAGGTCTGCGCAGACTACATAGACTTGGTAGTTCAACTTGATCACAGACTTCAAAATAGAAAAGCAGATCGGTTCAAGTACGAAACCCGAGTACCGATCAAAACCCACGCTAACTCCAAGAGTACCGACGTATCCGAACCTATGCAAATCGGCGGTGTTAAAGGACCATTAACACAGAAGGAACGAGAGAGAAGGCGGCAAATGCAACTTTGCCTGTATTGCGGGACTTCCGGTCACTTTCTTCGAAATTGTCCGGTTAAACCACCTAAGAAGGTGGTTGTAGCCACTGATAACGATTTATTGACACCTGATTCGGGAAACGACCTAGCCCGACAAGCGTAGGGGTCCGCTTGCCGAGCTTGAAAACAGACTCTCTGACCTCGCATTTTGTCATGCCAATGGTGCTCGTGGACCCAAAACAGCCTCAGCTGTTGCATGCTATAAAAGCATACATCGACAGTGGAGCTATTGGAAATTACATAGACCGTGAATTGGCTTCCAGGATTAAGCTCCCTCTCCGCCCGAAAGTAACCCAAGATGTCATTACTACAGTAGATGGAACCGAAATAGCCTCAGGGCCTGTAACGCATTCCACTGTTGAAATGACACTGGTGGGTCAGGATGGACATCGGGAAGCAATCGTGTTTGATGTGATCAAGGCCCCACAATTTCAAGTAATTCTTGGAATTCCTTGGTGAGAAACACATAATCCCAGAATTGACTGGCGAGCAAAGAAGATAGGTTTTCCTGATTGTGAACCAACTTGTTACCCAAGAAATCCAGTTATGGGTCTAGCCTCAGCAACTTCCACCCCTGTACAGCTACCGTCAGAATACCAAGAATTCCAAGACGTTTTTAAGAAGGAACAGGCAAACACGTTACCTCCCCATCGGTCTTATGATTGCCAAATCGATCTGGTACCCAATGCTCAACTACCTTGTAGTAGGATTTATGCTCTTACGGAACCTGAAAACCTACATTTGCGTCAGTATTTAGATAGGTACCTAGCCAATGGTTTTATTTGCCTGTTCAAGTCTCCTGTCTCCTCAGCTCTGTTCTTCGTGCCGAAAAAAGAGGGGGACCTTAGAACATGTATAGACTATCGCGCCCTAAATCAAATAACGATTAAGAATCGTTATCCTCTGCCCCTGATCCCTGAGCTTATCGAGCAGGTGAAAGACGCTTGTGTGTACACCAAGTTAGATCTCCGAGGAGCTTATCACCTGGTGCGTATAAAAGAAGGCGACGAATGGAAGACTGCATTCCGCACCAAATTTGGGCTCTTTGAATATCAGGTGATGCCCTTCGGTTTATGCAATGCACCTGCCGCCTTTCGGGAACTTATCGACGTCTGTGTCATTGTTTATATTGATGACATCCTGGTGTACTCCTCTTCAGAATCCGATCACAGAAAACATGTTAGGGCAGTTCTTGAGAAATTGCGCCAGCACAGACTATTTGCAAAGCTCGAAAAATACGTTTTTCATACCACAGAAGTGGAGTTTCTCGGATTCATCCTGACACCTCAAGGAGTCCGAATGGACTCGCGAAATGTGGACGCCATCCTCAAATAGCCATCTCCTAGCTCGGTGAAGGGAGTTCAGAGCAAGCTCGGCTTCGCCAATTTCTATCGAAGATTCATCCCGGAATTTTCCCGAACGGTCCAACCCATCACAGCTCTCCTAAAGAAAAACAAACGCTTTGAATGGACTCTTGAGGCCGAACAAGCCTTTCAGGACCTGAAAACCAAATTCACCTCTGCACCTATATTGAAGCACCCGCACCCAGATCTCCCTTACATTGTGGAAACCGACGCATCCAGTTCGGCCATGGGAGCTGTCCTGTTGCAAAGAGACCCAGAAATTAACCAACTACACCCTGTGGCCTTTTGGTCCAGGAAATGTTCTCCTCCTGAAATCAACTACGCAATTACCGACAAAGAGTTACTGGCTATTAAATCTGCTTTCAAGGCTTGGAGTCACTACCTTCTCGGGGCAAGACACACCATCACCGTAATTACAGACCACAGAAATTTACAGTATTTAAAGACGGCCAATGCTCAATCTTCACGACAACTCCGATGGGCTCTATTCTTTGTGGAATTTGATTTTGTAATTACCTATCGCCCTTGCTGCAAGAATGGTAAAGCGGACACTTTATCCCGGATTGGCATGGAAGAACCCAATTCGAGTTTAGAACCTGTGCCAATCATACCTGAACAAAGAATCTTATGCCTAACTTCATTTCAAACTATTGAGGGCATCCAAACGCAAGTAAAACAACTTCTAGACTCTTCAGCCTTATTGGAATGTAGTCAAAAGGGTCCTCATTACACCGTTAAGGATGACTTACCCTACTTCCCCGAGCGGTTGTTTCTGCCTAGTAAAGAATTGCAAGAACTTGTTATTGCCCATCATCATGAATCATTAATGGAAGGACACCCTGGTATCGCTAAAACGGAGGAAAAAATCAAACGCCACTTCTGGTGGCCTTCTTGGAGAAAAGACATAAAGTCTTTTGTATTGTCTTCCGGAATTTGCGCCCAAAACAAGGGTCAAAAGAAAAGGCCAGCCGGCCTACTTCAACCCTTGGAAATTCCACCGGCACCATGGCACACCTTGTCAATGGACTTTATAACTGACCTGCCTCCTTGTGCTGGTTACAACACTATCCTTGTAATTGTGGATCTATTCTCCAAAATGGCCCACTTTATCCCTTTAAAAGGTTTGCCTTCAGCTTCCACCTTGGCCAAGGAATTTCTGGAGAATATAGTTCGCATACATGGTTTCCCTTCCATATTAGTCTCGGATCGTGGAAGTCAATTTATCTCCCATTTTTGGAAGAAATGTTGCCAACTAGCACAAATAGATGTGCGGCTATCCACCAGCCACCATCCCCAGACCGACGGACAAACCGAGAGAACCAATCAGACTCTCGAGCAATATCTTCGGTGCATGTTACACCAATCCGAATTAAATTGGAAAGACATCCTTTGGATCGCAGAATATGCATACAACAATTCAGTGCATTCTGGAACCGGACAAACTCCTTTTTATACTTTGTATGGTCACCATCCTCGGACCTCTGATCTAGATCCACCTCTGACCCTGGAAATGCCCGCAGTAAATCATCTGCATTTCACAATAACCCGAGCCTTCAAAGAAGCTGCAACTCATTTACAGCAAGCCAAGAAAAAGTATAAAGAAAACGCTGATTTGCACCAAAGTAAAACTCCTCCTTACCAAGTAGGAGATCAGGTATGGCTAGCAACGAAACATTTACCCCTCAAGGGCCAGTGAACCTTCAATCCCAGATTCATAGGACCTTATCCCATCAAGGCTATAATCAATCCCGTGGCCTTTAAACTGGATTTACCGTCTAACATGCGTATTCATCCAGTTTTTCATGCATCACTTTTGAAGCCAGTACAACCAGGGACCCGTCTGTCCAAGCCTCCAGACCCAGTTCAAATTGAAGGGGAATTAGAATTCGAAGTTAAAGACATTTTAGACTCCAAGGTGTTAAAGTCTAAACTCTTCTATCTTGTTGACTGGAAGGGATATGGACCTCAGGAGAGATCGTGGGAGCCTAGTAACCATGTTCACGCACCTCTATTAATACAAAGGTTCCACCGGAGATTTCCGAACAAGCCAAAACCCCCGGAGGGAACAACCTTGGAAAGGGCCTTGAGGGGGGGTACTGTCATGATGCCTACCTCCAAGGAGCCAGGTCCGACCCAGCAACCCCAGAGGCAGGCATCATTTTCCCCAGGGAAGTGCCAGTGGGCCCAAGCTGGGGCCCTTTGGACACAGTCCTGGTGCCTTAGGCGCCAGGCTCATGTTGGACCCCTGTCCTTGCGCATTAGGCGCCAGGCTCATAAAGCTAGTCATGTGTTCAAGTGTTTTAAGGTGCACTTACCTGATGCAGACCATGCTGCTACATCCAGGCCCTCTTGAGGCCTGAATGGAACTACTTTACCTGTGGAACTACTTTTCCCTGGGTGTGGTCGGGGAAGGAGACATACCTGATCGGTGGAAGGATACATACCTGGAACTTCCTCCAAAGCTATTTAAACCACGCCCGATCAGCAACTCACGCTTCGCGTTGTTCTGCTCCTCGCAGCTGGACGCTCACCATTTCAGCTCCTGCATCTGGACTTCAGCCACGCCTGTCAGCATCCTGGGTCACCTGCTAAGAGAGAATTGGAGAGAAAGAAGACCTTACCTGCTAAAGCTGCATCACAGAGACTTCACACCGACGATCCTGAAAGGGAAGACATCATTTTAAAAGCATTTTGCTTCGATCGCTGCAGCGCTGCATTTCACTCACCTTTCCTGGGCACCGCCATCTTCAGCAGCGATCATCCGGATCCGCAGCCACTTCCCAGAGCCTAGAGAGAAAAAGACAAGAACACAAGGTGAGAGAAGGAAGGGAATAGGAAAAGCTCAGCTTCCTTCTAAGGCTTACCTGTTGGGTCATTCCCATTTCATTTCGGGTCCTGCCGCTTCCTGGCATTCCGGACCCCGGCCCCTATGGGGAAAAAAGACAAAGACATTGAATGAGCGAATGCAAAGACATTACCCGAACGCTCATCCAGAACTTACCTGTCATTTACTGGAACTGCACGTTTCACTTCGGGTCGGCGCCATATCTCCGACATTCCGAACCCCGGCCCCTAAGGGGGAAAAGACATAAGCGTTAGCGCTTGCTGCAATAAGACAATTAACATTATTATTAAGCTTGAACTTTTGAACTTGCTACGGAACTCTTACAGCGCCTTACCTGAATAGTCAAGCTTATTTGAACTCCCATTAAACCTCAATCCAGTGAAGTAACTGGGTTTCAACGCGCCCCTGTATCAGAAGCAGGATGGAGAACTCATCCTTCCAGACCCTAAGGTGAGACTTCACGGGGAATCGAGGAAGGGTATCGTGGAGGGTTGGAAGGGAGAGGGAGGCTTGAGCATTATTCCGTCAGTAGGTAATACTCCCTTTTCACACACAGGGGAATATTCCTGCGAGCCAGTGAGTCCATCTTCAGAGTCCTGCGCTTCATCATAGAAGAAGCATCAGCACTCGAAGCAAGACCTGCGCCTCCGTATGAATCAGGTGAGCGTGACAGAACGCGAAGCCTACTCACAATTTCCCACCCGGGCGCTATGGAGACTTCCGAGACAGATCAGCTGGCCCAGCTTTTGGGGGAATTACGGGCAGAAGTGCACTCAGCCCGCCAGGAGACAAACGCTCTCAAAAGAGAACTGATCTTATCCAAGGAAAGAACAGATGACCTGGCCAAAAGGTTATTGCAGGCCCAGGCAGGGCACACTCCTTTACCTAATTCCAGAGATACTTCCACATCAATGGGTTTGAATAACCCGGTACAAATCAATCTACCTGGACACATGCCTTTGGCCCGCCTGAACGTTTTGCGGCGGATCCCAAGAAATATGCCGTCTTTTTATTTACACTTTCACGTCGTTTACACTTTCAATGCAGACCCGGGGCCTTCCCTAACGACCAGACCAAGGTAGCCTTTATACTATCTTACCTCAGTGGCAGTGCTGCCGATTGGTCTATTTCATTGGTAAATCAGGATGATCCCATTCTCCAGAATTTTCAGAGTTTCCAGGCCAGCATGGAAAGATTGTTTGCTCGACACTCTCAAGGACAGGCCCTTGATAACGAACTGCTATCCTTACGACAAGGTAATCAGGATCTTCTGTCCTACGTTGCCACCTTTAATAGACTGGTTGTGGAAACTGGATGGCCAGAAAACAAAAGGATCACATTGTTTCATCGAGGCCTGCGCGGAGAGCTTAAGGATGTTCTAGCTCAGATAGTAGATCCACCCCAGGTCTGCGCAGACTACATAGACTTGGTGGTTCAACTTGATCACAGACTTCAAAATAGAAAAGCAGATCGGTTCAAGTACGAAACCCGAGTACCGATCAAAACCCACGCTAACTCCAAGAGTACCGACGTATCCGAACCTATGCAAATCGGCGGTGTTAAAGGACCATTAACACAGAAGGAACGAGAGAGAAGGCGGCAAATGCAACTTTGCCTGTATTGCGGGACTTCCGGTCACTTTCTTCGAAATTGTCCGGTTAAACCACCTAAGAAGGTGGTTGGAGCCACTGATAACGATTTATTGACACCTGATTCGGGAAACGACCTAGCCCGACAAGCGTAGGGGTCCGCTTGCCGAGCTTGAAAAACAACTCTCTGACCTCGCATTTTGTCATACCAATGGTGCTCGTGGAATCAAAACAGCCTCAGCTGTTGCATGCTATAAAAGCATACATTGACAGTGGAGCTATTGGAAATTACATAGACCGTGAATTGGCTTCCAGGATTAAGCTCCCTCTCCGCCCGAAAGTAACCCAAGATGTCATTACTACAGTAGATGGAACCAAAATAGCCTCAGGGCCTGTAACGCATTCCACTGTTGAAATGACACTGGTGGGTCAGGATGGACATCGGGAAGCAATCGTGTTTGATGTGATCAAGGCCCCACAATTTCAAGTAATTCTTGGAATTCCTTGGTGAGAAACACATAATCCTAGAATTGACTGGCGAGCAAAGAAGATAAGTTTTCCTGATTGTGAACCATCTTGTTACCCAAGAAATCCAGTTATGGGTCTAGCCTCGGCAACTTCCACCCGCTACGGTCAGAATACCAAGAATTCCAAGACGTTTTTCAGAAGGAACAGGCTAACACGTTACCTCCCCATCGGTCTTATGATTGCCAAATCGATCTGGTACCCAATGCTCAACTACCTTGTAGTAGGATTTATGCTCTTACGGAACCTGAGAACCTACATTTGCGTCAGTATTTAGATCAGTACCTAGCCAATGGTTTTATTCGCCCGTCCAAGTCTCCTGTCTCCTCAGCTCTGTTCTTCGTGCCGAAAAAAGAGGGGGACCTTAGAACATGTATAGACTATTGCACCCTAAATCAAATAACGATTAAGAATCGTTATCCTCTGCCCCTGATCCCTGAGCTTATCGACCCGGTTAAAGACGCTTGTGTGTACACCAAGTTAGATCTCCGAGGAGCTTATCACCTGGTGCGTATAAAAGAAGGCGACGAATGGAAGACTGCATTCCGCACCAAATTTGGGCTCTTTGAATATCAGGTGATGCCCTTCGGTTTATGCAATGCACCTGCCGCCTTTCGGGAACTTATCGACGTCTGTGTCATTGTTTATATTGATGACATCCTGGTGTACTCCTCTTCAGAATCCGATCACAGAAAACATGTTAGGGCAGTTCTTGAGAAATTGCGCCAGCACAGACTATTTGCAAAGCTCGAAAAATACGTTTTTCATACCACAGAAGTGGAGTTTCTCGGATTCATCCTGACACCTCAAGGAGTCCGAATGGACTCGCGAAATGTGGACGCCATCCTCAAATAGCCATCTCCTAGCTCGGTGAAGGGAGTTCAGAGCAAGCTCGGCTTCGCCAATTTCTATCGAAGATTCATCCCGGAATTTTCCCGAACGGTCCAACCCATCACAGCTCTCCTAAAGAAAAACAAACGCTTTGAATGGACTCTTGAGGCCGAACAAGCCTTTCAGGACCTGAAAACCAAATTCACCTCTGCACCTATATTGAAGCACCCGCACCCAGATCTCCCTTACATTGTGGAAACCGACGCATCCAGTTCGGCCATGGGAGCTGTCCTGTTGCAAAGAGACCCAGAAATTAACCAACTACACCCTGTGGCCTTTTGGTCCAGGAAATGTTCTCCTCCTGAAATCAACTACGCAATTACCGACAAAGAGTTACTGGCTATTAAATCTGCTTTCAAGGCTTGGAGTCACTACCTTCTCGGGGCAAGACACACCATCACCGTAATTACAGACCACAGAAATTTACAGTATTTAAAGACGGCCAATGCTCAATCTTCACGACAACTCCGATGGGCTCTATTCTTTGTGGAATTTGATTTTGTAATTACCTATCGCCCTTGCTGCAAGAATGGTAAAGCGGACACTTTATCCCGGATTGGCATGGAAGAACCCAATTCGAGTTTAGAACCTGTGCCAATCATACCTGAACAAAGAATCTTATGCCTAACTTCATTTCAAACTATTGAGGGCATCCAAACGCAAGTAAAACAACTTCTAGACTCTTCAGCCTTATTGGAATGTAGTCAAAAGGGTCCTCATTACACCGTTAAGGATGACTTACCCTACTTCCCCGAGCGGTTGTTTCTGCCTAGTAAAGAATTGCAAGAACTTGTTATTGCCCATCATCATGAATCATTAATGGAAGGACACCCTGGTATCGCTAAAACGGAGGAAAAAATCAAACGCCACTTCTGGTGGCCTTCTTGGAGAAAAGACATAAAGTCTTTTGTATTGTCTTCCGGAATTTGCGCCCAAAACAAGGGTCAAAAGAAAAGGCCAGCCGGCCTACTTCAACCCTTGGAAATTCCACCGGCACCATGGCACACCTTGTCAATGGACTTTATAACTGACCTGCCTCCTTGTGCTGGTTACAACACTATCCTTGTAATTGTGGATCTATTCTCCAAAATGGCCCACTTTATCCCTTTAAAAGGTTTGCCTTCAGCTTCCACCTTGGCCAAGGAATTTCTGGAGAATATAGTTCGCATACATGGTTTCCCTTCCATATTAGTCTCGGATCGTGGAAGTCAATTTATCTCCCATTTTTGGAAGAAATGTTGCCAACTAGCACAAATAGATGTGCGGCTATCCACCAGCCACCATCCCCAGACCGACGGACAAACCGAGAGAACCAATCAGACTCTCGAGCAATATCTTCGGTGCATGTTACACCAATCCGAATTAAATTGGAAAGACATCCTTTGGATCGCAGAATATGCATACAACAATTCAGTGCATTCTGGAACCGGACAAACTCCTTTTTATACTTTGTATGGTCACCATCCTCGGACCTCTGATCTAGATCCACCTCTGACCCTGGAAATGCCCGCAGTAAATCATCTGCATTTCACAATAACCCGAGCCTTCAAAGAAGCTGCAACTCATTTACAGCAAGCCAAGAAAAAGTATAAAGAAAACGCTGATTTGCACCAAAGTAAAACTCCTCCTTACCAAGTAGGAGATCAGGTATGGCTAGCAACGAAACATTTACCCCTCAAGGGCCAGTGAACCTTCAATCCCAGATTCATAGGACCTTATCCCATCAAGGCTATAATCAATCCCGTGGCCTTTAAACTGGATTTACCGTCTAACATGCGTATTCATCCAGTTTTTCATGCATCACTTTTGAAGCCAGTACAACCAGGGACCCGTCTGTCCAAGCCTCCAGACCCAGTTCAAATTGAAGGGGAATTAGAATTCGAAGTTAAAGACATTTTAGACTCCAAGGTGTTAAAGTCTAAACTCTTCTATCTTGTTGACTGGAAGGGATATGGACCTCAGGAGAGATCGTGGGAGCCTAGTAACCATGTTCACGCACCTCTATTAATACAAAGGTTCCACCGGAGATTTCCGAACAAGCCAAAACCCCCGGAGGGAACAACCTTGGAAAGGGCCTTGAGGGGGGGTACTGTCATGATGCCTACCTCCAAGGAGCCAGGTCCGACCCAGCAACCCCAGAGGCAGGCATCATTTTCCCCAGGGAAGTGCCAGTGGGCCCAAGCTGGGGCCCTTTGGACACAGTCCTGGTGCCTTAGGCGCCAGGCTCATGTTGGACCCCTGTCCTGGCGCCTTAGGCGCCAGGCTCATAAAGCTAGTCATGTGTTCAAGTGTTTTAAGGTGCACTTACCTGATGCAGACCATGCTGCTACATCCAGGCCCTCTTGAGGCCTGAATGGAACTACTTTACCTGTGGAACTACTTTCCCCTGGGTGTGGTCGGGGAAGGAGACATACCTGATCGGTGGAAGGATACATACCTGGAACTTCCTCCAAAGCTATTTAAACCACGCCCGATCAGCAACTCACGCTTCGCGTTGTTCTGCTCCTCGCAGCTGGACGCTCACCATTTCAGCTCCTGCATCTGGACTTCAGCCACGCCTGTCAGCATCCTGGGTCACCTGCTAAGAGAGAATTGGAGAGAAAGAAGACCTTACCTGCTAAAGCTGCATCACAGAGACTTCACACCGACGATCCTGAAAGGGAAGACATCATTTTAAAAGCATTTTGCTTCGATCGCTGCAGCGCTGCATTTCACTCACCTTTCCTGGGCACCGCCATCTTCAGCAGCGATCATCCGGATCCGCAGCCACTTCCCAGAGCCTAGAGAGAAAAAGACAAGAACACAAGGTGAGAGAAGGAAGGGAATAGGAAAAGCTCAGCTTCCTTCTAAGGCTTACCTGTTGGGTCATTCCCATTTCATTTCGGGTCCTGCCGCTTCCTGGCATTCCGGACCCCGGCCCCTATGGGGAAAAAAGACAAAGACATTGAATGAGCGAATGCAAAGACATTACCCGAACGCTCATCCAGAACTTACCTGTCATTTACTGGAACTGCACGTTTCACTTCGGGTCGGCGCCATATCTCCGACATTCCGAACCCCGGCCCCTAAGGGGGAAAAGACATAAGCGTTAGCGCTTGCTGCAATAAGACAATTAACATTATTATTAAGCTTGAACTTTTGAACTTGCTACGGAACTCTTACAGCGCCTTACCTGAATAGTCAAGCTTATTTGAACTCCCATTAAACCTCAATCCAGTGAAGTAACTGGGTTTCAACGCGCCCCTGTATCAGAAGCAGGATGGAGAACTCATCCTTCCAGACCCTAAGGTGAGACTTCACGGGGAATCGAGGAAGGGTATCGTGGAGGGTTGGAAGGGAGAGGGAGGCTTGAGCATTATTCCGTCAGTAGGTAATACTCCCTTTTCACACACAGGGGAATATTCCTGCGAGCCAGTGAGTCCATCTTCAGAGTCCTGCGCTTCATCATAGAAGAAGCATCAGCACTCGAAGCAAGACCTGCGCCTCCGTATGAATCAGGTGAGCGTGACAGAACGCGAAGCCTACTCACAATTTCCCACCCGGGCGCTATGGAGACTTCCGAGACAGATCAGCTGGCCCAGCTTTTGGGGGAATTACGGGCAGAAGTGCACTCAGCCCGCCAGGAGACAAACGCTCTCAAAAGAGAACTGATCTTATCCAAGGAAAGAACAGATGACCTGGCCAAAAGGTTATTGCAGGCCCAGGCAGGGCACACTCCTTTACCTAATTCCAGAGATACTTCCACATCAATGGGTTTGAATAACCCGGTACAAATCAATCTACCTGGACACATGCCTTTGGCCCGCCTGAACGTTTTGCGGCGGATCCCAAGAAATATGCCGTCTTTTTATTTACACTTTCACGTCGTTTACACTTTCAATGCAGACCCGGGGCCTTCCCTAACGACCAGACCAAGGTAGCCTTTATACTATCTTACCTCAGTGGCAGTGCTGCCGATTGGTCTATTTCATTGGTAAATCAGGATGATCCCATTCTCCAGAATTTTCAGAGTTTCCAGGCCAGCATGGAAAGATTGTTTGCTCGACACTCTCAAGGACAGGCCCTTGATAACGAACTGCTATCCTTACGACAAGGTAATCAGGATCTTCTGTCCTACGTTGCCACCTTTAATAGACTGGTTGTGGAAACTGGATGGCCAGAAAACAAAAGGATCACATTGTTTCATCGAGGCCTGCGCGGAGAGCTTAAGGATGTTCTAGCTCAGATAGTAGATCCACCCCAGGTCTGCGCAGACTACATAGACTTGGTGGTTCAACTTGATCACAGACTTCAAAATAGAAAAGCAGATCGGTTCAAGTACGAAACCCGAGTACCGATCAAAACCCACGCTAACTCCAAGAGTACCGACGTATCCGAACCTATGCAAATCGGCGGTGTTAAAGGACCATTAACACAGAAGGAACGAGAGAGAAGGCGGCAAATGCAACTTTGCCTGTATTGCGGGACTTCCGGTCACTTTCTTCGAAATTGTCCGGTTAAACCACCTAAGAAGGTGGTTGGAGCCACTGATAACGATTTATTGACACCTGATTCGGGAAACGACCTAGCCCGACAAGCGTAGGGGTCCGCTTGCCGAGCTTGAAAAACAACTCTCTGACCTCGCATTTTGTCATACCAATGGTGCTCGTGGAATCAAAACAGCCTCAGCTGTTGCATGCTATAAAAGCATACATTGACAGTGGAGCTATTGGAAATTACATAGACCGTGAATTGGCTTCCAGGATTAAGCTCCCTCTCCGCCCGAAAGTAACCCAAGATGTCATTACTACAGTAGATGGAACCAAAATAGCCTCAGGGCCTGTAACGCATTCCACTGTTGAAATGACACTGGTGGGTCAGGATGGACATCGGGAAGCAATCGTGTTTGATGTGATCAAGGCCCCACAATTTCAAGTAATTCTTGGAATTCCTTGGTGAGAAACACATAATCCTAGAATTGACTGGCGAGCAAAGAAGATAAGTTTTCCTGATTGTGAACCATCTTGTTACCCAAGAAATCCAGTTATGGGTCTAGCCTCGGCAACTTCCACCCGCTACGGTCAGAATACCAAGAATTCCAAGACGTTTTTCAGAAGGAACAGGCTAACACGTTACCTCCCCATCGGTCTTATGATTGCCAAATCGATCTGGTACCCAATGCTCAACTACCTTGTAGTAGGATTTATGCTCTTACGGAACCTGAGAACCTACATTTGCGTCAGTATTTAGATCAGTACCTAGCCAATGGTTTTATTCGCCCGTCCAAGTCTCCTGTCTCCTCAGCTCTGTTCTTCGTGCCGAAAAAGGAGGGGGACCTTAGAACATGTATAGACTATTGCACCCTAAATCAAATAACGATTAAGAATCGTTATCCTCTGCCCCTGATCCCTGAGCTTATCGACCCGGTTAAAGACGCTTGTGTGTACACCAAGTTAGATCTCCGAGGAGCTTATAACCTGGTGCGTATAAAAGAAGGCGACGAATGGAAGACTGCATTCCGCACCAAATTTGGGCTCTTCGAATATCAGGTGATGCCCTTCGGTTTATGCAATGCACCTGCCGCCTTTCAGTACTTTATGAATGATGTTCTTCGGGAACTTATCGACGTCTGTGTCATTGTTTATATTGACGACATCCTGGTGTACTCCTCTTCAGAATCCGATCACAGAAAACATCTTAGGGCAGTTCTTGAGAAATTGCGCCAGCACAGACTATTTGCAAAGCTCGAAAAATGCGTTTTTCATACCACAGAAGTGGAGTTTCTCGGATTCATCCTGACACCTCAAGGAGTCCGAATGGACTCGCGAAAGGTGGAAGCCATCCTCAAATGGCCATCTCCTAGCTCGGTGAAGGGAGTTCAGAGCATGCTCGGCTTCGCCAATTTCTATCGAAGATTCATCCCGGAATTTTCCCGAACAGTCCAACCTATCACAGCTCTCCTAAAGAAAAACAAACGCTTTGAATGGACTCTTGAGGCCGAACAAGCCTTTCAGGACCTGAAAACCAAATTCACCTCTGCACCTATATTGAAGCACCCGCACCCAGATCTCCCTTACATTGTGGAAACCGACGCATCCAGTTCGGCCATGGGAGCTGTCCTGTCGCAAAGAGACCCAGAAACTAACCAACTACACCCTGTGGCCTTTTGGTCCAGGAAATGTTCTCCTCCTGAAATCAACTACGCAATTACCGACAAAGAGTTACTGGCTATGAAATCTGCTTTCAAGGCTTGGCGTCACTACCTTCTCGGGGCAAGACACACCATCACCGTAATTACGGACCACAGAAATTTACAGTATTTAAAGACGGCCAATGCTCAATCTTCACGACAAATCCGATGGGCTCTATTCTTTGCGGAATTTGATTTTGTAATTACCTATCTCCCTGGCTGCAAGAATGGTAAAGCGGACGCTTTATCCCGGATTGGCATGGAAGAACCCAATTCGAGTTTAGAACCTGTGCCAATCATACCTGAACAAAGAATCTTAGGCCTAACTTCATTGCAAACTATTGAGGACATCCAAACGCAAGTAAAACAACTTATAGACTCTTCAGCCTTATTGGAATGGAGTCAAAAGGGTCCTCATTACACCGTTAAGGATGACTTACCCAACTTCCAGGAGCGGTTGTTTCTGCCTAGTAAAGAATTGCAAGAACTTGTTATTGCCTATCATCATGAATCATTAATGGAAGGACACCCTGGTATCGCTAAAACGGAGGAAAAAATCAAACGCCACTTCTGGTGGCCTTCTTGGAGAAAAGACATAAAGTCTTTTGTATTGTCTTGCAGAATTTGCACCCAAAACAAGGGTCAAAAGAAAAGGCCAGCCGGCCTACTTCAACCCTTGGAAATTCCACCGGCACCATGGCTCACCTTGTCAATGGACTTTATAACTGACCTGCCTCCTTGTGCTGGTTACAACACTATCCTTGTAATTGTGGATCTATTCTCCAAAATGGCCCACTTTATCCCTTTAAAAGGTTTGCCTTCAGCTTCCACCTTGGCCAAGGAATTTCTGGAGAATATAGTTTGCATACATGGTTTCCCTTCCATATTAGTCTCGGATCGTGGAAGTCAATTTATCTCCCATTTTTGGAAGAAATGTTGCCAACTAGCACAAATAGATGTGCGGCTATCCACCAGCCACCACCCCCAGACCGACGGACAAACCGAGAGAACCAATCAGACTCTCGAGCAATATCTTCGGTGCATGTTACACCAATCCCAGTTAAATTGGAAAGACATCCTTTGGATCGCAGAATATGCATACAACAATTCAGTGCATTCTGGAACCGGACAAACTCCTTTTTATACTTTGTATGGTCACCATCCTCGGACCTCTGATCTAGATCCACCTCTGACCCTGGAAATGCCCGCAGTAAATCATCTGCATTCCACAATAACCCGAGCCTTCAAAGAAGCTGCAACTCATTTACAGCAAGCCAAGAAAAAGTATAAAGAAAACGCTGATTTGCACCGAAATAAAACTCCTCCTTACCAAGTAGGAGATCAGGTATGGCTAGCAACAAAACATTTACCCCTCAAGGGCCCGCGAATCTTCAATCCCAGATTCATAGGACCTTATCCCATCAAGGCTATAATCAATCCCGTGGCCTTTAAACTGGATTTACCGTCTAACATGCATATTCATCCAGTTTTTCATGCATCACTTTTGAAGCCAGTACAACCAGGGACCCGACTGTCCAAGCCTCCAGACCCAGTTCAAATTGAAGTGGAATTAGAATTCGAAGTTAAAGACATTTTAGACTCCAAGGTGTTAAAGTCCAAACTCTTCTATTTTGTTGACTGGAAGGGATATGGACCTCAGGAGAGATCGTGGGAGCCTAGTAACCATGTTCACGCACCTCGATTAATACAAAGGTTCCACCGGAGATTTCCGAACAAGCCAAAACCCCCGGAGGGAACAACCTTGGAAAGGGCCTTGAGGGGGGGTACTGTCATGATGCCTACCTCCAAGGAGCCAGGTCCGACCCAACAACCCCAGAGGCAGGCATCATTTTCCCCTGGAAGTGCCAGCGGGCCCAAGCTGGGGCCCTTTGGACACAGTCCTGGCGCCTTAGGCACCAGGCTCATGTTGGACCCCTGTCCTGGCGCCTTAGGCGCCAGGCTCATAAAGCTAGTCATGTGTTCAAGTGTTTTAAGGTGCACTTACCTGATGCAGACCATGCTGCTACATCCAGGCCCTCTTGAGGCCTGAATGGAACTACTTTACCTGTGGAACTACTTTCCCCTGGGTGTGGTCGGGGAAGGATACCTACCTGATCGGTGGAAGGATACATACCTGGACCTTCTTCCAAAGCTATTTAAACCACGCCCGATCAGCAACTCACGCTTCGCGTTGTTCTGCTCCTCGCAGCTGGACGCTCACCATGTCAGCTCCTGCATCTGGACTTCAGCCACGCCTGTCAGCATCCTGGATCACCTGCTAAGAGAGAATTGGAGAGACAGAAGACCTTACCTGCTAAAGCTGCATCACAGAGACTTCACACCGACGATCCTGAAAGGGAAGACATCATTTTAAAAGCATTTCGCTTCGATCGCTGCAGCGCTGCATTTCACTCACCTTTCCTGGGCACCGCCATCTTCAGCAGCGATCATCCGGATCCGCAGTCACTTCCCAGAGCCTAGAGAGAAAAAGACAAGAACACAAGGTGAGAGAAGGAAGGGAATAGGAAAAGCTCAGCTTCCTTCTAAGACTTACCTGTTGGGTCATTCCCATTTCATTTCGGGTCCTGCCGCTTCCTGGCATTCCGGACCCCGGCCCCTATGGGGAAAAAAGACAAAGACATTGAATGAGCGAATGCAAAGACATTACCCGAACGCTCATCCAGAACTTACCTGTCATTTACTGGAACTGCACGTTTCACTTCTGGTCGGCGCCATATCTCCGGCATTCCGAACCCGGGCCCCTAAGGGGAAAAAGACATAAGCGTTAGCGCTTGCTGCAATAAGACAATGAACATTATTATTAAGCTTGAACTTTTGAAATTGCTACAGAACTCTTACAGCGCCTTACCTGAATAGTCAAGCTTATTTGAACTCCCATCAAACCTCAATCCAGTGAACTAACTGGGTTTCAACGCGCCCCTGCATCAGAAGCAGGAAGGAGAACTCATCCTTCCAGACCCTAAGGTGAGACTTCACGGGGAATCGAGGAAGGGTATCGTGGAGGGTTGGAAGGGAGTGGGAGGCTTGAGCATTATTCCGTCAGTAGGTAATACTCCCTTTTCACGCACAGGAGAATATTCCTGCGAGCCAGTGAGTCCATCTTCAGAGTCCTGCGCTTCACCATAGAAGAAGCATCAGCACTCGAAGCCAGACCTGCGCCTCCGTGGGAATCAGGTGAGCGTGACAGTGGTAGACATGAGTGGGGGCCAGGTGGAGTCTGCCCCTGGATGCTGGGGGGTGGGGGTGCAGGGAGACATGAGTTGGACATGAGTGGCGGCCTGGTGGAGGGTGCCCCTGGTGCCTGGGGGGTGGGGGTGGTGGTAGACATGAGTGGGGGCCTAGTGGAGGGTGCCCCTGGATGCTGGGGGGTGGGGGTGGTGGTAGACATGAGTGGGGGCCTGGTGGAGGCTGCCCCTGGTGGCTGGGGGGTGGGGGTGCAGGGGGACATGAGTGGGGGCCTGGTGGAGGGTGCCCCTGGATGCTGGGGGGTGGGGGTGGTGGTATACATGAGTGGGGGCCTGGTGGAGGCTGCCCCTGCACTGCTGCGGGGTGGGGGTGGTGGTAGACATGAGTGGGGGCCTGGTGGAGGCTGCCCCTGCACTGCTGGGGGGTGGGGGTGGTAGTAGACATGAGTGGGGGCCTGGTGGAGGGTGCCCCTGGATGCTGGGGGGTGGGGGTGGTGCGAGACATGAGTGGGGGCCTGGTGGAGGTCGCCCCTGGTGGCTGGGGGGTGGGGGTGGTGGTAGACATGAGTGGGGGCCTGGTGGAGGCTGCCCCTGCACTGCTGGGGGGTGGGGGTGATGGTAGACACGAGTGGGGGCCTGGTGGAGGCTGCTCCTGCACTGCTGGGGGATGTGGGTGGTGGAAGACATGAGTGGGGGCCTGGTGGAGGCTGCCCCTGCACTGCTGGGGGGTGGGGGTGATGGTCGACATGAGTGGGGGCCTGGTGGAGGCTGCCCCTGCATTGCTGGGGGGTGGGGGTGGTGGTAGACATGAGTGGGGGCCTGGTGGAGGCTGCCCCTGCACTGCTGGGGGGTGGGGGTGGTAGTAGACATGAGTGGGGGCCTGGTGGAGGGTGCCCCTGGATGCTGAGGGGTGGGGGTGGTAGGAGACATGAGTGGGGGCCTGGTGGAGGGTGCCTCTGCTGGCTAGGGGGTGGGGGTGGTGGAAGACATGAGTGGGGGCCTGGTGGAGGCTGCCCCTGCACTGCTGGGTGGTGGGGGTGGGGGTAGACATGAGTGGGGGCCTGGTGGAGGCTGCCCCTGCACTGCTGGGGGGTGGGGGTGGTAGTAGACATGAGTGGGGGCCTGGTGGAGGGTGCCCCTGGATGCTGAAGGGTGGGGGTGGTGGGAGACATGAGTGGGGGCCTGGTGGAGGTCGCCCCTGGTGGCTGGGGGGTGGGGGTGATGGTAGCCATGAGTGGGGGCCTGGTGGAGGCTGCCCCTGCACTGCTGGGGGGTGGGGGTGATGGTAGACATGAGTGGGGGCCTGGTGGAGGCTGCCCCTGCACTGCTGGGGGATGTGGGTGGTGGAAAACATGAGTGGGGGCCTGGCGGAGGCTGCCCCTGCACTGCTGAGGGGTGGGGGTGATGGTAGACATGAGTGGGGGCCTGATGGAGGCTGTCCCTGCACTGCTGGGGGGTGGGGGTGGTGGTAGACATGAGTGGGGGCCTGGTGGAGGCTGCCCCTGCACTGCTGGGGGGTGAGGGTGTTAGTAGACATGAGTGTGGGCCTGGTGGAGGGTGCCCCTGGATGCTGAGGGGTGGGGGTGGTGGGAGACATGAGTGGGGGCCTGGTGGAGGGTGCCCCTGGTGGCTGGGGGGTGGGGGTGGTGGTGGACATGAGTGAGGGCCTGGTGGAGGCTGCCCCTGCACTGCTGGGTGATGGGGGTGATGGTAGACATGAGTGGGGGCCTGGTGGAGGCTGCCCCTGCACTGCTGGGGGGTGGGGGTGGTAGTATACATGAGTGGGGGCCTGGTGGAGGCTGCCCCTGGATGCTGGGGGGTGGGGATGCAGGGAGACATGAGTTGGACATGCGTGGGGGCCTGGTGGAGGGTTCCCCTGGTGGCTGGGGGGTGGGGGTGGTGGTAGACATGAGTGGGGGCCTGGTGGAGGGTGCCCCTGACTGTTGGGGGGTGGGGTTGGTGGTAGACATGAGTGGGGGCCTGGTGGAGGCTGCCCCTGGATGCTGGGGGTTGGGGGTGCAGGGGGACATGAGTGGGGGCCTGTTGGAGGTCGCCCCTGGTGGCTGGGGGGTGTGGGTGGTGGTAGACATGAGTGGGGGCCTGGTGGAGGCTGCCCCTACACTGCTGGTGGGTGGGGGTGATGGTAGACATGAGTGGGGGCCTGGTGGAGGCTGCCCCTGCACTGCTGGGGGATGGGGGTGGTGGAAGACATGAGTGGGGGCCTGGTGGAGGCTGCCCATGCACTACTGGGGGGTGGGGGTGATGGTAGACATGTGTTGGGGCCTGGTGGAGGCTGTCCCTGCACTGCTGGGGGGTGGGGGTGGTGGTAGACATGAGTGGGGGCCTGGTGGAGGCTGCCCCTGCACTGCTGGGGGGTGGGGGTGGTAGTAGACATGAGTGGGGGCCTGGTGGAGGGTGCCCCTGGTGGCTGGGGGGTGGGGGTGGTGGTAGACATGAGTGGAGGCCTGGTGGAGGCTGCCCCTGCACTGCTGGGTGGTGGGGGTGATAGTAGACATGAGTAGGGGCCTGGTGGAGGCTGCCCCTGCACTGCTGGGGGTGGGGGTGGTAGTAGACATGAGTGGGGGCCTGGTGGAGGCTGCCCCTGCACTGCTGGAGGGTGGGGGGGGTGGTAGACATGAGTGGGGGCCTGGTGGAGGCTGCCCCTGGATGCTGGGGGGTGGGGGTGCAGGGAGACATGAGTTGGACATGAGTGGGGGCCTGGTGGAGGGTGCCCCTGGATGCTGGGGGGTGGGGTTGGTGGGAGACATGAGTGGGGGCCTGGTGGAGGCTGCCCCTGCACTGCTGGGGGGTGGGGGTGGTGGTAGACATGAGTGGGGGCCTGGTGGAGGGTGCCCCTGGATGCTGGGGGGTCAGGGTGGTGGTAGACATGAGTGGGGGCCTGGTGGAGGCTGCCCCTGCACTGCTGGGGGGTGGGGGTGGTAGTAGACATGAGTGGGGGCCTGGTGGAGGGTGCCCCTGGATGCTGGGGGGTGGGGGTTGGTGGGAGACATGAGTGGGGGCCTGGTGGAGGGTGCCCCGGGTGGATGGGGGGTTGGGTGGTGGTAGATATGAGTGGGGGCCTGGTGGAGGCTGCCCCTGCACTGCTGGGGGGTGGGGGTGATGGTAGACATGAGTGGGGGCCTGGTGGAGGGTGCCCCTGGATGCAGGGGGGTGGGGGTGGTGGTAGACATGAGTGGGGGCCTGATGGAGGCTGCCCCTGCACTGCTGGGGGGTGGGGTGCAGGGGGACATGAGTGGGGGCCTGGTGGAGGTTGCCCCTGCACTGCTGAGGGGTGGGGGTGGTGGTAGGCATGAGTGGGGGCCTGGTGGAGGTTGCCCCTGCACTGCTGGGGGATGGGGGTGGTAGTAGACATGAGTGGGGGCCTGGTGGAGGGTGCCCCTGGATGCTGGGGGGTGGGGGTGGTGGTAGACATGAGTGGGGGCCTGGTGGAGGCTGCCCCTGGATGCTGGGGGATGAGGGTGCAGGGGGACATGAGTTGGACATGAGTGGGGGCCTGGTGGAGGCTGCCCCTGCACTGCTGGGGGGTGGGGGTGGTGGTATACATGAGTGGGGCCTGGTGGAGGGTGCCCCTGGATGCTGGGGGTGGGGGTGGTGGTAGACATGAGTGGGGGCCTGGTGGAGGCTGCCCTTGCACTGCTGGGGGGTGGGGGTGGTGGTAGACATGAGTGGGGGCCTTTTGGAGGGTGCCCCTGGATGCTGGGGGGTGGGGGTGGTGGTAGACATGAGTGGGGGGCTGGCGGAGGCTGCCCCTGCACTGCTGGGGGGTGGGGGTGGTGGTAGACATGAGTGAGGGCCTGGTGGAGGCTGCCCCTGCACTGCTGGGGGGTGGGGGTGGTAGTAGACATGAGTGGGGGCCTGGTGGAGGGTGCCCCTGGATGCTGGGGGGTGGGGGTGGTGGGAGACATATGTGCGGGCCTGGTGGAGGGTGCCCCTGGATGCTGGGGGGTGGGGGTGGTGGTAGACATGAGTTTGGGCCTGGTGGAGGCTGCCCCTGCACTGCTGGGGGGTGGGGGTGATGGTGGACATGAGTGGGGGCCTGGTGGAGGGTGCCCCTGGATGCTGGGGGGTGGGGGTGGTGGTAGACATGAGTGGGGGCCTGGTGGAGGGTACCCCTGACTGCTGGGGGGGTGGGGTGGTGGCAGACATGAGTGGGGGCCTGGTGGAGGCTGCCCCTGGATGCTGGTGGCCTTCTTGGAGAAAAGACATAAAGTCTTTTGTATTGTCTTGCGGAATTTGCACCCAAAACAAGGGTCAAAAGAAAAGGCCAGCCGGCCTACTTCAACCCTTGGAAATTCCACCGGCACCATGGCACACCTTGTCAATGGACTTTATAACTGACCTGCCTCCTTGTGCTGGTTACAACACTATCCTTGTAATTGTGGATCTATTCTCCAAAATGGCCCACTTTATCCCTTTAAAAGGTTTGCCTTCAGCTTCCACCTTGGCCAAGGAATTTCTGGAGAATATAGTTCGCATACATGGTTTCCCTTCCATATTAGTCTCGGATCGTGGAAGTCAATTTATCTCCCATTTTTGGAAGAAATGTTGCCAACTAGCACAAATAGATGTGCGGCTATCCACCAGCCACCACCCCCAGACCGACGGACAAACCGAGAGAACCAATCAGACTCTCGAGCAATATCTTCGGTGCATGTTACACCAATCCCAGTTAAATTGGAAAGACATCCTTTGGATCGCAGAATATGCATACAACAATTCAGTGCATTCTGGAACCGGACAAACTCCTTTTTATACTTTGTATGGTCACCATCCTCGGACCTCTGATCTAGATCCACCTCTGACCCTGGAAATGCCCGCAGTAAATCATCTGCATTCCACAATAACCCGAGCCTTCAAAGAAGCTGCAACTCATTTACAGCAAGCCAAGAAAAAGTATAAAGAAAACGCTGATTTGCACCGAAATAAAACTCCTCCTTACCAAGTAGGAGATCAGGTATGGCTAGCAACAAAACATTTACCCCTCAAGGGCCCGCGAACCTTCAATCCCAGATTCATAGGACCTTATCCCATCAAGGCTATAATCAATCCCGTGGCCTTTAAACTGCATTTACCGTCTAACATGCATATTCATCCAGTTTTTCATGCATCACTTTTGAAGCCAGTACAACCAGGGACCCGACTGTCCAAGCCTCCAGACCCAGTTCAAATTGAAGTGGAATTAGAATTCGAAGTTAAAGACATTTTAGACTCCAAGGTGTTAAAGTCCAAACTCTTCTATCTTGTTGACTGGAAGGGATATGGACCTCAGGAGAGATCGTGGGAGCCTAGTAACCATGTTCACGCACCTCGATTAATACAAAGGTTCCACCGGAGATTTCCGAACAAGCCAAAACCCCCGGAGGGAACAACCTTGGAAAGGGCCTTGAGGGGGGGTACTGTCATGATGCCTACCTCCAAGGAGCCAGGTCCGACCCAACAACCCCAGAGGCAGGCATCATTTTCCCCTGGAAGTGCCAGCGGGCCCAAGCTGGGGCCCTTTGGACACAGTCCTGGCGCCTTAGGCACCAGGCTCATGTTGGACCCCTGTCCTGGCGCCTTAGGCGCCAGGCTCATAAAGCTAGTCATGTGTTCAAGTGTTTTAAGGTGCACTTACCTGATGCAGACCATGCTGCTACATCCAGGCCCTCTTGAGGCCTGAATGGAACTACTTTACCTGTGGAACTACTTTCCCCTGGGTGTGGTCGGGGAAGGATACCTACCTGATCGGTGGAAGGATACATACCTGGACCTTCTTCCAAAGCTATTTAAACCACGCCCGATCAGCAACTCACGCTTCGCGTTGTTCTGCTCCTCGCAGCTGGACGCTCACCATGTCAGCTCCTGCATCTGGACTTCAGCCACGCCTGTCAGCATCCTGGATCACCTGCTAAGAGAGAATTGGAGAGACAGAAGACCTTACCTGCTAAAGCTGCATCACAGAGACTTCACACCGACGATCCTGAAAGGGAAGACATCATTTTAAAAGCATTTCGCTTCGATCGCTGCAGCGCTGCATTTCACTCACCTTTCCTGGGCACCGCCATCTTCAGCAGCGATCATCCGGATCCGCAGTCACTTCCCAGAGCCTAGAGAGAAAAAGACAAGAACACAAGGTGAGAGAAGGAAGGGAATAGGAAAAGCTCAGCTTCCTTCTAAGACTTACCTGTTGGGTCATTCCCATTTCATTTCGGGTCCTGCCGCTTCCTGGCATTCCGGACCCCGGCCCCTATGGGGAAAAAAGACAAAGACATTGAATGAGCGAATGCAAAGACATTACCCGAACGCTCATCCAGAACTTACCTGTCATTTACTGGAACTGCACGTTTCACTTCTGGTCGGCGCCATATCTCCGGCATTCCGAACCCGGGCCCCTAAGGGGAAAAAGACATAAGCGTTAGCGCTTGCTGCAATAAGACAATGAACATTATTATTAAGCTTGAACTTTTGAAATTGCTACAGAACTCTTACAGCGCCTTACCTGAATAGTCAAGCTTATTTGAACTCCCATCAAACCTCAATCCAGTGAACTAACTGGGTTTCAACGCGCCCCTGCATCAGAAGCAGGAAGCAGAACTCATCCTTCCAGACCCTAAGGTGAGACTTCACGGGGAATCGAGGAAGGGTATCGTGGAGGGTTGGAAGGGAGTGGGAGGCTTGAGCATTATTCCGTCAGTAGGTAATACTCCCTTTTCACGCACAGGAGAATATTCCTGCAAGCCAGTGAGTCCATCTTCAGAGTCCTGCGCTTCACCATAGAAGAAGCATCAGCACTCGAAGCCAGACCTGCGCCTCCGTGGGAATCAGGTGAGCGTGACAGTGGTAGACATGAGTGGGGGCCAGGTGGAGTCTGCCCCTGGATGCTGGGGGGTGGGGGTGCAGGGAGACATGAGTTGGACATGAGTGGCGGCCTGGTGGAGGGTGCCCCTGGTGCCTGGGGGGTGGGGGTGGTGGTAGACATGAGTGGGGGCCTAGTGGAGGGTGCCCCTGGATGCTGGGGGGTGGGGGTGGTGGTAGACATGAGTGGGGGCCTGGTGGAGGCTGCCCCTGGTGGCTGGGGGGTGGGGGTGCAGGGGGACATGAGTGGGGGCCTGGTGGAGGGTGCCCCTGGATGCTGGGGGGTGGGGGTGGTGGTATACATGAGTGGGGGCCTGGTGGAGGCTGCCCCTGCACTGCTGCGGGGTGGGGGTGGTGGTAGACATGAGTGGGGGCCTGGTGGAGGCTGCCCCTGCACTGCTGGGGGGTGGGGGTGGTAGTAGACATGAGTGGGGGCCTGGTGGAGGGTGCCCCTGGATGCTGGGGGGTGGGGGTGGTGGGAGACATGAGTGGGGGCCTGGTGGAGGTCGCCCCTGGTGGCTGGGGGGTGGGGGTGGTGGTAGACATGAGTGGGGGCCTGGTGGAGGGGGCCCTGCACTGCTGGGGGGTGGGGGTGATGGTAGACATGAGTGGGGGCCTGGTGGAGGCTGCTCCTGCACTGCTGGGGGATGTGGGTGGTGGAAGACATGAGTGGGGGCCTGGTGGAGGCTGCCCCTGCACTGCTGGGGGGTGGGGGTGATGGTCGACATGAGTGGGGGCCTGGTGGAGGCTGCCCCTGCACTGCTGGGGGGTGCGGGTGGTGGTAGACATGAGTGGGGGCCTGGTGGAGGCTGCCCCTGCACTGCTGGGGGGTGGGGGTGGTAGTAGACATGAGTGGGGGCCTGGTGGAGGGTGCCCCTGGATGCTGAGGGGTGGGGGTGGTAGGAGACATGAGTGGGGGCCTGGTGGAGGGTGCCTCTGCTGGCTGGGGGGTGGGGGTGGTGGAAGACATGAGTGGGGGCCTGGTGGAGGCTGCCCCTGCACTGCTGGGGGGTGGGGGTGGTAGTAGACATGAGTGGGGGCCTGGTGGAGGGTGCCCCTGGATGCTGGGGGGTGGGGGTGGTGGGAGACATGAGTGGGGGCCTGGTGGAGGTCGCCCCTGGTGGCTGGGGGGTGGGGGTGATGGTAGCCATGAGTGGGGGCCTGGTGGAGGCTGCCCCTGCACTGCTGGGGGGTGGGGGTGATGGTAGACATGAGTGGGGGCCTGGTGGAGGCTGCCCCTGCACTGCTGGGGGATGTGGGTGGTGGAAAACATGAGTGGGGGCCTGGCGGAGGCTGCCACTGCACTGCTGGGGGGTGGGGGTGATGGTAGACATGAGTGGGGGCCTGATGGAGGCTGTCCCTGCACTGCTGGGGGGTGGGGGTGTTGGTAGACATGAGTGGGGGCCTGGTGGAGGCTGCCCCTGCACTGCTGGGGGGTGAGGGTGTTAGTAGACATGAGTGTGGTCCTGGTGGAGGGTGCCCCTGGATGCTGAGGGGTGGGGGTGGTGGGAGACATGAGTGGGGGCCTGGTGGAGGGTGCCCCTACACTGCTGGTGGGTGGGGGTGATGGTAGACATGAGTGGGGGCCTGGTGGAGGCTGCCCCTGCACTGCTGGGGGATGGGGGTGGTGGAAGACATGAGTGGGGGCCTGGTGGAGGCTGCCCATGCACTACTGGGGGGTGGGGGCGATGGTAGACATGTGTTGGGGCCTGGTGGAGGCTGTCCCTGCACTGCTGGGGGGTGGGGGTGGTGGTAGACATGAGTGGGGGCCTGGTGGAGGCTGCCCCTGCACTGCTGGGGGGTGGGGGTGGTAGTAGACATGAGTGGGGGCCTGGTGGAGGGTGCCCCTTTTGGGTGGGGGTGGTGGTAGACATGAGTGGGGGCCTGGTGGAGGCTGCCCCTGAACTGCTGGGTGGTGGGGGTGATAGTAGACATGAGTGGGGGCCTGGTGGAGGCTGCCCCTGCACTGCTGGGGGTGGGGGTGGTAGTAGACATGAGTGGGGGCCTGGTGGAGGCTGCCCCTGCACTGCTGGAGGGTGGGGGGTTGGTAGACATGAGTGGGGGCCTGGTGGAGGCTGCCCCTGGATGCTGGGGGGTGGGGGTGCAGGGAAACATGAGTTGGACATGAGTGGGGGCCTGGTGGAGGGTGCCCCTGGATGCTGGGGGGTGGGGTTGGTGGGAGACATGAGTGGGGGCCTGGTGGAGGCTGCCCCTGCACTGCTGGGGGGTGGGGGTGGTGGTAGACATGAGTGGGGGCCTGGTGGAGGGTGCCCCTGGATGCTGGGGGGTCAGGGTGGTGGTAGACATGAGTGGGGGCCTGGTGGAGGCTGCCCCTGCACTGCTGGGGGGTGGGGGTGGTAGTAGACATGAGTGGGGGCCTGGTGGAGGGTGCCCCTGGATGCTGGGGGGTGGGGGTTGGTGGGAAACATGAGTGGGGGCCTGGTGGAGGGTGCCCCGGGTGGATGGGGGGTGGGGTGGTGGTAGATATAAGTGGGGGCCTGGTGGAGGCTGCCCCTGCACTGCTGGGGGGTGGGGGTGATGGTAGACATGAGTGGGGGCCTGGTGGAGGGTGCCCCTGGATGCTGGGGGGTGGGGGTGGTGGTAGACATGAGTGGGGGCCTGATGGAGGCTGCCCCTGCACTGCTGGGGGGTGGGGTGCAGGGGGACATGAGTGGGGGCCTGGTGGAGGTTGCCCCTGCACTGCTGAGGGGTGGGGGTGGTGGTAGGCATGAGTGGGGGCCTGGTGGAGGTTGCCCCTGCACTGCTGGGGGGTGGGGGTGGTAGTAGACATGAGTGGGGGCCTGGTGGAGGGTGCCCCTGGATGCTGGGGGGTGGGGGTGGTGGTAGACATGAGTGGGGGCCTGGTGGAGGCTGCCCCTGGATGTGGGCGGAGGAGGGTGCAGGGGGACATGAGTTGGACATGAGTGGGGGCCTGGTGGAGGCTGCCCCTGCACTGCTGGGGGGTGGGGGTGGTGTTATACATGAGTGGGGCCTGGTGGAGGGTGCCCGTGGATGCTGGGGGTGGGGGTGGTGGTAGACATGAGTGGGGGCCTGGTGGAGGCTGCCCTTGCACTGCTGGGGGGTGGGGGTGGTGGTAGACATGAGTGGGGGCCTTTTGGAGGGTGCCCCTGGATGCTGGGGGGTGGGGGTGGTGGTAGACATGAGTGGGGGGCTGGCGGAGGCTGCCCCTGCACTGCTGGGGGGTGGGGGTGGTGGTAGACATGAGTGAGGGCCTGGTGGAGGCTGCCCCTGCACTGCTGGGGGGTGGGGGTGGTAGTAGACATGAGTGGGGGCCTGGTGGAGGGTGCCCCTGGATGCTGGGGGGTGGGGGTGGTGGGAGACATATGTGGGGGCCTGGTGGAGGGTGCCCCTGGATGCTGGGGGGTGGGGGTGGTGGTAGACATGAGTTTGGGCCTGTTGGAGGCTGCCCCTGCACTGCTGGGGGGTGGGGGTGATGGTGGACATGAGTGGGGGCCTGGTGGAGGGTGCCCCTGGATGCTGGGGGGTGGGGGTGGTGGTAGACATGAGTGGGGGCCTGGTGGAGGGTACCCCTGACTGCTGGGGGGGTGGGGTGGTGGCAGACATGAGTGGGGGCCTGGTGGAGGCTGCCCCTGGATGCTGGGGGTGGGGGTGCAGGGGGACATGAGTGGGGGCCTGGTGGAGGCTACTGCTGCACTGCTGGGGGGTGGGGGTGGTGGTAGACATGAGTGGGGGCCTGGTGGAGGGTGCCCCTGGATGCTGGGGGTGGGGGTGGTGGTAGACATGAATGGGGGCCTGGTGGAGGCTGCCCCTGCACTGCTGGGGGGTGGGGGTGGTGGTAGACATGAGTGGGGGCCTGGTGGAGGGTGCCCCTGGATGCTGGGGGGTGGGGGTGGTGGTAGACATGAGTGGGGGCCTGGTGGAGGCTGCCCCTGCACTGCTGGGGGGTGGGGGTGGTGGTAGACATGAGTGGGGGCCTGGTGGAAGGTGCCCCTGGATGCTGGGGGGTGGGGGTGGTGGTAGACATGAGTGGGGGCCTGGTGGAGGGTGCCCCTGCACTGCTGGGGGGTGGGGGTGGTAGTAGACATGAGTGGGGGCCTGGTGGAAGGTGCCCCTAGATGCTGGGGGGTGGGGGTGGTGGTAGACATGAGTGGGGGCCTGGTGGAGGGTGCCCCTGGATGCTGGGGGGTGGGGGTGGTGGGAGACATGAGTGGGGGCCTGGTGGAGGGTGCCCCTGGATGCTGCGGGGTGGGGGTGGTGGTAGACATGAGTGGGGGCCTGGTGGAGGCTGCCCCTGCACTGCTGGGGGGTGGGGGTGGTGGTAGACATGAGTGGGGGCCTGGTGGAGGGTGCCCCTGGATGCTGGGGGGTGGGGGTGGTGGGAGACATATGTGGGGGCCTGGTGGAGGGTGCCCCTGGATGCTGGGGGGTGGGGGTGGTGGTAGACATGAGTTTGGGCCTGTTGGAGGCTGCCCCTGCACTGCTGGGGGGTGGGGGTGATGGTGGACATGAGTGGGGGCCTGGTGGAGGGTGCCCCTGGATGCTGGGGGGTGGGGGTGGTGGTAGACATGAGTGGGGGCCTGGTGGAGGGTACCCCTGACTGCTGGGGGGGTGGGGTGGTGGCAGACATGAGTGGGGGCCTGGTGGAGGCTGCCCCTGGATGCTGGGGGTGGGGGTGCAGGGGGACATGAGTGGGGGCCTGGTGGAGGCTACTGCTGCACTGCTGGGGGGTGGGGGTGGTGGTAGACATGAGTGGGGGCCTGGTGGAGGGTGCCCCTGGATGCTGGGGGTGGGGGTGGTGGTAGACATGAATGGGGGCCTGGTGGAGGCTGCCCCTGCACTGCTGGGGGGTGGGGGTGGTGGTAGACATGAGTGGGGGCCTGGTGGAGGGTGCCCCTGGATGCTGGGGGGTGGGGGTGGTGGTAGACATGAGTGGGGGCCTGGTGGAGGCTGCCCCTGCACTGCTGGGGGGTGGGGGTGGTGGTAGACATGAGTGGGGGCCTGGTGGAAGGTGCCCCTGGATGCTGGGGGGTGGGGGTGGTGGTAGACATGAGTGGGGGCCTGGTGGAGGGTGCCCCTGCACTGCTGGGGGGTGGGGGTGGTAGTAGACATGAGTGGGGGCCTGGTGGAAGGTGCCCCTAGATGCTGGGGGGTGGGGGTGGTGGTAGACATGAGTGGGGGCCTGGTGGAGGGTGCCCCTGGATGCTGGGGGGTGGGGGTGGTGGGAGACATGAGTGGGGGCCTGGTGGAGGGTGCCCCTGGATGCTGCGGGGTGGGGGTGGTGGTAGACATGAGTGGGGGCCTGGTGGAGGCTGCCCCTGCACTGCTGGGGGGTGGGGGTGGTGGTAGACATGAGTGGGGGCCTGGTGGAGGGTGACCCTGGATGCTGGTGGGTGGGGGTGGTGGTAGACATGAGTGGGGGCCTGGTGGAGGCTGCCCCTGCACTGCTGGGGGGTGGGGGTGGTAGTAGACATGAGTGGGGGCCTGGTGGAGGGTGCCCCTGGATGCTGGGGGAGGGGGTGGTGGTAGACATGAGTGGGGGCCTGGTGGAGGCTGCCCCTGGATGCTGGGGGGTGGGGGTGGTGGGAGACATAAGTGGGGGCCTGGTGGAGGGTGCCCCTGGATGCTGGGGGGTGGGGGTGGTGGTAGACATGAGTGGAGGCCTGGTGGAGGCTGCCCCTGCACTGCTGGGGGGTGGGGGTGATGGTAGACATGGGTGGGGGCCTGGTGGAGGGTACCCCTGGATGCTGGGGGTGGGGGTGGTGGTAGACATGAGTGGGGGCCTGGTGGAGGTTACCCCTGACTGCTGGGGGGTGGGGGTGGTGGCAGACATGAGTGGGGGCCTGGTGGAGGCTGCCCCTGGATGCTGGGGGGTGGGGGTGCAGGGGGACATGAGTTGGACATGAGTGGGGGCCTGGTGGAGGCTGCCCCTGCACTGCTGGGGGGTGGGGGTGGTGGTAGACATGAGTGGGGGCCTGGTGGAGGGTGCCCCTGGATGCTGGGGGGTGGGGGTGGTGGTAGACATGAGTGGGGGCCTGATGGAGGCTGCCCCTGCACTGCTGGGGGGTGTGGGTGGTGGTAGACATGAGTGGGGGCCTGGTGGAGGGTGCCCCTGGATGCTGGGGGTTGGGGGTGGTGGTAGACATGAGTGGGGGCCTGGTGGAGGCTGCCCCTGGATGCTTGGGGGTGGTGTAGACATGAGTGGGGGCCTGGTGGAGGCTGCCCCTGCACTGCTGGGGGGTGGGGGTGGTAGTAGACATGAGTGGGGGCCTGGTGGAAGGTGCCCCTGGATGCTGGGGGGTGGGGGTGGGGGTGGTGGTAGACATGAGTGGGGGCCTGGTGGAGGGTGCTTCTGGATGCTGGGGGGTGGGGGTGGTGGGAGACATGAGTGGGGGCCTGGTGGAGGGTGCCCCTGCACTGCTGGGGGGTGGGGGTGGTGGTAGACATGAGTGGGGGCCTGGTGGAGGGTGCCCCTGGATGCTGGTGGGGTGGGGGTGGTGGTAGACATGAGTGGGGGCCTGGTGGAGGGTGCCCCTGGATGCTGGTGGGTGGGGGTGGTGGTAGACATGAGTGGGGGCCTGATGGAGGCTGCCCCTGCACTGCTGGGGGGTGGGGGTGGTAGTAGACATGAGTGGGGGCCTGGTGGAGGGTGCCCCTGGATGCTGGGGGGCGGGGGTAGTGGGAGACATGAGTGGGGGCCTGGTGGAGGGTGCCCCTGGTGGCTGGGGGGTGGGGGTGGTGGTAGACATGAGTGGGGGCCTGGTAGAGGCTGCCCCTGCACTGCTGGGGGGTGGGGGTGATGGTAGACATGAGTGGTGGCCTGGTGGAGGGTGCCCCTGGATGCTGGGGGGTGGGGGTGCAGGGGGACATGAGTGGGGGCCTGGTGGATGGTGCCCTGGATGCTGGGGGGTGGGGGTGGTGGGAGACATGAGTGGGTGCCTGGTGGAGGCTGCCCCTGCACTGCTGGGGGGTAGGGGTGATTGTAGACATGAGGGGGGGCCTGGTGGAGGGTGCCCCTGGATGCTGGGGGTTGGGGGTGGTAGTAGACCTGGTGGAGGGTGCCCCTGGTGGCTGGGGGTGCAGGGGGACATGCGTTGGTGGGCAGTAGTTCAAGGTGACATGTGGGTTGGCTGGGGGGCATGGCCATGGTGGATGGAGTGCCTGCAGGACATGTGCAGGCAAGGCCCCTGTGGTGTGGGCCACCTGCAGGGGCCGTGGAGGGTGTAGAGGGAACACCTGGGAGGACCCACACGTGCAATTCACGTGTGGTGCTCCCCGCGCACCCCTGGAATACATGTACCCTGATGGTATCGCGTGTGATACTTCCTCTGCACCCCTGAAATACACGTACCCTGCTGTTTTTGCGTGTGATACTTCCCGCGCACCCCTGGAATACACGTACCCTGCTGCTTTTGCGTGTGATACTTCCCGCGCACCCCTGGAATACACGTACCCTGATGGAATTGCGTGTGATACTTCCCGCGTACCCCTAAAATACACGTACCCTGCTGCTTTTGCATGTGATACTTCCCGCGCACCCTTGGAATACACGTACCCTGCTGTTTTTGCGAGTGATACTTCCCGCGCACCCCTGGAATACACGTGCCCTGATCGAATTGCGTGTGTTACTTCCCACGCACACCTGATGTACACGTACCCAGGACAATCGCGTGTGGAACTTCCCACGAACCACTGAAATACATGTTCCCCGCTTGGCGTTTGCTGTTTGCAAGCCCTGTGAACTGGTCCAGGGTTAGCGCAGCCCTTTGCGATGATTTGCGGATTTTGAAGGCTTTTCCTTGCGCGAGGGCGTTCTTGGGGGCGTAACTGGCGCTGCTGCAGGGTCGCTCCGCCACTCTGCGCCACGGCTGATTTCGGAAGCTAAAATCCATGAATACGCTGTGCGATGAAAAGGATTTTTTCGTATGCTGCTGGCGCAGTGTATCGCACGTGGACACTGTGCGCCAGCCGCGTGCGCCATTTTTGACCAAATTTCTATGAATTACCTTGACAGTCTTTAAGGAAGGCATGAGCTACGTAGCATTATCACGCTTATGTACACTTGACGGTCTATTGCTAATGAACTTTGATGCAAGTAAAGTGAAGGATGATATTCCTTGCATTCTAGAATATGATAGACTGTGTTCACTGTAAACCCCTCATCTGAAACAATATCCTGTTCCAGATAAAGTAAAACGTGGTAAAAGAAAACTAAATGAAACAGAAATGCAACAGAATCCAACAGCAAATTCCTCAAAGAAAAGAAAAGAAGCTAAAGTTTCAGCAATTACCACAAACAAAGAAGAACCTATTAGGGAATGTAAACCAGGGCCGTCGGCAAAGAAGGAACAGAAATTCTGAAAAATGCACTCAGATACAGAACTAGCTCGTCCATTCAAATTTGCAAATGAAAGTGGGGTAAGTTGCTATGCAAATGTAGCAATGAATATTCTATTTCAATTGTCACCAATTGTTAACAATATATTTACTTGCGCAGCACAGACCAATTGTGTTTGAAAATATTAGTGCTTCATAGAAATGCAACAAGCAATCCTGACAACACATACAGTGTTCATGGAATACGCCAAGAATTGGATGACTGTGCTGTAATGGTGAGATTCACTCTGAACTCACAAGAAGATCCACAAGAATTTCTAATGTACTTACTATTAGTATTGGAAAACAAAAGCATACCTGTAAATGAAATCTTCCAGATTTCTTGCATGTGGAAACATACATGCACTCTCTGTAGCAATGTGATACAGGAAGAAATCCCAAATGAGCGATTTGTGTATGTTTCCATACCAAATTGTGAAAGCATTCCATTTCAGCAACTTGTAGAGAATGCAAACCATGGCAGATTATGTACTATTTGCAATTCAGACAATCGCTACACCTTACTGATACAATCACATAGTGTCTACATACTACTTATGCTTCTACGTTATAATGCAGATGGTACCAAAAACAACTGCAAACTGACTGGATTCACACACGGTCAAGTGTAACTTGGAAATAAATCTTTACAACAATAGGAATAATCTACCATGCAGGAACTACAACCAATGCAGGTCACTACGCTACATACATTAAAAAGAAATGTGTATGGTTCGAATGTAATGATAGCACCATTACTCTACAGCAAAGATTGACAGCTAATCTTAAAAATGCATATTTAATATTCTTAAAGCCAAAATGTTATAAATAATGTGAACTTCAAGATTGCCAAAAAAATATGTGAAAGACTACAAACAGAATACACCAATAGGCATCTAACTGCCCAAGAGGATATAACAATGACACAAATAAATGGGTATCACAGATTTGTAGGAACAAATGCACAGTTAGAATATGTCTACAGGTATCTAACTGTTGTTAAAAATCGGAAGGAAGGCAACAAACATAACATTAATCAGAAAGATGAAGGAAACAGTATATAACAATG
Source organism: Ambystoma mexicanum (assembly GCF_040938575.1). Classification (NCBI taxonomy): domain Eukaryota; kingdom Metazoa; phylum Chordata; class Amphibia; order Caudata; family Ambystomatidae; genus Ambystoma; species Ambystoma mexicanum. The sequence goes on from NC_090932.1 coordinate 135,112,698, forward strand.
ACACAAATAAATTAATATCACAGATCTGTAGGAACAAATGCACAGGTATGTAACTGTTGTTAAAAATCGGCAGGAAGGCAACAAACATAACATTAATTGGAAAGATGAAGGAAACACTCAAAGGAAACAAAGAAGTAGTACCATAGCAAAAGACGTTTTTTTAAAATCCGACAAGGATTTTTTTTCCCCAGACCCAAGGATTAGAAAAGCAAACACAGAAACTGAGCACAATGCTCAGTACACCGGTTTGTTAACTAAATATGAGGGTAAAAAAAAGGTAAACTGTCTATTATGCAATGTAGTAAGTTTTCATAAAATGCAAAGACTAACATACCTTTTTCTTTTATCACAGAAATTAAAAAAGGGATACTTCTGCCAAGTACGAAAAGCATTTAAAAAATATATGTGGATTCTGAACAAAGTAAGGAGTAAGTATATTGGCAGTCATTTTCTACACATGCGAATCTACACGTCTAATCTATGGTAGTAATATGCTGCAGTGGCTGGAGGCTGGCCCTTGCATCTTCAGTGTCTAATCTACGACCTATGCCTTATGACCAAAGTACAAAGAGTATACTTCCTAGCCACAACCATTGCTATATATCAAAACCATGGTCCTTGTAAATTAGCTACTTATAAATTTACTGTTGGGACCATCGTCTGCAGCCATGCAGCCAAGACATTAGGCGTGCACACAACTAGCGCATTACACCACTCCCATAATCACTTATAAATCCACTGCTTATGACTTCAATCTTGGGTGCATGGCCTTTGGGCATGCAGTCAAGACTGTGGGTTCTGACCAGAAACACCACAGCATATCGGAACCATTGTGCCTTCTCATTTCACTATATACAAAGTTGGTTTTGTGAGCATGGCTTTTGGCCATGCTCCCAAAATGCTATGCCCTCCCCACAACCATCTTAATGACGTTGCACAGTACAAGTGTACCAATAGCTATGATATGTTGCAGTAGTTTGATGCCACAGGCTACAGACGTGAGTTTGAGGCAATATAATTATCAATGTATGGGTGTACAGTATGTAAAATGTACAGTTGCTTACAACTGCAGTTCTTATTACTTTGTTCAAATACTCTGCATCCTGGCCACTACTACCACACCATATGACATCCATTGCGGCATATAAGTACACTAAATACAAATGTGCTTTTGGGGAATGGCCTTCGGCCATATACACATGATTGCAGTCCCTCACCACAGCTGCCTGAGTGATGCACTACCACACCATATCACACCCATTGTGCCTTGTAAGTACACTACATACAACTGTTCTGTTTGGTGCATAGCCTGCGGCCATGCACTCATGACTGCAGACCCTCCCCACAGCCACCGGACTGATGTTGAATACTAGGGGTGTCTCAGTAACTCTGAAATACTTCACTGTTTGTGGGCAGGGCCAAAAATCTTAGGTGTATGTCCATACCAGTGGCGGCTGGTGAGTTTGAAAGCTGGTGGGGCGTAAATCTTCCAGGGTGAATTTAGTAGCGAGCGTGCGCAGCGTGTGAGCCCGAGGGGTTCTCCCCCTGCGAAAAATTTTGGAAAAATGACCTACATAATGTGCAATTTACTGTCCAAAAAACCCACCGAAATATGAAAAAAGCATTCGGTTTTACATATTAATGGTGGTACACTATTCTTACGTGTGCAAGTGTGATGGTGTATTTTACAGCAGCTTGTATTGAGAATAGCTGGTACTATGGTGTATGCATAAAGAAATTCATTATATAGTCAGTAATGATGGAAACATATGTTTGTCATGCTGTTACTGGCATTCACATGTGCTCATCCTCTGACTAAGGTGGGATTTTAGGCATTTTCTGAAAGGGGGAAACTAAGCTAAAATATTACTTTAGTTTTTAACCACTTAATTAATGCGACATTTGTCCTACCTTTAATGGCTGTCTGCCTCGCTCAATTGCCATTGCTTCAGTTTCTCAAAGTTGCAACACGTGGAATGCACAGGTCTCAGAAATAGCACATACATATTGCATGGAGAAAAATGCAACAGAAATAGTTTACTAAGTTTATTATGTTGAGTGCTTTATTATCAACCAACAACCATAACATCAAAACATACTTTACATTTCTCACTGCTCTGTCAAATAGATCACTGCAACATTACACAAAATCCTAACATACATAAGGCCATTGAAACAAAGAATTCAAGGTAACCCACAAAATAACTGCAAATAGCTTGTTTGTAACAGAACATTCACTGGTCAATCATTTTGAAAGTTTGTACACAAATTGTGCATGTCTATTTTTCAGAGAGGAAAATTTATCAATAATCCGTTTATTAACGTCAGGGATCTCTTGAATTAGTTGTTTTTCCATGGACAGCATGGCCAAAGCATTCAGACGATCCTCAGTCATTGTGTTTCTCAAGAATGTTTTAATTCGCTTCAGGGTGGAGAAACAGCGCTCAGACTCAGCTGTTGTCATGGGTGTAGTAATCAGAATTTTTAATAACTTCATTGTCTCACTAAATGCTTCTTCGAGATTGTTTTCAACGAACACTTTCAATAAAAAAATTGCCCCACTTGAACTACAGAATTCTGGTCTCTCATAAACAATTGAAAGCTCAGTGCGCAGTCTTTCCTTGTTTAACATGGGGTTCGCTTGGACAGTTGCATTCAGTGCATCAATTGGGAAAAGACTGTCCATGTGTTTGAAATAGGTCACTCTGCAACAATTTGGCCCCCTCCAAGTGGTCAGTAAATGCAAAGCGTTCTTAGGCTTGTGTAACTATAATATCACATACTTCTTTAGCCAAACGATTCAAAGTGTTCATATTTACATTGCGACCTGAAAAAGTTGCCTCTGATGGAAGTTTAGCTTCCAGATTGTCAGTGCTTTCAAGTACTCTGCCAATGCACTTGATAAAAGTTGCAGTAGCCTTCTGCACATACACAGAGTCAATGGGCCTCATTACAAATCGCCCGGTATGGAAACAATGGTGGCGGTAAACCCGCCGCCATGTTGTTTCCATGACAGGCGATCACAACTCCTGCAGGCGGGAGGTGATGTTCCCGCCAACTCTGACCTGGCAGGTTTAACACCGCCCGCCTGCAGGCGGACGAGGAAACACCGGCAGCATTACGAGATGCTGCCGGTGTTTCCATGATCCCCATTCCCAATGAGTCCGATAGGACTCAATGGGAATGGGTATTAACACCATTCCGCGATTCCCGCAAAACCGGGGTTGTAATGCCCCGGTAATTCCGGGAATCACGGAGGCAGAATGGTAATACGAGTCCGGCGGTAACCAGGTGGTTTTACCGCCTCGGTTATCGCCGGTCTCATAATGAGGCCTAATGTCTCACTTCTGAAGCTGGTTATATAGAATGTCGACATGGGGCATTATGTCATTGAACAAAAAAAGGAAGAAAAGGAACTCCTTCTCTTTCAGAGTTCAAATGAATCCCTGGGCCTCATGCACAGTAACCCCCTCAAAATCAGTCCGTCTTTCAATAATGGTCTCAAAGCATGTACGGAGTGCTTCCCTGTGCTGATATATGGCTTCCACTACCCGAATATGGTATCTCCAGCGAGTGCGAGATGGTTTTGGAAGTCTTTGATCTGATACCTCATCTAGAACTGCAGTTCTTTTTGGAGAACGAGAACATTTTTTACAGAAGCCAGAGATATCACAAAAGAAAACTCGAGCTTCTGAGATTTTTGAAACAGCCTGTTCAATGATGAGGTTAAGCTGGTGTGCATAGCAATGTACATAATGTGCATTTGGATACACTTCAGCTACTTTCTTTTGGACTCCACCAGACACCCCCCTCATCACACTCGCACCATCATATGTTTGCGCAATTACTTTTTTTTGTGGCAATCTTCAGGGAATACTTTGTCCAATTTTTCCATTATGGCAGTAGCAATGGTCTGCGCACTAGAGTCTTTCAGATGAGAGAATCCATAAAACCTTTCAACAATTCTGTATCGTTCATCAATGTAGCGATAGACTAGCACAGACTGAGTCTTAGTGGAAACATCAGTTGTATTGTCTGCCTGAATAGCCACATAATCTGTGCATTTTAACTGCTCTACAATGATCTCTCTGGTGACCGTGAGCATGCAGTCCAGCAGTTCATTCTGAATTGTTTTTGAAGTGCCCTTGAATACTGTTGCATTTTTTAAGTGTAGTTCCATAGCACCGTCTATGCTGGACACAAAATCCACCAGGCCTCTAAATACACCAGGATTTAAAGAGTCTTCAGTTTCATCATGGCCACGTAAAGCCAATTCAAACGCACCACAAAAACGCACACAGTCTATTAACTTTGACAAGATGTATCGGTTTTTATCCACATCCTCATTATGTCTCATCACGCTCCGGCGATAGGTATCATCCAACTGTGTTGCAATGTTTACACTTCCCAACATGCGCAGCTGTAATATATTCTCAATATGAGATTTGCACGATTCATGTCTCTTGCATTTTTCTGACAAATGCTTTAAGTCAGTGACTCTGGTTTTTGTCCATGCCGTTTCACCTCCAAATAGCAGGCAAGGGAAGCAGAAAAAAGACCGCTTAGCAATGCTACCAGTGAGCCAGGTCTTCTTTTCATACCACACCATGGAAAATGTGCGTGTGTAAGCCTTTCCCCTATCTTTTGCGGACTGTTCAGTTTTTACATCTGGCCGATCAGGCCCTAGACTTTTCACCTCCAGTTTTTCACTGTGTGCGAGTCCGGAAAATGGTTTTGAGAGTAATTGGTCCACTGAATTCATTTTCGGCAACAGTGACACCTGGTAATAAGCAAAATGATTATTTACATGTATATGTAGATGGAATCAGGTAGTCATTGTTAAGTATGCTCTTCAATAACACATTAGTATAATTAGTCGGTACTAGACACAGATAGCGTCAGCAATTATACACAACTATGCTGTACTTATCATCGACCAGTACAATTGAGTATAATTGCCGATGTTATCTATGCATGCGTTAACACACATGCCCATTAGCAAATGTGACACCAGCCACACAGTACTTATTGTAGCTTGTTTGGCAAATGAGTACTTATGGAAGAAATGAGGCAATTTTGTTCTGTTAATACTGTTCTAAAAAAACATTGTTTAGAATGTAGGGAGATTTTTCTGACTGCATGACACAACCCCAACCCCTCCCAAGCACTGTGGGAGCAATGGTGAAGATTAGAAAGAAGGTATTCTGATGTTTGAAAGACTGTGGGATTTTACAGCAGTAAAACAAATTACTGTATACCATTCAACTGGAAGATACCAGGACATCATGAGGTAAGTGGGAACCACCACCCAATGCTATCCTTCGAAAAACTGTTTCCAAATGGACAGGTTTGCTTCCGTTGAACCATAAGCAGGCCTTTTTGCATTATATGTATGACTTTCCATTTTCACATGCCACACTCTCAGTTATAGATGCCATTCTGTATCTGTAGTCTGTACTGTTCATCAGATTTTCCCCCACCTCATTGATCCCCACAAACATGGGCTTCTTTTTTTAAAAAAAAATGTAAACAAGATAGCTGTGTGCCTTCTTTACTACAGATGAACACAAACAGAGTTGGAGTGCCCTGAGCACCAAACCCTACAAAAGACTCATGCTAGCTCACCTCGCTCTGGAGAATGGTCACTGCAATGAACTCCTTCGCAGGCTATGGGAAATCCAAATCCCGGAAGGTGCACTGTGGAGGTTGAAGTCCGATGTTTTTAGTTGCACAACAATTGCCCTGGACTAGTTGGATTTGTTCATGTAAGGTGTTGCTGATTGTCTGTAAAGAGAAAGCGAGAGACTGATCTGAGAAATGGCAACATAGGCTCAGAGCAGTATTAAAATGGTTTTCACACATGAAGGAGAGAGAGTTAACTGCTTGTAACATTGAAGCTGCACCAGAATAATCATTAGTACAATGTGTAAAGAAAGTACCACCAACTACCACCATGTGCCAGTCATCAGTTGTATAACGCTGCAATATATACATTTTTGTAATGTTTTCGTTTGGGGGCTTTAAAATTGCTCTTTGCGGAGCTCACATTACAAAATTAATTTGCTGCAGCCCTTCAGGCACCCGATTTATAAGCACTCTACGTGTCCTTCACTGAAGTCCTGTTAAAAACAGCATTGGCAAAGCCACTGAGATCCTGTTCAAACACAAGCATTGACAAAGCCAACATTTTGGCCTTGTGCATACACGGTGTAAGATTCTGCCAGGCACTGCTATTAGATCATGATACCCAGGAACTTGCACCATGTTGCTGCTTCTACAACAATGGGTAGTTAATTCTGCTACAGCTGTGCCTGGCAAGTGGCAAGTGCCTGGCAAGTGTAGCTGTGCTACAGCTGTGCCTGGGCACAACAAGGGATGAAGGGGTGAAGGTAGACAGATCAAGCACAACACAAGGCAGTGAGCCGAGGTCAAAGGGGAAGGTGGGTAAACAGCAAGAAGAAGAAGCACAGGCTGACAGTTAAATACCAGGGGTGCAGTCAGATAAGCAAGAAGGAGAAACGGCAAGTCAGAGAACTGATTGTAAATCAGAGAGCAGAGGGGCAAGGAAGGGGGTAACAAAGAACGTGGAGGACAGAAGGCAGAGAAGGGGGGAAATCAAGGAAAGCGGTGCAAAAGTCACATCAATGGATGCAAGTAGGTGCAACATTGCAGAGCCCAGGAGGCAAAGTATCAACCAGATGGTAAACAGCAGAAAGGGCAGTCAGCTAAGTAGGGTGAAGGGGTAGTAAAGCGCAGGGTTGGGAAATCAGCGTTTTTCATGAACTTTGAATGACAGCATTGGGCACCTCTTAAGTAGATGGATACTTCTATCACTCCATTAACACTGCCTACTGTCCCACCTGCCGCACAACCACCTATGTTGGGGGGAAGTGGGCACGGGACACACATAGGGACACAGGGACACACACGGACGCAATATAAACTCCCATTGTGGCTGCTTTTTTGGGAGACGGGTAAAGTCCTACATACACTTGGTTTGTGGCGTCGGCGAGGTTCAGTGGAAAGGGGTAGGATAGGCAGATTGGCCATTAAACAGAGCAGGCTGTGTCATGCTGCATACACACTTTAAGGGCTGACTCGATGCATTGGATCGTTAATACAACAGGTTTGGACAGACATTTGAGCAATGAGTGTTTCTTTTTCAGTGGCAGGGCATCTAAGCAGAGAGGCATTCACAGTGATGTGTGTAAGAATGTATTTATAAATAAGCATACCAATTTATTGTATTTATTTTTCCATTTGCAGAGCTAACCCTGAGGCCTCAAAGCGCTGTTACAGAAACCAGTTACTCACAAAGCAGCGTGTGTACCTAAATCAAATGCCTGAACGACGAATGAGCTATACTCTGATGATGGGCCTGCTCTTTGTTAAGTGCACAACATTTAAATGGGAAGCTGATGGTTCATTTGAGTAATCGTTGTTTACGGTCAGACCCTAATAGGTTTTTTAATGTGTATGATGACATTTCTGATGAGCGTGTAACGTAAATGAATGAAGTAAAAGCATAGCAAAGGCTTTTACGCCACCCATTTACTTATGGCTAATTTTGCAGGATTTACCTTTTCACCACCTCTCTTCCTTGCTGCCATACAAATGCTGCAGCATTTGTGCCGGCATGGACTTTCATGCCGCTGCAAATGCTGGAGATCCCTATGGGTCTGCTTGCTTCATGCACCAGCATAAAGCAGGCAGACCTCATAGGATCCATTGTACACAATGCCTGCCATGATCACATGGCAGGCAGCATGTACAATTACAATTAAACACTGCCTGACGTGCTGGCATGTCGAGCAACATTTACTTGTAACTGTGAATGGTGTTTACCATGCAAGCATTAAAAGGAAATGCTGCCAAGCCATGTCCACTCACTTGGCACAGCAAATGCAGGGCAAAACGCGTCAGTCACACAAGCATGTATGCCACCTTTTGCCATGCACATTTGCACTCTGCCATGCAAATGATGAACATTTGGCAGCGGGGTGCTGGCTACACCTGTGTGCAAATGAACCAGGCCCCACCATCAAACTAAGCACTGGAGCAACATGAGCTCCGTTAATAGAAAGTCACAAAACAAATGCAGAAGAACTTTACAGACAATCCGTCTATAATGGCCGTGCAGCATATCTCCAGGCACGCAGCTATGCAAGTATCCTGTCAATAGCAACGTTCACTTCTACCCACCAACAGCCAAATGACCCCATTTTGAGAGGGCTACCCTTATCCAGTGTTATCTTTCCATCCAACAACAATGTGCACGTGTACAAGACATTTAGGCCTAATACCCACATGTTCAATGGAAACGTGAACAAGTGCAAATCTCTGCAAAGTGTCTTGGCTAAAGGGGCAAGCAGCGACTAAAAAAAGTGGCCCTTGTGACTGGGGCCAAGTAAAGAGCACTGCTAGGAAACCTTAATAAACACTGATGATGTGGGGTGATCAATGCACCTGAGACACAGTATTACCGACACATGTTTCCACAAACAGCGGAGTAACGTGTGCTGGCCTCCTGCTGCGATTCAAGAAAAGAAACGAGGTACAAAACAGTGGGGAGGATGTGAGTGGGAGGAGGGGGTTCTGGGGCACTCATTAAAAGATGGAAGTGAAAACGACTACACTGGTCCTTCCTCCGTTATACGGCAGTTTCACGGTTTGCAAACAGATTCCACACCGACTGAAACCGCTGTATAAAAGAACAAACTTCTCACGGTTTGGCAACAACAGGATGATCTATTCAGACCCAAACATGTACAGGCTTTTGACATTTTTCCATGTCGTCTGATTTTTGTTGCGTCTTCAAGGAATGACGATTCAAATACACAGAAAATGGTTACACACAATGACAAATAATGACCACCTCAGCCACCAGAAGTTCTTGCATCTTGCATGTCTTTTCCCGAATTTAAACTTGATCCATGACCATAGCTGGAGTTGGTGCCAGTAAAGCCTGTGCACCCAATGCATGCAAAGGAGCTGGACAGGGCATCACTTGCTTTAGCAAATGCCTCTTCTCACCCACAGAAGTGCGCAGGCGACCTTTGTGAATAAGGTGTCCTGTGCATTTCTATGAATCGCACAAGCATCTTGCGTTTCTTTCTCTTTCAGAATCGGTCTCAGTGTGTCCAGTAGGAAAACCTGGGATTAGGGCTCAAACATGCGCTTTCCAAATCTTCAAATTTAGAAGCTACGTGCTTGTAATTGATGGGAGAATGTCTATATTATGGATTTATAGCAGAAAAGTGGTAAAAACACACAACCCCCCTGCAGGAGTCATGGCAACGAGGTCGTTTGAGGCCAGCCTGCCTGGCCATCTGGTGCCAGTGCGGCCTAGTGACTTGGGGGTGGCACCGGAAGGGCCCTAATTGCCCTGGAGTGGAGTGGTTGTGGCACCCTCGCAGGCTCCCACAGCCCGCCCCGCTGCCCCAGACCTCACCCACCACGCCTGCATCGTGAACAAGGCATGCCTTTGGAGCACGATTCCCTAGAATGACAAGGAGACTTAGTGCAAAATGATAGAGCATTGTTTGGCAATATTTGCTGCATTTTGAGCATATTTTGGGACTACAATAGTGGAGATGTGTGTCGATGAAACTACTGTTTGGGTGGGAAAATGTCCAACTATCACTCAAGTGCAGTGTGTAACCAGCATTACTAAACATTAATAGAGCAAATCCTCTAACAAACGCAGCTCAATGAGACACTTAAGGCCGACCATTTCACTGCTCGCCGATAGTGCCACCTGGAATGTGTGATTTGTTGATCCTTTGATTAAAATCCTCAGAGTCTGTCTGAGATAACTTTGTCACCTTTGTAAGATAGCTGTATATACTATCCAGAAACAAACATTCTTTTCTTTAGCAAGGCTCACATTATTGAAACCTCTCCCTTTTCTACACAACATTCACTGGGAATTTCAGACTTTGCAATTAAAACATTCTGACCAGGTACATACATGTTTGGCACTGTAAGTGCAGCTAGGCGCGCTCTGTCTTCCCCAATAATTCTCCTGGTTGGCAAAACAAAGAGCTTGTTTTTGTCTTCAGTAGAAAGCCATTAGGGTTGCCTGACTCATTTGCCTCTCAAAAGACAAATATGCAAACATAGCTCCTCTTGAAATGCTCACCTGCTCACATGGGCATTGATTAGCCCTCGCTATCCAAACTGATAAAGACTGGAACTGTTATTTTCCTGGTCTAATGTTTGGTCCTTCAATCCACAGCGCAATTTAATCTACTCTTTCATTCTTTATGGCACCTTTTGCTTTCATCACTATAATACTTAGCTTTTTTGTGAAAATGTCCTTTAGTACCTAGGACATCATCTGTATAAGCTGTTTACCCCTAATTCAGCATTCTAGGACAAAAACTGTTAGCAAGTTAAGAGGGCGGTTTTTATTCCATGTCTGTTTCTTTATTCCTTATAAACGGATCAGAAACGCTTACGTTCGTTTTTTTTCACTTGTAGGTAGATCTTTACTTTAGTACCAGGCCATGCCTAAAGACAGTGGTAATAATAATAATTTAACAATTTAGCTTTTATATAGCGCTACGAACCCTCAGATATGAGATATCTGAGCGCTGCTTATTATTGCCCACAGTGTGTGGTGCTCATTTATCGACCTCGGAAGGTTGAAATGCCGAGTTTGGTCCTGCCGGCATTCGAACCTGCGTCAGGCTCTGTACAGATGTCAAAGCGAGCTGTACTATACCATGCTTGCTGTAGTCACGAGCCGCAGCCTGCAGGACCACCGCATCTGCTAATTGTGCCGTTTTATATTTTCGGCATTTTTGGACAAAAAATGCCGAAAATATAAAACGAGAAACGGCACAAGTCACCACCAGGGAGACCCCTGGCAAGGAGAGGCCCTCTCCCTGCCAGGGCTCTCCCTGGTAACTTGTGCCATTTCTCGTTTTATATATTTGACATTTTTTGTCCAAAAATGCCAAAAATATAAAACGGCACAATTAGCAGATGCGATGCGGGCCGCAGCAGGCAGCAGTGCACACCTGCCTGCCCTGGGCCTTGCCCGGTCCGGCCGCGTGGCCCAAGGCAAGTTGGGCCACGGCCCACGGCAGTGCCGGCACGGAGCGGGGGGTAAAAGGCCCCAGGCTGCCCCCGACTTGGTGATAGCAGGCGGCCTGATACCACCAAGGCTCGACTTGACGGGCAGTCAGCTCGGCACTGGCAGCCAACACTGAACGACGTGTAGGCAATGGCCTACACATCGTTCAGTGTTGACTGGGCCTGGCCTGCCCGTGGTGGACGGTCACGGTAGTTTGGCCCCAAACAGAACAAACAAACATGGGGGGATGGGGATGGGTCGGGGATGGGGGGTACTTACCGGATCCGTGGCGCTGCTGGGCTCTAGGCTGGCCTGGTGCAGAGCAGCAGCACTCGTGTCGGACGTCACGTTGTCGGAACTTAGATTGAAGAAAGAGAAACTAACAGACCCAGACGTGGGAAGGCGGCGCAGGCGCACGCACACACCTTGTGCCGCCAGTAATAGATACAGTAATGTCATTGGCTGTTTGCCAGCCAATGGCATTACTGTATCCATGTCAGGGGAGGGATTGGGAAACCAAAGTGCGCTGTTTGCGCACATTTTATTCTGGCGGGGCCACCCCTGAAGCGCCCCGTCAGGCTTCTAATTCTGAGGGCTACGTAGAGTGCGTGGAGCTACAAGCTCCAGCCACTCTACTATAGAAACAAATATACTAAATTGGGACGCGCCCCGCTGTGAAAGCCAGGCCAGCCTATAGTATATTTGTTTCCTTGCCACAGCGCCCCTGCGCTGTTGGCAAAGGAAATGCAGCATAACTAGAAGCTAAAAGAGATTCAATCAGAGAAGCTCTGATTGAATCTCTTTTAGCTTCTTTTTTTTTTCTTTTTCTGGGTAGGCGGCGCCGGGCCGCCCTGCGATAGCAGCCGCCACTGGTCCATACATTTCAATATATGGTTGTGAAGTGGATTATAATTGCAGTGCTTACAAGTTTCGTTTTGGGTGCATGCTTGGGTGTATGGCATACAGCCTGCAACGATGCACCTAAAAGTACACATCTTGGCCAAAACCACTGCACTAGATAAAACCCATGTGGGCTTATAAGTGAAGAGTTTATAGCTTTGTTGTTGGGTGCATGGCCTTCGGCTATGCACTCAAGACTGCACACACTCCCCACAACCAGGCAATCGATACGCATTACTACGGTTGTATCCATGGGTGTGACATGCTGCAGTGTTTGTGGCCAGGGCCTACAGTCTTGGAAGTAAGGCCTTCAGCCTTCGGCTGATGGCCATGCATCGAAGACTCTAGGCCCTGGCCACAACCACTGTAGCATGTCACACCCATGGCGGCGTACTAATGAATATAATAATACCCGTAAGAAAAAGTATTGCAATTATGGCATGTTGTCAATTTCAATGTTCGCTACTACTACGCATCTCCTTACAACAGTAACAAGTTTTCATTTTCTGTGCGTACAAGGTGGCCATAGAAAATACATCATGAAGAGGTTCTAACTTTGTTATTGGGTGCTTGGCCTTCGGTCATGCACCCAAGAGTTCAGGGTCTCCCCACAACCACCTCAGTGATGTGTGGTAGTGGGGGTTTTTCTATAAGTGTGGTATCCTTCACTGCTTCTGGCCAGAGGCTTCACTCCTAGCTGCATGTCCATAGATATTACATGGGATGGGTGTGCAGTGACTTGCACGTCCAGTACTTACAACTTTGTTGTTGGGTGTATGGCCTTTGGCCATGCACCCAAGACTGCACACACTCCCCACAACTTAGCAATCGATACGCAATACTACGGGTGTATCCATGGGTGTGACATGCTGCGGTGGTTGTGGCCAGGGCCTTCGGCCGACGGACATGCATCCAAGACTTTAGGCCCTGGCCACAACCACTGTAGCATGTCACACCCATGGCGGTGTACTAATGAATATAATAATACCCATAGGAAAAAGTATTGCAATTATGCCATGTTGTCAATTTCAATGTTCGCTACCACTACGCATCTCCTTACAACAGTAACACGTTTCCTGTTCACTGCATGGACTGAAATGCTACTGTTATTACACCCCTCATTTTCTGTGCCAACAAGGTGGCCATAGAAAATACATCGTGAAGACCGACCCCCAGAACAAATGCATTGATCACCCATGTCTTTCTGTCTGACCCTGTCCCAACGCTCTGTGACACAGTAAAAGAGTTTTATAAATATAGCATGTGTGCGCTGGTTGTTGCTCCGCTATTGGCGGATCCAAAATGTCGGGCACAGCCAAACAATCTGACGCAGAACACGTCTCGGAGCAGCCAATCAGCAGAGACTTCGCATGTCCGTGGTCATGATGCGAGCCCATTAGCCAATCGTTATCTTGTCGGCGGAGCGAACAGGGAAGTGTGACCGCGTTGCGGACATAGATATCACTAATTTTTTTAGACATACTTTTTGTCGCTTTAAAGAAAAATACTGCATAGATTGTCACCAAATTTACAAAAGCACGCTTTCTGGACCAAGCCCCTATATCTGCCACAAATCTCGTAAAAATCCGTCCAGCGGTTTGACCTGTAGCTATGCGCAAAGTTTTTCCCCCATTTAGTCGATGGGCAAAAAAGCTGTTTTGGAACCCCCCTATAACTTTTCCCCCACTAGACCAAACACCACAGAACTTTGCAAAAAATGTCAGAGTGGCCAATATACTTTTTTTTGCAAAGTTTGGTGAGGATTCATCCAGGGGGAGCGGAGTTATAAGCCGCCCAAATAGTGATCTTTTCCCCCACTATACCAAACACCACAGAACTTTGCAAAAAATGTCAGAGTGGCCAATATACTTTTTTTGCAAAGTTTAGTGAGGATTCATCCAGGGGGAGCGGAGTTATAAGCCGCCCAAATAGTGATCTTCCTATGGAAACTGCAACTTAACCATAACTACACGGCCACTACCGTGGCTGTGTAATATATATATATATATATATTCAGTGAAATAACTTTGTTAAAGGGACGCTATGGTTAAGTTGCGCTACTAAAAACCTATGAAATTCAGTGAAAAAACTTTGTTAAAGGGACGTTATGGTTCCAAGTAAAACCGAAAAACCCTTGAAATTCGTCAGTTATGGTAAGCTAAGCAACCATAACTCGCGCCACCACTGTGCACTGCTAAGCCTAACACCCAGGACATCAAAGTGACATTTGTGATGTCATCTTTGATGTCCTGGGTGTTAGGCTTAGCAGTGCACAGTGGTGGCGCAAGTTATGGTAGCTTAGCTTATCATAACTGGCGAATTTCAAGGGTTTTTTGGTTTTACTTGGAACCATAATGTCCCTTTAACAAAGTTTTTTCACTGAATTTCATAGGTTTTTAGTAGTGCAACTTAACCATAATGTCCATTTAGCAAAGTTTTTTCACTGAATTTCATAGGTTTTTAGTAGCGCAACTTACCCATAACGTCCCTTTAACAACATTTTTTCACTGAATGTCATAGGTTTTTAATAGCGCGACTTAACCATAATGTCCCTTTAACAAAGTTTTTTCACTGAATTTCATTGGTTTCTATTAGTGCAACTTAACCATAACGTCTCTCTAGCAAAGTTTTTCCATTGAATTTCATAGTTTTTTTATTAGTGCAACGTAACCATAACATCCTTTTCAATGGATGAAGACCACTAGACCACTAGCATCCTAGATTCTCAAAGTGGGAATCCGGGGTGGTAAAAAAAAGATTTTTATTCCCAAACCGGAACGCCTGCGGCATCCCGGTGTAGGAAGGAAAATCTTTTACCAAGATGGACTCCATGGAAAGGGAAGGCGGGGTGTATAAAGAGAACACAACAGGGCATGGGTAGGGGGGACCAGGAGGGAGACACGGGGCATTAGAGGGGAGTGGGGGGCAACAACAGGGAGACATGGGGCATGAGCGGGGGGTGGGGGGAACACGAGGGAGACATGGGGCATGAGAGGGGGGTGGGGGGTAACAGAAGAGAGACACAGGGCATGAGCGGGGGTGGGGGCAACAGCAGGGAGACACGGGCCTGAGAGGGGGGTAACAGGAGAGAGACATGGGGCATGAGCGGGGGCAACATGAGAGAGACACGGGCATGAGAGGGGGGTGCAGGGCAACAGCAGGGAGACACGGGACATGAGCATGGGGGGGAACATGAGGCAGACACGAGGCAAGGAGCGGGGGTGGGGGTAACAGGAGAGAGACACGGGGCATGAGCAGGGGGTGGGGGGCAACAGCAGGGAGACACAGGGCATGACCAGGGGGTGGGGGGCAACAGAAGGGAGACACGGGCCATGACCCGGGGTGGGGGGCAACAGGAGAGAGACACGGGGCATGAGAGGGGGGTGGGGTGTAACAGGAGAGAGACACGGGGCATGAGAGGGGGTGGGGGGTAACAGGAGAGAGACACGGGGCATGAGCAGGGGAGGGGGGCAACAGCATGGAGACAGGGGGCATGAGCGGGGGGTGGAGGGAACACGAGGGAGACACGGGGCATGAGCAGG
Source organism: Ambystoma mexicanum (assembly GCF_040938575.1). Taxonomy (NCBI): domain Eukaryota; kingdom Metazoa; phylum Chordata; class Amphibia; order Caudata; family Ambystomatidae; genus Ambystoma; species Ambystoma mexicanum. Next base: position 135,128,220 of record NC_090932.1, read on the forward strand.
AGGGTGGCGGCAACAGCAGGGAGACACGGGGCATGAGCGTTGGGTGGGGGAACACGAGGGAGACACGCGGCATGAGAGGGGGTGGGGAGTAACAGGAGAAAGACACGGGGCATGAGAGGGCGGTGGGGGGTAACAGGAGTTAGACACGGGGCATGAGCGGGCGGTGGGGGGCAACAGCAGGGAGACATGGGGCATGAGCGGGGGTGGGGGGAAACAGCGGGGAATCAGGGGCAACAACAGGGAGACACGGGGCATGAGCAGGGGTGGGGGAACACGAGGGAGACACGGGCATGAGAGGAGGTGGGGAGTAACAGGAGAGAGACACGGGGCATGAGAGGGGGTGTGGGGTAACAGGAGAGAGACACGGGGCATGAGAGGAGGGTGGGGTGTAACAGGAGAGAGACACGGGGCATGAGAGGGTGGTGAGGGTAACAGGAGAGAGACACGGGGCATGAGCAGGGGTTGGGGGGGCAACAGCAGGGAGACACGGGGCATGACTGGGCGTGGGGGGCAACAGGAGAGAAACACGGGGCATGAGAGGGGGTGGGGGCTAGCACTAGAGAGACAATGGGCATGAGTGTGGGGTGGGGGGTAACAAGAGAGAAACAGGGGGCATGAGAGGGGGTGGGGGCTAGCACTAGAGAGACAATGGGCATGAGTGTGGGGTGGGGGGTAACAGGAGAGAAACAGGGGGCATGAGTAGGGGTTTGGGGGCAACAGCAGGGAGACACGGGGCATGAGCGGGGGTGGGGGGGCAACAGCAGGGAGACACAGGGCATGACCGGGGGGTGGGGGGCAACAGGAGGGAGACACAGGGCATGACCGGGGCATGGGGGGCAACAGGAGAGAGACACAGGGCATGACCGGGGTGGGGGGCAACAGGAGAGAGACGGGGCATGAGCGGGGGCCACATGAGAGAGACATCGGGCATGAGCGGGGGTTTAGGGGGAACAGCAGGGAGACATGGGGCATGAGCGGGGGGTGGGGGAACACAAGGGAGACACGGGGCATGAGAGGGGTGGGGAGTAACAGGAGAGAGACACGGGGCATGCGGGGGGGGGTGGGGGGTAACAGGAGAGAGACACGGGCATGAGCGGGGGGTGGGGGGCAACATCAGGGAGACATGGGCGTGAGCGGGGGTGGGGGGCAACAGCGGGGGATCGGGGGCAACAGCAGGGAGACATGTGGCATGAGCGGGGGTGGGGGGAACACGAGGGAGACACGGGGCATGAGAGAGGGGTGAGGGGCAACAGCAGGGAGACACGGGGTATGAGCGGGGGTGGAGGGAACATGAGGGAGACACGGGGCATGAGTGGGGGGCGGGGGGTAACAGGAGAGAGACACGGGGCATGAGCAGGGGGTGGGGGCAACAGCAGGGAGACACGGGACATGAGCAGGGGTGGTGGGCATCCGGAGAGAGATGCGGGGCATGAGCAGGGAGTGGGGGGCAAGAGCAAGGAGACTCGGGGCATGACCAGGGGTTTGGGGGCAACAGCAGGGAGACAGAGGGCATGACCGGGGGTGGGGGGCAACAGGAGAGAGACACAGGGCATGATTGAGGGTGGGGGGCAACAGGAGAGAGACACGGAGCATGAGAGGGGGGTGGGCATTAACAGGAGAGAGACACAGGGCATGAGAGGGTGGTGGGGGGTAACAGGAGAGAGACACGGGGCATGAGCGGGGGGTGGGGGCAACAGCAGGGAGACACGGGGCATGAGTTTGGGTGGGGGGAACACGAGAGAGACACGGGGCATGAGAGGGGGTGGGGGTAACAGGAGAGAGACATGGGGCATGAGCGGGGGGTGGGGGGCAACAGCAGGGAGACACGGGGCATGAGTGGGGGGTGGGGGCGAACAGGGGAGACACGAGGCATGAACGGGGGTGGGGGGAACAGGAGAGAGACATGGGGCATGAGCGGGGAGTGGGGGGCAACAGCAGGGAGACATGGGGCATGAGTGGGGGTTGGGGGCAACAGGAGAGAGACATGGGGCATGAGTGGGGGCTGGGGGAAACAGGAGGGAGACACGGGCATAAGAGGGGGGTGGGGGTAACAGGAGAGAGACATGGGGCATGAGCGGGGGGTGGGGGGCAACAGCAGGGAGACACGGGGCATGAGTGGGGGCGAACAGGGGAGACACGAGGCATGAACGGGGTGGGGGGAACAGGAGAGAGACACGGGGCATGAGCGGGGAGTGGGGGGCAACAGCAGTGAGACACGGGGCATGACCAGGGGGCGGGGTGTAACAGAAGAGAGACACGGGGGATGAGTGGGGACTGGGGGCAACAGGAGGGAGACACGGGCATAAGAGGGGGGTGGGGGTAACAGGAGAGAGACACGGGGCTTGAGCAGGGGGTGGGGGCAACAGCAGGGAGACACGGGGCATGAGTGGGGGGTGGGGGCGAACAGGGGAGACACAAGGCATGAACGGGGGTGGGGGGAACAGGAGAGAGACACGGGGCATGAGAGGGGGTTGGAGGGTAACAGGAGAGAGACACAGGGCATGAGCGGGTGTGGGGGGCAACAGCAGGGAGAAACGGGGCATGACTGGGGGTGGGGGGTAACAGGAGAGAGACACAGGGCATGAGCGGGGGTGGGGGCAACAGGAGAGAGACACGGGGCATGAGCATTTGTGGGGGGTAACAGGAGAGAGACACGGGGCATGAGCGGGGGCGGAGGGCAACAGGAGAGACATGCGGCATGAGCGGGGGTGGGGGGCAATAGGAGAGAGACACGGGGCATGAGCGGGGGGTGGGAGGCAACAGCAGGGGACACGGGGCATGAGCGGGGGGCAACACGAAGGAGACAAGGGGAATGAGCGGGGGTGGGGGGCAACAGCAGGGAGACACGGGGCATGACCGGGGGTGGGGGGAAACAGCAGGGGGACACGGGGTATGATCGGGGGGTGGGAGGAACACGAGGGAGACACAGGGCATGAGAGGGGGGTGGGGGGTAAAAGGAGAGAGACACGGGCATGAGCGGGTGGGTGGGGGGCAAAAGCAGAGAGACATGGGGCATAAGCGGGGGTGGGTGGAACACGAGGGAGACACAGGGCATGAGCGGGGGGTGGGGGGTAACAGTAGAGAGACACAGGGCAGGAGCGGGGGGTGGGGGCAACAGCAGGGAGACACGGGGTATGAGCGGGGGGTGGGGGTAACAGCAGGGAGACATGGGGCATGAGCGGGGGTGGGGGTAACAGGAGAGAGACACGGGGCATTAGCGGGGTGTGGGGGGCAACAGCAGGGAGACACGGGGAATGAGTGGGGGGTGGGGGCAACAGCAGGGAGACACAGGGCATGAGCGGGAGGTGGGGGGAACGTGAGGGAGACAAGGGGAATGAGCGGGAGGTGGGAGGCAAAAGCAGGGAGACACGGGGCATGACCGGAAGTGGGGGGAAACAGGAGGGAGACACGGGGTATGATCAGGGGGTGGGGGGAACACGAGGGAGGCACAGGGCATGAGAGGGGGGTGCGGGGAAACAGGAGAGAGACACGGGGCATGAGCGGTTAGTGGGGGCAACAGCAGGGAGTCAGGGGGCATGAGCGGGGCGTGGGGGGCAACAGGAGACAGACACAGGGCATGAGCAGGGGGTGGGGGCAACAGCAAGGAGACACGGGGCATGAGCGGGGGTGGGTGGAACACGAGGGAGACACAGGGCATGACCGGGAGGTGGGGGGTAGGAGGAGAGAGACACGGGGCATGGGCTGGGGCAACAGCAGGGAGACACGGGGTATGAGCGGGGGGTGGGGGGCAAGAGTAGAGAGACACAGGGCATGAGCGTGTGGTGGGGGCAACAGCAGGGAGACACGGGGCATGAGCAGGGGGATGGGGTCAAAAGCAGGGAGACACGGGGCATGAGCGGGGGTGGGTGGAACACGGGGGAGACACAGGGCATGAGAGGGGGTGGGGCTAACAGGAGAGAGACACAGGGCATGAGCTGGGGGTGGGGGCATCAGCAGGGAGTCACGGGGTATGAGTGGGGGTGGGGGCAACAGCAGGGAGACATGGGGCATGAGTGGGGGTTGGGGGTAACAGGAGAGAGACACAGGGCATGAGCGGGGGGTGGGGGGCAACAGCAGGGACACAGGGGGCATGAGCGGGGGGTGGGGGGCAACAGCAGGTAGACACAGGGCATGAGTGGGAAGTGGGGTGAACACGAGGGAGACAAGGGGAATGAGCAGGGGGTGGGGGGTAACAGGAGAGAGACACAGGGCATGAGCGGGGGGTGGGGGCAACAGCAGGGAGACACGGGGCATGACGGGGGTGGGGGGCAACAGGAGAGAGACACAGGGCATGAGAGGGGGGTGGGGGGTAACAGGAGAGAGACACGGGGCATGAGCGGGGGGTGGGGGCAACATGAGAGGGACAGGGAGCTAGCCTGTCACCTCTCTTGTTTAATCTATATCTGAGAAGCCTCTGCGAACTCCTGGAACACATTGGCGTTTTCTTTAAAAATTACGCTGATGATACGCAGCTCATTTTTTAACTCACTCGTGATTACACCACTGATAGTGCTAAAATCTCAGAGGTTTATAACATCATAGACTACTGGATGCAACATCATTGGATGTGTTTAAATAATACCAGAGCTGCTGATTTGCGGCACGCGACAGGCCAGATGCAAACTAGGGAATGAATATAAGTCCTTTACCATCAAGGACGCTAACATCCTGGTGATGCTGCATGTTAAAACTCTCGGGATGATGGTAGAGGCCTCAGTGGGTGCAGAGGTACATGTAAGATACATGCAGAAAAACAACACCTACTATCTACGTCTTCTGAGAGCAATAAGACCCTTCATTAATGAAGTCAATGCTGCGACAATCGCTAGGGCCATCATCCTGTCGCGACTTGACTTTGGCAACGCTCTCTTGCTAGGATCCACAAAAAGGGAAATTCAAAAGTGCCAAGTCATACAAAACGACGCAGTTCGCATAGTCAAGAACATAAATAATAGAGAACATGTGTCAACAGGGAGAAGAGCACTACACTGGCTAAGAGTGGAGGAGAGAGTCAGGTTCAAGCCCATGACTATAATTCACAGATGCCTATACGGAGAGGCCCCTAGCTATTTCAAAAAACATTTCTCTTTCTATGCTCCTGGAAGATGTCTAAGATCAGCCGACAGGGGCACTCTGAACAGACCTGGGGCTAAGTCTGCACTTAGGCAAGGCAAATCTTTCCCCGTGAAAGCAGTAGACCTCTGGAACAAGTTGCCGATGGCATTACGGCTTGAAGCTAATTACCAGAGTTTTAGGAAATCACTAAAAACGTCATTGTTTCAATGAGCATTAGAGTCTCGATCTCTAGGTTTTCTACCTGTCTTAATGAGGTCATTCATGTTCATAGCTTCTTGGTTTCCCGCGCCCTGATGCCTGCGGGCTTCCGGCACGTAATAAGCACGCACATAACATAACATAACGGGGCATGAGCGGGGGGTGGGGGTCAACAGTGGGGGAGACACGGGGCATGAGCGGGGGGTGAGGGGAACAAGAGGGAGACACAGGACATGAGATAGGGGTGGGGGGCAACAGGAGAGAGACACAGGGCATGAGCACGGGGTGTGGAGCAACAGAAGGGAGACACGGGGCATGACCAGGGGTTTGGGGCAACAGGAGAGAGACACGGGGCATGAGAGGAGGGTGGGGTGTAACAGGAGAGAGACACAGGGCATGTGAGGGGGGTGGGGGGTAACAGGAGAGAGACACGGGGCATGAGTGGGGGGTGGGGGCAACAGCAGGGAGACACGGGGCATGACCGGGGGTGGGGGGCAACAGGAGAGAGACACGGGGAATGAGAGGGTGGTGGGGGTAACAGGAGAGAGACACGGGGCATGAGCGTGGGGTGGGGGGCAACAGCAGGGAGACATGGGGCATGAGCAGGGGTTGGGGGCAACAGCAGGGAGACACGGGGCATGAGTGGGCATGGGGGGAACACGAGGGAGACATGGGGCATGAGAGGGGGCTGGGGGTAAGAGGAGAGAGACACGGGGCTTGTGAGGGGGTGGGGGGTAACAGCAGGGAGACACAGGGCATGAGCGGGGGGTGGGGGGTAACAGCAGGGAGACACGAGGCATAACCGGGGGGTGGGGGGCAACAGGAGAGAGACACGGGGCATGAGAGGGGGGTGGAGGGTAACAGAAGAGAGACACAGGCATGAGCGGGGTTTGGGGGCAACAGCAGGAAGACATAGGGTATGAGTGGGGGCCGGGGGGCAACAGCAGGGAGACACGGTTTATGAGCGGTTGGTAGAGAGAACATAAGGGAGACACGGGGCATGAGAGGGGGGTGGGGGTAACAGAAGAGAGACACAGGGCATGAGTGGGGTTGGGGGGCAACAGGAGGGAGACACGGGGCCTGACAGGGCGCAGGGGGCAACAGGAGGGAGACAGGGGGCATGAACGGGGGTGGGGGCAACAGGAGAGAGACACAGGGCATGACCAGGGGTGGGTGATAACAGGAGAGAGACACAGGGCATGAGCGGGGCTGGAGGGCAACATAAGAGAGACACGGGGCATGAGCGGGGGTGGGGGTCAAGAGCAGGGAGACACGGGGTATGATTGGGGGGTGGGGGAACACGAGGGAGGCACAGGGCATGAGGGTGGGTGGGGGGTAACAGGAGAGAGACACGGGGCATGAGCGGGGGGTGGCGGCAGCAGCAGGGAGACACGGGGCATGACCGGGGGTGGGGGGCAACAGAAGGGAGACACGGGGCATGACCGGGGAGTGGGGGCAACAGGAGAGAGACACGGGGCATGAGAGGGGTGTGGGGGGAACACGGGGGAGACACAGGGCATGAGCGGGGGTGGGGGTTAACAGGAGAGAGACACAGGGCATGAGCGGGGGTGGGGGCAACAGCAGGGAGACACGGGGCATGAGCGGGGGGTGTGGGTAACAGGAGAGAGACACGTGGCATGAGCGGGGGGTGTGGGCAACAGCAGGGAGACATGGGGCATGAGCAGGGGGTGAGGGGGGCAACAGCAGGGAGACACAGGGCATGAGCGGGAGGTGGGGGGAACACGAGGGAGACAAGGGGAATGAGCGGGGGATGGGGGGCAACAGCAGGGAGACACAGGGCATGACCGGGGGTGGGGGGAAACAACAGGGAGACACGGTGTATGATCGGGGGGTGGGTGGAACACGACGGAGGCACAGGGCATGAGAGGGGGTGGGGGAAACAGAAGAGAGCCACGGGGCATGAGCGGTGGGTGGGGGCAATAGCAGGGAGTCATGGGGCATTACCGGGGGGTGGGGGGCAACAGGAGAGAGACACAGGGCATGAGAGGGGTGTGGGGGGTAACAGGAGAGAGACACGGGGCATGACCGGGGGGTGGGGGCAACAGCAGGGAGTCACAGGGTATGAGCGGGGGGTGGGGAAACACCAGGGAGACACGGGGCATGAGCGGGGGGTGGGGGGTAACAGGAGAGAGACAAGGGGCATGAGCGGGGGGTGGGGGGCAACAGCAGGGAGAAACGGGGCATGAGCGGGGGTGGGGGGTAACAGCAGGGAGACACAGGGCATGAGCGGGAGGTGGGGGGCACACGAGGGAGACAAGGGGAATGAGCGGGGGTGAGGGGCAACAGCAGGGAGACACAGGGCATGACCCGGGGTGGGGGAAACAGCAGGGAGACACGGGGTATGATCGGGGGGTGGGGGGAACACGAGGGAGGCACAGGGCATGAGAGGGGGTGGGGGGTAACAGGAGAGAGACACGGGGCATGAGCGGGGGCGTGGGGGGCAAAAGCAGGGAGACACGGGGCATGAGCGGGGGTGGGTGGAACACGAGGGAGACACAGGGCATGAGAAGGGGTGGGGGGTAACAGGAGAGAGACACAGGGCATGAGTGGGGGGTGGGGCAACAGCAGGGTATGAGCAGGGGGTGGGGGCAACAGCAGGGAGACACGGGGCATGAGCGGTGGTTGTGGGTAACAGGAGAGAGACACGGGGCATGAGCGGGGGGTGGGGGGCAAAAGCAGGGAGACACGGGGCATGAGCGGGGGGTGGGGGGCAACAGCAGGGAGACACAGGGCATGAGCGGGAGGTGGGGGGAACACGCGGGAGACAAGGGGAATGAGCAGGGGGTGGGGGGCAACAGCAGAGAAACATGGGGCATGACCGGGGGTGGGGGGAAACAGCAGGGAGACACAGGGTATGATCGGGGGGTGGGGGGAACACAAGGGAGTCACAGGGCATGAGAGGGGGGTGGGGGTAAAATGAGAAAGAGACACGGGGCATGAGCGCGGGGTGGTGGCAACAGCAGGGAGACACGGGGCATGACCGGGGTTGGGGGGCAATAGAAGGGGGACACGGGGCATGACCGGGGATTGGGGGCAGCAGGAGAGAGACACAGGGCATGAGAGGGGGGTGGGGGGAACACGAGGGAGACACAGGGCATGAGCGGGGGCAACAGGAGGGAGACACGGGGCATGACCGGGGGTGGGGGGCAACAGAGGGGAGACACGGGCCATAACCGGGGTCTGGGGGCAACAGGAGATAAACATGGGGCATGACGGGGGTGGGGGGCAACAGGAGGGAGCCACAGGGCATGAGAGGGGGGGTGGGGAGGTAACAGGAGAGAGACACGGGGCATGAGAGGGGGGTGGGGGCAACATGAGAGAGACACGGGGCATGAGAGGAGGGTGGGGTGTAACAGGAGAGAGACACGGGGCATGTGAGGGGGGTGGGGGGTAACAGGAGAGAGACACGGGGCATGAGCGTGGGGTGGGGGGCAACAGCAGGGAGACATGGGGCATGAGCGGGGGTTGGGGGCAACAGCAGGGAGACACAGGGCATGAGTGGGGGTGGGGGGAACACGAGGGAGACATGGGGCATGAGAGGGGAGTGGGGGCTAAGAGGAGAGAGACACTGGGCATGTGAGGGTGGTGGGGGTAACAGGTGAGAGACACGGGGCATGAGCGGGGGGTGGGGGCAACAGCAGGGAGACACAGGCATGACCGGGGGTGGGGGGCAACAGGAGAGAGACACGGGGCATGAGAGGAGGGTGGGAGCTAGCAGGAGAGAGACACTGGGCATGAGCGGGTGGTGGGGGGTAACAAGAGAGAGACACAGGCATGAGCGGGGGTTGGGGACAACAGCAGAAAGACACAGGGTATGAGTGGGGGGTGGGGGGCAACAGCAGGGAGACACAGGGCATGAGCAGGTGGTGGGGGGAACACAAGGGAGACACGGGGCATGAGAGGGGGGTGGGGGTAGCAGAAGAGAGACACAGGGCATGAGTTGGGGGTGGGGGGCAACAGGAGGGAGACACGGGGCCTGACCGGGGGGTGGAGGGCAACAGGAGGGAGACACGGGGCATGACCAGGGTTGGGGGGCAACAGGAGAGAGACACGGGATATGACCGGGGGTGGGGGGCAACAGGAGAGAGACACAGGGCATGAGCAGAGGTGAGGGTCAACATGAGAGAAACAAGGGGCATGAGCGGAGGGTGGGGGGCAACAGCAGGGAGACACGGGATATGATTGGGGTGTAGGGGGAACGCCAGAGAGGCACAGGGCATGAGAGGGGGGTGGCGGTAACAGGAGAGAGACACGGGGCATGAGTGGGGGGTGGCGGCAACAGCAGGGAGACACGGGGCATGACCGGGGGTGGGGGGCAACAGAAGGGAGACACGGGGCATGACTGGGGAGTGGGGGCAATATGAGAGAGACACGGGGCATGAGAGGGGTGTGGAGGGAACACGAGGGAGACACAGGGCATGAGCGTGGGGCAACAGGAGGGAGACACAGGGCATGACTGGGGGTGGGGGCAACAGGGGGAGACACGGGGCATAACCGGGGGTTGGGGGCAACAGGAGATAAACACGGGGCATGACGGGGGTGGAGGGCAACAGGAGCGAGACACGGGGCATGAGAGGGTGGAGGGGGGTAACAGGAGAGAGACACGGGGCATGAGCGGGGGGTGGGGGCAACATGAGAGAGACACGGGGCATGAGCGGGGGGTGGGGGCAACAGCGGGGAGACACAAGGCATGAGCGGGTGGTGAGGGGAACACGAGGAAGACACAGGGCATGAGAAAGGGGTGGGGGGCAACAGGAGAGAGACACAGGGCATGAGCAGGGGGTGGGGAGCAACAGCAGGGAGACACAGGGCATGACCGGGGGTGAGGGGCAACAGAAGGGAGAAACGGGGCATGATCGGGGGTGGGAGGCAACAGGAGAGAGACACAGGGCATGAGCAGGGGGTGGGGAGCAGCAGCAGGGAGACACAGGGCATGACCAGGGGGTGGGGGCAACAGAAGGGAGAAACGGGGCATGACGGGGGTGGGGGGCAACTGGAGAGAGACATGGGGCATGAGAGGGGGGTAGGGTGTAACAGGAGAGAGACACGGGGCATATGAGGGGGTGTGGGGAACACGAGGGAGAAACAGGGCATGAGCGGGGGGCAACAGGAGGGAGACACTGGGCATGACCGGGGGTGTGAGCAACAGGGGGGAGACACGGGGCATAACCGGGGGTTGGGGCAACAGGAGATGAACACGGGGCATGAGAGGGGGGTAGGGGTAACAGGAGAGAGACACAGGGCATGAGCGGGGGGTGGGGGCAACATGAGAGAGACACAGGGCATGAGCGGGGGGTGGGGGGCAACAGCGGGGAGGCACGGGGCATGAGCGGGTGGTGAGGGAGACACAGGGCATGAGACAGGGGTGGGGGGCAACAGGAGAGAGACACAGGGCATGAGCAGGGGGTGGGGGGCGACAGCAGGGAGACACAGGGCATGACCGGGGGTGGGGGGCAACAGAAGGGAGAAACAGGGCATGACCGGGGGGTGAGGGGCAACAGGAGAGAGACACTGGGCATGAGAGGGGGTGGGGTGTAACAGGAGAGAGACACGGGGAATGTGAGGGGGGTGGGAGTAAAAGGAGAGAGACACGGGGCATGATCGGGGGGTGGGCGGCAACAGCAGGGAGACACGGGGCATGACCAGAGGGTGGGGGGCAACAGGAGAGAGATACGGGGCATGAGAGGGGGTTGGGGGTAGCAGGAGAGAGACACTGGGCATGAGCGTGGGGTGGGGGGTAACAGGAGAGAGACACAGGCATGAGCGGGGGTTGGGGGCAACAGCAGGAAGACACGGGGCATGAGCAAGTGGTGGGGGGAACACAAGGGAGACACAGGGCATGAGAGGGGGGTGGGGGTAACAGAAGAGAGACACAGGGCATGAGTGAGTGGTGGGGGGCAACAGGAGGGAGACACAGGGCATGAGTGAGGGGTGGGGGGCAACAGTAGGGAGACACAGGGCCTGACCGGTGGTGGGGGGCAACAGGAGGGAGACACGGGGCATGACCGGGGGTGGGAGGCATCAGGAGAAAGACACAGGGCATGACCGGGGGGGTGGGGGGCAACAGGAGAGAGAAACAGGGCATGAGCAGGTGTCGGGGCAACATGAGAGAGACACGGGGCATGAGCGGGGGGTGGGGGGCAACAGCAGGGAGATACGGGGCATGAGCAGGGGGTGAGGGAACACGAGGGACACACAGGGCATGAGAGAGGGGTGGGGGGTAACAGGAGAGAGACATGGGGCATGAGCGGGGGTGGGGGGCAACAGCAGGGAGACACGGGGCATGACCGGGGGTAGGGGGTAACAGGAGAGAGACAGGGCATGAGCAGGGGGTGGGGGCAACAGGAGAGAGACAAGGGGCCTGAGCGGGGGGTCGGGGGCAATAGGAGAGAGACACGGGGCATGAGCGGGGGGTGGGGGAAACAGCAGGGAGACACGGGGCATGACCGGGGGTGGAGGGCAACAGGAGAGAGACACAGTGCATGAGCTGAGGGTGGGGGGTAACAGGAGAGAGACACGGGGCATGAGAGGTGGGTGGGGGTAACAGGAGAGAGACACGGGGCATGACCTAGGGGGTGGGGGCAACTTGAGAGAGACACGGGGCATGAGCGGAGGATTGGGGGCAACAGCAGGGAGACACAGGGCATGAGCGGGGGTGGGGGGAACACGAGGGAGACACAGGGCATGAGACAAAGGTGGGGGGCAACAGGAGAGAGACAAAGGGCATGAGAAGGGGGTGGGGGGCAGAAGAAGGGAGACACATGGCATGACCGGGGGGTGGGGGGCAACAGAATGGAGACACAGGGCATGACCGGGGGTGGGGGGCAACAGGAGAGAGACACAGGGCATGAGAGGGGGTGGGGTGTAACAGGAGAGAGACACAGGGCATGTGAGGGGGGTGGGGGGCAACAGCAGGGAGACACGGGGCATGACTGGGGGGTGGGGGGCAGCAGGAGAGAGACACAGGGCATGAGAGGGAGGTGGTGGGTAGCAGGAGAGAGACACTGGGCATGAGCGGGGGGTGGGACGTAACAGGAGAGAGACACGGGCATAAGCGGGGGTTGGGGCAACAGCAGGAAGACACAGGGCATGAGTGGGGGGCAACAGCAGGGAGACACGGGGCATGAGCGGGTGGTGGGAGGAACACGAGGGAGACACGGGGCATGAGAGGGGGTGGGGGTAACAGAAGAGAGACACAGGGCATGAGCGGGGGGTGGGGAGAAACAGGAGGGAGACACGGGGCATGACCGGGGGGTGGGGTGCAACAGGAGGGAGACACAGGGCATGACCGGGGGTGAGGGGCAACAGGAGAGAGACACGGGCATGACCAGGGGGTGGGGGGCAACAGGACAGAGACACAGGGCATGAGCGGGGGTGGGGGCAACATAAGAGAGACATGGGGCATGAGCAGGGGTTGGGGGAACACGAGGGAGACACGGGGCATGAGAGGGGGTGGGGGTAACAGGAGAGAGACATGGGGCGTGAGCAGGGTGTGGGGGGCAATAGCAGGGAGACACGGGGCATGACCGGGAGTGGGGGGTAACAGGAGAGGGACAGGGCATGAGCGGGGGTAGGGCAACAACAGGAGAGACACGGGGCATGAGCGAGAGGTGGGGGGCAATAGGAGAGAGACACGGGGCATGAGCGGGGGGTGGGGGCAACAGAAGGGAGACACAGGGCATGACCAGGGGGTGGGGGGCAACAGGAGAGAGACACGGGGCATGAGCGGGAAGTGGGGGTAACAGGTGACACGGGGCATGAGCGGGGGGTGGGAGGCAGCAGCAGGGAGACACAGGTAATGACCGTTGGGTGGGGGCAACAGGAGAGAGACACAGGGCATGAGCGGGGGGTCAGGGGTAACAGGAGAGAAACACGGGGCATGAGCTGGGGGTGGGGGGCAACAGCAAGGAGACACGGGGCATGACCGTGGGGGTGGGGGGCAACAGGAGAGAGACACGGGGCATGACCGGTAGGTGGGGGGTAACAGGAGAGAGACACGGGGCATGACCGGTGGGTGGGGGGTAAGAGGAGAGAGACATGGGGCATGAGTGGGGGCTGGGGGCAACAGCATGTAGATACGGGGCATGAGCTGGGGGTGGTGGGCAACAGGAGAGAGACACAGGGCATGAGCGGGGGTGGGTGGCAACAGCAGGGAGACACGGGGCATGAGCGGGGGGTGGGTGGAACACGAGGGAGATACAGGGCATGAGCGGGGGTGGGGGGTAACAGGAGAGAGACACAGGGCATGAGCGGGGGTGGGGGAAACAGCAGGGAGACACGGGGTATGAGCGGGGGTGGGGGCAACAGAAGGAAGACGCGGGGCATGAGCGGGGGTGTGGGGTAACAGGGGAGAGACACGGGGCATGAGCGGGGGTGGGACGCAACAGGAGGGAGACATGGGGCATGAGCGGGGGGTGGAGGGCAACAGCAGGGAGACACGGGGCATGAGCGGGCGATGGGGGGAACACAAGGGAGACACAGGGCATGAGCGGGGGTGGGGGGTAACAGGAGAGAGACACGGGGCATGAGCGGGGCGTGGGGGGCAACAGCAGGGAGACACGGGGCATGAGCGGGAGGTGGGGGGAACACGAGGGAGACATGGGGAATGAGCGGGGGTGGGGGGGCAACAGCAGGGAGACACTGGGCATAACTGGGGGTGGGGGGAAACAGCAGGGAGACACGGGGTATGAGTGGGGGGTGGGGGGAACACGAGGGAGACACAGGGCATCAGAGGGGGATGGGGGTAACAGGAGAGAGACACGGGGCATGAACGGGGGGTGGGGGCAACAGCAGGGAGACACGGGGCATGAGCGGGAGGTGGGGGAACACAAGGGAGACATGAGGAATGAGCGGGGGTGGGGGGGCAACAGCAGGGAGACACTGGGCATGACCGGGGGTGGGGGGAAACAGCAGGGAGAAACGGGGTATGAGCGGGGGGTGGGGGGAACACGAGGGAGACACAGGGCATCAGAGGGGGATGGGGGTAACAGGAGAGAGACACGGGGCATGTGAGGGAGGTGGGGGGTAACAGGAGAGAGACACGGGGCATGACCGGTGGGTGGGGGGTAAGAGGAGAGAGACATGGGGCATGAGTGGGGGCTGGGGGCAACAGCATGTAGATACGGGGCATGAGCGGGGGGTGGTGGGCAACAGGAGAGAGACACAGGGCATGAGCGGGGGTGGGGGGCAACAGCAGGGAGACACGGGGCATGAGCGGGGGGTGGGTGGAACACGAGGGAGATACAGGGCATGAGCGGGGGTGGGGGGTAACAGGAGAGAGACACAGGGCATGAGCGGGGGTGGGGGAAACAGCAGGGAGACACGGGGTATGAGCGGGGGTGGGGGCAACAGAAGGAAGACGCGGGGCATGAGCGGGGGTGTGGGGTAACAGGGGAGAGACACGGGGCATGAGCGGGGGTGGGACGCAACAGGAGGGAGACATGGGGCATGAGCGGGGGGTGGAGGGCAACAGCAGGGAGACACGGGGCATGAGCGGGCGATGGGGGGAACACAAGGGAGACACAGGGCATGAGCGGGGGTGGGGGGTAACAGGAGAGAGACACGGGGCATGAGCGGGGCGTGGGGGGCAACAGCAGGGAGACACGGGGCATGAGCGGGAGGTGGGGGGAACACGAGGGAGACATGGGGAATGAGCGGGGGTGGGGGGCAACAGCAGGGAGACACTGGGCATAACTGGGGGTGGGGGGAAACAGCAGGGAGACACGGGGTATGAGTGGGGGGTGGGGGGAACACGAGGGAGACACAGGGCATCAGAGGGGGATGGGGGTAACAGGAGAGAGACACGGGGCATGAACGGGGGGTGGGGGCAACAGCAGGGAGACACGGGGCATGAGCGGGAGGTGGGGGAACACAAGGGAGACATGAGGAATGAGCGGGGGTGGGGGGGCAACAGCAGGGAGACACTGGGCATGACCGGGGGTGGGGGGAAACAGCAGGGAGAAACGGGGTATGAGCGGGGGGTGGGGGGAACACGAGGGAGACACAGGGCATCAGAGGGGGATGGGGGTAACAGGAGAGAGACACGGGGCATGTGAGGGAGGTGGGGGGTAACAGGAGAGAGACATGGGGCATGGGCGGGGCGTGGGGGGCAACAGCAGGGAGACACGGGGCATGACTGGGGGGTGGGGGGCAACAGGAGTGAGACACGGGGCATGAGAGGGAGGTGGTGGGTAGCAGGAGAGAGACACTGGGCATGAGCGGGGGGTGGGACGTAACAGGAGAGAGACACGGGCATAAGTGGGGGTTGGGGGCAACAGCAGGAAGACACAGGGCATGAGTGGGGGGTGGGGGGCAACAGCAGGGAGACACGGGGCATGAGCGGGTGGTGGGAGGAACACGAGGGAGACACGGGGCATGAGAGGGGGTGGGGGGTAACAGAAGAGAGACACAGGGCATGAGCGGGGGGTGGGGAGCAACAGGTGGGAGACATGGTGCATGACCGGGGGGTGGGGTGCAACAGGAGAGAGACACGGGGCATGACCGGGGGGCAAAAGGACAGAGACACAGGGCATGAGCGGGGGTGGGGGCAACATAAGAGGGACATGGGGCATGAGCAGGGGTTGGGGGAACACGAGGGAGACACGGGGCATGAGAGGGGGGTGGGGGTAACAGGAGAGAGACATGGGGCGTGAGCGGGGTGTGGGGGGCAACAGCAGGGAGACACGGGGCATGACCGGGGGTGGGGGGTAACAGGAGAGGGACAGGGCATGAGCGGGGGTGGGGCAACAACAGGAGAGAGACACGGGGCATGAGCGGGAGGTGTGGGGCAATAGGAGAGAGACACGGGGCATGAGCGGGGGGTGGGGAAAACAGAAGGGAGACACGGGGCATGACCAGGGGGTGGGGGGCAACAGGAGAGAGACACGGGGCATGAGCGGAGAGTGGGGGTAACAGGTGACATGGGGCATGAGCGGGGGGTGGGAGGCAGCAGCAGGGAGACACAGGTAATGAACGGTGGGTGGGGGGCAACAGGAGAGAGACACAGGGCATGAGAGGGGGGTGGGGGTACAGGAGAGAGACATGGGGCGTGAGCAGGGTGTGGGGGGCAACAGCAGGGAGACACGGGGCATGACCGGGGGTGGGGGGTAACAGGAGAGGGACAGGGCATGAGCGGGGGTGGGGCAACAACAGGAGAGAGACACGGGGCATGAGCGGGAGGTGGGGGGCAATAGGAGAGAGACACGGGGCATGAGCGGGGGTGGGGAAAACAGAAGGGAGACACGGGGCATGACCAGGGGGTGGGGGGCAACAGGAGAGAGACACAGGGCATGAGCGGGGGGTGGGGGGAAACAGGAGAGAGACACAGGGCATGACCGGTGGGTGGGGGGTAAGAGGAGAGAGACATGGGGCATGGGTGGGGGCTGGGGGCAACAGCATGTAGATACGGGGCATGAGCGGGGGGTGGGGGGGCAACAGGAGAGAGACACAGGGCATGAGCAGTGGTGGGGGGCAACAGCAGGGAGACACGGGGCATGAGCGGGGGGTGGGGGGCAACAGCAGGGAGACACGGGGCATGAGCGGGGGTGGGTAGAACACGAGGGAGATACAGGGCATGGGTGTGGGGTGGGGGGTAACAGGAGAGAGACACAGGGCATGAGCGGGGGTGGGGGCAACAGCAGGGAGACACGGGGTATGAGCGGGGGTGGGGGCAACAGCAGGAAGACATGGGGCATGAGCGGGGTGTGGGGTAACAGGGGAGAGACAAGGGGCATGAGCGGGGGTGGGACGCAACAGGAGGGAGACATGGGGCATGAGCGGGGGGTGGAGGGCAACAGCAGGGAGACACGGGGCATGAGCGGGCGATGGGGGGAACACAAGGGAGACACAGGGCATGAGTGGGGGTGGGGGGTAACAGGAGAGAGACACGGGGCATGAGCAGGGCATGGGGGGCAACAGCAGGGAGACACGGGGCATGAGCGGGAGGTGGGGGGAACACGAGGGAGACATGGGGAATGAGCAGGGGTTGGGGGGCAACAGCAGGGAGACACTGGGCATAACTGGGGTGGGGGGAAACAGCAGGGAGACACAGGGTATGAGCGGGGGTGGGGGGAACACGAGGGAGACACAGGGCATCAGAGGGGGATGGGGTGACAGGAGAGAGACACGGGGCATGAACGGGGGTGGGGGCAACAGCAGGGAGACACGGGGCATGACCGGGGGTGGGTGGCAACAGAAGGGAGACACGGGGCATGACCGGGAACTGGGGGCAACAGGAGAGAGACACAGGGCATGAGAGGGGGGTGGAGGGTAACAGTTGAGAGACACAGGGTATGAGCGGGGGGTGGGGGGAACACGAGGGAGACACAAGGCATGAGCGGGGTGGTGGGGTGTAACAGGAGAGAGACACGGGGCATGTGATGGGGGTGGGGGGTAACAGCAGGGAGACACGGGGCATGAGCGGGTGGTTGGAGGAACACGAGGGAGACACGGGGCATGAGAGGTGGTGGGGGATAACAGAAGGGAGACACAGCGCATGAGCGGGGGGTGGGGAGCAACAGGAGGGAGACACAGGGCATGACCGGGGGGTGGGGTGCAACAGGAGGGAGACACAGGGTATAACCGGGGGTGAGGGGCAACAGGAGAGAGACACGGGGCATGTGAGGGAGGTGGGGGGTAACGGGAGAGAGACATGGGGCATGAGCGGGGCGTGGGGGGCAACAGCAGGGAGACACGGGGCATGACTGGGGGTGGGGGGCAACAGGAGAGAGACACGGGGCATGAGAGGGAGGTGGTGGGTAGCAGGAGAGAGACACTGGGCATGAGCGGGGGTGGGACGTAACAGGAGAGAGACACGGGCATAAGTGGGGGTTGGGGGCAACAGCAGGGAGACACGGGGCATGAGCGGGTGGTGGGAGGAACACGAGGGAGACACGGGGCATAAGAGGGGGTGGGGGGTAACAGAAGAGAGACACAGGGCATGAGCGGGGGGGCAAAAAGACAGAGACACAGGGCATGAGCGGGGGTGGGGGCAACATAAGAGAGACATGGGGCATGAGCAGGGGTTGGGGGAACACGAGGGAGACACGGGGCATGAGAGGGGGGTGGGGGTAACAGGAGAGAGACATGGGGCGTGAGCAGGGTGTGGGGGGCAACAGCAGGGAGACACAGGGCATGAGCGGGGGTGGGGGGTAACAGGAGAGAGACACGGGGCATGAGCGGGAGGTGGGGGGCAATAGGAGAGAGACACGGGGCATGAGCGGGGGTTGGGGGCAACAGAAGGGAGACACGGGGCATGACCATGGGGTGGGGGGCAACAGGAAAGAGACACGGGGCATGAGCGGGGGGTGGGGGTAACAGGTGACATGGGGCATGAGCGGGGGGTGGGAGGCAGCAGCAGGGAGACACAGGTAATGACCGGTGGGTGGGGGGCAACAGGAGAGAGACACAGGGCATGAGCGGGCGGTGGGGGGTAACAGGAGAGAGACACAGGGCATGAGCTGGGGGTGGGGGGCAACAGCAAGGAGACACGGGGCATGACCGGGGGGTGGGGGGCAACAGGAGAGAGACACGGGGCATGACAGGTGGGTGGGGGGTAACAGGAGAGAGACACGGGGCATGACCGGTGGGTGGGGGGTAAGAGGAGAGAGACATGGAGCATGAGTGGGGGCTGGGGCAACAGCATGTAGATACGGGGCATGAGCGGGGGGCAACAGGAGAGAGACAAAGGGCATGAGTGGGGGTGGGGGGCAACAGCAGGGAGACAAGGGGCATGAGCGGGGGGAGGGGGGCAACAGCAGGGAGACACGGGGCATGAGCAGGGGGTGGGTGGAACACGAGGGAGATACAGGGCATGAGCGGGGGATGGGGGTAACAGGAGAGAGACACAGGGCATGAGCGGGGGTGGGGGCAACAGCAGGGAGACACGGGGTATGAGCGGGGGTGGGGGCAACAGCAGGAAGACACGGGGCATGAGCGGGGGTGTGGGGTAACAGGGGAGAGACACCGGGCATGAGCGGGGGTGGGACACAACAGGAGGGAGACATGGGGCATGAGCGGGGGGTGGAGGGCAACAGCAGGGAGACACGGGGCATGAGCGGGCGATGGGGGGGAACACAAGGCAGACACAGGGCATGAGCGGGGGTAGCAGGAGAGAGACACGGGGCATGAGCGGGGTGTGGGGGGCAACAGCAGGGAGACACGGGGCATGAGCGGGAGGTGGGGGGAACACGAGGGAGACATGGGGAATGAGCGGGGGTGGGGGGGCAACAGCAGGGAGACACTGGGCATAACTGGGGGTGGGGGGAAACAGCAGGGAGACACGGGGTATGAGCGGGGGGTGGGGGGAACACGAGGGAGACACAGGGCATCAGAGGGGGATGGGGGTAACAGGAGAGAGACACGGGGCATGAACGGGGGTGGGGGCAACAGCAGGGAGACACGGGGCATGACCGGGGATGGGGGCAACAGAAGGGAGACACGGGGCATGACCGGGGAGTGGGGGCAACAGGAGAGAGACACAGGGCATGAGAGTGGGGTGGGGGGTAACAGTTGAGAGACACAGGGTATGAGCGGGGGGTGTGGGGTAACAGAAGAGAGACACAGGGCATGAGCGGGGGGTGGGGAGCAACAGGAGGGAGACCCGGGGCATGACCGGGGGGTGGGGTGCAACAGGAGGGAGACACAGGGCATGACCGGGGGTGAGGGGGCAACAGGAGAGAGACACGGGGCATGACCAGGGGGTGGGGGGCAACAGGACAGAGACACAGGGCATGAGCGGGGGTTAGGGCAACATAAGAGAGACACTGGTTATGAGCAGGGGGTGGGAACAACAGCAGGGAGACATGGGGCATGAGCGGGGGTTGGGGGGAACAGAAGGGAGACACGTGGCATGACCGGGGGTGGGGGGCAACAGGAGAGAGACACAGGGCATGAGAGGGCGTGGGGTGTAACAGGAGAGAGACACGGGGCATGAGAGGGGCGTGGGGGGTAACAGGAGAGAGACACGGGGCATGTGCGGAAGCTGGGGGGCAACAGCAGGGAGACACAGGGCATGACCGGGGGGAGGGAGGGCAACAGTAGAGAGACACGGGGCATGAGAGCGGGGTGGAGGTAGCAAAAGAGAGACACTGGTCATGAGAAGGGGGTGGGGGATAACAGGAGAGAGACACGGGCATGAGCGGGGGTTGGGGGCAACAGGAGAGAGACACAGGGCATGAGAGGGGGGTGGAGGGTAACAGTTGAGAGACACAGGGTATGAGCGGGGGTGGGGGGAACAGGGGGAGACACAAGGCATGAGCGGGGGGTGGGGTGTAACAGGAGAGAGACACGGGGCATGTGAGGGGGTGGGGGGTAACAGGAGAGAGACATGGGGCATGAGCGGGGCGTGGGGGGCAACAGCAGGGAGACACGGGGCATGACTGGGGGGTGGGGGCAACAGCAGGAAGACACAGGGCATGAGTGGGGGGTGGGGGGCAACAGCAGGGAGACACGGGGCATGAGCAGGTGGTGGGAGGAACACAAGGGAGACACAGGGCATGAGAGGGGGTGGGGGGTAACAGAAGAGAGACACAGGGCATGAGCGGGGGGTGGGGAGTGTAGGGGAGGGTTGGTCCCAAAAGACCCCCCTTGTCTACATCCCTTCCCCAGGTGAGGGCCATGGCTCATTGGGCGTCCCCTCATACCACCAGGGCCCAGGTGGTGGAGGGCTCACCTGCTGAAGCCATTGCCCACACGTATTGAATTTAGCTAGGCCTCAGAAACCATTTTGTCTAATAAAGACGGTGTGAGCTCAGCGCACTGTAGCGCGGCCCCCACCATTGGAGAGTTTCAATTATCCCTGTTGCCGCAGCGCCCTGGCAGATCCGCTGTGAGCCCGTTCCCACAAACAAGACGGACATGAGCTAGCGTAAGATACTAACACTGTAACATTTCACCTTCCGCAGTGTATCACTGCTCCCAGCATGACCCGGCCAGCGAGGCCTGGGTGATGGAGAGAACTGTAAAATGGTCATCGGATAAAAGCAGAAAAGTCCCCAAATACTAATGCCAAAACTACTTGTAATACGCGCATTCTCTTCACAAAACTTCTTCTATTAAAGAAACCTGTAAAAATGTGTAATTATAGTAGAACGCATGTTCACATGACACCAGCAATGAAGGACCCACACCCCTGCAGTTGTGTGCAAATAATAAAAAGCGTTCCGGGGGACTATTCGTTATATGTATCATTGAAAAGCTTACACTCCACGGTCCCGCGCCATAACCGAATTGATGCTGCTAGCGTACAATGCACCCGTCATGTGTGTATGTCTAAGCCCTTATGTGCCACTACCGCCATGCACGGTGGCGGGTCTCTTTCTTTGTGCTCCACCAACCACACTACTACCTCACTTGCTGCAAATGTATATGCATAGAACTAAATGCTGTAGTTGTTAAAACATAGTGTACAAATAAGGTGCTCAGACTGGCTATATTTGAGAGACATTTAGCAAAGTTGAAATGTATGCTTTCGAGTGATCCAAATGAGTATTATAGAGTGTTCAAATGTTTGTACCTAAAGTCAGCAACACATGAGGAAGATACCTTTGTGAATATGTGCAAGGCCATTCCCCCTCCCACCCTGCGAAGACTGCCAAACAAGAGAGCAGAGGCCCGCGCCGCGCTGCTCCACCTCCCCCAACCAGGCTGGAGCCGCTTCAAAGATTTGTAGTCCCCTCTGCAGCACCCAAGGCCACGGCCCGCCACCTGCATTATTTACAGCATAGCAGTAAACCTCTGCCTGAATACGCAAATCCAAAGGCGCCCCCTCTTAAACCCCACAACCCACCGGATCACCTTAGACTTATGGCCCTGTGCAATTAGGATAACCAATACTGTGGCAACATACATCAGCCCATTCACAACGACTTCTAACAAGACAGAGAGGCATGTACCGCCCGTCCCATGCCCTTAGACTTAGCCCCTTGACCTATGGTACCGGTCAACAGGACACTGGTAACCATGCACTGATGAATGACCATCAGACCCCTCACAAGGTGCATTCCTCCTGTGTTGCATTAACCTGTAGAATAACCTATTGAAAGATTTACTAAAGAAGATAATATTGCAATAACTGAATGACTGCGGTGTGCATGGCCTAGGGCAAATAAGTCAGGAAAAGACATTCATCTCTGACACTGGCCACAATGGCACAACAACACCGCCCGGATGAACTCAGCCGACCCGCCAGGCCCAGCCCAACCCACAAGGCTGACCAGTGACGTCCTCCAGCCAAGGCCAACCACATCGCAGCAGCGCCTATAGCTAGTCATCACCACCCAATCCCATTGAACTTGTGCCCCTTATAGTATGTAGGTTCTGATGACGTGTTTTGTAAATATATACGCCTGTCTTTGCTATTGTCAGACAGAGCGCTCTCGGAGTTTGCAGAGTTCTTTGCATGCCCTATTCTGATTGATAAACTCCCATTTAAGCTCAACCGCACTCTGTCTTGGCTTTATTCCCAACTTGGGAGAGTCCTTCATTGTCTCTCATTGCGGGGAGGATCGTGCTGGTTGGGGACGCTTGCCTTCAGTGGTGACCCCGAAAGCGTGATTATTATTATTTTTTCCTAACCTATCACTACCGTCCCCTTTTGGCACGAAAATCTCCGGTCGAAAAGGGATATGCACGGTGCGCCGGCTCCGGGAGGCTGCCCGCCAACGGCGACCGGTACGCTCAGAAGTGCGCACTCAACAGAGAGAGGGTACGGGATCCCGGTTGAAAAATCCCCTTTGAGTACCGCTCGCCGGAGCCAGGGCTGACTGTTGAGCGGACGGCAACACTGCCTGGACGGACCCAGTTTCGGAGACTATCGGTTCAAGGCGGGCACGTGAGTATTGATTGCGAGCGATCATAAAGGGAGTGGAGGAGGGAATTTAGGACAGGGAACGAGGAGGGGTAGAAAGGGGGGCACGTAGGTCTACTAAGGACCATCTTAGACTTTCTTTGCTTTTTCTTTGCATATGGCCATTAGGATTAAGAGGTGAATAAGAGACAAAAGTGACGGGAACCTACCTCCGAGAGGGGGTGGAAGGCAGCGCTGCATAGTGCTATCTTGACTAGTACTGGGAATATATGAAGAAGTGGATAATAAGATAAAAGTGTCTGGCAAAGGGGGACACGGAGAATATATTAGTGACTGCTATTCTTTCTATTCTTTTCTTTAGGGTTGTGGGAAAAATAAAAGTGAGATTAGTACAAAACCATAGAGATAAAGTAAGAGACAGAGAGTTCTACTGTAAGAGTGAAGATCAAACCTATGGATATATATATGTGCATACATATATCTGAATAAGACGGACAGGGACAGCCGGCCAGGGAGGAAAGGGAGGGCAAATTGAATTATCAATAGAGTGTTACAGAGAGGTGTGTGCACATCGTATGAGTCAGGAGATAATTTGGTGTTGTGGGTGTGTAAAAATGGTCATAAATGTATAGCCATTGAATGGTCATGGTAAGTGTGGCCGGACAAAGCTTCATGAAGACAAAAATAATAAGGTGAAGTGAGTGTGTACCTTTTTGATTTCTGGGTTAACATTTTCGAGATCACTGATGGTTTGCTCTCTTATGTGCCCCCCAAAGAGAATAGAATAGAGACTGCGTACAGCCATTCTTGTGGTGTGCAGGCAGTGGGAGGAACACAAAGGTGCCCATTATTGAATGAGACATAGAAGACGAGGACTCACATGGTGATACGTTTACATTGTAATTTTGAGATACACAGAGACACACAAGTACCAGGAGGGCACAAAGGATGGGGGCAGAAACACCCTTATCACATATTTGTAAGAACATACCGGGGTACGCGGAGTGAATTAAGAAATATCATGACCAATGGATCACAGAGTTGAAGGGAGAGGGGATGCCCCAGATATGGCTCGAGGCGGGGTCATTTGACAAAAGTGTCCTGGATATGGTAGCCACATGCATTTGTTTGAAATACAAGGGGAAGCAGTTGCATAATAGGAGAGAAATATTAGATCTCTGGAGGTTGTTTGAAGAGATACCACCGCCCAAAGCACCAGAATTAAATCCTGACCTACCATATACCACTGACAATCAACTAATGATACAGAAATATGCTAAAGAATTGCCAAATGCAGAGCCACCAATAGAGGTAATAAGCTTGTACCCGATATTGAACAAGCCTGTGCCCGCAGAGGGGTACAGTGACCCCACATATGTGCCTCCCCCGACAACTACTACACCCCAAAGTCCAACGGCACCCCCGCCATACGAGAGTACTAGGGAGCGAGCCCAGGTAAGTACACAAAGGGTGGACATAGAAAAGCTGACAGACGATCTGGAGTCAAGACTCTCAATAGCCAAAGATGAGCTCTCGAGGATAAAAGACATATGTGAGCAAACAGCACTTAATGCAGCGAGATCAGAGCACACGTCTAGAGCGCCGAGCAAGAGTAGAACACTTGAAGACAGGTGGAAAAAAGGTGAGATACTATTCAGAATTCAAGAAGAACCAACACGAATAATTGAACTAGGGACAAGAGAGGGATGTACTGACAATGAAGAAAGGCCTATAGGGGACAGGGAAGAACTACTATGTGATATAAGGGACGATTTGGAGGAAAGCGACAGGTTGAGCATGGCACTGGGAGGGGGAAGTGAAGGGTTAGATGGTGCATGTTCAATGAGAACACTGGATGATGAGTGGACGGGGCGATTGAGAAACAGGGTGGGGAAAATGGCATCATTGGGAACATCAGGAGTGAAGACGGGTACAGATACCACGATGAAAGGAAAGTTACAGCTCCCGCTGATACATAGGGGAGGAGGGAGGCCGAATTACATCCCGTGGGCTCAGATGGATAAGGCCAATTTATTAAAGTTATTGCCCCCGTTATCGGGAGGGGCGAGCAAGTGGATATACGCATTTGAGAAACACACTACCGGGGTACCCCTAGCAATAGGAGATGTGAAGAGCTTGCTTGTATCAGCAGTGGGAGATCAGGCTGATAGAGTGTGGGTCAAGGCTGGTTTCCCGGGAGTAACATTAGACCGCGACTGCCATGATGGGGCCTCCTTTAACACAGTGCATGCAAGGGTGTGGGATGCCTTGCGGGAAACTTTTCCAGATACACCAGACTTACAGTCAGTAATGCAGTGTACAATGAATGACGGGGAAGATGCTATGGATTACATTTTTCGGGTCCAAGAGATGTGGAGAGCAGAAACGGGTACGCCCTGGTATCAATCGACATCTTTATTTTACTTCATTATAAAAAGAGGGCTCCCAAAAGAGGTGCAAAAGGCGCTCGACAAAATAGCAGGTATTAAAGCAAAAGGATGGCCTGAGATTCAAAGCATAATTGTGCACCACTGTAAGAGAATAAAAGAAAGGGAGAAGGAGGTGGCGCAGAAAAAATTGGCAGACGAAGAGAAACTAGTGCAGACAAAGTTGGTGAAGGTCGCAGCAGCAGTAGCCGCGCTCCCACACAGCAGGGAGGGAGATGAGGAAGAGGAGGGGCTGGTAGCAATACAAGGAAGGATGGCAACTTATTGGGCTGGAGCAGGACAGCGGCAGTGGAACGAGCAGGAGCAAGGCGGAGGTCCGCATTGGCAAGAGTGGGCCCCTCGAGGGGGACGAGGTGGGTACAGGGGCCGAAGAGGAGGTGGACCGGGGTACGGGGGAATGGGAGGAAATGGATGGCAGGGTCCTAGAGGTGCACAAGGGAGTTGTTGGAACTGCGGAAGATGGGGACATTACTCTAGGGAGTGCAGAAGCAGACCCAACAACGGGTTCAAAGAGGCAGAACATTATGGCCATCCCCATTTGGGAGCCCATATGGTCTCCCAATGGGACAACAACAACAAAGAAACCCAGGCCAGGGGCACAATGAGCAACAACAGGGGCATCAGTATAGAACACAGAACCACCCACAAAACAATGACAATATGCAGTACACGCCAGGCAACCCTTTTGCGACAACAGCAAATGGGGCCCCCGCACCAGCTCCCTATAGTGGCGTGTCAGTGGTTTCAGGGAGCGTCTTCAATCGGGGGGGCAATGAGACACCCTGCATAGGACAGCCCACAGAGAACACTTGCGTATCCAGTTCTATCTACCACCTACGATGCATCAGAGGAACCATTGGTAGGGGCGCATATGGAGGCAAGCAGTTCATATTCATGGTGGATTCGGGAGCGGAGAAATCATGCATTAGAGAGGGCCGGTTCCCGTTATCTAACCGGAAGTTAGAGATGCAGGGGTTCTCTGTGGTTCTAATTGAAGTTCCTTACACAGAAGCATTGGATGTAACAGTGGGGGGCAAAACTGTAAAGACACCCTTACTGTATTATGAACACTCACCAATACATTTATTAGGGAGGGATCTCCTGAGTAAACTCAACATGACCATATCCTTCACTGAGAGAGGTATAGTGTGTTCAACACCCGGAATATGCCCATTACGTGTAATGTTGGCAGTACAGGCTCACACAACCACACAAGAAATACGATGTTTGCCGGAAAACGAGGAAATGTTTATTGAAGGGCTCAAGACATTGGCCCTCATAATTCCAGAGCTGAGAAGAATGGATTGGAGGATTCCAGCGGAGTTCCTCTTCCGCCCAATAGTGTGCCCTGACACAGCACCAGGATCAGTTGTATCATTAGATTTGCATGCTGTACAGATATCAGCGAAAAGGATTTCTGTGATTGGAATAGATATGGAAGGATGTGAGTGGCGTACAGTACTGTGTACAAATGCCAATATCGCCCTAAGAGACTTAACAGATGAGGATCTCTTCTCAGATGCAGAGGGGGATGGTGAAATAGTAATGGAAATAGCGATGCCCTGTGACATTTTGATTCAAGCCAGGGAAATCCCCGTTCAGCTGATGGCAGTGGTAGGAGAACCGCCGTCATTCTTCGATGATGACATGAGGCTCGTACCAAATAATTTGTGGACAACAGGCCCCCATGATGCAGGGCTGTTGCATGGAGTACAACCTGTGATAATAAAACTAAAACAAGGAGCAATTCTACCCCGAGTGAAACAGTATCCATTGTCCCGTGAAGCTGAAGAAGGGATAAAAGAGACAATAAATGCACTACTAGCACAAGGGATAATAGTGCCTTCAAACTCCCCATGTGACACATGTATTTACCCAATCAAAAAAGCAAAGGGAGGGTCTTGGAGAATGATACAGGATTTAGGCCCCCTAAATGATGTAATACAGAAATAGTTCCCTTTGGTCCCGAACCCTGCATCAATACTATGCAGCATCCCAAAAACGGCATCACATTTCACGGTGGTCGACTTGAAAAAAGCATTTTTCTCCACCCCCTGGCCTTGACAGCATTCACACTAGGGGGAAAGAGATATGAACATTGCAGATTACCGCAGGGATACTGTGAGAGCCCGAGCATATTCAAACGCATATTACATGAAGACTTAGGAAACTTATCAGTTGAGAGTACAATAATTCAGTACGTAGACGATTTACTCGTCTGTGCACAAAACGAAGAGAGATGTAGAAAAGATTCAATAACACTCCTGACTCTATTGGCCAATAAGGGGTACAAAGTAGACAAGGGAAAGCTACAATACTGTCTGACAGAGGTTCTATACCTGGGACAGCTAATATCAAAAGATGGAAAAAGAATAATCCCCGACCGGGTAGAAGCAATAAGATCAGCAGGAGAACCCACAACAGTGAAAGACATGCAGAAATTCCTGGGAATGTGCAACTATTGCCGAGCATGGATATTAGATTATGCAGCATACACCAGACCCCTACTACAAGCGCTCAAGGAGGCACAACAGGAGAACAAAAAAATAGAATGGTCAGAAGAAATGAGCGCCTCCTTTAAATCATTAAAAGAGTTAATTTCAAGCGCTCTAGTACTCGCAAATCCTGATTATGGACGCGAGTTTTACCTGTTCTCACACTGCAAGGGAACACTCATGACAGCTGTACTGACACAGAAGACGTCCCTAGGACACAAGCCTTTGGCTTACTATAGTGGCACTTTAGATGCTGTGATGCAAGGACATTTCGCGTGCGAGCAATCACTCGCTGCAGCCGCGTTCGCAATTGAGAAAAGTGCCACAATAGTAATGGGATGCCCTGTGACATTGTTTGTGGAACATTCATTATTTGCAATACTTGAGAGGTCAAAAAGCACACTGACAACACAGCGGGCAACCGCCTATGAGATAATATTGTCCAGCGCCAATATCCATGTGGTGAGATGCAAGACAGTGAACCCAGCAACATTCATTACAGAAGCGTGCACACTAGAGGACATGCAGGAACACGATTGTGCAACTTACACAGGAGAAAGAGGGGAGGACACAGTGGTGTGTGAGAATGCTCTGAGTGATGGGGAAGTGTACTTCGTAGACGGGTCAGCATCAATTGACATGGACACGGGAGAGAAACATGTGGGTATGGCTGTGGTGAGATTAGAAGACAGTGAGTATGAGACACTAGTGCAATACCGCCTCCCATCACATTACTCCGCACAAGCAGCAGAACTGATTGCACTCATAGAAGCACTACATGCAGCTAAAGATTGTGCAGTGACAATATACACAGACTCAGCTTACATGACGACAACAGTACAAGGGGGTCTAGCAAGATGGGGGCGGAGGGGGTTTCGACGAGCAGATGGAACTCCAGTGCAGCATGCAGAATTGCTGAAGGAGTTGATTGAGGCCCTACAAGATCCCACAGCGGTAGCAATAGTGAAGTGCCAAGCACATACATCCAACACAGATGTTGTGTCTTTGGGAAACGCGGCAGCGGACGCCTCCGCCAAGGAAGCCTCCTGCTTTCAGACATATGAAGCAGGTGAGTACATGCTGCAGCACAAGATAAACGAAGAGCTCCCAGAAGGCTACAATATGATGCCTATATCACAAATACTAGAATTACAGGAAGGAGCTAGTGCAGATGAAAAATTGATGTGGACAAAACGAGGGTGCAGCAAATCGGCGACAGACTTACTGTGGCGGCAAAATAACTCGGGAAAAGTGGTAATGCCAGTAAAGTTATTGGAAATTGCGTTTCAACAACTACAATTCCCTGCACACAATACGAAACAACACATTGCAGCAGAGATACAGGAAGAATGGTTTGTGCCCTGTCTCCAGGAGCACATATCTCGATTAACATTGGAATGCACAACATGTCAGATATACAATTCAGGAATGACATTATGTACGCTCCGGGGAACAATTCCAAAACCCATTGGGCCATTCAGACAGCTACATATCGACTACGCGGACATGGGAGAAAGGTGTAATGGGGCACGTTACATGATCGTGGTTGTATGCCCATTCTCAAGGTGGGTAGAAGCAGGCCCATGTGCATGACCTGATGCCAAAAGCGCTGCAAAGTTCTTAGTGAGGGAAGTGTTCCCGCGCTGGGGAATTTGTGACGTGATTCGCTCGGACAACGGCACTCACTTTGTAAACGAGCTCTTCAAGGAAGTAACTACATTGTTGGGAATAAAGCATAAATTGTGCTCGATTTATCATCCTCAAAGTAATGGCGTAGTGGAAAAGATGAACGGACTGTTAAAAGGGAGGTTATCAAAACTATGCTTTTCATTAAAAAAGAACTGGATTTACTGTCTGCCCCTTGCGCTATTTGAGCTGAGAAATCAGCCAAGCAAGGACCACCATTTGTCCCTGCACGAGATCGTGACTGGGAGACGAATGCACACAGCACACTCCCCACTGCGCGAACACTCAGATGCACACAGAAGCGCAGCGATATTGGGAGACGAGTTCACAGACTATTTGAAGAAATTGACAATTGCAGCGCATGCAATATCAAAGCAGCTCTCTTCACCATTCACGCGAGAGGAAGGAAACACAACAGGGTCTGTTACTGAACCTGAACCACAGCTACAGATGATGCCGGGTGAATTCATATATGTCAGGAGTTTTGTGCGTCGGTGGAATGCACCACGGTTCCATGGCCCATACGAAGTAGTGTTTTGTACGCCCACAGCAGTTAAAGTAAAGGGCCTGAAGTATTGGGTGCATTTGACAGACGTACGAAGGGCATATAGTAATGTGCAGGAAGAGGTGGATGAGGAGGCACAGACAACAGCAAACAATGCAACTGAGCAGAATGTCTGAATATGAACTTGTGTGTGTGACAGTAATACAGATGAATGAAAAAATGGCTGACAAGTATACTTGCATTTTTATATTACAAAAAAAAATGTGTTTTCCACTTGTGATCGTATATGTAACTAATGATATGATAAAATTATGAAGTGTTTACACCCTTGTCTGTGCATCCCCATCCCTGCAACCCTACCCGCTTCCATTCCCTGTCAATATATACTGGCACTGGTAGTGCCAACAAAATGTTTACATTCATGCACTTAATGCACTTTTATATCTCAAACAGGAGCTACCATGGCATCTAACGGGCAGCCTGCAACGGATAGATTTACTAGATTTAGAGAGTGGTTAACTGAGGGATGCAGATATTCGTATGAGTGTGGATTATCTGTGTGTATTACATTGTTTTTTACAATAATGTTTGGCATGGTTACATATTGGTTCATAGCGTTCATCTCTGTCGAGATGAACGAGGGGGGAGGGATTAACAGCACTACTGTAATTAATGCAACCACAAGTGTAAATACTAAGGAAGGTGACTTTTTGGTATGGGACGGAACTAAACTTATATGGGGTTATTATACCACACCATCCAATGCTGTCATCTCAAAAAATGAAGGGCTACAGGGTGAAATGCAAAATAACACAGTGTCTCCGCCAAAGATATCTAATTACAATGCTCGCAGCTTAAATGACCGAAAACCGTCTGCCATATCGTGGTTGTATAACACCCCCACCAGCCAACCTGCCCCCATAGTAAAAAACACACTGACAGATAACATCAAGGAAGAAAAGGAAAGGATGAGAACAACACACAAAATATTATATGATGACTGAGCAAAGGGGGACGGGAATGAGAAAGGGGGGCCCATTTTGTCCATCGCCCAGGAGGCTGAGAAGTACATGAGGAACAAGAATAACAGACGAAAAAGAGAAGCAGGGAGGAGGAAGTTTGATGAGTACTATGGGTTAGGACTAGATAAAATGGAAGACCCACGACACCCCACCAGACGAATAAATGGTATGCGGATATGAGTGCAACAGCTAAACAAACAACAAACGAGAGCTGCTGTGTCTGCTCCCTCATTCCCCATGCTTCAGGCACACCCAAGGTATTGTTACCCAAAGAGTTGCCTATTGTAGATGCCCAATGTCTCCTTCATCTCACATTATGCAGGATTAAGAACACCTTTCAGGCACATGAAGTTACTTTCAGAATGCTGCAGAACGAGAAAACTTGCTACCCAAAGACGGTAGGAGTAGTATGTCAGGAGGGACCATTTTTTGTGATACAAGGGACACTTTTTTCGGACAACAAGTGGAAGGATGAAGAAGTAATGTGTAAAGCTGAAGCGCTGAGGGGTGTGGCACCAGAGAAATTTCAATGGATAGAAGAAACGTGCACACCAGTATGGAAGGAACACATTTCAAAACTAACTTGGGTAACAGCCATTGAAAAACCCTTCAAACTGCAGACCGAAATAGACTATGAACTATGTTTTAAAGGAGAGGGGAAAACCTCCATGGGGACAAACAAGAACTGTAACAAGACCCTCGCCATCCCAGATCTGAGAAAAGGGACAGCGGCCCTGATGGACACGTATTGGGTATGCGGCAACCAGGCATACCTGCACCTCCCCAGTCATGGAGTGGCAGCTGCCCAATGGCCACTCTGTACTCAGCCCTAATGGTAATACCAGAAAGCCACATTGATGGGAGCAAAAGAACATGAGAAAACACCCAACAGAGCGAGGCCCAGCCGACTGCAGAGTCACAAATCTATGTCTTGTCTTCCGGGAGCAAGAAAGAGGTGCTGTCCCGAAACAGACGAGCATTAAACTACATATCAAAGGCATCATCGGAGCTGCTGGCACAGATCCCAGACAGATAATGATTATTCAGCTCGGCAGAAACATTCTTTGCCTCACTCATCCCAAGTATCCAAGCCAGAGCAAACGCAAAATGG
This sequence comes from Ambystoma mexicanum, assembly GCF_040938575.1. Taxonomy (NCBI): domain Eukaryota; kingdom Metazoa; phylum Chordata; class Amphibia; order Caudata; family Ambystomatidae; genus Ambystoma; species Ambystoma mexicanum. Next base: position 135,160,587 of record NC_090932.1, read on the forward strand.
CTCCAGATAACACGCTGGGAGCTGATCCAGCTGGCAAATGACACTGAAGAAGGGTTCAATGTAATAAAAGTGGAACTAAGAGCTTTACGGCTGATGACCATGCAAAACAGGTATGTCTTGGACCTGTTGACGGCGATGGATGTAGGTGTTTGCCGAAAAATCGGAAGTGCCTGCTGCACTTTCGTACCTTCTGAAGACGCAGAAAACGGCTCCCTGTCCCATGTGATCGAAGCAGTACACAACCTAGGAGAAAGGATGAAAATTGAAGGTGGAGCAGAAGACAGCACATGGTTCGACAATATCTTCTCCTGGGTTTCCTCATGGCTGGGAATGACTGTGAAATTTTTGATACCAGCTGTGGTGTTCCTCCTCTTTATTTTTTGCCTGTGCCAGGTGGGTCTTCGATGTTGTGCTAACGCAGTACCTAATGGTGCAATGATGATGGTGACAATGGGCAACACCCGTGGTACAATACAAACTATGCAGGAAGTGCAGGTACAAACAGGAACTGATGACACACCCAGGTATCTGCTAGTGCCCAGGTATCATGACAAGGATATCGTAGACAAATTGTGGCATACCACCATCAGAGAGCCCCGTATACTAGAATGGTAACAGGAGGTGTGGGTAGATTTGGAAGGAGAGAGCGGATGTATATACCTGACCTGTACCCCAGATGAATATGCTAGGAGGGGTGAGAGCCTAAGGGGGGTGTGCAGAGCATGGATGCCCATAAAAGGCACACCAGCATGGGATGTCACAATTATTGACGAAGAAGAGTGTAGGAGATTGAATGAGTTAAAGAATTGGTTACTTAAGTAACGAAAGGGGGGAAATGTAGGGGAGGGATGGTCCAAGAGACCCCCCTTGCCTACATCCCTTCCCCAGGTGAGGGCCATGGCTCATTGGGCGTCCCCTCATACCACCAGGGCCCAGGTGGTGGAGGGCTCACCTGCTGAAGACATTGCCCACACGTATTGAATTTAGTTAGGCCTCAGAAACCATTTTGTCTAATAAAGATGGTGTGAGCTCAGCGCACTGTAGCGCGGCCCCCACCCTCGGAGAGTTTCAATTATCCCTATTGCCGTAGCGCCCGGGCAGATCCGCTGTGAGCCTGTTCCCACAAACAAGACGGACATGAGCTAGCGTAAGATACTAACACTGTAACATTTCACCTTCCGCAGTGTATCACTGCTCCCAGCATGACCCGGCCAGCGAGGTCTGGGTGATGGAGAGAACTGTAAAATGGTCATCGGATAAAAGCAGAAAAGTCCCCAAATACTAATGCCAAAACTACTTGTAATACGCGCATTCTCTTCACAAAACTTCTTCTATTAAAGAAACCTGTAAAAATGTGTAATTATGGTAGAACTCATGTTCACATGACACCAGCAATGAAGGACCCACACCCCTGCAGTTGTGTGCAAATAATAAAAAGCGTTCCGGGCGACTATTCGTTATATGTATCATTGAAAAGCTTACACTCCACGGTCCCGCGCCATAACCGAATTAATGATGCTAGAGTACAAGGGAAGACAAGTGTAATCATACAGAGGGCTCATGTGAAGGACGTGCGAGAATGCACCCTTCATGTGTGTATGTCTAAGCCCTTATGTGCCACTACCGCCACGCACGGTGGCGGGTCTCTTTCTTTGTGCTCCACCAACCACACTACTACCTCACTTACTGCAAATGTATATGCATATAACTAAATGCTGTAGCTGTTAAAACATAGTGTACAAATAAGGTGCTCAGACTGGCTATATTTGAGAGACATTTAGAAAAGTTGAAATGTATGCTTTCGAGTGATCCAAATGAGTATTATAGAGTGTTCAAATGTTTGTACCTAAAGTCAGCAACACACGAGGAAGATACCTTTGTGAATATGTGCAAGGCCATTCCCCCTCCCACCCTGCGAAGACTGCCAAACAAGAGAGCAGAGGCCTGCGCCGCGCTGCTCCACCTCCCCCAACCAGGCTGGAGCCACTTCAAAGATTTGTAGTCCCCTCTGCAGCACACAAGGCCACGGCCCGCCACCTGCATTATTTACAGCATAGCAGTAAACCTCTGCCTGAATACACAAATCCAAAGGCGCCCCCTCTTAAACCCCACAACCCACCGGATCACCTTAGACTTATGGCCCTGTGCAATTAGGATAACCAATACTGTGGCAACATACAGCAGCCCATTCATAACGACTTCTAACAAGACAGAGAGGCATGTACCGCCCGTCCCATGCCCTGAGACTTAGCCCCTTGACCTATGGTACCGGTCAACAGGACACTGGTAACCATGCACTGATGAATGACCATCAGACCCCTCACAAGGTGCATTCCTCCTGTGTTGCATTAACCTGTAGAATAACCTATTGAAAGATTTACTAAAGAAGATAATATTGCAATAACTGAATGACTGCGATGTGCATGGCCTAGGGCAAATAAGTCAGGAAAAGACATTCATCTCTGACACTGGCCACAATGGCACAACAACACCGCCCGGATGAACTCAGCCAACCCGCCAGGCCCAGCCCAACCCACAAGGCTGACCAGTGACGTCCTCCTGCCAAGGCCAACCACATCGCAGCAGCGCCTATAGCTAGTCATCACCACCCAATCCCATTGAACTTGTGCCCCTTATAGTATGTAGGTTCTGATGACGTGTTTTGTAAATATATACGCCTGTCTTTGCTATTGTCAGACAGAGCGCTCTCGGAGTTTGCAGAGTGCTTTGCATGCCCTATTCTGATTGATAAACTCCCATTTAAGCTCACCCGCACTCTGTCTTGGCTTTATTCCCAACTTGGGAGAGTCCTTCATTGTCTCTCATTGCGGGGAGGATCATGCTGGTTGGGGACGCTTGCCTTCAGGAGCAACAGGAGGGAGACATGGTACATGACCGGGGGGTGGGGTGCAAGAGGAGGGAGACACAGGGCATGACCGGGGGTGAGGGGCAACAGGAGAGAGACACGGGGCATGACCGGGGGGGCAACAGGACAGAGACACAGGGCATGAGCGGGGTTGGGGGCAACATAAGAGAGACATGGGGCATGAGCAGGGGTTGGGGGAACACGAGGGAGACATGGGGCATGAGAGGGGGGTGGGGGTAACAGGAGAGAGACACGGGTGTGAGCAGGGTGTGGGGGGCAACAGCAGGGAGACACGGGGCATGACCGGGGGTAGGGGGTAACAGGAGAGGGACAGGGCATGAGCGGGGGTGGGGCAACAACAGGAGAGAGACACGGGGCATGAGCGGGAGGTGGGGGGAAATAGGAGAGAGACACGGGGCATGAGCGGGGGGTGGGGGCAACAGAAGGGAGACACGGGGCATGACCAGGGGGTAGGGGGCAACAGGAGAGAGACACGGGGCATGAGCGGGGAGTGGGGGTAACAGGTGACATGGGGCATGAGCGGGGGGTGGGAGGCAGAAGCAGGGAGACACAGGTAATAACCGGTGGGTGGGGGGCAACCGGAGAGAGACACGGGGCATGAGCTGGGGGTGGGGGGCAACAGCAAGGAGACACGGGGCATGACCGGGGGGTGGGGGGCAACAGGAGAGAGACACAGAGCATGAGAGGGGGATGGGGTAACAGGAGAGAGGCATGGGGCATGACCGGTGGGTGGGGGGTAAGAGGAGAGAGACATGGGGCATGAGTGGGGGCTGGGGGCAACAGCATGTAGATACGGGGCATGAGCGGGGGGTGGCGGGCATCAGGAGAGAGACATAGGGCATGAGCGGGGGTGGGGGGCAACAGCAGGGAGACACGGGGCATGAGCAGGGGTGGGGGGCAACAGCAGGGAGACACGCGGCATGAGCGGGGGGTGGGTGGAACACGAGGGAGATACAGGGCATGAGCGGGGGGTGGGGGGTAACAGGAGAGAGACACAGGGCATGAGCGGGGGTGGGGGCAACAGCAGGGAGACACGGGGTATGAGCGGGGGTGGGGCAACAGCAGGAAGACACGGGGCATGAGCAGGGGTGTGGGGTAACAGGGGAGAGACACGGGGCATGAGCGGGGGTGGGACGCAACAGGAGGGAGACATGGGGCATGAGCGGGGGTGGAGGGCAACAGCAGGGAGACACGGGGCATAAGCAGACGATAGGGGGGAACACAAGGAAGGGACAGGGCATGAGCAGGGGTGGGGGGTAACAGGAGAGAGACACGGGGCATGAGCGGGGCGTGGGGGGCAACAGCAGGGAGACACGGTTGAGCGGGAGGTGGGGGAACACAAGGGAGCGGGAGTGGGGGGGCAACATCAGGGAGACACTGGGCATAACTGGGGGTGGGGGGAAACAGCAGGGAGACACGGGTATGAGCGGGGGGTGGGGGGAACACGAGGGAGACACAGGGCATGAGAGGGGGTAACAGGAGAGAGACACGGGGCATGAACGGGGGGTGGGGGCAACAGCAGGGAGACACGGGGCATGACCGGGGGTGGGGGCAACAGAAGGGAGACACGGGGCATGACCGGGGAGTGGGGGCAACAGGAGAGAGACACAGGGCATGAGAGGGGGGTGGGGGGTAACAGTTGAGAGACACAGGGTATGAGCGGGGCGTGGGGGGAACACGAGGGAGACACGGGGCATGAGAGGGGGTGGGGGGTAACAGAAGAGAGACACAGGGCATGAGCGGGGGGTGGGGAGCAACAGGAGGGAGACACGGGGCATGACCGGGGGGTGGGGTGCAACAGGAGGGAGACACAGGGCATGACCGGGGGTGAGGGGCAATAGGAGAGAGACATGGGGCATGACCGGATGGGGTGGGGGGCAACAGGACAGAGACACAGGGCATGAACGGGGGTTGGGGCAACATAAGAGAGACACGGGGCATGAGCAGGGGGTGGGGGGCAACAGCAGGGAGACATGGGGCATGAGCAGGGGGTGGAGGTACACGAGGGAGACACGGGGCATGAGAGGGGGGTGGGGGTAACAGGAGAGAGACATGGGGCGTGAGCAGGGTGTGGGGGGCAACAGCAGTGAGACACGGGGCATGACCGGGGTGGGGGGTAACAGGAGAGGGACAGGGCATGAGCGGGGGTGGGGCAACAACAGGAGAGAGACACGGGGCATGAGCGGGAGGTGGGGGGCAATAGGAGAGAGGCACGGGGCATGAGCGGGGGGTGGGGAAACAGAAGGGAGACACGGGGCATGACCGGGGGGTGGGGGGCAACAGGAGAGAGACACTGGGCATGAGCAGGGAGTGGGGATAAATGGTGACATGGGGCATGAGTGGGGGGTGGGAGGCAGCAGCAGGGAGACACAGGTAATGACCGGTGGGTGGGGGGCAACAGGAGAGAGACACGGGGCATGAGCTGGGGGTGGGGGGCAACAGCAAGGAGACACGGGGCATGACTGGGGGGTGGGGGCAACAGGAGAGAGACACAGGGCATGAGAGGCGGATGGGGGTAACAGGAGAGAGACACGGGGCATGACCGGTGGGTGGAGGGTAAGAGGAGAGAGACAAGGGGCATGAGCGGGGGCTGGGGGCAACAGCATGGAGACACGGGGCATGAGCGGGGGGGGTGGGGGGCAACAGGAGGGACACAGGGCATGAGCGGGGGTGGGGGGCAACAGCAGGGAGACACGGGGCATGAGCGGGAGGTGGGGGGCAACAGCAGGGAGACACGGGGCATGAGTGGGGGGTGGGTGGAACACGAGGGAGATACAGGGCATGAGCGGGGGTGGGGGGTAACAGGAGAGAGACACAGGGCATGAGCGGGGGGTGGGGGCAACAGCAGGGAGACAGACACGGGGCATGACCGGGGGGTGGGGGGCAACAGGGGATAGACACAGGGCATGACCGGGGGGTTGGGGGCAACAGGAGATAAACACGGGGCATGGCCGGGGTGGGGGGCAACAGGAGAGAGACACGGGGCATGAGAGGAGGTTGGGGGGTAACAGGAGAGAGATACGTGGCATGAGTGGGGAGTGGGGCAACATGAGCGATACACGGGGCATGAGCGGGGGGTGGGGGGAACACGAGGGAGACACAGGGCATGAGACAGGGGTGGGGGTAACAGGAGAGAGAAACGGGGCATGAGCAGGGTGTGGGAGCAACAGCAGGGAGACACAGGGCATGACCGGGGGTGGGGGGCAACAGGAGAGAGACACAGGGCATGAGAGGGCGTGGGGTGTAACAGGAGAGAGACACGGGGCATGAGAGGGGCGTGGGGGGTAACAGGAGAGAGACACGGGGCATGTGCGGAAGCTGGGGGGCAACAGCAGGGAGACACAGGGCTTGACCGGGGGGAGGGGGAGCAACAGTAGAGAGACACGGGGCATGAGAGCGGGGTGGGGGTAGCAAAAGAGAGACACTGGTCATGAGAAGGGGCTGGGGGATAACAGGAGAGAGACACGGGCATGAGCGGGGGTTGGGGGCAACAGCAGGGAGAAACGGGGCATGAGTGGGGCATGGGGGGCAACAGCAGGGAGACACGGAGACTGCCAAACAAGAGAGCAGAGGCCTGCGCCGCGCTGCTCCACCTCCCCCAACCAGGCTGGAGCCACTTCAAAGATTTGTAGTCCCCTCTGCAGCACCCAAGGCCACGGCCCGCCACCTGCATTATTTACAGCATAGCAGTAAACCTCTGCCTGAATACACAAATCCAAAGGCGCCCCCTCTTAAACCCCACAACCCACCGGATCACCTTAGACTTATGGCCCTGTGCAATTAGGATAACCAATACTGTGGCAACATACAGCAGCCCATTCATAACGACTTCTAACAAGACAGAGAGGCATGTACCGCCCGTCCCATGCCCTGAGACTTAGCCCCTTGACCTATGGTACCGGTCAACAGGACACTGGTAACCATGCACTGATGAATGACCATCAGACCCCTCACAAGGTGCATTCCTCCTGTGTTGCATTAACCTGTAGAATAACCTACTGAAAGATTTACTAAAGAAGATAATATTGCAATAACTGAATGACTGCGATGTGCATGGCCTAGGGTAAATAAGTCAGGAAAAGACATTCATCTCTGACACTGGCCACAATGGCACAACAACACCGCCCGGATGAACACAGCCAACCCGCCAGGCCCAGCCCAACCCACAAGGCTGACCAGTGACGTCCTCCTGCCAAGGCCAACCACATCGCAGCAGCGCCTATAGCTAGTCATCACCACCCAATCCCATTGAACTTGTGCCCCTTATAGTATGTAGGTTCTGATGACGTGTTTTGTAAATATATACGCCTGTCTTTGCTATTGTCAGACAGAGCGCTCTCGGAGTTTGCAGAGTTCTTTGCATGCCCTATTCTGATTGATAAACTCCCATTTAAGCTCACCCGCACTCTGTCTTGGCTTTATTCCCAACTTGGGAGAGTCCTTCATTGTCTCTCATTGCGGGGAGGATCGTGCTGGTTGGGGACGCTTGCCTTCAGGAGCAACAGGTGGGAGACATGGTGCATGACCGGGGGGTGGGGTGCAAGAGGAGGGAGACACAGGGCATGACCGGGGGTGAGGGGCAACAGGAGAGAGACACGGGGCATGACCGGGGGGGCAACAGGACAGAGACACAGGGCATGAGCGGGGTTGGGGGCAACATAAGAGAGACATGGGGCATGAGCAGGGGTTGGGGGAACACGAGGGAGACATGGGGCATGAGAGGGGGGTGGGGGTAACAGGAGAGAGACATGGGGCGTGAGCAGGGTGTGGGGGGCAACAGCAGGGAGACACGGGGCATGACCGGGGGTGGGGGGTAACAGGAGAGGGACAGGGCATGAGCGGGGGTGGGGCAACAACAGGAGAGAGACACGGGGCATGAGCGGAAGGTGGGGGGAAATAGGAGAGAGACACAGGGCATGAGCGGGGGTGGGGGCAACAGAAGGGAGACACGGGGCATGACCAGGGGGTAGGGGGCAACAGGAGAGAGACACGGGACATGAGCGGGGAGTGGGGGTAACAGGTGACATGGGGCATGAGCGGGGGTGGGAGGCAGAAGCAGGGAGACACAGGTAATGACCGGTGGGTGGGGGGCAACAGGAGAGAGACACGGGGCATGAGCTGGGGGTGGGGGGCAACAGCAAGGAGACACGGGGCATGACCGGGGGGTGGGGGGCAACAGGAGAGAGACACAGAGCATGAGAGGGGGATGGGGTAACAGGAGAGAGGCATGGGGCATGACCGGTGGGTGGGGGGTAAGAGGAGAGAGACATGGGGCATGACCGGGGGTGGGGGGCAACAGGAGAGAGACACAGGGCATGAGAGGGCGTGGGGTGTAACAGGAGAGAGACACGGGGCATGAGAAGGGCGTGGGGGGTAACAGGAGAGAGACACGGGGCATGTGCGGAAGCTGGGGGGCAACAGCAGGGAGACACAGGGCTTGACCGGGGGGAGGAGGAGCAACAGTAGAGAGACACGGGGCATGAGAGCGGGGTGGGGGTAGCAAAAGAGAGACACTGGTCATGAGAAGGGGGTGGGGGATAACAGGAGAGAGACATGGGCATGAGCGGGAGTTGGGGGCAACAGCAGGGAGAAACGGGGCATGAGTGGGGCATGGGGGGCAACAGCAGGGAGACACGGGGCATGAGTGGTGGTGGGGGCAACACAAGGGAAACACGGGGCATGAACGGGGGTGGGGGGCAACAGCAGGGAGACACGGGGCATGAGCGGGGGGTGGGGGGCAACAGCTGGGAGACACAGGGCATGAGTGGGGGGTGGGTGGAACACGAGGGAGATACAGGGCATGACCGGGGGCTGGGGGGGTAACAGGAGAGACACAGGGCATGAGCGGGGGGTGGGTGGAACACGAGGGAGATACAGGGCATGAGCGGGGGTGGGGGGTAACAGGAGAGAGACACAGGGCATGAGCGGGGGGTGGGGGCAACAGCAGGGAGACACGGGGTATGAGCGGGGGTGTGGGCAACAGCAGAGAGACAAGGGGCATGAGCGGGGGTGTGGGGCAACAGGGGAGAGACACGGGGTATGAGCGGGGGTGGGACGCAACAGGGGGGAGACATGGGGCATGAGCGGGGGGTGGAGGGCAACAGCAGGGAGACACAGGGCATGAGCGGGGGATGGGGGAACACAAGGGAGACACAGGGCATGAGCGGGGGTGGGGGGTAACAGGAGAGAGAAACGGGGCATGAGCGGGGGTGGAGGCCAACAGCAGGGAGACAAAGGCCATGAGCGGGGGATGGGGGAACACAAGGGAGACACAGGGCATGAGCGGGGGTGGGGGGCAACAGCAGGGAGACAACGGGCATGAGCGGGAGGTGGGGGGAACACGAGGGAGACATGGGGAATGAGCGGGGGATGGGGGGGCAACAGCAGGGAGACACTGGGTATGACCGGGGTTGGGGGGAAACAGCAGGGAAACACGGGGTATGAGCGGGGGATTGGGGGAACACAAGGGAGACACAGGGCATGAGAGGGGGATGGGGGTAACAGGAGAGAGACACGGGGCATGAACTGGGGGTGGGGGCAACAGCAGGGAGACACGGGGCATGAGAGGGGGGTGGGGGGTAACAGTTGAGAGACACAGGGTATGAGCAGGGGGTGGGGGGAACACGAGGGAGACACAGGGCATGAGACAGGGGTGGGGGTAACAGGAGAGAGAAACGGGGCATGAGCAGGGTTTTCGAGCAACAGCAGGGAGACACAGGGCATGACCGGGGGGTGGGGGGAACAGAAGGGTGACACGGGGCATGACCGGGGGTGGGGGGCAACAGGAGAGAGACACAGGGCATGAGAGGGCGTGGGGTGTAACAGGAGAGAGACACGGGGCATGAGAGGGGCGTGGGGGGTAACAGGAGAGAGACAAGGGGCATGTGCGGAAGCTGGGGGGCAACAGCAGGGAGACACAGGGCATGACCGGGGGGAGGGGGGCAACAGTAGAGAGACACGGGGCATGAGAGCGGGGTGGGATAGCAAAAGAGAGACACTGGTCATGAGAAGGGGGTGGGGGATAACAGGAGAGAGACACGGGCATGTGCGGGGGTTGGGGGCAACAGCAGGGAGACACGGGGCATGAGTGGTGGTGGGGGCAACACGAGGGAAACACGGGGCATGAGAGGGGGGTGGGGGTTAACAGAAGAGAGACACAGGGCATGAGCGGGGTGTGGGGGGCAACAGGAGAGAGACACGGGGCATGAGAGGGGAGTGGGGGGGTAGCAGGAGAGAGACACTGGGCATGAGCGGGGGGTGGGGGGTAACAGGAGAGAGACACGGGCATAAGCGGGGGTTGGGGGCAACAACAGGGAGACACGGGGCATGAGTGGGCGTGGGGCCAACATCAGGGAGACATGGGGCATGAGCGGGGTGGGGGGAACATGAGGGAGACACGGGGCATAAGCGGGGAGTGGGGGCAACATCAGGGAGACACGGGGCATGACGGGGGGTGGGGGGCAACAGGAGAGAGACACGGGGCATGAGCGGGGGTGGGGGGCAACAGCAGGGAGACACGGGACATGAGCGGGGGGTGGGGGCAACAGCAGGGAGACACGGGGCATGAGCGGGGGGTGGGTGGAACACGAGGGAGATGCAGGGCATGAGCGGGGAGTGGGGGGTAACAGGAGAGAGACACAGGGCATGAGCGGGGGGTGGGGGCAACAGCAGGGAGACACGGGGTATGAGCGGGGGTGTGGGCAACAGCAGGGAGAAACGGGGCATGAGTGGGGCATGGGGGGCAACAGCAGGGAGACACAGGGCATGAGTGGTGGTGGGGCAACACGAGGGAAACACGGGGCATGAGAGGGGGGTGAAGGGTAACAGAAGAGAGACACAGGGCATGAGCGGGGTGTGGGGGGCAACAGGAGAGAGACACGGGGCATGAGAGGGGAGTGGGGCATAGCAGGAGAGAGACACTGAGAATGAGCGGGGGGTGGGGAGTAACAGGAGAGAGACACGGGCATGAGCGGGGGTTAGGGGCAACAGCAGGGAGACACGGGGCATGAGTGGGCATGGGGGCAACATCAGGGAGACACGGGGCATGAGCGGGGGTGGGGGGAACATGAGGGAGACACGGGGCATGAGCGGGGAGTGGGGGCAACATCAGGGAGACACGGGGCATGACGGGGGGTGGGGGTGTTAGGGAGAATTCTCTGTTTAGGCTGAATTTCCTAACCTAGTGAGTACCCCAGCAGCTTTGCTGGATTTCTGGAGTTTGTTTTTTTTCATCCTGCCAAGAGTGAGACTCTTTTCTCCCACTCTTGAACATGATTTGTGGTAGATTTCTTTGAATGTCAATGTGTTCGATGGGCTATGGGGCCTTTTACTCCATAGGGCCTCATGTGTTTTGCTATGTCTGTTACACAGCACCCTCCTTGCCGTAACACTGGGGTGTTCTAGAGGATCCCCACCATAGACTCCATACCCTGGGGCTGACTACTGTCTCCCAGGGCATGTAAAGTCACCATTGGCTTTACTAGACCTAAATTTACTAACAGAACTAGTACCAACCATCCTATTGTGGACGTACTGGTAGGGGTAATTTGATTACCCCTGGGTCTGTTGTTCGAGGGGGCACTGTCCCGTCCCCCCTCGTTGAGTTTTGGCTGGTGGCAGTGGAAACTACTTGTTAATTTCGACCCCGAATATATTCCTATGGGATTATTCCCATTGTTGGAGGCTAATACTTTTTCACCTTAGTCTCTAACATACCGCCGGTTTATTTATCTTAAATAAATCTACCGGTTGGAATTTTCTGCCAGAACTCGGTTTTTAAAATGGCGTATGTGTTCGCCTCTGTAACTCCGAACCAAAGGTTGAGCCCTTTGTTCCACTTTTGGCGGGCTTCTACACAGAAGCCCTCCAGAGTGGTGCCATTCTGTCTGGGTACCACAGGGGATGTGGGAGGGGGTTTAGGCAGCCTGGACTGAGTTGCCTTGCCAACTCAAGTCGCACTCTTGTGTGATTGGCCCAAGTGGTGAGCCGCCCCGCTCAACACTTAGCGTGTTTGATTGACAGCTAGGCTGAATGAATGGGGGTTTTCTGCATAAAAGCAGGGCTTTTGGGACTGGATCTTCAGAAGTTGCCACAGGACCTAAGAATCCGACGAGGGTAAAGCTGAGCCGACCTGCAACGACGACACCTCTGGTGGAGCCCTGCTGAACCGACTCACCACTTCCCAACGACAGAGGAGATCTCCCTGCTGGAGAGTCTTCTTCCCTTGACTGGTGGGAACAACCGGTCCCTTGCTTTTTCTTCGCTTCCAGGATGTAGTGGTCGAATTGCCCGTGCTGGGCACCCCGGCAACCGGATAGCCACTAACCTGTACCGCGACCAAAAGGTAGTGCCTTGTGACGGAGCACTCCGCGGCTGGTCTCTTCCCTTGTGGTGCAACGATATTCAACTTTCCTTCGACGACGAGACCATCTCATCTCTTGGCAAAGCCCCGACTTGCATCCACCACCAGGAACAACTGCCCCAGCCGGAGCTGTCTCTTCACTTTCTAGGTACCGTGTCCGCCTGGCTTCCCTTGTGACGGTTAGCGTGAGGTGTCTTAAATCCTTACCTTTACACTGGGTCGCCGCCAGACCTTCTTAACTTTTGTTCTAAACTGGTCCAACCTTTCTGTGACATTTTGCTACAAAGACTTGAAGTGCATTTCCACTGTGATACTTTTTGGGACATATCGCCTTGCCTCTCTCCGAGTGGGCCTGGCCTCTGAACTTTGTGATCTACAGTACACCCTGCCTTACTTGCCTTGCATTTGCTTCGTAAAAGTGTTGGTACCGAGTTGGTTTCATACCCTGCCTTTTCTCTCCCGTTCTAATGAATATTAGCGTGCCATCTAGGTTAAAGCATTCACCTCTGTCTGCAAATAAGTGGTGCCATTGAACCTAGACTTGTCGAAATATTGTTAGGGGATTGACATACTTATAGTAATTGAAGTTGTTTGCCGTATTACTGCCAGTGTGTTTTTCATAGATGTGTTTTTAAAATAAATAATAATATCTTTACACCCAAGTTCTGTTCCGTGTCTGCTTGTTCTACTGTGTAAATTGCCCTATCTTGTATACTCCACATACTGCCTAACTCTTCTTGAGGGAAGTCTGACTGCTCAGCCACAGCTACCAAGTGAATCTGTCTGGTACAGACTGCTACCAAGTGGGTTTACTGCCAAACACCTGTAGTCTTAAAACTTTTGCAGTGGTCCCAGAGGGAACTGCACAGGTTTCTGCCTAACAGGGGGGAACACGAGGGAGACACGGGGCATGAGAGGGGGGTGGGGGGGGTAACAGGAGAAAGACACCAGGCATGAGCAGGGGTGGGGGCAACAGCAGGGAGACACGGGGCATGAGCAGGGGTTGGGGGGTAACAAGAGAGAGAAACAGGGCATGAGCGGGGGGTGGGGGGAAAGAGCAGGGAGACACGGGGCATGACCAGGGGGTGGGGGGCAACAGGAGAGAGACACGGGGCATGAGCGGGGGGTGGGGGGCAAGAGAAGGGAGACACAGGGCATGAGCGGATGTGGGGGGACAAGAGGGAGACACGGGGACTGAGCGGGTGGTGGGGGGAACACGAGGGAGACACAGGGCATGAGCGGGGGTGGGGGGCATCAAGAGGGAGACAATGGGCATGAGCGGGAGGTGTGGGTAACAGGAGAGACACACAGGGCATGAGTGGGGGTGAGGGGCAACAGGAGGGAGACACAGGGCATGAGCGGGGGGTGGGGGGAACACAAGGGAGACATGGGGCATGAGCAGGGGGTGGGGGGCAACAGCAGGGAGACACGGGGCATGAGAGGCGGGGGTGGGGGGTAAAAGGAGGGAGAGATGAGGCATGAGCGGGGGTGGGGGGCAATTACAGGGAGACACGGGGCATGAGTGGGGTGTGGAGGGAGACACAGGGCATGAGCAGGGGGTGGAGGGTAACAGGAGAGAGACACGGAGCATGAGCGGGGGGTGGGGGGCATCAGGAGAGAGACACAGGCATGAGCGGAGGGCGGGGGCAACAGCAGGGAGACACGGGGAATGACCGGGGGTGGGGGGCAACAGCAGGGACACACGGGGCATGGGCGGGGGGTGGGGGGCAACAGCAGGGAGACACGCGGCATGAGTGGGGAGGTGGGGGGCAACAGCAGGGAGACACGGGGCATGAGCGGGGGTGGGGGGTAACAGGAGAGAGACACGGGACATGAGCAGGGGCTGGGGGGCAACAGCAAGGAGACACAAGGCATGAGCGGGGGGCAACAGCAGGGAGACATGGGGCATGAGCAGGGGGTGGGGGTAACAGGAGGGATACACGGGGCATGAGCGGGGATGTGGGTAACAGGATAGAGACATGGGGCATGAGCGGGGGAACACGAGGGAGACACGGGGCATGAGAGGGGGTGGGGGTAACAGGAGAGAGACACGGGGCATGAGCGGGGATGTGGGTAACAGGATAGAGACATGGGGCATGAGCAGGGGGAACACGAGGGAGACACGGGGCATGAGAGGGGGGTGGGGGTAACAGGAGAGAGACACGGGGCATGAGCTGGGGGTGGGGGGCAACAGAAGGAAGACAAGGGGCATGAATGGGAGGGTGGGGGGCAAAAGGAGAGAGACATGGGGCATGAGAAGGGGGGTGGGGAGTAGCAGGAGAGAGACACGGGGCATGAGAGGCGGTTGGGGGGTAACATGAGAGAGACACGGGGCATGAGCGGGGGTGGGGTCAACAGCAGGGAGACACGGGGCATGAATGCGGGGTGGGGGGCAACAGGAGAGAGACACGGGGCATGAGCAGGGGTGGGGGGTAACAGAAGAGAGACACGGGGCATGAGCAGGGGGTGGTGGGCAACAGCAGGGATATACGGGGCATGAGCCGGGGGTGGGGGGGAACAAGAGGGAGACACGGGGTATGAGCGGGGGTTGGGGGGAACATGAGGGTGACACGGGGTATGAGCGGGGGTGGGGGGCAACAGCAGGGAGACACAGGGCATGACCGGGGGGTGGGAGGCAACAGAAGGAAGACACAGGGCATGACTGGGGGGGTGGGGGGAAACAGGAGAGAGACACGGGGCATGAGGGGGTGTGGGGGGTAACAGGAGAGACACAGGGCATGAGAGGGGGGTAACAGGAGAGAGACACGGGGTATGAGCGGGGGGTGGGGGGCAACAGCGGGGAGACACGGGGTATGAGCGGGGGTGGAGGGAACACGAGGGAGACACGGGGCATGAACAGGGGCTGGGGGGCAACAGGAGGGAGACACGGGGCATGAGCGGGGGGTGGGGGTAACAGGAGAGAGACATGGGGCATGAGTGGGTGGTGGGGGGCAACAGCAGGGAGACACGGGGCATGAGCGGGGTGTGGGGGGAACACGAGGGAGAAACGGGGCATGAGCGGGGGGTGGGGGGCAACAGCAGGGAGACACGGGGCATGAGCGGGGGGTGGGGTGCAACAGCCGGGAGACAGGGGGCATGAGCAGGGGGTGGGGGAACACGAGGGAGACACGGGGCATGAGCAGGGGTGGGGGGTAACAGGAGAGAGACACAGGGCATGAGCAGGGGGTAGGGGCAACAGCAGGGAGACACGGGGCATTAGAGGGGGGTCGGGGGTAACAGGAGAGAGACATGGGTCAGAGTGGGGGTGGGGGGTAACAGGAGAGAGACATGGGGCATGGGCAGGGGGTGGGGGGCAACCGCGGGGAGACAAGGGGTATGAGCGGGGGGGACATGAGGGAGACACGGGGCATGAACAGGGGCTGGGGGCAACAGGAGGGAGACACAGGGCATGAGCGGGGCGTGGGGGTAACAGGAGAGAGACATGGGGCATGAGTGGGTGGTGGGGGCAACAGCAGGGAGACAGGGGGCATGAGCGGGGTGTGGGGGCAACACAAGGGAGACACGGGGCATGAGGGGGGTGGGGGGCAACAGCAGGGAGACACGGGCATGAGCGGGGGGTGGGGTGCAACAGCAGGGAGACAGGGGGCATGAGCAGGGGGTGGGGGGAACACGAGGGAGACACGGGGCATGAGCAGGGGGTGGGGGGTAACAGGAGAGAGACACAGGGCATGAGCAGGGGGTGGGGGGCAACAGCAGGGAGACACGGGGCATGAGCGGGGGGTGGGGGGAACACGAGGGAGACACAGGGCATGAGCAGGGGATGGGGGGTAACAGGAGAGAGACATGGAGCATGAGCGGGGGGAAACAGCAGGGAGACAAAGGGCATGAGCGTGGGGTTGGGGGCAATAGGAGAGAGACACGGGGCATGAGCGGGGGTAACAGGAGAGAGACATGGGGCATGAGCGGGGGGTGGGGGGCAACAGCAGGGAGACACGGGGCATTACCGGGGGGTGGGGGGCAACAGGAGAGAGACACGGGGCATGAGAGGGAGGTGGGGGGTAACAGGAGAGAGACACGGGGCATGAGAGGGGGTGGGGGTAACAGGAGAGAGACACAGGGCATGAGCAGGGGGTGGGGGGCAACAGCAGGGAGACACGGGGCATGACCGGAGGGTGGGGGCAACAGCAGGGAGACACAGGGCATGAGCAGGGGGTGGGGGGAACATGAGGGAGACACGGGGCATGAGCAGGGGGTGGGGGTAACAGGGAGAGAGACATGGGGCATGAGTGGGGGCTGGGGGCAACAGCAGGAGACACGGGCATGAGCAGGGAGTGGGAGGCAACAGGAGAGAGACACGAGGCATGAGCGGGGGGTGTGGGGGCAACAGCAGGGAGTCAAGGGGTATGTCTGGAGGGTGGGAGTCTACAGCAGGGAAACACGGGGCATGACCGGGGGTGGGGGCAACAGGAGAGAGACACGGGGCATGAGCCGGTGGTTGGGGGCAACAGCAGGGAGACACGGGGCATGAGCAGGTGGTGTAGGGCAACAGCACGGAGACACGGGGCTTGAGAGGGGGTGGGGGGAACACGAGGGAGACACAAGGCATGAGCGGGGGTAACAGGAGAGAGACACGGGGCATGAGCAGAGGTGGGGGGCAACAGCAGGGAGACACGGGGCATGAGCGGGGGTGGCGGATAACAGAAGGGAGACACGGGGCATGACCGGGGGGTGGGGGGCAACAGGAGAGAGACACGGGGCATGAGAGGGGGGTGGGGTGTAAAAGGAGAATGACACGGGAATGAGAAGGGGGTGGGGGGCAACAGGAGAGAGACACGGGGCATGAGAGGGGGTGGGGAGTAACAGGAGAATGACACAGGGAATGAGAGGGGGGTGGGGCGTAACAGGAGAGAGACACGGGGCATGAACATGGGTTGGTGGGCAACAGCAGGGAGACACAGGGCATGACTGGGGGGTAGGGGGCAACAGAAGGGAGGCACGGGGCATGACCGGGGGTGGGGGGCAACAGGAGAGAGACACGGGGCATGAGAGGGGGTTGGGGTGTAACAGGAGAATGACACGGGGAATGAGAGGGGGGTGGGGTGTAACGGTTGAGAGACATGGGGCATGAGCAGGGCTGGGGGGTAACAGGAGAGAGACACGGGGCATGAGCGGGGGGTGTGGGGCAACATCAGTGAGACATGGGGCATGAGAGGGGGGTGTGGGGAAACAGAAGATAGACACGGGGCATGAGCGGGGGTGGGGGGGTAACAGGAGAGAGACACTTGGCATGAGAGGGGGGTTGGGGGGTAACAAGAGAGAGACACGGGCTATGAGCGGGGGGTGGTGGAAAAAGCAGGGAGACACAGGGCATGATCGGGGGTGGGGGGCAACAGGAGGGAGACACGGGCATGAGAGGGGGGTGGGGGTAACAGGAGAGAGACACGGGGCATGAGAGGTGGGTGGGGGTAACAGGAGAGAGACTTGGGGCATGAGCAGGGGGTGGAGGGCAACAGCAGGGAGACATGGGGCATGTGCAGGGGCTGGTGGGAACACGAGGGAGACACGGGGCATTAGAGGGGGTGGGGGGTGACAGGAGTGAGACACGGGGCATGAGCGGGGGGTGAGGGGCAACAGCAGGGAGACATGGGGCATGAGTGGGGGGGTGGGGGGCAACAGCAGGGAGACACAGGGCATGAGCAGGGTGTAAGGGGGAACATGAGGGCGACATGGGGCATGAGAGGGGTTTGGGGGTAACAGAAGAGAGACACAGGGCATGAGCGGGGGGTGGAGGGCAAGAGGAGAGAGACACAGGGCATGAGCGGGGGCTGGGGGCAACATGAGAGAGAAACGGGGCATGAGTGGGGGGTGGGGGGCAACAGCAGGGAGACATGGGGCATGACCGGGGGGTTGGGGGCAACAGGAGAGAAACACTGGGCATGACCGCGGGTTGGGGGCAACAGGAGAGAGACACGGGGCATGAGAGGGGGTGGGGGGTAACAGGAGAGGGACACTTGGCATGAGAGGGGTGTGGGGGGTAACAGGAGAGAGACACGGGGCATGAGCGGGGGGTGGGGGGAAACAGCAGGGAGACACGGGGCATGATCGGGGGTGGGGGGCAACAGGAGAGAGACATGGGGCATGAGAGGGGGGTGGGGGGTAACAGGAGAGAGACACGGGGCATGAGAGGGGGGTGGGGGGTAACAGGAGAGAGACTTGGGGCATGAGCGGGGGGTTAAGGGCAACAGCAGGGAGACATGGGGCATGAGCGGGGGGTGGGGGGCAACAGCGGGGGGTGGCGGGCAACAGCAGGGAGACACAGGGCATGAGAGGGGGGTGGGGGGTAACAGGAGTGAGACACGGGGCATGAGCGGGGGTGAGGGGCAACAGCAGGGAGACACGGGGCATGAGCAGGGGGTAGGGGCAACACGAGGGAGACACAGGGCATGAGAGGGGGGTGGGGGTAACAGAAGAGAGACACAGGGCATGAGTGGGTGCTGGGGGCAACAGGAGGTAGACAAGGGGCATGACCGGGGGTGGGGGGCAACACGAGGGAGATACAGGGCATGACCGGGGGGTGGGGGGCAACAAGAGAGAGACACAGAGCATGACCGGGGGGTGGTGGGCAACAGGAGAGAGACATGGGGCATGAGAGGGGGTGGGGGTAACAGGATAGAGACAGGGGGCATGAGCGGGGGGTGGGGGGCAACATGAGAGAAAAACGGGTCCATGAGTGGGGGGTGTGGGGCAACAGCAGGGAGACACGGGGCATGAGTGGGGGGTGGGGGAACACGAGGGAGACACAGAGCATGAGAGGGGGTGGGGGTAACAGGAGAGAGACACGGGGAGTGAATGGGGGTGGGGAGCAACAGCAGTGAGACACGGGCATGACCAGGGGGTAGGGGGCAACAGCAGGGAGACACAGGGCATGAGAGGAGGGTGGGGAAACACGAGGGAGACACGGGGCATGAGATGGGGGTGGGGTGTAACAGGAGAGAGACACGGGGCATGACCGGGGTCCAGGGCAACAGGAGAGAGACACGGGTCATGAGCTGGTGGTGGGGGGCAACAGCAGGGAGAAACGGGGCATGAGTGGGGTGTGGGGGGCAACAGCAGGGAGACACGGGGCATGAGCGGGGGGTGGGGGGCAACAGCGGGGTGGGGGGCAACAGCAAGGAGACAGGGGGCATGAGCAGGGGGGTGGGGGGAACACGTGGGAGAAACGGGGCATGAGCAGGGGGTGGAGGCAACAGCAGGGAGACACAGGGCATGAGCGGGGGGTGGGGGGAACACGAGGGAGACACAGGGCATGAGCGGGGGATGGGGGTAACTCGAGAGAGACATGGAACATGAGCGGGGGGCAACAGCAGGGAGACAAAGGGCATGAGCGGGGGGTTGGGGGCAATAGGAGAGAGACACGGGGCATGAGCGGGGGGTAACAGGAGAGAGACATGGGGCATGAGATGGGGGTGGGGGGCAACAGCAGGGAGACACGGGGCATGACCGGGGTGTGGGGGGCAACAGGAGAGAGACACGGGGCATGAGAGGGAGGTGGGGGGTAACAGGAGAGAGACACAGGCATGAGAGGGGGGTGGGGGTAAGAGGAGAGAGACACAGGGCATGAGCAGGGGGTGGGGGGCAACAGCAGGGAGACATGGGGCATGACCGGAGGGTGGGGGCAACAGCAGGGAGACACAGGGCATGAGCAGGGTGTGGGGAACACGAGGGAGACACGGGGCATGAGCAGGGGGTGGGGGGTAACAGGAGAGAGACACAGGGCATGAGTGGGGGCTGGGGGCAACAGCAGGGAGACACGGCATGAGCAGGGGGTGGGAGGCAACAGGAGAGAGACACGAGGCATGAGCGGGGGGTGTGGGGGCAACAGCAGGGAGACAAGGGGTATGACTGGAGGGTGGGAGTCTACAGCAGGAAAACACGGGGCATGACCGGGGGGTGGGGGGCAACAGGAGAGAGACACAGGGCATGAGCGGGGGGTTGGGGGCAACAGCAGGGAGACACGGGGAATGAGCAGATGGTGGGAGACAACAGCAGGGAGACACAGGGCATGAGAGGGGGTGGGGTGTAACAGGAGAATGACACGGGGAATGAGAAGGGGGTGGGGGGCAACAGGAGAGAGACACGGGGCATGATAGGGGGGTGGGGTGTAACAGGAGAATGACACAGGGAATGAGAGGGGGGAGGGGGGTAAAAGGAGAGAGTCACGGGGCATGAACATGGGTTGGGGGCAACAGCAGGGAGACACAGGGCATGACCGGCGGGGTGGGGGGCAACAGAAGGGAGAAACGGGGCATGACCGGGGGTGGGGGGCAACAGGAGAGAGACACGGGGCATGAGAGGGGGGTGGGGTGTAACAGGAGAATGACACGGGGAATGAGAGGGGGGTGGGGTGTAACGGTTGAGAGACATGGGGCATGAGCAGGGCTGGGGGGTAACAGGAGAGAGACACGGGGCATGAGCGGGGGGTGTTGGGCAACATCAGTGAGACATGGGGCATGAGCGGGCGGTGGGGGGAAACAGAAGATAGACACGGGGCATGAGCGGGGAGTAGGGGGCAACAGGAGGGAGACACAGGGCATGACCGGGGGGAAACAGGGGGGAGACATGGGGCATAACCGGGGGGTTGGGGGCAACAGGAGAGAAACATGGGGCATGACCGGGGGTTGGGGGCAATAGGAGAGAGACATGGGGGATGAGAGGGGGTGGGGGGTAACAGGAGAGAGACACTTGGCATGAGAGGGTGGTTGGGGGTAACAAGAGAGAGACACGGGCTATGAGCGGGGGGTGGTGGAAAAAGCAGGAAGACACGGGGCATGATCGGGGGTGGGGGGCAACAGGAGGGAGACACGGGCATGAGAGGGGGGTGGGGGTAACAGGAGAGAGACACGGGGCATGAGAGGTGGGTGGGGGTAACAGGAGAGAGACTTGGGGCATGAGCAGGGGTGGTCGGCAACAACGGGGGGTGGTGGGCAACAGCAGGGAGACATGGGGCATGAGCAGGGGCTGGTGGGAACACGAGGGAGACACGGGGCATTAGAGGGGGGTGGGGGGTAACAGGAGTGAGAGACAGGGCATGAGCGGGCTGTGAGGGGCAACAGCAGGGAGAAATGGGGCATGAGTGGGGGGGTGGGGGGGCAACAGCAGGGAGACACAGGGCATGAGCAGGGTGTAAGGGGGAACACGAGGGAGACACGGGGCATGAGAGGGGTTTGGGGGTAACAGAAGAGAGACACAGGGCATGAGCGGGGGCTGGGGGCAACATGAGAGAGAAACGGGGCATGAGTGGGGGGTAGGGGGCAACAGCAGGGAGACATGGGGCATGACTGGGGGGTTGGGGGCAACAGGAGAGAAACACTGGGCATGACCGGGGGTTGGGGGCAACAGGAGAGAGACACAGGGCATGAGAGGGGGTGGGGGGTAACAGGAGAGAGACACTTGGCATGAGAGGGGTGTGGGGGTAACAGGAGAGAGATACGGGGCATGAGCGGGGGGTGGGGGGAAACAGCAGGGAGACACGGGGCATGATCGGGGTGGGGGGCAACAGGAGAGAGACATGGGGCATGAGAGGGGGGTGGGGGGTAACAGGAGAGAGACTTGGGGCATGAGCGGGGGGTTAAGGGCAACAGCAGGGAGACATGGCATGGGGCATGAGCGGGGGGTGGCGGGCAACAGCGGGGGGTGGCGGGCAACAGCAGGGAGACACGGGGCATTAGAGGGGGGTGGGGGGTAACAGGAGTGAGACACAGGGCATGAGCGGGGGGTGAGGGGCAACAGCAGGGAGACATGGGGCATGAGTGGGGGGGTGGGGGGGCAACAGCAGGGAGACACAGGGCATGAGCAGGGTGTAAGGGGGAACACGAGGGAGACACGGGGCATGAGAGGGGTTTGGGGGTAACAGAAGAGAGACACAGGGCATGAGCGGGGGGTGGAGGGCAAGAGGAGAGAGACACAGGGCATGAGCGGGGGCTGGGGGCAACATGAGAGAGAAACGGGGCATGAGTGGGGGGTAGGGGGCAACAGCAGGGAGACATGGGGCATGACTGGGGGGTTGGGGGCAACAGGAGAGAAACACTGGGCATGACCGGGGGTTGGGGGCAACAGGAGAGAGACACAGGGCATGAGAGGGGGTGGGGGGTAACAGGAGAGAGACACTTGGCATGAGAGGGGTGTGGGGGTAACAGGAGAGAGATACGGGGCATGAGCGGGGAATGGGGGGAAACAGCAGGGAGACACGGGGCATGATCGGGGTGGGGGGCAACAGGAGAGAGACATGGGGCATGAGAGGTGGGTGGGGGGTAACAGGAGAGAGACTTGGGGCATGAGCGGGGGGTTAAGGGCAACAGCAGGGAGACATGGCATGGGGCATGAGCGGGGGATGGGGGGCAACAGCGGGGGGTGGTGGGCAACAGCAGGGAGACACGGGGTATTAGAGGGGGGTGGGGGGTAACAGGAGTGAGACACGGGGCATGAGCGGGGGGTGAGGGGCAACAGCAGGGAGACACGGGGCATGAGCGGGGGGTAGGGGCAACACGAGGGAGACATAGGGCATGAGAGGGGGTGGGGGTAACAGAAGACAGACACAGGGCATGAGTGGGGGCTGGGGGCAACAGGAGATAGACAAGGGGCATGAGCGGGGGGTGGGGGGCAACACGAGGGAGACACAGGGCATGACCGGGGGATGGACGGCAACAGGAGAGAGACACAGAGCATGACCGGGGGGTGGTGGGCAACAGGAGAGAGACATGGGGCATGAGAGGGGGTGGGGTAACAGGATAGAGACAGGGGGCATGAGCGGGGGGTGGGGGGCAACATGAGAGAAAAAGGGGCATGAGTGGGGGGTGTGGGGCAACAGCAGGGAGACACGGGGCATGAGTGGGGGGTGGGGGAACACGAGGGAGACACAGAGCATGGGGGTAACAGGAGAGAGATACGGGGAGTGAATGGGGGTGGGGAGCAACAGCAGGGAGACACGGGGCATGACCAGGGGGTAGGGGGCAACAGAAGGGAGACACAGGGCATGAGCGGAGGGTGGGGGGCAACAGCAGGGAGACACAGGGAATGAGCGGGGGGTGGGGAAACACGAGGGAGACATGGGGCATGAGCTGGGGGTGGGGTGTATCAGGAGAGAGATACGGGGCATGACCGGGGGTGCAGGGCAACAGAAGAGAGACACGGGTCATGAGCTGGTGGTGGGGGGCAACAGCAGGGAGAAACGGGGCATGAGCGGGGTGTGGGGGGCAACAGCAGGGAGACACGGGGCATGAGTTGGGGGGTAGGGGGCAACAGCGGGGTGGGGGGCAACAGCAGGGAGACAGGGGGCATGAGCAGGGGGTGGGGGGAACACGTGGGAGACACGGGGCATGAGCAGGGGGTGGGGGGTAACAGGAGAGAGACACGGGGCATGAGCAGGGGGTGGGGGCAACAGCAGAGAGACACAGGGCATGAGCGGGGGGTGGGGGGAATACGAGGGAGACACAGGGCATGAGCGGGGGATGGGGGGTAACAGGAGAGAGACATGGAGCATGAGCGGGGGGCAACAGCAGGGAGACAAAGGGCATGAGCGGGGGGTTGGGGGCAATAGGAGAGAGACACGGGGCATGAGGGAGGGTAACAGGAGAGAGACATGGGGCATGAGCGGGGGGAGGGGGGCAACAGCAGGGAGACACGGGGCATGACCGGGGGGTGGGGGGCAACAGGAGAGAGACACGGGGCATGAGAGGGAGGTGGGGGGTAACAGGAGAGAGACACAGGGCATGAGAGGGGGGTGGGGGTAAGAGGTGAGAGACACAGGGCATGAGCAGGGGGTGGGGGGCAACAGCAGGGAGACATGGGGCATGACCGGAGGGTGGGGGCAACAGCAGGGAGACACAGGGCATGAGCAGGGGGTGGGGGACCACGAGGGAGACACGGGGCATGAGCAGGGGGTGGGGGGTAACAGGAGAGAGACACGGGGCATGAGTGGGGGCTGGGGGCAACAGCAGGGAGACACGGGCATGAGCAGGGGGTGGGAGGCAACAGGAGAGAGACACGAGGCATGAGCGGGGGGTGTGGAGGCAACAGCAGGGAGACAAGGGGTATGACTGGAGGGTGGGAGTCTACAGCAGGGAAACACGGGGCATGACCGGGGGGTGGGGGGCAACAGGAGAGAGACACGGGGCATGAGCGGGGGGTTGGGGGCAACAGCAGGGAGACACGGGGCATGAGCAGGGGGTGGGGGACAACAGCAGGGAGACACGGGGCATGAGCGGACGGTGGGGGGAACACGAGGGAGACACAAGGCATGAGCGGGGGTAACAGGAGAGAGACACGGGGCATGAGCAGGAGGTGGGGGGCAACAGCAGGGAGACACGGGGCATGAGCGTGGGTGGGGGGCAACAGAAGGGAGACACGGGGCATGACCGGGGGTGGGGGCAACAGGAGAGAGATACGGGGCATGAGAGGGGGGGTGTAACAGGAGAATGACACGGGGAATGAGAAGGGGGTGGGGGGCAACAGGAGAGAGACACGGGGCATGATAGGGGGGTGGGGTGTAACAGGAGAATGACACAGGAAGTGAGAGGGGGGTGGGGGGTAACAGGAGAGAGACACGGGGCATGAACATGGGTTGGGGGCAACAGCAGGGAGACACAGGGTATGACCGGCGGGGTGGGGGCAACAGCAGGGAGACATGGGGCATGAGCGGGGGGTGGGGGGCAACAGCGAGGGGTGGCGGGCAACAGCAGGGGACACGGGGCATTAGAGGGGTGGGGGTAACAGGAGTTAGACACGGGGCATGAGCGGGGGGTGAGGAGCAACAGCAGGGAGACACGGGGCATGAGCGGGGGGGTGGGGGGCAACAGCAGGGAGACACGGGGCATGAGCGGGGGGTAGGGGGAACACGAGGGAGACACGGGGCATGAGAGGGGGTGGATGTAACAGAAGAGAGACACAGGGCATGAGCAGGGGGTGGGGGGCAACAGGAGGGAGACAAGGGGCATGAATGGGGGTGGGGGCAACAGGAGGGAGACACAGGGCATGACCGGGGGGTGGGGGAAACAGGAGAGAGACACAGGGCATGACCGGGGGGTGGGGGGCAACAGGAGAGAGACACGGGGCATGAGAGGGGGGTGGGGGTAACAGGAGAGAGACAGGGGGCATGAGCGGGGGGTGGGGGCCAACATGAGAGATAAACGGGGCATGTGTGGTGGGTGGGGAGCAACAGCAGGGAGACACGGGGCATGAGCGGGGAGTGGGGGGTAACAGGAGAGAGACACGGGGCATGAGCTGGGGGTGGGGGGCAACAGCAGGGAGACACGGGGCATGAGCGGGGGTGGGGGCAACAGCAGGGTGACACGGGGCATGACCAGGGTGTGGGCGGCAACAGGAGAGAGACACGGGGCATGAGAGGAGGGTGGGGGGTAACAGGAGAGAGACACGGGGCATGAGAGGGGGGTGGGGCGTAACAGGAGAGAGACAGAGGGCATGAGCAGGGGTTGGGGGCAACAGCAGGGAGACACGGGGCAGGAGCGGAGGTTGGGGGGCAACTGCAGGGAAACACAGGGCATGAGTGGGTTGTGGGGGGCAACAGCAGGGAGACACGGGGCATGACCGGGGGTGCAGGGAACAGGAGAGAGACACGGGGCATGAGCTGGGGGTGGGGGGCACAGCAGGGAGACACGGGGCATGAGTGGGGTGTGGGGGGCAACAGCAGGGAGACACGGGGCATGAGCGAGGGTGGGAGGCAACAGCAGGGAGACACGGGGTATGCGCGGGGGGTGGGGGCAACAGAAGGTAGACATGGGGCAGGGGGTGGGGGTAACAGGAGAGAGACACGGGGCATGAGCTGGGGCTGGGGGGCAACAGGAGGGAGACATGGGGCATGAGCGGGGGTGGGGAGCAACAGCAGGGAGACACGGGCATGAGCGGGGGGTGGGGGGAACACGAGGGAGACACGGTGCATGAACGAATGGTGGGGGGTAACAGGAGAGAGACACGGGGCATGAGCAGGGTGTGGGGGCCTAAGCAGGTAGACACTGGGCATAAGCGGGGGGTGGGGGCAACAGAAGGGAGACACGGGGCATGAGCGGGGGGTGGGGGGAACACGAGGGAGACACGGGGCATGAACGGGGGGTGGGGGCAACATCAGGGAGACACGGGGCATGACCGGGGGGTGGGGGGAACATTGGGGAGACACGGGCATGAGAGGGGCGTGGGGGGTAACAGGAGAGAGACATGGGGCATGAGCAGGGGGTGGGAGTAACAGGAGAAAGACACAGGGCATGAGCGGGGGGTGGGGGCAACAGCAGGGAGATATGGGGCATGACCGGGGCTGTTGGGCAACAGAAGGGAGACACAGGGCATGAGCGGAGGGTGGGGGGCAACAGCAGGGAGACACGGGGCATGAGCGGGGGGTGGGGGAAACACGAGGGAGACACGGGGCATGAGCTGGGTTGTGGGTCAACAGGAGAGAGACACTGGGCATGAGCTGGGGTGGGGGGCAACCGCAGGGAGACACGGGGCATGAGCGGGGTGTGGGGGGAACACAAGGGAGACACGGGGCATTAGAGGGGTGTGGGGGGCAACAGCAGGGAGACACGGGGCATGAGCGGGGGGTAGGGGGAACACGAGGGAGACACAGGGCATGAGAGGGGGGTGGGGGTAACAGAAGAGAGACACAGGGCATGAGTGGGGGGTAGGGGGAACACGAGGGAGACACAGGGCATGAGAGGGGGGTGGGGGTAACAGAAGAGAGACACAGGGCATGAGTGGGGGGTGGGGGGCAACAGGGGGGAGACACGGGGCATGAGCAGGGGGTGGGGGAACACAAGGGAGACACGGGGCATTAGAGGGGTGTGGGGGGCAACAGCAGGGAGACACGGGGCATGAGCGGGGGGCAACAGCAGGGGGTGGTGGGCAACAGCAGGGAGACACGGGGCATGAGCAGGGGGTGGGGGGAACACAAGGGAGACACGGGGCATTAGAGGGGTGTGGGGGGCAACAGCAGGGAGACACGGGGCATGAGCGGGGGGTAGGGGGAACACGAGGGAGACATGGGGCATGAGTGGGGGGTGGGGGAACACGAGGGAGACACGGGGCATGAGAGGGGGTGGGGGTAACAGGAGAGAGACACGGGGCGTGATCAGGGGGTGGGGACCAACAGCAGGGAGACACAGGGCATGACCGGGGGTAGGGGGCAACAGAAGGGAGACACGGGGCATGAGCGGAGGGTGGGGGGCAACAGCAGGGAGACACGGGGCATGAGAGGGGGGTGGCTGGCAACAGGAGAGAGACACGGGGCATGAGCAGGAGTTGGGGGCAACAGCAGGGAGACACGGGGCATGACTGGGGATGGGGGCAACAGAAAGGAGACACGGGGCATGACCGGGGGTGGGGGGCAACAGGAGAGAGACACAGGGCTTGAGAGGGGGGTGAGGTGTAACAGGAGAATGACACGGGGAATGAGAGGGGGGTGGGGGGTAACAGGAGAGAGACACGGGGCATGAACATGGGTTGGGGGCAACAGCAGGGAGACACAGGGCATGACCGGGGGGTGGGGGGCAACACGAGGGAGACACTGGGCTGTTGAGGGGGGTGGGGTGTAACAGTTGAGAGACATGGGGCATGAGCGGTGGTGGGGGGTAACAGGAGAGAGACACGGGGCATGAGCAGGGGATGTGGGGCAACATCAGTGAGACATGGGGCATGAGCGGGGGGTGGGGGGAAACAGATGATAGACACGGGGCATGAGCGGGGGTGGGGGGCAACAGGAGGGAGACACAGGGCATGACGGGGGGTGGGGGTCAACAGGAAGGAGACATGGGGCATAACCAGGGGTTTGGGGGCAACAGGAGAGAAACACGGGGCATGACCGGGGGTTTTGGGCAACAGGAGAGAGACACGGGGCATGAGAGGGGGTGGGGGTAACAGGAGAGAGACACTTGGCATGAGAGGGGGGTGGGGGGGAAACAGGAGAGAGACACGGGGCATGAGAGGGGGGTGGGGGTAACAGGAGAGAGACTTGGGGCATGAGCGGGGGGTGGAGGGTAACAGCAGGGAGACATGGGGCATGAGCGGGGGGGTTGGGGGCAACAGCAGGGAGACACGGGGCATGAGCGGGGGGTAGGGGGAACAGGAGGGAGACACGGGGCATGAGAGGGGGTTGGGGTAACAGAAGAGAGACACAGGGCATGAGCGGGGGGTGGGGGAAACAGCAGGGAGACACGGGCATGATCGGGGGTCGGGGGCAACAGGAGAGAGACACGAGGCATGAGAGGGGGGTGGGGGGCAACAGGAGAGAGACACGGGGCATGAGAGGGGGGTTGGGGGTAACAGGAGAGAGACTTGGGGCATGAGCGGGGGGTGGAGGGCAACAGCAGGGCGACATGGGGCATGAGCAGGTGGTGGGGGGCAACAGCGGGGGGTGGCGGGCAACAGCAGGGGACACGGGGCATTAGAGGGGGTGGGGGGTAACAGGAGTTAGACACGGGGCATGAGCGGGGGGTGAGGAGCAACAGCAGGGAGACACGGGGCATGAGAAGGGGGTGGGGGGCAACAGCAGGGAGACACGGGGCATGAGCGGGGGGTAGGGGGAACACGAGGGAGACACGGGGCATGAGAGGGGGTGGATGTAACAGAAGAGAGACACAGGGCATGAGCAGGGGGTGGGGGGCAACAGGAGGGAGACAAGGGGCATGAATGGGGGTGGGGCAACAGGAGGGAGACACAGGGCATGACCGTGGGGTGGGGGAAACAGGAGAGAGACACAGCGCATGACCGGGGGGTGGGGGGTAACAGGAGAGAGACTTGGGGCATGAGCGGGGGGTGGAGGGCAACAGCAGGGAGACATGGGGCATGAGCAGGTGGTGGGGGGCAACAGCGGGGGGTGGCGGGCAACAGCAGGGGACACGGGGCATTAGAGGGGGTGGGGGGTAACAGGAGTTAGACACGGGGCATGAGCGGGGGGTGAGGAGCAACAGCAGGGAGACACGGGGCATGAGAAGGGGGTGGGGGGCAACAGCAGGGAGACACGGGGCATGAGCGGGGGGTGGGGGAACACGAGGGAGACACGGGGCATGAGAGGGGGTGGATGTAACAGAAGAGAGACACAGGGCATGAGCAGGGGGTGGGGGGCAACAGGAGGGAGACAAGGGGCATGAATGGGGGTGGGGGCAACAGGAGGGAGACACAGGGCATGACCGGGGGGTGGGGGAAACAGGAGAGAGACACAGGGCATGACCGGGGGGTGGGGGGCAACAGGAGAGAGACACGGGGCATGAGAGGGGGGTGGGGGTAACAGGAGAGAGACAGGGGGCATGAGCGGGGGGTGGGGGCCAACATGAGAGATAAACGGGGCATGTGTGGTGGGTGGGGAGCAACAGCAGGGAGACACGGGGCATGAGCGGGAAGTGGGGGGTAACAGGAGAGAGACACGGGGCATGAGCTGGGGGTGGGGGGCAACAGCAGGGAGACACGGGGCATGAGCGGGGGTGGGGGCAACAGCAGGGTGACACGGGGCATGACCAGGGTGTGGGCGGCAACAGGAGAGAGACACGGGGCATGAGAGGAGGGTGGGGGGTAACAGGAGAGAGACACGGGGCATGAGAGGGGGGTGGGGCGTAACAGGAGAGAGACAGAGGGCATGAGCAGGGGTTGGGGGCAACAGCAGGGAGACACGGGGCAGGAGCGGAGGTTGGGGGGCAACTGCAGGGAAACACAGGGCATGAGTGGGTTGTGGGGGGCAACAGCAGGGAGACACGGGGCATGACCGGGGGTGCAGGGAACAGGAGAGAGACACGGGGCATGAGCTGGGGGTGGGGGGCAACAGCAGGGAGACACGGGGCATGAGTGGGGTGTGGGGGCAACAGCAGGGAGACACGGGGCATGAGCGAGGGTGGGAGGCAACAGCAGGGAGACACGGGGTATGCGCGGGGGGTGGGGGCAACAGAAGGTAGACATGGGGCAGGAGGTGGGGGTAACAGGAGAGAGACACGGGGCATGAGCTGGGGCTGGGGGGCAACAGGAGGGAGACATGGGGCATGAGCGGGGGTGGGGAGCAACAGCAGGGAGACACGGGCATGAGCGGGGGGTGGGGGGAACACGAGGGAGACACGGTGCATGAACGAATGGTGGGGGGTAACAGGAGAGAGACACGGGGCATGAGCAGGGTGTGGGGGCCTAAGCAGGTAGACACTGGGCATAAGCGGGGGGTGGGGGCAACAGAAGGGAGACACGGGGCATGAGCGGGGGGTGGGGGGAACACGAGGGAGACACGGGGCATGAACGGGGGGTGGGGGCAACATCAGGGAGACACGGGGCATGACCGGGGGGTGGGGGGAACATTGGGGAGACACGGGCATGAGAGGGGCGTGGGGGGTAACAGGAGAGAGACATGGGGCATGAGCAGGGGGTGGGAGTAACAGGAGAAAGACACAGGGCATGAGCAGGGGGTGGGGGGCAACAGGAGGGAGACAAGGGGCATGAATGGGGGTGGGGGCAACAGGAGGGAGACACAGGGCATGACCGGGGGGTGGGGGAAACAGGAGAGAGACACAGGGCATGACCGGGGGGTGGGGGGTAACAGGAGAGAGACACGGGGCATGAGCGGGGGGTGGGGGGCAACAGCAGGGAGACATGGGGCATGAGCGGGGGGTGGGGGCAACAGCAGGGAGACACGGGGAATGAGCGGGAGGTGGGGGAACACGAGGGAGACACGGGGCATGAGCGAGGGGTGGGGGGTAACAGGAGAGAGACACAGGGCATGAGTGGCGGGTGGGGGGCAACATGAGAGAGACACGGGGCATGAGTGGAGCGTGGGGGGCAACAGCAGGGAGACACGGGGCATGAGTGGGGGGTGGGGGTAACAGGAGAGAGACACGGGGCATGAGAGGGGGTGGGGAGTAACAGAAGAGAGACACGGGGCATGAGGGGGGTGGGGGTAACAGGAGAGAGACACTGGACATAAGAGGGGGTGGGGGGGTAACAGGATAGAGACACTGGGCATGAGCGGGGGAGGGGGGAAACAGCAGGGAGACACGGGGCATGATCGGGGGTGGGGGCAACAGGAGAGAGACACGGGCATGAGAAGGAGGTGGGGGGTAACAGGAGAGAGACATATGGCATGAGCGGTGGTGGAGGGCAACAGCAGGGAGACATGGGGCATGAGCGGGGGTGGGGGGCAACAGCGGGGGGTGGTGGGCAACAGCAGGGAGACACGGTGCATGAGCGGGGGGTGGGGGGAACACGAGGGAGACACGGGCATTAGAGGGGGTGGGGGTAACAGGAGTGAGACACGGGGCATGAGCGGGGGGTGAGGGGCAACAGCAGGGAGACACGGGGCATGAGCGGAGGGGTGGGGGGCAACAGCAGGGAGACACGGGGCATGAGTGGGGGTAGGGGGAACAGTAGAGAGACACAGGGCATGAGCGGGGGGTGGGCGGCAACAGGAAGGAGACAAGGGGCATGACCCGGGGGTGGGGGGCAACAGGAGGGAGAAACAGGGCATTACCGGGGAGTGGGGGGCAACAGGAGAGAGACACAGGGCATGACTGGGTGGTGGGGGGCAACAGGAGAGAGACACGGAGCATGAGAGGGGGGTGGGGGGTAACAGGAGAGAGACACAGGGCATGAGCGGGGGGTGGGGAGCAACATGAGAAAGACATGGGGCATGAGTGGGGGTGGGGGGCAACAGCAGGGAGACACGGGGCATGAGTGGGGGGTGGACGGAGACACAGGGCATGAGCGGGGGGGTGGGGGGGTAACAGGAGATAGACACGGATCATAAGCGGGGGGTGGGGGCAACAGCAGGGAGACACGGGGCATGAGCGGGGGCTGGGGGGCATCAGGAGAGAGACATGGGCATGAGCGGGGGGTGGGGGCAACAGCAGGCAGACACGGGGCATGACCAGGGGGTGGGGGGCAACAGCAGGGAAACACGAGGCATGGCCGGGGGGTGGGGGGCAACATCAGGGAGACACACGGCATGAGTGGGGGGAACACACGGGAGACACGGGGCACGAGCGGGGGTGGGTGTAACAGGAGAGAGCAACGGGGCATGAGCGGGGGTTGGGGGGCAACAGCAAGGAGACACGGGGCATGAGCGGGGGCAACAGCAGGGAGACACGGGGCATGAGCAAGGGGTGGGGGTAACAGGAGGGAGACACGGGGCATGAGCGGGGGGTGGGGGGCAACAGCAGGGAGACACGGGGCATGACTGGAGGGTGGGGGGCAACAGCAGGGAGACACAGGGCATGAGCAAGGGGTGGGGGGAACACGAGGGAGACACGGGGCATGAGCGGGGCATGGGGGTAACAGGAGAGAGACACAGGGCATGAGAGGGAGGTGGGGGGTAACAGGAGAGAGACACAGGGCATGAGCAGGGGGTGGGGGGCAACAGCAGGGAGACACGGGGCATGACCGGAGGGTGGGGGGCAACAGCAGGGAGACACAGGGCATGAGCAAGGGGTGGGGGGAACACGAGGGAGTCACGGGGCATGAGCTGGGGATGGGGGGTAACAGGAGAGAGACACAGGGCATGAGTGGTGGCTGGGGGCAACAGCAGGGAGACACGGGGCATGAGCGGGGGGTGGGGGAAACATGAGGGAGACAGGGGGCATGAGCAGGGGGTGGGGGGCAACAGGAGAGAGACACGAGGCATGAGCGGGCGGTGTAGGGGGAACAGCAGGGAGACACGGGGCATGACTGGGGGGTGTGGGTCAACAGCAGGGAGACACGGGGTATGATCAGGGGGTGGGGGACAACAGGAGAGAGACACGGGGCATGAGCGGGGGTTGGGGGCAACAGCAGGGAGACACAGGGCATGAGCAGGGGGTTGGGGAAACAGCAGGGAGACACGGGGCATGAGCGGGGAGTGATGGGAACGCAAGGGAGACACAGGGCATGAGCGGAGGGGTGGGGGCAACAGCAGGGAGACACGGGGCATGAGTGGGGGGTGGGGGGCAACAGCAGGGAGACACGGGGCATGACTGGAGGGTGGGGGGCAACAGCAGGGAGACACAGGGCATGAGCAAGGGGTGGGGGGAACACGAGGGAGACACGGGGCATGAGCGGGGCATGGGGGGGTAACAGGAGAGAGACACAGGGCATGAGAGGGAGGTGGGGGGTAACAGGAGAGAGACACAGGGAATGAGCAGGGGGTGGGGGGCAACAGCAGGGAGACACGGGGCATGACCGGAGGGTGGGGGGCAACAGCAGGGAGACACAGGGCATGAGCAAGGGGTGGGGGGAACACGAGGGAGACACGGGGCATGAGCTGGGGGTGGGGGGTAACAGGAGAGAGACACAGGGCATGAGTGGGGACTGGGGGCAACAGCAGGGAGACACGGGGCATGAGCGGGGGGTGGGGGAAACATGAGGGAGACAGGGGGCATGAGCAGGGGGTGGGGGGCAACAGGAGAGAGACACGAGGCATGAGTGGGCGGTGTAGGGGGAACAGCAGGGAGACACGGGGCATGACTGGGGGGTGTGGGTCAACAGCAGGGAGACACGGGGTATGACCAGGGGGTGGGGGACAACAGGAGAGAGACACGGGGCATGAGCGGGGGTTGGGGGCAACAGCAGGGAGACACGGGGCATGAGCGGGGAGAGGTGGGAACGCAAGGGAGACACAGGGCATGAGCGGGGGGTGGGGGGTAACAGAAGAGAGACACGGGGCATGAGCAGGAGGTAGGGGCAACAGCAGGGAGACACGGGGCATGAGCGGTGGTGGGGGGTAACAGGAGAGAAACACAGGGCATGAGCGGGGGGTGGGGGGCAACAGGAGGGAGACATGGGGCATGAGCAGGGCGTGGGGGCAACAGCAGGGAGACACGGAGCATGAGCGGGGGATGGGGTAACACGAGGGAGACACGGGGCATGAGCGGGGGTGGGGGTAACAGGAGAGAGACACGGGGCATGAGTGGGGGGTGGGGGGCAACAGCAGGGAGATATGGGGCATGAGCGGGGGTTGGGGGCAACAGCAGAGAGACACGGGGCATGAGCGGGAGGTGGGGGAACACGAGGGAGACACGGGGCATGAGCGGGGGGTGGGGGGTAACAGGAGAGAGACACAGGGCATGAGTGGCGGGTGGGGGGCAACATGAGAGAGACACAGGGCATGAGAGGGAGGTGGGGGGTAACAGGAGAGAGACACAGGGCATGAGAGGTGGGGGGTAGCAGGAGAGAGACACAAGGAATGAGCAGGGGGTGGGGGGCAACAGCAGGGAGACACGGGGCATGACCGGAGGGTGGGGGGCAACAGCAGGGAGACACAGGGCATGAGCAAGGGGTGGGGGGAACACGAGGGAGACACGGGGCATGAGCTGGGGGTGGGGGGTAACAGGAGAGAGACACAGGGCATGAGTGGGGGCTGGGGGCAACAGCAGGGAGTACGGGGCATGAGCGGGGGGTGGGGGAAACATGAGGGAGACAGGGGGCATGAGCAGGGGTTGGGGGGCAACAGGAGAGAGACACAAGGCATGAGCGGGCGGTGTACGGGGAACAGCAGGGAGACACGGGGCATGACTGGGGGGTGTGGGTCAACAGCAGGGAGACACGGGGTATGACC
This sequence comes from Ambystoma mexicanum, assembly GCF_040938575.1. Lineage (NCBI taxonomy): Eukaryota > Metazoa > Chordata > Amphibia > Caudata > Ambystomatidae > Ambystoma > Ambystoma mexicanum. The sequence goes on from NC_090932.1 coordinate 135,195,351, forward strand.
AGGGGGTGGGGGGCAACAGGAGAGAGACACGGGGCATGAGCGGGGGTTGGGGGCAACAGCAGGGAGACACAGGGCATGAGCAGGGGGTGGGGGGAAACAGCAGGGAGACACGGGGCATGAGCGGGGAGTGGTGGGAATGCAAGGGAGACACAGGGCATGAGCGGGGGGTGGGGGGTAACAGGAGAGAGACACGGGGCATGAGCAGGAGGTAGGGGCAACATGAGGGAGACAGGGGGCATGAGCAGGGGGTGGGGGGCAACAGGAGAGAGACACGAGGCATGAGCGGGCGGTGTAGGGGGAACAGCAGGGAGACACGGGGCATGACTGGGGGGTGTGGGTCAAAAGCAGGGAGACACGGGGTATGATCAGGGGGTGGGGGACAACAGGAGAGAGACACGGGGCATGAGCGGGGGTTGGGGGCAACAGCAGGGAGACACAGGGCATGAGCAGGGGGTGGGGGAAACAGCAGGGAGACACGGGGCATGAGCGGGGAGTGGTGGGAACGCAAGGGAGACACAGGGCATGAGCGAAGGGTGGGGGCAACAGCAGGGAGACACGGGGCATGAGTGGGGGGTGGGGGGCAACAGCAGGGAGACACGGGGCATGACTGGAGGGTGGGGGGCAACAGCAGGGAGACACAGGGTATGAGCAAGGGGTGGGGGGAACACGAGGGAGACACGGGGCATGAGCGGGGCATGGGGGGGTAACAGGAGAGAGACACAGGGCATGAGAGGGAGGTGGGGGGTAACAGGAGAGAGACACAGGGAATGAGCAGGGGGTGGGGGGCAACAGCAGGGAGACACGGGGCATGACCGGAGGGTGGGGGGCAACAGCAGGGAGACACAGGGCATGAGCAAGGGGTGGGGGAACACGAGGGAGACACGGGGCATGAGCTGGGGGTGGGGGGTAACAGGAGAGAGACACAGGGCATGAGTGGGGACTGGGGGCAACAGCAGGGAGACACGGGGCATGAGCGGGGGGGTGGGGGAAACAAGAGGGAGACAGGGGGCATGAGCAGGGGGTGGGGGGCAACAGGAGAGAGACACGAGGCATGAGTGGGCGGTGTAGGGGGAACAGCAGGGAGACACGGGGCATGACTGGGGGGTGTGGGTCAACAGCAGGGAGACACGGGGTATGACCAGGGGGTGGGGGACAACAGGAGAGAGACACGGGGCATGAGCGGGGGTTGGGGGCAACAGCAGGGAGACACGGGGCATGAGCGGGGAGTGGTGGGAACGCAAGGGAGACACAGGGCATGAGCGGGGGGTGGGGGGTAACAGGAGAGAGACACGGGGCATGAGCAGGAGGTAGGGGCAACAGCAGGGAGACACGGGGCATGAGCGGGGGTGTGGGCAACTGCACGGAGAGACAGGGCATGAGCGGTGGTGGGGGGTAACAGGAGAGAAACACAGGGCATGAGCGGGGGGTGGGGGGCAACAGGAGGGAGACATGGGGCATGAGCAGGGCGTAGGGGGTAACAGCAGGGAGACACGGAGCATGAGCGGGGGATGGGGTAACACGAGGGAGACACGGGCAATGAGCGGGGGTGGGGGTAACAGGAGAGAGACACGGGGCATGAGTGGGGGGTGGGGGGCAACAGCAGGGAGACATGGGGCATGAGCGGGGGTTGGGGGCAACAGCAGAGAGACACGGGGCATGAGCGGGAGGTGGGGGAACACGATGGAGACATGGGGCATGAGCAGGGGGTGGGGGGTAACAGGAGAGAGACACAGGGCATGAGTGGCGGGTGGGGGGCAACATGAGAGAGACACAGGGCATGAGAGGGAGGTGGGGGGTAACAGGAGAGAGACACAGGGCATGAGAGGTGGGGGGTAGCAGGAGAGAGACACAGGGAATGAGCAGGGGGTGGGGGGCAACAGCAGGGAGACACGGGGCATGACCGGAGGGTGGGGGGCAACAGCAGGGAGACACAGGGCATGAGCAAGGGGTGGGGGGAACAAGAGGGAGACATGGGGCATGAGCTGGGGGTGGGGGGTAACAGGAGAGAGACACAGTGCATGAGTGGGGGCTGGTGGCAACAGCAGGGAGACACGGGGCATGAGCGGGGGGTGGGGGAAACATGAGGGAGACAGGGGGCATGAGCGGGGAGTGGTGGGAACGCAAGGGAGACACAGGGCATGAGCGGGGGGTGGGGGGTAACAGGAGAGAGACACGGGGCATGAGCAGGAGGTAGGGGCAACAGCAGGGAGACACGGGGCATGAGCGGGGGTGTGGGCAACTGCACGGAGAGACAGGGCATGAGCGGTGGTGGGGGGTAACAGGAGAGAAACACAGGGCATGAGCGGGGGGTGGGGGCAACAGGAGGGAGACATGGGGCATGAGCAGGGCGTAGGGGGTAACAGCAGGGAGACACGGAGCATGAGCGGGGGATGGGGTAACACGAGGGAGACACGGGCAATGAGCGGGGGTGGGGGTAACAGGAGAGAGACACGGGGCATGAGTGGGGGGTGGGGGGCAACAGCAGGGAGACATGGGGCATGAGCGGGGGTTGGGGGCAACAGCAGAGAGACACGGGGCATGAGCGGGAGGTGGGGGAACACGATGGAGACATGGGGCATGAGCAGGGGGTGGGGGGTAACAGGAGAGAGACACAGGGCATGAGTGGCGGGTGGGGGGCAACATGAGAGAGACACAGGGCATGAGAGGGAGGTGGGGGGTAACAGGAGAGAGACACAGGGCATGAGAGGTGGGGGGTAGCAGGAGAGAGACACAGGGAATGAGCAGGGGGTGGGGGGCAACAGCAGGGAGACACGGGGCATGACCGGAGGGTGGGGGGCAACAGCAGGGAGACACAGGGCATGAGCAAGGGGTGGGGGGAACAAGAGGGAGACATGGGGCATGAGCTGGGGGTGGGGGGTAACAGGAGAGAGACACAGTGCATGAGTGGGGGCTGGTGGCAACAGCAGGGAGACACGGGGCATGAGCGGGGGGTGGGGGAAACATGAGGGAGACAGGGGGCATGAGCAGGGGTTGGGGGGCAACAGGAGAGAGACACGAGGCATGAGCGGGCGGTGTAGGGGGAACAGCAGGGAGACACGGGGCATGACTGGGGGGTGTGGGTCAACAGCAGGGAGACACCGGGTATGACCAGGGGGTGGGGGGCAACAGGAGAGAGACACGGGGCATGAGCGGGGGTTGGGGGCAACAGCAGGGAGACACAGGGCATGAGCAGGGGGTGGGGGGAAACAGCAGGGAGACACGGGGCATGAGCGGGGAGTGGTGGGAATGCAAGGGAGACACAGGGCATGAGCGGGGGGTGGGGGGTAACAGGAGAGAGACACGGGGCATGAGCAGGAGGTAGGGGCAACAGCAGGGAGACACGGGGCATGAGCGGGGGTGTGGGCAACTGCACGGAGAGACAGGGCATGAGCGGGTTGTGGGGGGTAACAGGAGAGAAACACAGGGCATGAGCGGGGGATGGGGGGCAACAGGAGGGAGACATGGGGCATGAGCAGGGCGTGGGGGCAACAGCAGGGAGACACGGAGCATGAGCCGGGGATGGGGGAACACGAGGGAGACACTGGGCATGAGCGGGGATGGGGGTAACAGGAGAGAGACACGGGGCATGAGCGGGGGGTGGGGGGCAACAGCAGGGAGACATGGGGCATGAGCGGGGGTTGGGGGCAACAGCAGGGAGACACGGGGCATGAGCGGGAGGTGGGGGAACACGAGGGAGACACGGGGCATGAGCGGGGGGTGGGGGGTAACAGGAGAGAGACACAGGGCATGAGTGGCGGGTGGGGGGCAACATGAGAGAGACACGGGGCATGAGTGGAGTGTGGGGGGCAACAGCAGGGAGACAGGGGGCAAGAGTGGGGGGTGGGGGAACACAGGGGAGACACTGGGCATGAGAGTGGGTGGGGGTAACAGGAGAGAGACACTGGACATAAGAGGGGGGTGGGGGGGCAACAGGAGAGAGACACGGGGCATGAGCGGGGGTGGGGGGAAAGAGCAGGGAGACACGGGGCATGATCGGGGGTGGGGGGCAACAGGAGAGAGACACTGGACATAAGAGGGGGGTGGGGGGGCAACAGGAGAGAGACACGGGGCATGAGCGGGGGTGGGGGTAACAGGAGAGAGACACTGGACATAAGAGGGGGGTGGGGGGGCAACAGGAGAGAGACACGGGGCATGAGCGGGGGTGGGGGGAAAGAGCAGGGAGACACGGGGCATGATCGGGGGTGGGGGGCAACAGGAGAGAGACACGGGGCATGAGAAAGAGGTGGGGGGGTAACAGGAGAGAGACATGTGGCATGAGTGGTGGTGGAGGGCAACAGCAGGGAGACATGGGGCATGAGCGGGGGTGGGGGGCAACAGCGGAGGGTGGTGGGCAACAGCAGGGAGACACGGTGCATGAGCGGGGGGTGGGGGGAACACAAGAGAGACACGGGCATTAGAGGGGGTGGGGGTAACAGGAGTGAGACACGGGGCATGAGCGGGGGGTGAGGGGCAACAGCAGGGAGACAGGGGGAATGAGCGGAGGGGTGGGGGGCAACAGCAGGGAGACACGGGGCATGAGTGGGGGTAGGGGGAACAGTAGAGAAACACAGGGCATGAGCGGGGGTGGGGGGCAACAGGAAGGAGACAAGGGGCATGACCCGGGGGTGGGGGGCAACAGGAGGGAGAAACAGGGCATTACCAGGGAGTGGGGGGCAACAGGAGAGAGACACAGGGCATGACTGGGTGGTGGGGGGCAACAGGAGAGAGACACGGAGCATGAGAGGGGGGTGGGGGGTAACAGGAGAGAGACACGGGGCATGAGCGGGGGGTGGGGAGCAACATGAGAAAGACATGGGGCATGAGTGGGGGTGGGGGAACACGGGGGAGACACTGGGCATGAGAGGGGTGGGAAGTAACAGAAGAGAGACACGGGGCGTGAGCAGTGCATGGGGAGCAACAGCAGGGAGACACGGGGCATGACCGGGGGGTAGGGGGCAACAGAAGGGAGACACAGGGCATGAGCGGAGGGTGGGGGGCAACAGCAGGGAGACACGGGGCATGAGCGGGGGGTGGGGAAACATGAGTGAGACACAGGGCATGAGCGGGGGGTGGGGGTTAACCGGAGAGAGACACGGGGCATGACCGGGGGTGCGGGGCAACAGGAGAGAGACACGGGGCATGAGCTGGGGGTGGGGGACAACAGCAGGGAGACACGGGGCATGACCGGGGGTGGGGGGCAACAGGAGAGAGACACAGAGCATGAGCGGGGTGGGGGGCAACAGCAGGGAGACACGTGGCATGAGCAGGGGGCGGGGGGTAACAGGAGAGAGACACGGGGCATGAGCTGGGGGTGGGGGGCAACAGGAGGGAGACATGGGGCATGAGCGGGGGTGGGGGACAACAGCAGGGAGACACGGGGCATGACCGGGGGTGGGGGGCAACAGGAGAGAGACACAGAGCATGAGCAGGGTGGGGGGCAACAGCAGGGAGACACGTGGCATGAGCAGGGGGTGGGGGCACCAGCAGGGAGACACGGGGCAGGAACAGGGGGTGGGGGGTAACAGGAGAGAGACACGGGGCATGACCAGGGGTTGGGGGGTAACAGGAGAGAGACACAGGGCATGAGCGGGGGGTGGGGGGCAACAGCAGGGAGACACGGGGCATGACTGGGGGGTGGGGGCAACAGGAGAGAGACACGGTGCATGAGCGGGGGTTGGGGGGTAACAGGACAGAGACACAGGGCATGAGCGGGTGTTGGGGGCAACAGCAGGGAGACACGGGGCATGAGTGGGGGGTTGAGGGGAACAGGGGAGACACGAGGCATGAGTGGAGGCGGGGGGCACAGGAGAGAGACACGGGGCATGAGCGGGGGTGGGAGGCAACAGCAGGGAGGCACGGGGCATGACCAGGGGTTGGGGGTAACAGGAGAGAGACAGGGGGCATGAGCGGGGGGTGGGGGCAACACAGGGAGACATGGGGCATGACCAGGGGTGGGGGCAACAAGAGAGAGACACAGGGCATGAGAGGGATGTGGGGGGTAACAGGAGAGAGACATGGGGCATGAGCGGGGGGTGGGGGGCAACAGCAGAGAGACACGGGGCATGACCGGGGGGTGGGGGTAAGAGGAGAGAGACATGGGGCATGAGCGGGGGGTGGGGGCAACAGGAGAGAGACACGGGGCATGAGCGGGGGTTGGGGAGTAACAGGAGAGAGACACGGGGCATGAGCGGGGGTTGGGGGCAACAGCAGGGAGACACGGGGCATGAGCGTGGAGTGGTGGGAACGCAAGGTAGACACAGGGCATGAGCGGGGGTGGGGGTAACAGGAGAGAGACACGGGGCATGAGCAGGAGGTAGGGGCAACAGCAGGGAGACACGGGGCATGAGCGGGGGTGTGGGCAACTGCACGGAGAGACAGGGCATGAGCGGGTGGTGGGGGGTAACAGGAGAGAAACACAGGGCATGAGCGGGGGGTGGGGGCAACAGGAGGGAGACATGGGGCATGAGCAGGGCGTGGGGGCAACAGCAGGGAGACACGGAGCATGAGCTGGGGATGGGGTAACACGAGGGAGACACGGGGCATGAGCGGGGGTGGGGGTAACAGGAGAGAGACACGGGGCATGAGCGGGGGGTGGGGGGCAACAGCAGGGAGACATGGGGCATGAGCGGGGGTTGGGGGCAACAGCAGGGAGACACGGGGCATGAGCGGGAGGTGGGGGAACACGAGGGAGACACGGGGCATGAGCGGGGGGTGGGGGGTAACAGGAGAGAGACACAGGGCATAAGTGGCAGGTGGGGGGCAACATGAGAGAGACACAGGGCATGAGAGGGAGGTGGGGGGTAACAGGAGAGAGACACAGGGCATGAGAGGTGGGGGGTAGCAGGAGAGAGACACAGGGAATGAGCAGGGGGTGGGGGGCAACAGCAGGGAGACACGGGGCATGACCGGAGGGTGGGGGGCAACAGCAGGGAGACACAGGGCATGAGCAAGGGGTGGGGGGAACACGAGGGAGACACGGGGCATGAGCTGGGGGTGGGGGGTAACAGGAGAGAGACACAGGGCATGAGTGGGGGCTGGGGGCAACAGCAGGGAGACACGGGGCATGAGCGGGGGGTGGGGGAAACATGAGGGAGACAGGGGGCATGAGCAGGGGGTGGGGGTTAACCGGAGAGAGACACGGGGCATGACCGGGGGTGCGGGGCAACAGGAGAGAGACACGGGGCATGAGCTGGGGGTGGGGGACAACAGCAGGGAGACACGGGGCATGACTGGGGGGTGTGGGTCAACAGCAGGGAGACACGGGGTATGACCAGGGGGTGGGGGGCAACAGGAGAGAGACACGGGGCATGAGCGGGGGTTGGGGGCAACAGCAGGGAGACACAGGGCATGAGCAGGGGGTGGGGGAAACAGCAGGGAGACACGGGGCATGAGCGGGGAGTGGTGGGAACGCAAGGGAGACACAGGGCATGAGCGGGGGTGGGGGGAAACAGGAGAGAGACACGGGGCATGAGCAGGAGGTAGGGGCAACAGCAGGGAGACACGGGGCATGAGCGGGGGTGTGGGCAACTGCACGGAGAGACAGGGCATGAGCGGGTGGTGGGGGGTAACAGGAGAGAAACACAGGGCATGAGCGGGGGGTGGGGGGCAACAGGAGGGAGACATGGGGCATGAGCAGGGCATGGGGGCAACAGCAGGGAGACACGGAGCATGAGCGGGGGATGGGGGAACACGAGGGAGACACGGGGCATGAGCGGGGGTGGGGGTAACAGGAGAGAGACACGGGGCATGAGCGGGGGGTGGGGGGCAACAGCAGGGAGACATGGGGCATGAGCGGGGGTTGGGGCAACAGCAGGGAGACACGGGACATGAGCGGGAGGTGGGGGAACATGAGGGAGACACGGGGCATGAGCGGGGGGTGGGGGGTAACAGGAGAGAGACACAGGGCATGAGTGGCGGGTGGGGGGCAACATGAGAGAGACAAGGGGCATGAGTGGAGCGTGGGGGGCAACAGCAGGGAGACAGGGGGCATGAGTGGGGGGTGGGGGAACACAGGGGAGACACTGGGCATGAGAGGGGGTGGGGGTAACAGGAGAGAGACACTGGACATAAGAGGGGTGTGGGGGGGCAACAGGAGAGAGACACGGGGCATGAGCGGGGGTGGGGGGAAAGAGCAGGGAGACACGGGGCATGATCGGGGGTGGGGGGCAACAGGAGAGAGACACTGGACATAAGAGGGGGGTAGGGGGGCAACAGGAGAGAGACACGGGGCATGAGCGGGGGTGGGGGTAACAGGAGAGAGACACTGGACATAAGAGGGGGGTGGGGGGGCAACAGGAGAGAGACACGGGGCATGAGCGGGGGTGGGGGAAAGAGCAGGGAGACATGGGGCATGATCGTGGGTGGGGGGCAACAGGAGAGAGACACGGGGCATGAGAAGGAGGTAGGGGGGTAACAGGAGAGAGACATGTGGCATGAGCGGTGGTGGAGGGCAACAGCAGGGAGACATGGGGCATGAGCGGGGGTGGGGGGCAACAGCGGGGGGTGGTGGTCAACAGCAGGGAGACACGGTGCATGAGCGGGGGGTGGGGGGAACACGAGAGAGACACGGGCATTAGAGGGGGTGGGGGTAACAGGAGTGAGACACGGGGCATGAGCGGGGGGTGAGGGGCAACAGCAGGGAGACACGGGGCATGAGCGGAGGGGTGGGGGGCAACAGCAGGGAGACACGGGGCATGAGTGGGGGTAGGGGGAACAGTAGAGAAACACAGGGCATGAGCGGGGTTGGGGGGCTACAGGAAGGAGACAAGGGGCATGACCCGGGGGTGGGGGGCAACAGGAGGGAGAAACAGGGCATTACCAGGGAGTGGGGGGCAACAGGAGAGAGACACAGGGCATGACTGGGTGGTGGGGGGCAACAGGAGAGAGACACGGAGCATGAGAGGGGGGTGGGGGGTAACAGGAGAGAGACACGGGGCATGAGCGGGGGGTGGGGAGCAACATGAGAAAGACATGGGGCATGAGTGGGGGGTGGGGGGCAACAGCAGGGAGACACGGGGCATGAATGGGGGTGGGGGAACACGGGGGAGACACTGGGCATGAGAGGGGGTGGGAAGTAACAGAAGAGAGACACGGGGCGTGAGCAGTGCATGGGGAGCAACAGCAGGGAGACACGGGGCATGACCGGGGGGTAGGGGGCAACAGAAGGGAGACACAGGGCATGAGCGGAGGGTGGGGGGCAACAGCAGGGAGACACGGGGCATGAGCGGAGGGTGGGGAAACATGAGTGAGACACGGCATGAGCGGGGGGTGGGGGTTAACCGGAGAGAGACACGGGGCATGACCGGGGGTGCAGGGCACAAGGAGAGAGACACGGGGCATGAGCTGGGGGTGGGGGACAACAGCAGGGAGACACGGGGCATGACCGGAGGTGGGGGGCAACAGGAGAGAGACACAGAGCATGAGCGGGGTGGGGGGCAACAGCAGGGAGACACGTGGCATGAGCAGGGGGTGGGGGGTAACAGGAGAGAGACACGGGGCATGAGCTGGGGGTGGGGGGCAACAGGAGGGAGACATGGGACATGAGCGGGGGTGGGGGACAACAGCAGGGAGACACGGGGCATGACCGGGGGTGGGGGGCAACAGGAGAGAGACACAGAGCATGAGCGGGGTGGGGGGCAACAGCAGGGAGACATGTGGCATGAGCAGGGGGTGGGGGCACCAGCAGGGAGACACGGGGCATGAACAGGGGGTGGGGGGTAACAGGAGAGAGACACGGGGCATGACTAGGGGTTGGGGGGTAACAGGAGAGAGACACGGGGCATGAGCGGGGGGTGGGGGGCAACAGCAGGGAGACACGGGGCATGACCGGGGGTGGGGGCAACAGGAGAGAGACACGGTGCATGAGCGGGGGTTGGGGGGTAACAGGACAGAGACACAGGGCATGAGCGGGTGTTGGGGGCAACAGCAGGGAGACACGGGGCATGAGTGGGGGTTGAGGGGAACAGGGGAGACACGAGGCATGAGTGGAGGTGGGGGGCACAGGAGAGAGACACGGGGCATGAGCGGGGGTGGGAGGCAACAGCAGGGAGGCACGGGGCATGACCAGGGGTTGGGGGTAACAGGAGAGGAGACAGGGGGCATGAGCGGGGGGTGGGGGCAACACAGGGAGACATGGGGCATGACCAGGGGTGGGGGCAACAAGAGAGAGACACAGGGCATGAGAGGGATGTGGGGGTAACAGGAGAGAGACATGGGGCATGAGCGGGGGGTGGGGGGCAACAGCAGAGAGACACGGGGGCATGACCGGGGGGTGGGAGAGGGAGAGAGACATGGGGCATGAGCGGGGGGTGGGGGCAACAGGAGAGAGACACGGGGCATGAGCGGGGGTTGGGGAGTAACAGGAGAGAGACACGGGGCATGAGCGGTGGGTGGGGGCAACAGGAGAGATACACGGGGTGGGGTGCAACAGGAGAGAGACACGGGGCATGAGCATGGGTCGGGGGCAACAGCAGGGGGACACGGGCATGACCGGGGGTGGGGGGCAACAGGGGAGATACACGGGGCATGAGCGGGGGTGGGGTGTAACAGGAGAGAGACACCGGGCATGAGTGGGGTATGGGGGGCAACAGCAGGGAGACACGGGGCATGAGCAGGGGGTGGGGGCGAACACAAGGGAGAAACAGGGCATGAACAAGGTGTGGGGGTAACAGGAGAGAGACACAGGGCATTAGCAAGGGGTTGGGGGTAACACGAGAGAGACATGGGGCATGAGCGGGGGGTGGAGGGCAACAGCAAGAAGAGACGGGGCATCACCAGGGGGTGGGGGCAACAGGAGAGAGACACGGGGCAAGACAGGGTGTGCAGGGAAACAGGAGAGAGACACAGGGCATGAGCTGGGGGTGTGGGGCAACAGCAGGGAGACACGGGGCAAGAGTGGGGTGTGGTGGGCAACAGCAGTTAGACACGGGGCATGACTGGGGTGTGGGGGGTAACAGCAGGGAGACACGGGGCATGAGCAGGGGGTGGTGAGAACATGAGGTAGAAACAGGGCATGAGCAGGGGGTGGGGGGTAACAGGAGAGAGACACGGGGCATGAGCGAGGGTGGGAGGCAACAGCAGGGAGATACGGGGCATGAGCGGGGGTGGGAGCAACAGGAGAGAGACACTGGGCATGAGCTGGGACTGGGGGGCAACAGGAGGGAGACAAGGGGCATGAGTGGGGGTGGGGGGCAACAGCAGGGAGACACGGGGCATGAGCGGGGGATGGGGGAACACGAGGGAGACACAGGGCATGAACGAGTGGTGGGGGTAACAGGATAGAGACACGGGGCATGAGCGGGGGGTGGGGGGTAACAGGAGAGAGACACGGGGCATGAGCGGGGGGTATGATATGATATGATATGATAGTTTATTTATATAGCGCCTATACACAATGTGTTTCAAAGCGCTTCAAGGAGGGAGGGGACATAGGAAAAATACAGCAACATTCAGCGAAGTCCTTGAAACAATACAGAATGTGAAAAATAACTATCATAGTAGGCCTGTCGACATTTCTGATAGTGCAAGTGCATAGAACATATAAGGCAGAGGTAATGGAAAGGAAGGAAAACAGAGCAAGCAGTAACATTACTAAGTCTCTCGACAATTTACGCAGTGCAGGTGGTAACAGGAGGCGGGGAGGGAGGGGGGGCAAGTGGAAGGAGGGGGGAAGGAGAACAAGACACGCTACTGAACAAAAAGTCGGTGACAAGTTGAAAAGCAGGGGAGGGGGGAGGGGGGAAAAACAAAAAAGGGGGGAGACAGACAAGCTCCTATCAGGAACAGATGAAAGGAGTAAGTGCTAGGAGGGGGAAGTCTAAGAGGGGGGGAGAATAAGAAGGGGGAGTAAGAAGGAAGTTGCAGAGGAAGGAGGTGAGGGGGGTGGAGCGCAGAGCAGGAGGGGGGGGCAGTGGGAGGGTACACAGAAATCGCAGGGGGGCAAGAAGAAATAGGGGGGCAGGGGGGGCACAGACACTCAAGGGGGGGCAGGGAGGGACACATATACACACAGGGGGGCAGAGGGGGCACATAGGTACTCACGGGGGGGATGGGGGGCGCAAAGATACACACGGGGCAGGGGGGCACAATGATACACACGGGGGCAGGGGGGGCAAAATGATCCACACGGGGGGCAGGGGGCTCACAATGATACACACGGGGGCAGGGGGGCACAATGATACACACGGGGGCAGGGGGGCACATAGGTACTCAAGGGTGGCAGGGGGGGCAAAAAGATACACACAGGGGGCATGGGGGGGCACAAAGATACACACGGGGGGCAGGAGGGGCACAATGATACACACGGGGGCAGGGGGGCACATAGGTACTGACGGGGGGCAGGGGGGCACAATGATACACACGGGGGCAGGGGGGGCACATAGGTACTCAAGGGGGGCAGGGGGGGCAAAAATATACACGCGGGGGGTGGGGGGGCACAAAGATACACACGGGGGCAGAGGGGGCAAAAAGGTACTGACGGGGGGCAGGGGGGCACAATGATACACACGGGAGCAGGGGGGGGCACATAGGTACTCAAGTGGGGCAGGGGGGGGCAAAATGATACACACGGGGGGCGGGGGGGCACAATGATACACACTGGGGGCGGGGGGGCACAAAGATACACACGGGGGGCAGGGGGGGCACAATGATACACATGGGGGCAGGGGGGGCAAAAAGGTACTGACGGGGGCAGGGGGGCACAATGATACACACTTGGGCAGGGGGGGCAAAAAGATACACACGGGGGTGGGGGGGCACAATGATACACACGGGGGCAGGGGGGGCACATAGGTACTCACGGGGGGGCCGACGATCCGGCGTACCACGGTGGACAGCGGTAGACAGGGCCTTAGTTGTGGGCCTTCGACAGTGTGGCCGGCTCCCGCCTCCCGGTTGCTGCCATTGGCTTAAGGGGCCAAGGCGAACCAGTGGGAGAGGGAGGCAGGAGCTGGCCCAGAAGGAAAGCATCAAACAAAACAGGAACGAGGGAGACGGCCATCTTGGAAGGCCTAAGGCAGGGAAGGCATCAGGAATGAATACAACAAAACGTGAAATTCCCATGTAGGGGAGAGCGCGGAGCGCATCATGTAGAATAGTCCAGGCCAATTAGGCAGCCACAGTTATAATCGTGCAATTTCCAGCAAAAAACGAAGGTCGCTCGCCGCATCAGGGGGTAACAGGAGAGAGACACGGGGCATGAGCAGAAGGTGGGGGCAACAGCAGGGAGATACGGGGCATGAGCCGGGGGTGGGGGGAACAAGAGGGAGACACGGGGTATGAGCGGGGGTGGGGGGAACATGAGGGTGACACGGGCATGAGCGGGTGTTGGGGGCAACAGCAGGGAGACACAGGGCTTGACCGGGGGTGGGGGGCAACAGAAGGAAGACACGGGGCATGACCGGGGGGTGGGGGCAACAGAAGAGAGACACAGGGCATGAGAGGGGGGTGGGGGTAACAGGAGAGAGACACAGGTTATGAGCGGGTGTGGGAGGCAACAGCAGGGAGACATGGGGCATGACCGGGCTGTGGGTGGCAACAGGAGAGAGACACGGGGGATGAGAGGGGGGTGGGGGTTAACAGGAGAGAGACATGGGGCATGAGCGGGGGGTGGGGGATAACAGGAGAGAGACACGGGCATGAGCGGGTGGTGGGGGCAACAGAAGGGAGACACAGGGCATGAGCGGGGTGTGGAGGTACGCAGGAGAAACGGGGCATGAGCAGGAGGTGGGGGGCAACAGCAGGGAGACACGGGGCATGAGCGGGGGGTGGGGTGCAACAGCAGGGAGACAGGGGGTATGAGCGGGCATGGGGGGAACAGGAGGGAGACACGGGCATGAGCGGGGGATGGGGGGTAACAGGAGAGAGACATGGAGCATGAGCGGGGGCAACAGCAGGGAGACAAGGGGCATGAGCAGGGGGTGGGGGGTAACAGGAGAGAGACACGGGGCATGAGCGGGGGGTGGGGGAAACACGAGGGAGACACGGGCATGAGCGGGGATGGGGGGTAACAGGAGAGAGACATGGAGCATGAGCGGGGGCAACAGCAGGGAGACAAGGGGCATGAGCGGGGGGAGGGGGGCAACAGCAGGGAGACATGCGACATGAGCGGGGGCTGGGAGAAACACGAGGAAGACACAGGGCAAGAGCGGGGGTGGGGGGCAACAGCAGGGAGACACGGGGCATGACCGGGGGTGGGGAGTTACCGCCGGGAGGCACGGGACATGAGCGGGGGTGGGGGGAACAGAAGGGAGACACGGGGCATGAGAGGGGGGTGGCGGTAACAGGAGAGAGACACGGGGCATGAGCGGGGTTTGGAGGGCAATAGCAGGGAGACACAGGGCATGACCAGATTGGTGGGGGCAACAGAAGGGAGACACGGGGCATGACTGAAGAGTGGGGGGCAACAGGAGTGAGATGTGGGGCATTAGCGGGCGTGGGGGGCAACAGCAGGGAGACATGGGGCATGACCGGGGTGAGGGGTAACAGGAGAGAGACACGGGCATGAGCGGGGGGTGGGGCAACAGGAGAGAGACACGGGGCATGAGCGGGGGTGGGGGCAACAGCAGGGAGACACGGGGTAGGACCGGGTGGTGGGGGGCAACAGGAGAGAGAAACGGGGCATGAGGGGTGTGGGGCTAACAGGAAAGAAACACGGGGCATGAGCGGGGGGTGGGGGCAACAGCAGGGAGACACGGGCATGACCAGGGTGTGGAGGGCAATAGGAGAGAGACACGGGGCATAAGCGGGGGTAACAGGAGAGAGACATGGGGCATGAGCGGGGGGCGGGGGCAACAGCAGGGAGACACGGGCATGAGCAGGGGGTGAGGGAAAATAGCAGGGAGACACAGCGCATGAGCGGGGGGTGGGGGGAACACGAGGGAGACGCGGGGCATGAGCGGGGCATGGGGGGTAACAGGAGAGAGACATGGAGCATGAGCGGGGGCAACAGCAGGGAGACAAGGGGCATGAGCGGGGGGTGGGGGGCAACAGCAGGGAGACACGGGGCATGAGCGGGGGGTAACAGGAGAGAGACACGGGGCATGAGCGGGGTGTGGGGGGCAACAGCAGGGAGACACTGGGCATGAGCAGTGGGTGGGGGGCAACAGCAGGGAGTCACAGCGCATGAGCGGGGGGTGGGGGAACACGAGGGAGACACGGGGCATGAGCGGGGGATGGTGGGTAACAGGAGAGAGACATGGAGCATGAGCGGGGGCAACAGCAGGGAGACAAGGGGCATGAGCGGGGGTGGGGGCAACAGCATGGAGACACGGGGCATGAGGGGGGGCTGGGGGGAACACAAGGGAGACACGGGCAAGAGCGGGGGTGGGGGGCAACAGCAGAGAGACACGGGGCATGACCGGGGGTGGGGGTAACCGCAGGGAGGCACGGGGCATGAGCGGGGGTGGGGGGAACAAAAGGGAGACACGGGGCATGAGAGGGGGGTGGGGGTAACAGGAGAGAGACACGGGGCATGAGCGGGGGTTGGAGGGCAATAGCAGGGAGACACAGGGCATGACCAGATTGGTGGGGGCAACAGAAGGGAGACACGGGGCATGACTGGAGAGTGGGGGGAAACAGGAGTGAGATGCGGGGCATTAGCGGGGGTGGGGTGCAATAGCAGGGAGACATGGGGCATCAGCGGGGGTGGGGGCAACAGCAGGGAGACACGGGGCAGGACCGGGTGGTGGGGTGCAACAGGAGAGAGACACGGGGCATGAGCGGGGGGTGTGGGCTAACAGGAAAGAGACATGGGGAATGAGCGGGGGGTGGGGGCAACAGCAGGGAGACACGGGCATGACCAGGGTGTGGAGGGCAATAGGAGAGAGACACGGGGCATAAGCGGGGGAAATAGGAGAGAGACATGGGGCATGAGCGGGGGGCTGGGGGCAACACCAGGAAGACACGGGGCATGACCGGGGGTCGGGGGCAACAGGAGAGAGACAGGGGGCATGAGAGTGAAGTGGAGGGTAACAGGAGAGAGACACGGGACATGAGAGGGGTGTGGGGGGTAACAGGAGAGAGACACAGGGCATGAGCAGGGGGTGGGGGGCAACAGCAGGGAGACACGGGGCATGAGCGGGGGTGTGGGCAACTGCAAGGAGAGACAGGGCATGAGCGGGTGGTGGGGGGTAACAGGAGAGAAACACAGGGCATGAGCGGGGGGTGGGGGGCAACAGGAGGGAGACATGGGGCATGAGCAGGGCGTGGGGGCAACAGCAGGGAGACACGGAGCATGAGCGGGGGATGGGGTAACACGAGGGAGACACGGGGCATGAGCGGGGGTGGGGGTAACAGGAGAGAGACACGGGGCATGAGCGGGGGGTGGGGGGCAACAGCAGGGAGACATGGGGCATGAGCGGGGGTTGGGGGCAACAGCAGGGAGACACGGGGCATGAGCGGGAGGTGGGGGAACACGAGGGAGACACGGGGCATGAGCGGAGGGTGGGGGTAACAGGAGAGAGACACAGGGCATGAGTGGCGGGTGGGGGGCAACATGAGGGAGACACAGGGCATGAGAGGGAGGTGGGGGTAACAGGAGAGAGACACAGGGCATGAGAGGTGGGGGGTAGCAGGAGAGAGACACAGGGAATGAGCAGGGGATGGGGGGCAACAGCAGGGAGACACGGGGCATGACCGGAGGGTGGGGGGCAACAGCAGGGAGACACAGGGCATGAGCAAGGGGTGGGGGGAACACGAGGGAGACACGGGGCATGAGCTGGGGGTGGGGGGTAACAGGAGAGAGACACAGGGCATGAGTGGGGGCTGGGGGCAACAGCAGGGAGACACGGGGCATGAGCGGGGGGTGGGGGAAACATGAGGGAGACAGGGGGCATGAGCAGGGGGTGGGGGGCAACAGGAGAGAGACACGAGGCATGAGCGGGTGGTGTAGGGGGAACAGCAGGGAGACACGGGGCATGACTGGGGGGTGTGGGTCAACAGCAGGGAGACACGGGGTATGACCAGGGGGTGGGGGGCAACAGGAGAGAGACACGGGGCATGAGCGGGGGTTGGGGGCAACAGCAGGGAGACACAGGGCATGAGCAGGGGGTGGGGGGAAACAGCAGGGAGACACGGGGCATGAGCGGGGAGTGGTGGGAACGCAAGGGAGTCACAGGGCATGAGCGGGGGGTGGGGGGTAACAGGAGAGAGACACGGGGCATGAGCAGGAGGTAGGGGCAACAGCAGGGAGACACGGGGCATGAGCGGGGGTGTGGGCAACTGCATGGAGAGACAGGGCATGAGCGGGTGGTGGGGGGTAACAGGAGAGAAACACAGGGCATGAGCGGGGGGTGGGGGGCAACAGGAGGGAGACATGGGGCATGAGCAGGGCGTGGGGGCAACAGCAGGGAGACACGGAGCATGAGCGGGGGATGGGGGAACACGAGGGAGACACGGGGCATGAGCGGGGATGGGGGTAACAGGAGAGAGACACGGGGCATGAGCGGGGGGTGGGGGGCAACAGCAGGGAGACATGGGGCATGAGCGGGGGTTGGGGGCAACAGCAGGGAGACACGGGGCATGAGCGGGAGGTGGGGGAACACGAGGGAGACACGGGGCATGAGCGGGGGGTGGGGGGTAACAGGAGAGAGACACAGGGCATGAGTGGCGGGTGGGGGGCAACAGCAGGGAGACAGGGGGCATGAGTGGGGGGTGGGGGAACACAGGGGAGACACTGGGCATGAGAGGGGGTGGGGGTAACAGGAGAGAGACACTGGACATAAGAGAGGGGTGGGGGGGCAACAGGAGAGAGACACGGGGCATGAGCGGGGGTGGGGGTAACAGGAGAGAGACACTGGACATAAGAGGGGGGTGGGGGGGCAACAGGAGAGAGACACGGGGCATGAGCGGGGGTGGGGGGAAAGAGCAGGGAGACACGGGGCATGATCGGGGTGGGGGCAACAGGAGAGAGACACGGGGCATGAGAAGGAGGTGGGGGGGTAACAGGAGAGAGACATGTGGCATGAGCGGTGGTGGAGGGCAACAGCAGGGAGACATGGGGCATGAGCGGGGGTGGGGGGCAACAGCGGGGGGTGGTGGGCAACAGCAGGGAGACACGGTGCATGAGCGGGGGGTGGGGGGAACACGAGAGAGACACAGGCATTAGAGGAGGTGGGGGTAACAGGAGTGAGACACGGGGCATGAGCGGGGGGTGAGGGGCAACAGCAGGGAGACAGGGGGAATGAGCGGAGGGGTGGGGGGCAACAGCAGGGAGACACGGGGCATGAGTGGGGGTAGGGGGAACAGTAGAGAAACACAGGGCATGAGCGGGGGTGGGGGGCAACAGGAAGGAGACAAGGGGCATGACCCGGGGGAGGGGGGCAATAGGAGGGAGAAACAGGGCATTACCAGGGAGTGGGGGGCAACAGGAGAGAGACACAGGGCATGACTGGGTGGTGGGGGGCAACAGGAGAGAGACACGGAGCATGAGAGGGGGGTGGGGGGTAACAGGAGAGAGACAAGGGGCATGAGCGGGGGGGTGGGGACCAACATGAGAAAGACATGGGGCATGAGTGGGGGGTGGGGGGCAACAGCAGGGAGACACGGGGCATGAATGGGGGTGGGGGAACACGGGGGAGACACTGGGCATGAGAGGGGGTGGGAAGTAACAGAAGAGAGACACGGGGCGTGAGCAGTGCATGGGGAGCAACAGCAGGGAGACACGGGGCATGACCGGGGGGTAGGGGGCAACAGAAGGGAGACACAGGGCATGAGCGGAGGGTGGGGGGCAACAGCAGGGAGACACGGGGCATGAGCGGGGGGTGGGGAAACATGAGTGAGACACAGGGCATGAGCGGGGGGTGGGGGTTAACCGGAGAGAGACACGGGGCATGACCGGGGGTGCGGGGCAACAGGAGAGAGACACGGGGCATGAGCTGGGGGTGGGGGACAACAGCAGGGAGACACGGGGCATAACTGGGGGTGGGGGGCAACAGGAGAGAGACACAGAGCATGAGCGGGGTGGGGGCAACAGCAGGGAGACACGTGGCATGAGCAGGGGGTGGGGGGTAACAGGAGAGAGACACGGGGGATGAGCTGGGGGTGGGGGGCAACAGGAGGGAGACATGGGGCATGAGCGGGGGTGGGGGACAACAGCAAGGAGACACGGGGCATGACCGGGGGTGGGGGGCAACAGGAGAGAGACACAGAGCATGAGCGGGGTGGGGGGCAACAGCAGGGAGACACGTGGCATGAGCAGGGGGTGGGGGCACCAGCAGGGAGACACGGGGCATGAACAGGGGGTGGGGGGTAACAGGAGAGAGACACGGGGCATGACCAGGGGTTGGGGGGTAACAGGAGAGAGACACGGGGCATGAGCGGGGGCTGGGGGGCAACAGCAGGGAGACACGGGGCATGACCGGGGGGTGGGGGCAACAGGAGAGAGACACGGTGCATGAGCGGGGGTTGGGGGGTAACAGGACAGAGACACAGGGCATGAGCGGGTGTTGGGGGCAACAGCAGGGAGACACGGGGCATGAGTGGGGGGTTGAGGGGAACAGGGGAGACACGAGGCATGAGTGGAGGCGGGGGGCACAGGAGAGAGACACGGGGCATGAGCGGGGGTGGGAGGCAACAGCAGGGAGGCACGGGGCATGACCAGGGGTTGGGGGGTAACAGGAGAGAGACAGGGGGCATGAGCGGGGGGTGGGGGCAACACAGGGAGACATGGGGCATGACCAGGGGTGGGGGCAACAAGAGAGAGACACAGGGCATGAGAGGGATGTGGGGGGTAACAGGAGAGAGACATGGGGCATGAGCGGGGGGTGGGGGGCAACAGCAGAGAGACACGGGGCATGACCGGGGGGTGGGGGTAAGAGGAGAGAGACATGGGGCATGAGCGGGGGGTGGGGGCAACAGGAGAGAGACACGGGGCATGAGCGGGGGTTGGGGAGTAACAGGAGAGAGACACGGGGCATGAGCGGGGGTTGGGGGCAACAGCAGGGAGACACGGGGCATGAGCGGGGAGTGGTGGGAACGCAAGGGAGACACAGGGCATGAGCGGGGGGTGGGGGGTAACAGGAGAGAGACACGGGCATGAGCAGGAGGTAGGGGCAACAGCAGGGAGACACGGGGCATGAGCGGGGGTGTGGGCAACTGCACGGAGAGACAGGGCATGAGCGGGTGGTGGGGGGTAACAGGAGAGAAACACAGGGCATGAGCGGGGGGTGGGGGGCAACAGGAGGGAGACATGGTGCATGAGCAGGGCGTGGGGCAACAGCAGGGAGACATGGAGCATGAGCGGGGGATGGGGTAACACGAGGGAGACACGGGGCATGAGCGGGGGTGTGGGCAACTGCACGGAGAGACAGGGCATGAGCGGGTGGTGGGGGTAACAGGAGAGAAACACAGGGCATGAGCGGGGGGTGGGGGGCAACAGGAGGGAGACATGGGGCATGAGCAGGGCGTGGGGGCAACAGCAGGGAGACACGGAGCATGAGCGGGGGTGGGGGTAACAGGAGAGAGACACGGGGCATGAGCGGGGGGTGGGGGACAACAGCAGGGAGACATGGGGCATGAGCGGGGGTTGGGGGCAACAGCAGGGAGACACGGGGCATGAGCGGGAGGTGGGGGAACACGAGGGAGACACGGGGCATGAGCGGGGGGTGGGGGGTAACAG
The DNA here is from genome assembly GCF_040938575.1 of Ambystoma mexicanum. Classification (NCBI taxonomy): domain Eukaryota; kingdom Metazoa; phylum Chordata; class Amphibia; order Caudata; family Ambystomatidae; genus Ambystoma; species Ambystoma mexicanum. Next base: position 135,215,965 of record NC_090932.1, read on the forward strand.
GAGAGAGACACAGGGCATGAGTGGCGGGTGGGAGGCAACATGAGAGAGACACAGGGCATGAGAGGGAGGTGGGGGGTAACAGGAGAGAGACACAGGGCATGAGAGGTGGGGGGTAGCAGGAGAGAGACACAGGGAATGAGCAGGGGGTGGGGGCAACAGCAGGGAGACACGGGGCATGACCGGAGGGTGGGGGGCAACAGCAGGGAGACACAGGGCATGAGCAAGGGGTGGGGGGAACACGAGGGAGACACGTGGCATGAGCTGGGGGTGGGGGGTAACAGGAGAGAGACACAGGGCATGAGTGGGGGCTGGGGGCAACAGCAGGGAGACACGGGGCATGAGCGGGGGGTGGGGGAAACATGAGGGAGACAGGGGGCATGAGCAGGGGGTGGGGGGCAACAGGAGAGAGACACGAGGCATGAGCGGGCGGTGTAGGGGGAACAGCAGGGAGACACGGGGCATGACTGGGGGGTGTGGGTCAACAGCAGGGAGACACGGGGTATGACCAGGGGATGGGGGCAACAGGAGAGAGACACAGGGCATGAGCGGGGGTTGGGGGCAACAGCAGGGAGACACAGGGCATGAGCAGGGGGTGGGGAAACAGCAGGGAGACACGGGGCATGAGCTGGGAGTGGTGGGAACGCAAGGGAGACACAGGGCATGAGCGGGGGTGGGGGGAAACAGGAGAGAGACACGGGGCATGAGCAGGAGGTAGCGGCAACAGCAGGGAGACACGGGGCATGAGCGGGGGTGTGGGCAACTGCACGGAGAGACAGGGCATGAGCGGGTGGTGGGGGGTAACAGGAGAGAAACACAGGGCATGAGCGGGGGGTGGGGGGCAACAGGAGGGAGACATGGGGCATGAGCAGGGCGTGGGGGCAACAGCAGGGAGACACGGAGCATGAGCGGGGGATGGGGGAACACGAGGGAGACACGGGGCATGAGCGGGGGTGGGGGTAACAGGAGAGAGACACGGGGCATGAGCGGGGGGTGGGGGGCAACAGCAGGGAGACATGGGGCATGAGCGGGGTTGGGGGCAACAGCAGGGAGACACGGGGCATGAGCGGGAGGTGGGGGAACACGAGGGAGACACGGGGCATGAGCGGGGGGTGGGGGGTAACAGGAGGGAGACACAGGGCATGAGTGGCGGGTGGGGGGCAACATGAGAGAGACACGGGGCATGAGTGGAGCGTGGGGGGCAACAGCAGGGAGACAGGGGGCATGAGTGGGGGTGGGGGAACACAGGGGAGACACTGGGCATGAGAGGGGGTGGGGGTAACAGGAGAGAGACACTGGACATAAGAGGGGGGTGGGGGGGCAACAGGAGAGAGACACGGGGCATGAGCGGGGGTGGGGGGAAAGAGCAGGGAGACACGGGGCATTATCGGGGGTGGGGGGCAACAGGAGAGAGACACTGGACATAAGAGGGGGGTGGGGGGGCAACAGAAGAGAGACACGGGGCATGAGCGGGGGTGGGGGTAACAGGAGAGAGACACTGGACATAAGAGGGGGGTGGGGGGCAACAGGAGAGAGACACGGGGCATGAGCGGGGGTGGGGGAAAGAGCAGGGAGACACGGGGCATGATCGGGGGTGGGGGGCAACAGGAGAGAGACACGGGGCATGAGAAGGAGGTGGGGGGGTAACAGGAGAGAGACATGTGGCATGAGCGGTGGTTGAGGGCAACAGCAGGGAGACATGGGGCATGAGCGGGGGTGGGGGGCAACAGCGGGGGGTGGTGGGCAACAGCAGGAAGACACGGTGCATGAGCGGGGGGTGGGGGGAACACGAGAGAGACACGGGCATTAGAGGGGGTGGGGGTAACAGGAGTGAGACACGGGGCATGAGCGGGGGGTGAGGGGCAACAGCAGGGAGACACGGGGCATGAGCGGAGGGGTGGGGGGCAACAGCAGGGAGACACGGGGCATGAGTGGGGGTAGGGGGAACAGTAGAGAAACACAGGGCATGAGCGGGGGTGGGGGGCAACAGGAAGGAGACAAGGGGCATGACCCGGGGGTGGGGGGCAACAGGAGGGAGAAACAGGGCATTACCAGGGAGTGGGGGGCAACAGGAGAGAGACACAGGGCATGACTGGGTGGTGGGGGGCAACAGGAGAGAGACACGGAGCATGAGAGGGGGGTGGGGGGTAACAGGAGAGAGACACGGGGCATGAGCGGGGGGTGGGGAGCAACATGAGAAAGACATGGGGCATGAGTGGGGGGTGGGGGGCAACAGCAGGGAGACACGGGGCATGAATGGGGGTGGGGGAACACGGGGGAGACACTGGGCATGAGAGGGGGTGGGAAGTAACAGAAGAGAGACACGGGGCGTGAGCAGTGCATGGGGAGCAACAGCAGGGAGACACGGGGCATGACCGGGGGGTAGGGGGCAACAGAAGGGAGACACAGGGCATGAGCGGAGGGTGGGGGGCAACAGCAGGGAGACACGGGGCATGAGCGGGGGGTGGAGAAACATGAGTGAGACACAGGGCATGATCGGGGGGGGGGGGGTTAACCGGAGAGAGACACGGGGCATGACCGGGGGTGCGGGGCAACAGGAGAGAGACACGGGGCATGAGCTGGGGGTGGGGGACAACAGCAGGGAGACACGGGGCATGACCGGGGGTGGGGGGCAACAGGAGAGAGACACAGAGCATGAGCGGGGTGGGGGGCAACAGCAGGGAGACACGTGGCATGAGCAGGGGGTGGGGGGTAACAGGAGAGAGACACGGGGCATGAGCTGGGGGTGGGGGGCAACAGGAGGGAGACATGGGGCATGAGCGGGGGTGGAGGACAACAGCAGGGAGACACGGGGCATGACCGGGGGTGGGGGGCAACAGGAGAGAGACACAGAGCATGAGCGGGGTGGGGGGCAACAGCAGGGAGACACGGGGCATGACCGGGGGTGGGGGGAAACAGCAGGGAGACATGGGGCATGAGCGGGGTTGGGGGCAACAGCAGGGAGACACGGGGCATGAGCGGGAGGTGGGGGAACACGAGGGAGACACGGGGCATGAGCGGGGGGTGGGGGTAACAGGAGAGAGACACAGGGCATGAGTGGCGGGGGGGCAACATGAGAGAGACACGGGGCATGAGTGGAGCGTGGGGGGCAACAGCAGGGAGACAGGGGGCATGAGTGGGGGGTGGGGGAACACAGGGGAGACACTGGGCATGAGAGGGGGTGGGGGTAACAGGAGAGAGACACTGGACATAAGAGGGGGGTGGGGGGGCAACAGGAGAGAGACACGGGGCATGAGCGGGGGTGGGGGGAAAGAGCAGGGAGACACGGGGCATGATCGGGGGTGGGGGGCAACAGGAGAGAGACACTGGACATAAGAGGGGGGTGGGGGGGCAACAGGAGAGAGACACGGGGCATGAGCGGGGGTGGGGGTAACAGGAGAGAGACACTGGACATAAGAGGGAGGTGGGGGGGCAACAGGAGAGAGACACGGGGCATGAGCGGGGGTGGGGGGAAAGAGCAGGGAGACACGGGGCATGATCGGGGGTGGGGGGCAACAGGAGAGAGACACGGGGCATGAGAAGGAGGTGGGGGGTAACAGGAGAGAGACATGTGGCATGAGCGGTGGTGGAGGGCAACAGCAGGGAGACATGGGGCATGAGCGGGGGTGGGGGCAACAGCGGGGGGTGGTGGGCAACAGCAGGGAGACACGGTGCATGAGCGGGGGGTGGGGGGAACACGAGAGAGACACGGGCATTAGAGGGGGTGGGGGTAACAGGAGTGAGACACGAGGCATGAGTGGGGGGTGAGGGGCAACAGCAGGGAGACACGGGGCATGAGCGGAGGGGTGGGGGGCAACAGCAGGGAGACACGGGGCATGAGTGGGGGTAGGGGGAACAGTAGAGAAACACAGGGCATGAGCGGGGGTGGGGGGCAACAGGAAGGAGACAAGGGGCATGACCCGGGGGTGGGGGGCAACAGGAGGGAGAAACAGGGCATTACCAGGGAGTGGGGGGCAACAGGAGAGAGACACAGGGCATGACTGGGTGGTGGGGGGCAACAGGAGAGAGACACGGAGCATGAGAGGGGGGTGGGGGGTAACAGGAGAGAGACACGGGGCATGAGCGGGGGGTGGGGAGCAACATGAGAAAGACATGGGGCATGAGTGGGGGGTGGGGGGCAACAGCAGGGAGACACGGGGCATGAATGGGGGTGGGGGAACACGGTGGAGACACTGGGCATGAGAGGGGGTGGGAAGTAACAGAAGAGAGACACGGGGCGTGAGCAGTGCATGGGGAGCAACAGCAGGGAGACACGGGGCATGACCGGGGGGTAGGGGGCAACAGAAGGGAGACACAGGGCATGAGCGGAGGGTGGGGGGCAACAGCAGGGAGACACGGGGCATGAGCGGGGGGTGGAGAAACATGAGTGAGACACAGGGCATGATCGGGGGGGGGGGGGTTAACCGGAGAGAGACACGGGGCATGACCGGGGGTGCGGGGCAACAGGAGAGAGACACGGGGCATGAGCTGGGGGTGGGGGACAACAGCAGGGAGACACGGGGCATGACCGGGGGTGGGGGGCAACAGGAGAGAGACACAGAGCATGAGCGGGGTGGGGGGCAACAGCAGGGAGACACGTGGCATGAGCAGGGGGTGGGGGGTAACAGGAGAGAGACACGGGGCATGAGCTGGGGGTGGGGGGCAACAGGAGGGAGACATGGGGCATGAGCGGGGGTGGAGGACAACAGCAGGGAGACACGGGGCATGACCGGGGGTGGGGGGCAACAGGAGAGAGACACAGAGCATGAGCGGGGTGGGGGGCAACAGCAGGGAGACACGGGGCATGACCGGGGGTGGGGGGAAACAGCAGGGAGACATGGGGCATGAGCGGGGTTGGGGGCAACAGCAGGGAGACACGGGGCATGAGCGGGAGGTGGGGGAACACGAGGGAGACACGGGGCATGAGCGGGGGGTGGGGGTAACAGGAGAGAGACACAGGGCATGAGTGGCGGGGGGGCAACATGAGAGAGACACGGGGCATGAGTGGAGCGTGGGGGGCAACAGCAGGGAGACAGGGGGCATGAGTGGGGGGTGGGGGAACACAGGGGAGACACTGGGCATGAGAGGGGGTGGGGGTAACAGGAGAGAGACACTGGACATAAGAGGGGGGTGGGGGGGCAACAGGAGAGAGACACGGGGCATGAGCGGGGGTGGGGGGAAAGAGCAGGGAGACACGGGGCATGATCGGGGGTGGGGGGCAACAGGAGAGAGACACTGGACATAAGAGGGGGGTGGGGGGGCAACAGGAGAGAGACACGGGGCATGAGCGGGGGTGGGGGTAACAGGAGAGAGACACTGGACATAAGAGGGAGGTGGGGGGGCAACAGGAGAGAGACACGGGGCATGAGCGGGGGTGGGGGGAAAGAGCAGGGAGACACGGGGCATGATCGGGGGTGGGGGGCAACAGGAGAGAGACACGGGGCATGAGAAGGAGGTGGGGGGTAACAGGAGAGAGACATGTGGCATGAGCGGTGGTGGAGGGCAACAGCAGGGAGACATGGGGCATGAGCGGGGGTGGGGGCAACAGCGGGGGGTGGTGGGCAACAGCAGGGAGACACGGTGCATGAGCGGGGGGTGGGGGGAACACGAGAGAGACACGGGCATTAGAGGGGGTGGGGGTAACAGGAGTGAGACACGAGGCATGAGTGGGGGGTGAGGGGCAACAGCAGGGAGACACGGGGCATGAGCGGAGGGGTGGGGGGCAACAGCAGGGAGACACGGGGCATGAGTGGGGGTAGGGGGAACAGTAGAGAAACACAGGGCATGAGCGGGGGTGGGGGGCAACAGGAAGGAGACAAGGGGCATGACCCGGGGGTGGGGGGCAACAGGAGGGAGAAACAGGGCATTACCAGGGAGTGGGGGGCAACAGGAGAGAGACACAGGGCATGACTGGGTGGTGGGGGGCAACAGGAGAGAGACACGGAGCATGAGAGGGGGGTGGGGGGTAACAGGAGAGAGACACGGGGCATGAGCGGGGGGTGGGGAGCAACATGAGAAAGACATGGGGCATGAGTGGGGGGTGGGGGGCAACAGCAGGGAGACACGGGGCATGAATGGGGGTGGGGGAACACGGGGGAGACACTGGGCATGAGAGGGGGTGGGAAGTAACAGAAGAGAGACACGGGGCGTGAGCAGTGCATGGGGAGCAACAGCAGGGAGACACGGGGCATGACCGGGGGGTAGGGGGCAACAGAAGGGAGACACAGGGCATGAGCGGAGGGTGGGGGGCAACAGCAGGGAGACACGGGGCATGAGCGGGGGGTGGGGAAACATGAGTGAGACACAGGGCATGAGCGGGGGGTGGGGGTTAACCGGAGAGAGACACGGGGCATGACCGGGGGTGCGGGGCAACAGGAGAGAGACACGGGGCATGAGCTGGGGGTGGGGGAAAACAGCAGGGAGACACGGGGCATGACCGGGGGTGGGGGGCAACAGGAGAGAGACACAGAGCATGAGCGGGGTGGGGGGCAACAGCAGGGAGACACGTGGCATGAGCAGGGGGTGGGGGGTAACAGGAGAGAGACACGGGGCATGAGCTGGGGGTGGGGGGCAACAGGAGGGAGACATGGGGCATGAGCGGGGGTGGGGGAGAACAGCAGGGAGACACGGGGCATGACCGGGGGCGGGGGCAACAGGAGAGAGACACAGAGCATGAGCGGGGTGGGGGGCAACAGCAGGGAGACACGTGGCATGAGCAGGGGGTGGGGGCACCAGCAGGGAGACACGGGGCATGAACAGGGGGTTGGGGTAACAGGAGAGAGACACGGGGCATGACCAGGGGTTGGGGGGTTGCAGGAGAGAGACACGGGGCATGAGAGGGAGGTGGGGGGTAACAGGAGAGAGACACAGGGCATGAGAGGTGGGGGGTAGCAGGAGAGAGACACAGGGAATGAGCAGGGGATGGGGGGCAACAGCAGGGAGACACGGGGCATGACCGGAGGGTGGGGGGCAACAGCAGGGAGACACAGGGCATGAGCAAGGGGTGGGGGGAACACGAGGGAGACACGGGGCATGAGCTGGGGTTGGGGGGTAACAGGAGAGAGACACAGGGCATGAGTGGGGGCTGGGGGCAACAGCAGGGAGACACGGGGCATGAGCGGGGGGTGGGGGAAACATGAGGGAGACAGGGGGCATGAGCAGGGGGTGGGGGGCAACAGGAGAGAGACACGAGGCATGAGCGGGTGGTGTAGGGGGAACAGCAGGGAGACACGGGGCATGACTGGGGGTGTGGGTCAACAGCAGGGAGACACGGGGTATGACCAGGGGGTGGGGGGCAACAGGAGAGAGACACGGGGCATGAGCGGGGGTTGGGGGCAACAGCAGGGAGACACAGGGCATGAGCAGGGGGTGGGGGGAAACAGCAGGGAGACACGGGGCATGAGCGGGGAGTGGTGGGAACGCAAGGGAGTCACAGGGCATGAGTGGGGGGTGGGGGGTAACAGGAGAGAGACACGGGGCATGAGCAGGAGGTAGGGGCAACAGCAGGGAGACACGGGGCATGAGCGGGGGTGTGGGCAACTGCATGGAGAGACAGGGCATGAGCGGGTGGTGGGGGGTAACAGGAGAGAAACACAGGGCATGAGCGGGGGGTGGGGGGCAACAGGAGGGAGACATGGGGCATGAGCAGGGCGTGGGGGCAACAGCAGGGAGACACGGAGCATGAGCGGGGGATGGGGGAACACGAGGGAGACACGGGGCATGAGCGGGGATGGGGGTAACAGGAGAGAGACACGGGGCATGAGCGGGGGGTGGGGGGCAACTGCAGGGAGACATGGGGCATGAGCGGGGGTTGGGGGCAACAGCAGGGAGACACGGGGCATGAGCAGGAGGTGGGGGAACACGAGGGAGACACGGGGCATGAGCGGGGGGTGGGGGGTAACAGGAGAGAGACACAGGGCATGAGTGGCGGGTGGGGGGCAACATGAGAGAGACACGGGGCATGAGTGGAGCGTGGGGGGCAACAGCAGGGAGACAGGGGGCATGAGTGGGGGGTGGGGGAACACAGGGGAGACACTGGGCATGAGAGGGGGTGGGGGTAACAGGAGAGAGACACTGGACATAAGAGGGGGGTGGGGGGGCAACAGGAGAGAGACACTGGGCATGAGCGGGGGTGGGGGGAAAGAGCAGGGAGACACGGGGCATGATCGGGGGTGGGGGGCAACAGGAGAGAGACACTGGACATAAGAGAGGGGTGGGGGGGCAACAGGAGAGAGACACGGGGCATGAGCGGGGGTGGGGGTAACAGGAGAGAGACACTGGACATAAGAGGGGGTGGGGGGGCAACAGGAGAGAGACACGGGGCATGAGCGGGGGTGGGGGGAAAGAGCAGGGAGACACGGCGCATGATCGGGGGTGGGGGCAACAGGAGAGAGACACGGGGCATGAGAAGGAGGTGGGGGGGTAACAGGAGAGAGACATGTGGCATGAGCGGTGGTGGAGGGCAACAGCAGGGAGACATGGGGCATGAGCGGGGGTGGGGGGCAACAGCGGGGGGTGGTGGGCAACAGCAGGGAGACACGGTGCATGAGCGGGGGGTGGGGGGAACACGAGAGAGACACGGGCATTAGAGGAGGTGGGGGTAACAGGAGTGAGACACGGGGCATGAGCGGGGGGTGAGGGGCAACAGCAGGGAGACAGGGGGAATGAGCGGAGGGGTGGGGGGCAACAGCAGGGAGACACGGGGCATGAGTGGGGGTAGGGGGAACAGTAGAGAAACACAGGGCATGAGCGGGGGTGGGGGGCAACAGGAAGGAGACAAGGGGCATGACCCGGGGGTGGGGGGCAACAGGAGGGAGAAACAGGGCATTACCAGGGAGTGGGGGGCAACAGGAGAGAGACACAGGGCATGACTGGGTGGTGGGGGGCAACAGGAGAGAGACACGGAGCATGAGAGGGGGGTGGGGGGTAACAGGAGAGAGACACGGGGCATGAGCGGGGGGGTGGGGAGCAACATGAGAAAGACATGGGGCATGAGTGGGGGGTGGGGGGCAACAGCAGGGAGACACGGGGCATGAATGGGGGTGGGGGAACACGGGGGAGACACTGGGCATGAGAGGGGGTGGGAAGTAACAGAAGAGAGACACGGGGCATGAGCAGTGCATGGGGAGCAACAGCAGGGAGACACGGGGCATGACCGGGGGGTAGGGGGCAACAGAAGGGAGACACAGGGCATGAGCGGAGGGTGGGGGGCAACAGCAGGGAGACACGGGGCATGAGCGGGGGGTGGGGAAACATGAGTGAGACACAGGGCATGAGCGGGGGGTGGGGGTTAACCGGAGAGAGACACGGGGCATGACCGGGGGTGCGGGGCAACAGGAGAGAGACACGGGGCATGAGCTGGGGGTGGGGGACAACAGCAGGGAGACACAGGGCATGACTGGGGGTGGGGGGCAACAGGAGAGAGACACAGAGCATGAGCGGGGTGGGGGGCAACAGCAGGGAGACACGTGGCATGAGCAGGGGGTGGGGGGTAACAGGAGAGAGACACGGGGCATGAGCTGGGGGTGGGGGGCAACAGGAGGGAGACATGGGGCATGAGCGGGGGTGGGGGACAACAGCAGGGAGACACGGGGCATGACCGGGGGTGGGGGGCAACAGGAGAGAGACACAGAGCATGAGCGGGGTGGGGGGCAACAGCAGGGAGACACGTGGCATGAGCAGGGGGTGGGGGCACCAGCAGGGAGACACGGGGCATGAACAGGGGGTGGGGGGTAACAGGAGAGAGACACGGGGCATGACCAGGGGTTGGGGGGTAACAGGAGAGAGACACGGGGCATGAGCGGGGGGTGGGGGGCAACAGCAGGGAGACACGGGGCATGACCGGGGGTGGGGGCAACAGGAGAGAGACACGGTGCATGAGCGGGGGTTGGGGGGTAACAGGACAGAGACACAGGGCATGAGCGGGTGTTGGGGGCAACAGCAGGGAGACACGGGGCATGAGTGGGTGGTTGAGGGGAACAGGGGAGACACGATGCATGAGTGGAGGCGGGGGGCACAGGAGAGAGACACAGGGCATGAGCGGGGGTGGGAGGCAACAGCAGGGAGGCACGGGGCATGACCAGGGGTTGGGGGGTAACAGGAGAGAGACAGGGGGCATGAGCGGGGGGTGGGGGCAACACAGGGAGACATGGGGCATGACCAGGGGTGGGGGCAACAAGAGAGAGACACAGGGCATGAGAGGGATGTGGGGGGTAACAGGAGAGAGACATGGGGCATGAGCGGGGGGTGGGGGGCAACAGCAGAGAGACACGGGCATGACCGGGGGGTGGGGGTAAGAGGAGAGAGACATGGGGCATGAGCGGGGGGTGGGGGCAACAGGAGAGAGACACGGGGCATGAGCGGGGGTTGGGGAGTAACAGGAGAGAGACACGGGGCATGAGCGGGGGTTGGGGGCAACAGCAGGGAGACACGGGGCATGAGCGGGAAGTGGTGGGAACGCAAGGGAGACACAGGGCATGAGCGGGGGGTGGGGGGTAACAGGAGAGAGACACGGGGCATGAGCAGGAGGTAGGGGCAACAGCAGGGAGACACGGGGCATGAGCGGGGGTGTGGGCAACTGCACGGAGAGACAGGGCATGAGCGGGTGGTGGGGGGTAACAGGAGAGAAACACAGGGCATGAGCGGGGGGTGGGGGGCAACAGGAGGGAGACATGGGGCATGAGCAGGGCGTGGGGGCAACAGCAGGGAGACACGGAGCATGAGCGGGGGATGGGGTAACACGAGGGAGACACGGGGCATGAGCGGGGGTGTGGGCAACTGCACGGAGAGACAGGGCATGAGCGGGTGGTGGGGGGTAACAGGAGAGAAACACAGGGCATGAGCGGGGGGTGGGGGGCAACAGGAGGGAGACATGGGGCATGAGCAGGGCGTGGGGGCAACAGCAGGGAGACACGGAGCATGAGCGGGGGTGGGGGTAACAGGAGAGAGACACAGGGCATGAGCGGGGGGTGGGGGGCAACAGCAGGGAGACATGGGGCATGAGCGGGGGTTGGGGGCAACAGCAGGGAGACACGGGGCATGAGCGGGAGGTGGGGGAACACGAGGGAGACACGGGGCATGAGCGGGGGGTGGGGGGTAACAGGAGAGAGACACAGGGCATGAGTGGCGGGTGGGGGGCAACATGAGAGAGACACAGGGCATGAGAGGGAGGTGGGGGGTAACAGGAGAGAGACACAGGGCATGAGAGGTGGGGGGTAGCAGGAGAGAGACACAGGGAATGAGCAGGGGGTGGGGGCAACAGCAGGGAGACACGGGGCATGACCGGAGGGTGGGGGGCAACAGCAGGGAGACACAGGGCATGAGCAAGGGGTGGGGGGAACACGAGGGAGACACGGGGCATGAGCTGGGGGTGGGGGGTAACAGGAGAGAGACACAGGGCATGAGTGGGGGCTGGGGGCAACAGCAGGGAGACACGGGGCATGAGCGGGGGGTGGGGGAAACATGAGGGAGACAGGGGGCATGAGCAGGGGGTGGGGGGCAACAGGAGAGAGACACGAGGCATGAGCGGGCGGTGTAGGGGGAACAGCAGGGAGACACGGGGTATGACCAGGGGATGGGGGGCAACAGCAGGGAGACACGGGGCATGAGCGGGGGTTGGGGGCAACAGCAGGGAGACACAGGGCATGAGCAGGGGGTGGGGGGAAACAGCAGGGAGACACGGGGCATGAGCTGGGAGTGGTGGGAACGCAAGGGAGACACAGGGCATGAGCGGGGGTGGGGGGAAACAGGAGAGAGACACGGGGCATGAGCAGGAGGTAGCGGCAACAGCAGGGAGACACGGGGCATGAGCGGGGGTGTGGGCAACTGCACGGAGAGACAGGGCATGAGCGGGTGGTGGGGGGTAACAGGAGAGAAACACAGGGCATGAGCGGGGGGTGGGGGGCAACAGGAGGGAGACATGGGGCATGAGCAGGGCGTGGGGGCAACAGCAGGGAGACACGGAGCATGAGCGGGGGATGGGGGAACACGAGGGAGACACGGGGCATGAGCGGGGGTGGGGGTAACAGGAGAGAGACACGGGGCATGAGCGGGGGGTGGGGGGCAACAGCAGGGAGACATGGGGCATGAGCGGGGTTGGGGGCAACAGCAGGGAGACACGGGGCATGAGCGGGAGGTGGGGGAACACGAGGGAGACACGGGGCATGAGCGGGGGGTGGGGGGTAACAGGAGGGAGACACAGGGCATGAGTGGCGGGTGGGGGGCAACAAGAGAGAGACACGGGGCATGAGTGGAGCGTGGGGGGCAACAGCAGGGAGACAGGGGGCATGAGTGGGGGTGGGGGAACACAGGGGAGACACTGGGCATGAGAGGGGGTGGGGGTAACAGGAGAGAGACACTGGACATAAGAGGGGGGTGGGGGGGCAACAGGAGAGAGACACGGGGCATGAGCGGGGGTGGGGGGAAAGAGCAGGGAGACACGGGGCATGATCGGGGTGGGGGGCAACAGGAGAGAGACACTGGACATAAGAGGGGGGTGGGGGGGCAACAGAAGAGAGACACGGGGCATGAGCGGGGGTGGGGGTAACAGGAGAGAGACACTGGACATAAGAGGGGGGTGGGGGGCAACAGGAGAGAGACACGGGGCATGAGCGGGGGTGGGGGGAAAGAGCAGGGGACACGGGGCATGATCGGGGGTGGGGGGCAACAGGAGAGAGACACGGGGCATGAGAAGGAGGTGGGGGGGTAACAGGAGAGAGACATGTGGCATGAGCGGTGGTTGAGGGCAACAGCAGGGAGACATGGGGCATGAGCGGGGGTGGGGGGCAACAGCGGGGGGTGGTGGGCAACAGCAGGGAGACACGGTGCATGAGCGGGGGGTGGGGGGAACACGAGAGAGACACGGGCATTAGAGGGGGTGGGGGTAACAGGAGTGAGACACGGGGCATGAGCGGGGTGTGAGGGGCAACAGCAGGGAGACACGGGGCATGAGCGGAGGGGTGGGGGGCAACAGCAGGGAGACACGGGGCATGAGTGGGGGTAGGGGGAACAGTAGAGAAACACAGGGCATGAGCGGGGGTGGGGGGCAACAGGAAGGAGACAAGGGGCATGACCCGGGGGTGGGGGGCAACAGGAGGGAGAAACAGGGCATTACCAGGGAGTGGGGGGCAACAGGAGAGAGACACAGGGCATGACTGGGTGGTGGGGGGCAACAGGAGAGAGACACGGAGCATGAGAGGGGGGTGGGGGGTAACAGGAGAGAGACACGGGGCATGAGCGGGGGGTGGGGAGCAACATGAGAAAGACATGGGGCATGAGTGGGGGGTGGGGGGCAACAGCAGGGAGACACGGGGCATGAATGGGGGTGGGGGAACACGGGGGAGACACTGGGCATGAGAGGGGGTGGGAAGTAACAGAAGAGAGACACGGGGCGTGAGCAGTGCATGGGGAGCAACAGCAGGGAGACACGGGGCATGACCGGGGGGTAGGGGGCAACAGAAGGGAGACACAGGGCAGGAGCGGAGGGTGGGGGGCAACAGCAGGGAGACACGGGGCATGAGCGGGGGGTGGAGAAACATGAGTGAGACACAGGGCATGAGCGGGGGGTGGGGGTTAACCGGAGAGAGACACGGGGCATGACCGGGGGTGCGGGGCAACAGGAGAGAGACACGGGGCATGAGCTGGGGGTGGGGGACAACAGCAGGGAGACACGGGGCATGACCGGGGGTGGGGGGCAACAGGAGAGAGACACAGAGCATGAGCGGGGTGGGGGGCAACAGCAGGGAGACACGTGGCATGAGCAGGGGGTGGGGGTAACAGGAGAGAGACACGGGGCATGAGCTGGGGGTGGGGGGCAACAGGAGGGAGACATGGGGCATGAGCGGGGGTGGGGGACAACAGCAGGGAGACACGGGGCATGACCGGGGGTGGGGGGCAACAGGAGAGAGACACAGAGCATGAGCGGGGTGGGGGGCAACAGCAGGGAGACATGGGGCATGAGCGGGGTTGGGGGCAACAGCAGGGAGACACGGGGCATGAGCGGGAGGTGGGGGAACACGAGGGAGACACGGGGCATGAGTGGGGGGTGGGGGTAACAGGAGAGAGACACAGGGCATGAGTGGCGGGGGGGCAACATGAGAGAGACACGGGGCATGAGTGGAGCGTGGGGGGCAACAGCAGGGAGACAGGGGGCATGAGTGGGGGGTGGGAGAACACAGGGGAGACACTGGGCATGAGAGGGGGTGGGGGTAACAGGAGAGAGACACTGGACATAAGAGGGGGGTGGGGGGGCAACAGGAGAGAGACACGGGGCATGAGCGGGGGTGGGGGGAAAGAGCAGGCAGACACGGGGCATGATCGGGGGTGGGGGGCAACAGGAGAGAGACACTGGACATAAGAGGGGGGTGGGGGGGCAACAGGAGAGAGACACGGGGCATGAGCGGGGGTGGGGGTAACAGGAGAGAGACACTGGACATAAGAGGGAGGTGGGGGGGCAACAGGAGAGAGACACGGGGCATGAGCGGGGGTGGGGGGAAAGAGCAGGGAGACACGGGGCATGATCGGGGGTGGGGGGCAACAGGAGAGAGACACGGGGCATGAGAAGGAGGTGGGGGGGTAACAGGAGAGAGACATGTGGCATGAGCGGTGGTGGAGGGCAACAGCAGGGAGACATGGGGCATGAGCGGGGGTGGGGGCAACAGCGGGGGGTGGTGGGCAACAGCAGGGAGACACGGTGCATGAGCGGGGGGTGGGGGGAACACGAGAGAGACACGGGCATTAGAGGGGGTGGGGGTAACAGGAGTGAGACACGAGGCATGAGTGGGGGGTGAGGGGCAACAGCAGGGAGACACGGGGCATGAGCGGAGGGGTGGGGGGCAACAGCAGGGAGACACGGGGCATGAGTGGGGGTAGGGGGAACAGTAGAGAAACACAGGGCATGAGCGGGGGTGGGGGGCAACAGGAAGGAGACAAGGGGCATGACCCGGGGGTGGGGGGCAACAGGAGGGAGAAACAGGGCATTACCAGGGAGTGGGGGGCAACAGGAGAGAGACACAGGGCATGACTGGGTGGTGGGGGGCAACAGGAGAGAGACACGGAGCATGAGAGGGGGGTGGGGGGTAACAGGAGAGAGACACGGGGCATGAGCGGGGGGTGGGGAGCAACATGAGAAAGACATGGGGCATGAGTGGGGGGTGGGGGGCAACAGCAGGGAGACACGGGGCATGAATGGGGGTGGGGGAACACGGGGGAGACACTGGGCATGAGAGGGGGTGGGAAGTAACAGAAGAGAGACACGGGGCGTGAGCAGTGCATGGGGAGCAACAGCAGGGAGACACGGGGCATGACCGGGGGGTAGGGGGCAACAGAAGGGAGACACAGGGCATGAGCGGAGGGTGGGGGGCAACAGCAGGGAGACACGGGGCATGAGCGGGGGGTGGGGAAACATGAGTGAGACACAGGGCATGAGCGGGGGGTGGGGGTTAACCGGAGAGAGACACGGGGCATGACCGGGGGTGGGGGAAAACAGCAGGGAGACACGGGGCATGACCGGGGGTGGGGGGCAACAGGAGAGAGACACAGAGCATGAGCGGGGTGGGGGGCAACAGCAGGGAGACACGTGGCATGAGCAGGGGGTGGGGGGTAACAGGAGAGAGACACGGGGCATGAGCTGGGGGTGGGGGGCAACAGGAGGGAGACATGGGGCATGAGCGGGGGTGGGGGACAACAGCAGGGAGACACGGGGCATGACCGGGGGCGGGGGGCAACAGGAGAGAGACACAGAGCATGAGCGGGGTGGGGGGCAACAGCAGGGAGACACGTGGCATGAGCAGGGGGTCGGGGCACCAGCAGGGAGACACGGGGCATGAACAGGGGGTGGGGGTAACAGGAGAGAGACACGGGGCATGACCAGGGGTTGGGGGTAACAGGAGAGAGACACGGGGCATGAGCGGGGGGTGGGGGGCAACAGCAGGGAGACACGGGCATGACTGGGGGGTGGGGCAACAGGAGAGAGACACGGTGCATGAGCGGGGGTTGGGGGGTAACAGGACAGAGACACAGGGCATGAGCGGGTGTTGGGGGCAACAGCAGGGAGACACGGGGCATGAGTGGGGGGTTGAGGGGAACAGGGGAGACACGAGGCATGAGTGGAGGCGGGGGGCACAGGAGAGAGACACGGGGCATGAGCGGGGGTGGGAGGCAACAGCAGGGAGGCACGGGGCATGACCAGGGGTTGGGGGGTAACAGGAGAGAGACAGGGGGCATGAGCGGGGGGTGGGGGCAACACAGGGATACATGGGGCATGACCAGGGGTGGGGGCAACAAGAGAGAGACACAGGGCATGAGAGGGATGTGGGGGGTAACAGGAGAGATACATGGGGCATGAGCGGGGGGTGGGGGGCAACAGCAGAGAGACACGGGGCATGACCGGGGGGTGGGGGTAAGAGGAGAGAGACATGGGGCATGAGCGGGGGGTGGGGGCAACAGGAGAGAGACACGGGGCATGAGCGGGGGTTGGGGAGTAACAGGAGAGAGACACGGGGCATGAGCGGTGGGTGGGGGGCAACAGGAGAGATACACGGGGTGGGGTGCAACAGGAGAGAGACACGGGGCATGAGCATGGGTCGGGGGCAACAGCAGGGGGACACGGGCATGACCGGGGGTGGGGGGCAACAGGGGAGATACACGGGGCATGAGCGGGGGTGGGGTGTAACAGGAGAGAGACACCGGGCATGAGTGGGGTATGGGGGGCAACAGCAGGGAGACACGGGGCATGAGCAGGGGGTGGGGGCGAACACAAGGGAGAAACAGGGCATGAACAAGGGGTGGGGGTAACAGGAGAGAGACACAGGGCATTAGCAAGGGGTTGGGGGTAACACGAGAGAGACATGGGGCATGAGCGGGGGGTGGGGGGCAACAGCAAGAAGAGACGGGGCATCACCAGGGGGTGGGGGCAACAGGAGAGAGACACGGGGCAAGACAGGGTGTGCAGGGAACAGGAGAGAGACACAGGGCATGAGCTGGGGGTGTGGGGCAACAGCAGGGAGACACGGGGCATGAGTGGGGTGTGGTGGGCAACAGCAGTTATACACGGGGCATGACTGGGGTGTGGGGGGTAACAGCAGGGAGACACGGGGCATGAGCAGGGGGTGGGGGGAACATGAGGTAGAAACAGGGCATGAGCAGGGGGTGGGGGGTAACAGGAGAGAGACACGGGGCATGAGCGAGGGTGGGAGGCAACAGCAGGGAGACACGGGGCATGAGCGGGGGTGGGAGCAACAGGAGAGAGACACTGGGCATGAGCTGGGACTGGGGGGCAACAGGAGGGAGACAAGGGGCATGAGTGGGGGTGGGGGGCAACAGCAGGGAGACACGGGGCATGAGCGGGGGATGGGGGAACACGAGGGAGACACAGGGCATGAACGGGTGGTGGGGGTAACAGGATAGAGACACGGGGCATGAGCGGGGGGTGGGGGGTAACAGGAGAGAGACACGGGGCATGAGCGGGGGGTATGATATGATATGATATGATAGTTTATTTATATAGCGCCTATACACAATGTGTTTCAAAGCGCTTCAAGGAGGGAGGGGACATAGGAAAAATACAGCAACATTCAGCGAAGTCCTTGAAACAATACAGAATGTGAAAAATAACTATCATAGTAGGCCTGTCGACATTTCTGATAGTGCAAGTGCATAGAACAAATAAGGCAGAGGTAATGGAAAGGAAGGAAAACAGAGCAAGCAGTAACATTACTAAGTCTCTCGACAATTTACGCAGTGCAGGTGGTAACAGGAGGCGGGGAGGGAGGGGGGGCAAGTGGAAGGAGGGGGGAAGGAGAACAAGACACGCTACTGAACAAAAAGTCGGTGACAAGTTGAAAAGCAGGGGAGGGGGGAGGGGGGAAAAACAAAAAAGGGGGGGAGACAGACAAGCTCCTATCAGGAACAGATGAAAGGAGTAAGTGCTAGGAGGGGGAAGTCTAAGAGGGGGGGGGAGAATAAGAAGGGGGGAGTAAGAAGGAAGTTGCAGAGGAAGGAGGTGAGGGGGGTGGAGCGCAGAGCAGGAGGGGGGGGCAGTGGGAGGGTACACAGAAATCGCAGGGGGGCAAGAAGAAATAGGGGGGGCAGGGGGGGCACAGACACTCAAGGGGGGACAGGGGGGACACATATACACACAGGGGGGCAGAGGGGGCACATAGGTACTCACGGGGGTGATGGGGGGCGCAAAGATACACACGGGGGCAGGGGGGCACAATGATACACACGGGGGCAGGGGGGGCACATAGGTACTCAAGGGGTGAGGGGGGCAAAATGATCCACACGGGGGGCAGGGGGCTCACAATGATACACACGGGGGTAGGGGGGGCACATAGGTACTCACGGGGGCAGGGGGAGCACAAAGGTACTCACGGGGGGCAGGGGGGCACAATGATACACACGGGGGCAGGGGGGGCACATAGGTACTCAAGGGTGGCAGGGGGGGCAAAATGATACACACGGGGGGCAGGGGGGGCACAATGATACACACGGGGGGCAGGGGGGCACAATGATACACACGGGGGCAGGGGAGGCACATAGGTACTCAAGGGGGGCAGGGGGGGCAAAAAGATACACACGGGGGGCATGGGGGGCACAAAGATACACACGGGGGCAGGAGGGGCACAATGATACACACGGGGGACAGGGGGGGCACAATGATACACACGGGGGGCAGGGGGGCACATAGGTACTGACGGGGGCAGGGGGGCACAATGATACACACGGGGCCAGGGTGGGCACATAGGTACTCAAAGGGGGCAGGGGGGGCAAAAATATACACACAGGGGGTGGGGGGGCACAAAGATACACACGGGGGCAGGGGGGGCAAAAAGGTACTGACGGGGGGCAGGGGGGCACAATGATACACACGGGGGCAGGGGGGGCACATAGGTACTCAAGGGGGGCAGGGGGGGAAAAATGATACACACGGGGGGCGGGGGGGCACAAAGATACACACGGGGGGCAGGGGGGGCACAATGATACACATGGGGGCAGGGGGGGGCAAAAAGGTACTGACGGGGGGCAGGGGGGCACAATGATACACACGGGGGCAGGGGGGCACATAGGTACTCAAGGGGTGAGGGGGGCAAAATGATCCACACGGGGGTCAGGGGGCTCACAATGATACACACGGGGGTAGGGGGGGGCACATAGGTACTCACGGGGGCAGGGGGGGCAAAAAGATACACACGGGGGGTGGGGGGGCACAATGATACACACGGGGGCAGGGGGGGCACATAGGTACTCACGGGGGGGCCGACGATCCGGCGTACCACGGTGGACAGCGGTAGACAGGGCCTTAGTTGTGGGCCTTCGACAGTATGGCCGGCTCCCGCCTCCCGGTTGCTGCCATTGGCTTAAGGGGCCAAGGCGAACCAGTGGGAGAGGGAGGCAGGAGCTGGCCCAGAAGGAAAGCATCAAACAAAACAGGAACGAGGGAGACGGCCATCTTGGAAGGCCTAAGGCAGGGAAGGCATCAGGCATGAATACAACAAAACGTGAAATTCCCATGTAGGGGAGAGCGCGGAGCGCATCATGTAGAATAGTCCAGGCCAATTAGGCAGCCACAGTTATAATCGTGCAATTTCCAGCAAAAAACGAAGGTCGCTCGCCGCATCAGGGGGGTAACAGGAGAGAGACACGGGGCATGAGCAGAAGGTGGGGGCAACAGCAGGGAGATACGGGGCATGAGCCGGGGGTGGGGGGAACAAGAGCTAGACACGGGGTATGAGCGGGGGTGGGGGGAACATGAGGGTGACACGGGGCATGAGCGGGGGTTGGGGGCAACAGCAGGGAGACACAGGGCTTGACCGGGGGGTGGGGGGCAACAGAGGGAAGACACGGGGCATGACCGGGGGGTGGGGGCAACAGAAGAGAGACACAGGGCATGAGAGGGGGGTGGGGGGTAACAGGAGAGACACGGGGCATGAGAGGGGGGTGGGGGTAACAGGAGAGAGACACAGGTTATGAGCGGGTGTGGGAGGCAACAGCAGGGAGACATGGGGCATGACCGGGCTGTGGGTGGCAACAGGAGAGAGACACGGGGGATGAGAGGGGGGTGGGGGTTAACAGGAGAGAGACATGGGGCATGAGCGGGCGGTGGGGGGTAACAGGAGAGAGACACGGGCATGAGCGGGTGGTGGGGGCAACAGAAGGGAGACACAGGGCATGAGCGGGGTGTGGAGGTACGCAGGAGAAACGGGGCATGAGCGGGAGGTGGGGGGCAACAGCAGGGAGACACGGGGCATGAGCGGGGGGTGGGGTGCAACAGCAGGGAGACAGGGGGCATGAGCGGGCATGGGGGGAACAGGAGGGAGACACGGGCATGAGCGGGGGATGGGGGTAACAGGAGAGAGACATGGAGCATGAGCGGGGGCAACAGCAGGGAGACAAGGGGCATGAGCGGGGGGTGGGGGGTAACACGAGAGAGACACGGGGCATGAGCGGGGCGTGGGGGGCAACAGCAGGGAGACACTGGGCATGAGCAGGGGGTGGGAGGCAACAGCAGGGAGACACAGCGCATGAGCGGGGGGTGGGGGGAACACGAGGGAGACACGGGCATGAGCGGGGGATGGGGGGTAACAGGAGAGAGACATGGAGCATGAGCGGGGGCAACAGCAGGGAGACAAGGGGCATGAGCGGGGGGAGGGGGGCAACAGCAGGGAGACACGCGGCATGAGCGGGGGCTGTGAGAAACACGAGGGAGACACAGGGCAAGAGCGGGGGTGGGGGGCAACAGCAGGGAGACACGGGGCATGAACGGGGGTGGGGAGTAACCGCCGGGAGGCACGGGACATGAGCGGGGGTGGGGGGAACAGAAGGGAGACACGGGGCATGAGAGGGGGTGGCGGTAACAGGAGAGAGACACGGGGCATGACCAGATTGGTGGGGGCAACAGAAGGGAGACACGGGGCATGACTGAAGAGTGGGGGGCAACAGGAGTGAGATGTGGGGCATTAGCGGGCGTGGGGGGCAACAGCAGGGAGACATGGGGCATGACCAGGGTGAGGGGTAACAGGAGAGAGACACGGGGCATGAGCGGGGGGTGGGGCAACAGGAGAGAGACACGGGGCATGAGCGGGGGTGGGGGCAACAGCAGGGAGACACGGGGTAGGACCGGGTGGTGGGGGGCAACAGGAGAGAGACACGGGGCATGAGGGGTGTGGGCTAACAGGAAAGAAACACGGGGCATGAGCGGGGGGTGGGGGCAACAGCAGGGAGACACGGGCATGACCAGGGTGTGGAGGGCAATAGGAGAGAGACACGGGGCATAAGCGGGGGTAACAGGAGAGAGACATGGGGCATGAGCGGGGGGCGGGGGCAACAGCAGGGAGACACGGGCATGAGCAGGGGTGGGGGACAATAGCAGGGAGACACAGCGCATGAGCGGGGGTGGGGGGAACACGAGGGAGACACGGGGCATGAGTGGGGCATGGGGGGTAACAGGAGAGAGACATGGAGCATGAGCGGGGCAACAGCAGGGAGACAAGGGGCATGAGCGGGGGGTGGGGGCAACAGCAAGGAGACACGGGGCATGAGCGGGGGTGGGAGCAACAGGAGAGAGACACTGGGCATGAGCTGGGACTGGGGGGCAACAGCAGGGAGACAAGGGGCATGAGTGGGGGTGGGGGGCAACAGCAGGGAGACACGGGGCATGAGCGGGGGATGGGGGAACACGAGGGAGACACAGGGCATGAACGGGTGGTGGGGGTAACAGGATAGAGACACGGGGCATGAGCGGGGGGTGGGGGGTAACAGGAGAGAGACACGGGGCATGAGCGGGGGGTATGATATGATATGATATGATAGTTTATTTATATAGCGCCTATACACAATGTGTTTCAAAGCGCTTCAAGGAGGGAGGGGACATAGGAAAAATACAGCAACATTCAGCGAAGTCCTTGAAACAATACAGAATGTGAAAAATAACTATCATAGTAGGCCTGTCGACATTTCTGATAGTGCAAGTGCATAGAACAAATAAGGCAGAGGTAATGGAAAGGAAGGAAAACAGAGCAAGCAGTAACATTACTAAGTCTCTCGACAATTTACGCAGTGCAGGTGGTAACAGGAGGCGGGGAGGGAGGGGGGGCAAGTGGAAGGAGGGGGGAAGGAGAACAAGACACGCTACTGAACAAAAAGTCGGTGACAAGTTGAAAAGCAGGGGAGGGGGGAGGGGGGAAAAACAAAAAAGGGGGGGAGACAGACAAGCTCCTATCAGGAACAGATGAAAGGAGTAAGTGCTAGGAGGGGGAAGTCTAAGAGGGGGGGGGAGAATAAGAAGGGGGGAGTAAGAAGGAAGTTGCAGAGGAAGGAGGTGAGGGGGGGTGGAGCGCAGAGCAGGAGGGGGGGCAGTGGGAGGGTACACAGAAATCGCAGGGGGGCAAGAAGAAATAGGGGGGGCAGGGGGGGCACAGACACTCAAGGGGGGACAGGGGGGGACACATATACACACAGGGGGGCAGAGGGGGCACATAGGTACTCACGGGGGTGATGGGGGGCGCAAAGATACACACGGGGGCAGGGGGGCACAATGATACACACGGGGGCAGGGGGGGCACATAGGTACTCAAGGGGTGAGGGGGGCAAAATGATCCACACGGGGGGCAGGGGGCTCACAATGATACACACGGGGGTAGGGGGGGCACATAGGTACTCACGGGGGCAGGGGGAGCACAAAGGTACTCACGGGGGGCAGGGGGGCACAATGATACACACGGGGGCAGGGGGGGCACATAGGTACTCAAGGGTGGCAGGGGGGGCAAAATGATACACACGGGGGGCAGGGGGGGCACAATGATGCACACGGGGGGCAGGGGGGCACAATGATACACACGGGGGCAGGGGAGGCACATAGGTACTCAAGGGGGGCAGGGGGGGCAAAAAGATACACACGGGGGGCATGGGGGGCACAAAGATACACACGGGGGCAGGAGGGGCACAATGATACACACGGGGGACAGGGGGGGCACAATGATACACACGGGGGGCAGGGGGGCACATAGGTACTGACGGGGGCAGGGGGGCACAATGATACACACGGGGGCAGGGTGGGCACATAGGTACTCAAAGGGGGCAGGGGGGGCAAAAATATACACACAGGGGGTGGGGGGGCACAAAGATACACACGGGGGCAGGGGGGGCAAAAAGGTACTGACGGGGGGCAGGGGGGCACAATGATACACACGGGGGCAGGGGGGGCACATAGGTACTCAAGGGGGGCAGGGGGGGAAAAATGATACACACGGGGGGCGGGGGGGCACAAAGATACACACGGGGGGCAGGGGGGGCACAATGATACACATGGGGGCAGGGGGGGGCAAAAAGGTACTGACGGGGGGCAGGGGAGCACAATGATACACACGGGGGCAGGGGGGGCACATAGGTACTCAAGGGGTGAGGGGGGCAAAATGATCCACACGGGGGGCAGGGGGCTCACAATGATACACACGGGGGTAGGGGGGGCACATAGGTACTCACGGGGGCAGGGGGGGCAAAAAGATACACACGGGGGGTGGGGGGGCACAATGATACACACGGGGGCAGGGGGGGCACATAGGTACTCACGGGGGGGCCGACGATCCGGCGTACCACGGTGGACAGCGGTAGACAGGGCCTTAGTTGTGTGCCTTCGACAGTATGGCCGGCTCCCGCCTCCCGGTTGCTGCCATTGGCTTAAGGGGCCAAGGCGAACCAGTGGGAGAGGGAGGCAGGAGCTGGCCCAGAAGGAAAGCATCAAACAAAACAGGAACGAGGGAGACGGCCATCTTGGAAGGCCTAAGGCAGGGAAGGCATCAGGCATGAATACAACAAAACGTGAAATTCCCATGTAGGGGAGAGCGCGGAGCGCATCATGTAGAATAGTCCAGGCCAATTAGGCAGCCACAGTTATAATCGTGCAATTTCCAGCAAAAAACGAAGGTCGCTCGCCGCATCAGGGGGGTAACAGGAGAGAGACACGGGGCATGAGCAGAAGGTGGGGGCAACAGCAGGGAGATACCGGGCATGAGCCGGGGGTGGGGGGAACAAGAGCTAGACACGGGGTAGGAGCGGGGGTGGGGGGAACATGAGGGTGACACGGGGCATGAGCGGGGGTTGGGGGCAACAGCAGGGAGACACAGGGCTTGACCGGGGGGTGGGGGGCAACAGAGGGAAGACACGGGGCATGACCGGGGGGTGGGGGCAACAGAAGAGAGACACAGGGCATGAGAGGGGGGTGGGGGGTAACAGGAGAGACACGGGGCATGAGAGGGGGGTGGGGGTAACAGGAGAGAGACACAGGTTATGAGCGGGTGTGGGAGGCAACAGCAGGGAGACATGGGGCATGACCGGGCTGTGGGTGGCAACAGGAGAGAGACACGGGGGATGAGAGGGGGGTGGGGGTTAACAGGAGAGAGACATGGGGCATGAGCGGGCGGTGGGGGGTAACAGGAGAGAGACACGGGCATGAGCGGGTGGTGGGGGCAACAGAAGGGAGACACAGGGCATGAGCGGGGTGTGGAGGTACGCAGGAGAAACGGGGCATGAGCGGGAGGTGGGGGGCAACAGCAGGGAGACACGGGGCATGAGCGGGGGGTGGGGTGCAACAGCAGGGAGACAGGGGGCATGAGCGGGCATGGGGGGAACAGGAGGGAGACACGGGCATGAGCGGGGGATGGGGGTAACAGGAGAGAGACATGGAGCATGAGCGGGGGCAACAGCAGGGAGACAAGGGGCATGAGCGGGGGGTGGGGGGTAACACGAGAGAGACACGGGGCATGAGCGGGGCGTGGGGGGCAACAGCAGGGAGACACTGGGCATGAGCAGGGGGTGGGAGGCAACAGCAGGGAGACACAGCGCATGAGCGGGGGGTGGGGGGAACACGAGGGAGACACGGGCATGAGCGGGGGATGGGGGGTAACAGGAGAGAGACATGGAGCATGAGCGGGGGCAACAGCAGGGAGACAAGGGGCATGAGCGGGGGGAGGGGGGCAACAGCAGGGAGACACGCGGCATGAGCGGGGGCTGTGAGAAACACGAGGGAGACACAGGGCAAGAGCGGGGGTGGGGGGCAACAGCAGGGAGACACGGGGCATGAACGGGGGTGGGGAGTAACCGCCGGGAGGCACGGGACATGAGCGGGGGTGGGGGGAACAGAAGGGAGACACGGGGCATGAGAGGGGGGTGGCGGTAACAGGAGAGAGACACGGGGCATGACCAGATTGGTGGGGGCAACAGAAGGGAGACACGGGGCATGACTGAAGAGTGGGGGGCAACAGGAGTGAGATGTGGGGCATTAGCGGGCGTGGGGGGCAACAGCAGGGAGACATGGGGCATGACCAGGGTGAGGGGTAACAGGAGAGAGACACGGGGCATGAGCGGGGGGTGGGGCAACAGGAGAGAGACACGGGGCATGAGCGGGGGTGGGGGCAACAGCAGGGAGACACGGGGTAGGACCGGGTGGTGGGGGGCAACAGGAGAGAGACACGGGGCATGAGGGGTGTGGGCTAACAGGAAAGAAACACGGGGCATGAGCGGGGGGTGGGGGCAACAGCAGGGAGACACGGGCATGACCAGGGTGTGGAGGGCAATAGGAGAGAGACACGGGGCATAAGCGGGGGTAACAGGAGAGAGACATGGGGCATGAGCGGGGGGCGGGGGCAACAGCAGGGAGACACGGGCATGAGCAGGGGTGGGGGACAATAGCAGGGAGACACAGCGCATGAGCGGGGGTGGGGGGAACACGAGGGAGACACGGGGCATGAGTGGGGCATGGGGGGTAACAGGAGAGAGACATGGAGCATGAGCGGGGCAACAGCAGGGAGACAAGGGGCATGAGCGGGGGGTGGGGGCAACAGCAAGGAGACACGGGGCATGAGCGGGGGGTAACAGGAGAGAGACACGGGGCATGAGCGGGGTGTGGGGGGCAACAGCAGGGAGACACTGGGCATGAGCAGTGGGTGGGGGGCAACAGCAGGGAGTCACAGCGCATGAGCGGGGGGTGGGGGAACACGAGGGAGACACGGGGCATGAGCGGGGGATGGTGGGTAACAGGAGAGAGACATGGAGCATGAGCGGGGGCAACAGCAGGGAGACAAGGGGCATGAGCGGGGGGTGGGGGGCAACAGCAGGGAGACACGGGGCATGAGCGGGGGGTGGGGGGAACACAAGGGAGACACAGGGCAAGAGCGGGGGTGGGGGGCAACAGCAGAGAGACACGGGGAATGACCGGGGGTGGGGGTAACCGCAGGGAGGCACGTGGCATGAGCGGGGGTGGGGGGAACAGAAGGGAGACACGGGGCATGAGAGGGGGGTGGGGGTAACAGGAGAGAGACACGGGGCATGAGCGGGGATTGGAGGGCAATAGCAGGGAGACACAGGGCATGACCAGATTGGTGGGGGCAACAGAAGGGAGACACGGGGCATGACTGGAGAGTGGGGGGAAACAGGAGTGAGATGCGGGGCATTAGCGGGGGTGGGGGGCAATAGCAGGGAGACATGGGGCATCAGCGGGGGTGGGGGCAACAGCAGGGAGACACGGGGCAGGACCGGGTGGTGGGGGGCAACAGGAGAGAGACACAGGGCATGAGCGGGGGCTGTGGGCTAACAGGAAAGAGACATGGGGCATGAGCGGGGGGTGGGGGCAACAGCAGGGAGACACGGGCATGACCAGGGTGTGGAGGGCAATAGGAGAGAGACACGGGGCATAAGCGGGGGAAATAGGAGAGAGACATGGGGCATGAGCGGGGGGCTGGGGGGAACAAGAGCTAGACACGGGGTATGAGCGGGGGTGGGGGGAACATGAGGGTGACACGGGGCATGAGCGGGGGTTGGGGGCAACAGCAGGGAGACACAGGGCTTGACCGGGGGGTGGGGGGCAACAGAGGGAAGACACGGGGCATGACCGGGGGGTGGGGGCAACAGAAGAGAGACACAGGGCATGAGAGGGGGGTGGGGGGTAACAGGAGAGACACGGGGCATGAGAGGGGGGTGGGGGTAACAGGAGAGAGACACAGGTTATGAGCGGGTGTGGGAGGCAACAGCAGGGAGACATGGGGCATGACCGGGCTGTGGGTGGCAACAGGAGAGAGACACGGGGGATGAGAGGGGGGTGGGGGTTAACAGGAGAGAGACATGGGGCATGAGCGGGCGGTGGGGGGTAACAGGAGAGAGACACGGGCATGAGCGGGTGGTGGGGGCAACAGAAGGGAGACACAGGGCATGAGCGGGGTGTGGAGGTACGCAGGAGAAACGGGGCATGAGCGGGAGGTGGGGGGCAACAGCAGGGAGACACGGGGCATGAGCGGGGGGTGGGGTGCAACAGCAGGGAGACAGGGGGCATGAGCGGGCATGGGGGGAACAGGAGGGAGACACGGGCATGAGCGGGGGATGGGGGTAACAGGAGAGAGACATGGAGCATGAGCGGGGGCAACAGCAGGGAGACAAGGGGCATGAGCGGGGGGTGGGGGGTAACACGAGAGAGACACGGGCATGAGCGGGGCGTGGGGGGCAACAGCAGGGAGACACTGGGCATGAGCAGGGGGTGGGAGGCAACAGCAGGGAGACACAGCGCATGAGCGGGGGGTGGGGGGAACACGAGGGAGACACGGGCATGAGCGGGGGATGGGGGGTAACAGGAGAGAGACATGGAGCATGAGCGGGGGCAACAGCAGGGAGACAAGGGGCATGAGCGGGGGGAGGGGGGCAACAGCAGGGAGACACGCGGCATGAGCGGGGGCTGTGAGAAACACGAGGGAGACACAGGGCAAGAGCGGGGGTGGGGGGCAACAGCAGGGAGACACGGGGCATGAACGGGGGTGGGGAGTAACCGCCGGGAGGCACGGGACATGAGCGGGGGTGGGGGGAACAGAAGGGAGACACGGGGCATGAGAGGGGGGTGGCGGTAACAGGAGAGAGACACGGGGCATGACCAGATTGGTGGGGGCAACAGAAGGGAGACACGGGGCATGACTGAAGAGTGGGGGGCAACAGGAGTGAGATGTGGGGCATTAGCGGGCGTGGGGGGCAACAGCAGGGAGACATGGGGCATGACCAGGGTGAGGGGTAACAGGAGAGAGACACGGGGCATGAGCGGGGGGTGGGGCAACAGGAGAGAGACACGGGGCATGAGCGGGGGTGGGGGCAACAGCAGGGAGACACGGGGTAGGACCGGGTGGTGGGGGGCAACAGGAGAGAGACACGGGGCATGAGGGGTGTGGGCTAACAGGAAAGAAACACGGGGCATGAGCGGGGGGTGGGGGCAACAGCAGGGAGACACGGGCATGACCAGGGTGTGGAGGGCAATAGGAGAGAGACACGGGGCATAAGCGGGGGTAACAGGAGAGAGACATGGGGCATGAGCGGGGGGCGGGGGCAACAGCAGGGAGACACGGGCATGAGCAGGGGGTGGGGGACAATAGCAGGGAGACACAGCGCATGAGCGGGGGGTGGGGGGAACACGAGGGAGACACGGGGCATGAGCGGGGCATGGGGGGTAACAGGAGAGAGACATGGAGCATGAGCGGGGCAACAGCAGGGAGACAAGGGGCATGAGCGGGGGGTGGGGGCAACAGCAAGGAGACACGGGGCATGAGCGGGGGGTAACAGGAGAGAGACACGGGGCATGAGCGGGGTGTGGGGGGCAACAGCAGGGAGACACTGGGCATGAGCAGTGGGTGGGGGGCAACAGCAGGGAGTCACAGCGCATGAGCGGGGGGTGGGGGAACACGAGGGAGACACGGGGCATGAGCGGGGGATGGTGGGTAACAGGAGAGAGACATGGAGCATGAGCAGGGGCAACAGCAGGGAGACAAGGGGCATGAGCGGTGGGTGGGGGGCAACAGCAGGGAGACACGGGGCATGAGCGGGGGGTGGGGGGAACACAAGGGAGACACAGGGCAAGAGCGGGGGTGGGGGGCAACAGCAGAGAGACACGGGGAATGACCGGGGGTGGGGGTAACCGCAGGGAGGCACGGGGCATGAGCGGGGGTGGGGGGAACAGAAGGGAGACACGGGGCATGAGAGGGGGTGGGGGTAACAGGAGAGAGACACGGGGCATGAGCGGGGATTGGAGGGCAATAGAAGGGAGACACAGGGCATGACCAGATTGGTGGGGGCAACAGAAGGGAGACACGGGGCATGACTGGAGAGTGGGGGGAAACAGGAGTGAGATGCGGGGCATTAGCGGGGGTGGGGGGCAATAGCAGGGAGACATGGGGCATCAGCGGGGTGGGGGCAACAGCAGGGAGACACGGGGCAGGACCGGGTGGTGGGGGGCAACAGGAGAGAGACACGGGGCATGAGCGGGGGGTGTGGGCTAACAGGAAAGAGACATGGGGCATGAGCGGGGGGTGGGGGCAACAGCAGGGAGACACGGGCATGACCAGGGTGTGGAGGGCAATAGGAGAGAGACACGGGGCATAAGCGGGGGAAATAGGAGAGAGACATGGGGCATGAGCGGGGGGCTGGGGGCAACACCAGGAAGACACGGGGCATGACCGGGGGTCAGGGGCAACAGGAGAGAGACAGGGGGCATGAGAGAGAAGTGGAGGGTAACAGGAGAGAGACACGGGACATGAGAGGGGTGTGGGGGGTAACAGGAGAGAGACAGGGCATGAGCAGGGGGTGGGGGGCAACAGCAGGGAGACATGGGGCATGACCGGAGGGTGGGGACAACAGCAGGGAGACACAGGGCATGAGCAGGGGGTGGGGGAACACGAGGGAGACAAGGGGCATGAGCGGGGGGTGGGGGGTAACAGGAGAGAGACACGGGGCATGAGTGGGCGCTGGGGGAAACAGCAGGGAGACACGAGCATGAGCAGGGGGTGGGGGGTAACAGGAGAGAGACACGAGGCATGAGCGGGGGTGTGGGGGCAACAGCAGGGAGACACGGGGCATGACTGGGGGGTGGGGGTCAACAGCAGCGAGACACGGGGCATGACCGGGGGTGGTGGGCAACAGGAGAGAGACATGGGGCATGAGCGGGGGGTTGGGGGCAACAGCAGGGAGACACGGGGCATGAGCAGGGGGTGGGGGGCAACAACAGGGAGACATGGGGCATGAGCGGGGGGTGGGCAGAACATGAGGGAGACACAGGGCATGAGCAGGGGGTGGGGGTAACAGGAGAGAGACATGGGTCATTAGCGGGAGGTGGGGGGCAACAGCAGGGAGACACGGTTCATGAGCGGGGGTGTGGGCAACTGCACGGAGACACAAAGCATGAGCGGGGGTGGGGGGTAACAAGAGAGAAACACAGGGCATGAGCTGGGGGTGGGGGGCAACAGGAGGGAGACATGGGACATGATCGGGGCATATGGGGCAACAACAGGGAGACACGGGCGTGAGCGGGGGATGGGGGAACACGAGGGAGACACGGGGCATGAGCGGGGGTTGGGGGCATAACAGGAGAGAGACACGGGTCATGAGCCGGGGGTGGGGGGCAACAGCAGGGAGACACAGGATATGAGAGGGGGGTGGGGGGCAACAGCAGGGAGACACGGGGCGTGAGCGGGAGGTGGGGGTTAACAGGAGCGAGAAATGGGGCATGAGCGAAGGTGGGGGGTAACAGGAGAGAGACACGGGGCATGAGCGGGTGGTGGGGGGCAACAGGAGGGAGACACAGGGCATGAGCGGGGTGTGGAGGTACGCAGAAGAAACGGGGCATGAGCGGGAGGTGGGGGGCAACAGCAAGGAGACACGGGGCATGAGCGGGGGTGGGGTGCAACAGCAGGGAGAAAGGGGGCATGAGCGGGGGTGGGAGGAACACGAGGGAGACATGGGGCATGAGCAGGGGGTGGGGGGTAACAGGAGAGAGACAATGGGCATGAGGGGGGTGTTTGGGGCAACAGCAGGGAGACACAGGGCATGAGCGGGGGTGGGGAAACACGAGGGAGACACGGGGCATGAGCTGGGGGTGGGGGTAACAGGAGAGAGACACGGGGCATGAGCGGGGGTTGGGGGGTAATAGCAGGGTGACACGGGGCATGATCAGATTGGTGGGGGCAACAGAAGGGAGACACGGGGCATGACCAGGGAGTGGGGGGCAACAGGAGTGAGACGCGGGGCATTAGCGGGGGTGGGGGACAACAGCAGGGAGATATGGGGCATGACCGGGGTGGGGAGTAACAGGAGAGAGACACGGGGCATGAGCGGAGGGTGGGGGCAACAGGAGAGAGACACGGGGCATGAGTGGGGGTGGGGGCAACAGCAGGGAGACACAGGGCAGGACCAGGTGGTGGGGGGCAACAGGATAAAGACACAGGGCATGAGCGGGGTGTGGGGGGGAACAGGAAAGAGACACGGGGCATGAGCGGGGGGTGGGGGGCAACAGCAGGGAGACACGGGCATGACCAGGGTGTGGGGGGCAATAGGAGAGAGACACGGGCATTAGCGGGGGTAACAGGAGAGAGACATGGGGCATGAGCGGGGGGTGGGGGGCAACAGCAGGGAGACACGGGGCATGACCGGGGTGGGGGGCAACAGGAGAGAGACACGCGGCATGAGAGGGAAGTGGGGGGTAACAGGAGAGAGACACGGGGCATGAGAGGTGCGTGGGGGGTAACAGGAGAGAGACACAGGGCATGAGCAGGGAGTGGGTGGCAACAGCAGGGAGACACGGGGCATGACCGGAGGGTGGGGGGCAACAGCAGGGAGACACAGGGCATGAGCAGGGGGTGGGGGGAACACGAGGGAGACACGGGGCATGAGCGGGGGGTGGGGGGTAACAGGCGAGAGACACGGGGCATGAGTGTGGGGGTGGGGGGCAACAGCAGGGAGACATGGGCATGAGCACGGGGTGGGGGCAACAGGAGAGAGACACGAGGCATGAGCGGGGGGTGTGGGGGCAACAGCAGGGAGACACGGGGCATGACTGGGGGGTGGGGGTCAACAGCAGGGAGACACGGGGCATGACCAGGGGGTGGGGGGCAACAGGAGAGAGACACGGGGCATGAGTGAGGGGTTGGGGGCAACAGCAGGGAGACATGGGGCATGAGCAGGGGGTGGGGGGCAACAACAGGGAGACACGGGGCATGAGCGGGGGGTGGGGAGAACACGAGGGAGACACAGGGCATGAGCGGGGGGTGGGGGGTAACAGGAGAGAGACATGTGGCATGAGCGGGAGGTGGGGGGCAACATCAGGGAGACACAGGGCATGAGCGGGGGTGGGGGCAACTGCACGCTGCACGGAGACACAAGTCATGAGCGGGGGGTGGGGGGTAACAAGAGAGAAACATAGGACATGAGCGGGGGTTGGGGGCACAGGAGGGAGACACGGGGCATGACCGGGGGTGGGGGGCAACAGCAGGGAGTCACAGGGCATGAGCGGGGCTTGGGGGGCTACAGCAGGGAGACAAAGGGCGTGAGCGGGAGGTGGGGGAACACGAGGGAGACACGGGGCATGAGCAGGGGTTGGGGGGCAACAGCAGGTAGACATGGGGCATAACCTGGGGGTGGAGGGAAACAGCAGGGAGACACGGGGCATGAGCGGGGGGTGGGGGGAACACGAGGGAGACACGGGGCATGAGAGGGTGGTGTCTGGCAACAGGAGAGAGACACGGGGCATGAGCGGGAGTTGGGGGCAACAGCAGGGAGACTCGGGGCATGACCGGGGGTGGGGGGCAACAGAAGGGAGACACAGGGCATTACCGGGGGTGGGGGGCCACAGGCGAGAGACACGGGGCATGAGAGGCGGGTGGGGTGTAACAGGAGAATGACACGGGGCATGAGAGGGTGGTTGGGGGTAACAGGAGAGAGACATGGGGCATGAGCATGGGGTGGGGGGCAACAGCAGGGAGACACAGGGCATGACCGGGGGGTGTGGGGCAACATCATAGAGACATGGGGCATGAGAGGGGGTGGGGAAACAGAAGATAGACATGGGGCATGAGCGGGGGTGGGGGGCAACAGGAGGGAGACACGGGGCATGACCGGGGGGTGGGGGCAACAGGGGGGAGACATGGGGCATGACCGGGGGTTAGGGGCAACAGGAGAGAAACACGGGGCATGACCGGGGGTGGGGAGCAACAGGAGAGAGACACGGGCCATGAGAGGGGGTGGGGGGTAACAGGAGATGTGGGGTGTAACAGGAGAGAGACACAGGGCATGAGCGGGGGTGGGGGGCAACATGAGAGAGACACGGGGCATGAGCAGGGGGTGGAGGGCAACAGGAGAGAGACACAGGGCATGACCGGGGGTGGGGGGCAACAGAAGGGAGATACGGGAGAAGACCGGGGGGGGGTTGGCAACAGAAGAGAGACACGGGGCATTAGAGGGGGTGGGGGGTAACAGGAGAGAGACACTGGGCATGAGACGGGGGTGGGGGGTAACAGGAGAGAGACACGGGGCATGAGCGGGGGGTGGTGGGAAACAGCAGGGTGACACAGGGCATGATTGGGGGTGGGGGGCAACAGGAGAGGGACAGGGGGAATGAGCGGTGGGTGGGGGGTCACAGGAGAGAGACACGGGGCATGAGAGGGGGGTGGGGGGTAACAGGAGAGAGACATGGGGCATGAGCGGGGGGTGGAGGGCAACAGCGGGAGACATGGGGCTTGAGCGGGGGTGGGGGGCAACAGCGTGGGGTGGGGGCAACAGCAGGGAGACATGGGGCATGAGCGGGGGGTGGGGGGAACAAGAGGGAGACACGGGGCATTAGAGGGGTGTGGGGGTAACAGGAGTGAGACACGGGGCATGAGCGGGGGGTGAGGGGCAACAGCAGGGAGATACGGGGCATGAGCGGGGGGTGGGGGGCAACAGCAGGGAGACACGGGCATGAGCGGGGGTCGGCGGAACACGAGGGAGACACGGGGCATGAGAGCGGGTGGGGGTAACAGAATAGAGACACAGGGCATGAGCGGGGGGTGGGGGAAACAGGAGGGAGACAAGGGGCATGACCTGGGGGTGTGGGCAACAGGAGGGAGACACAGGGCATGACCGGGGGTGGGGGGCAACAGGAGAGAGACACAGGGCATGACTGGGTGGTGGGGGGCAACAGGAGAGAGACACGGGGCAAGAGAGGGGGGTGGTGGGTAACAGGAGAGAGACACAGGGCATGAGCGGGGGGTGGTGGGGCAACATGAGAGAGACACGGGGCATGGGTGGGGGGTGGGGGGCAACAGCAGGGTGACACGAGGCATAAGTGGGGCGTGGGGGAACACGAGGGAGAAACGGGGGATGAGAGGGGGTGGGGGGTAACAGGAGAGAGACACGGGGCGTGAGCGGGGGGTGGGGAGCAACAGTAGGGAGACACGGGGCATGCCCGGGGGTTAGGGGGCAACAGAAGGGAGACACGGGGCATGAGCAGAGGGTGGGGGGGCAACAGCAGGGAGACACGGGGCATCAGCGGGGGGTGGGGGGTAACAGGAGAGAGACACGGGCAAGACCGGCGGTGCGGGGCAACAGGAGAGAGACACGGGGCATGAGCTGGGGGTGGGGGGCAACAGCAGGGAGACACGGGGCATGTGCAGGGTGTGGGGGTAACTGGATAGAGACACGGGGCATGAGGTGGGGGTGGGGGGCAACAGAAGGGAGACACGGGTCATGAGCGGGGGTGGGGGCAACAGCAGGGAGACACGGGGCACGAGTGTGGGGTGGGTGGTAACAGGAGAGAGACACGGGGCATGAGCTGGGGGTGGGGGGCAACAGGAGGGAGACATGGGGCATGAGCGGGGTGGGTGGCAACAGCAGGGAGACATGGGCATGACCGGGGGTGGGGGGCAACAGGAGAGAGACACAGAGCACAAGCGGAGGGGGGGCAACAGCAGGGAGGCACGTGGCATGAGCAGGGAGTGGGGGCAACAGCAGGAGACACGGGGCATGACCAGGGTGTGGGGGGTAACAGGAGAGAGACACGGGCATGAGCAGAGGGAGGGGGCAACAGCAGGGAGGCACGGGGCATGACCAGGGGTTGGGGGCAACAGCAGGGAGACACAGGGCATGACCGGGGGTGGGGGGTAACAGGAGAGAGACATGGGGCATGAGCGGGGGGTGGGGGCAACAGGAGAGAGACACGGGGCATGAGTGGGGGTGGGGGGCACAGGAGAGAGACATGGGGCATGAGCGGGGGTGGGGTGCAACAGCGAGGGGAGGCACGGGGCATGACCAGGGGTAGGGGGTAACAGGAGAGAGACACGGGGCATGAGCGGGGGGTGGGGGGTAACAGCAGGTAGACATGGAGCATGACCAGGCGTGGGGGGAAACAGGAGAGAGACACAGGGCATGAGAGGGATGTGGGGGGTAACAGGAGAGAGACATGGGGCATGAGCAGGGGATGGGGCAACAGAGAGAGACACGGGGCATGAGCGGGGGTTGGGGGGTAACAGGAGAGAGACACGGGGCATGAGCAGGGGGTGGGGGGCAACAGGAGAGAGACACAGGGCATGAGCAGGGTGTGGGGGCAACAGCAGGGGGACACGGGCATGAACGGGGGTGGGGGCCCAACAGGAGAGAGACACGGGGCATGAGCGGGGTGGGGTGTAACAGGAGAGAGACACCGGGCATGAGTGGGGTGTGGGGGGCAACAGCAGGAGACACAGGGCATGAGCAGGGGGTGGGGACAAAAGGGAGAAACAGGGCATGAGCAGGGGTGGGGGGTAACAGGAGAGAGGACACGGGGAATGAGCGGGGTGGGGGGCAACAGCAGGGAGACATGGGGCATGAGCGGGGGGTGGGGGCAACAGCAGGGAGACACAGGGCAGGAGTGGGGGGTGGGGGGTAACAGGAGAGAGACATGGGGCATGAACTGGGGGTGGGGTGTAACAGGAGAGAGACACGGGGCATTAGCGAGGGGTTGGGGGTAACAGTAGAGAGACATGGGGCATGAGCAGGGTGTGGGGGGCAACAGCAGGGAGACACAGGGCATGAGCGGGGGGTGGGGGGAACACGAGGGAGAAACAGGGCATGGGCAGGGGGTGGGGGGTAACAGGAGAGAGACACGGGGCATGAGCTGGGGCTGGGGTGCAACAGTAGGGAGACATGGGGCATGAGCAGGGGTGGGGGACAACAGCAGGAGACACGGGGCATGTGCGGGGGATGGGGGGAACACGGGGGAGACACAGGGCATGAACGGGTGGTGGGGGTTAACAGGATAGAGACACGGGGCATGAGCGGGGGGTGGGGGCAACAGCAGGGAGACATGAGGCATGAGTGGGGTGTGGGGCAACAGCAAGGAGACACGGGGCATGAGCGGGGGATAGGGGAACATGAAGAAGAAACAGGGCATGAGCAGGGGGTGGGAGGTAACAGGAAAGAGACACGGGGCATGAGCGAGGGTGAGAGGGAACAGTAGGGAGACACGGGGCATGAGCGGGGGTTGGAGGCAACAGAAGGGAGACACGGGGCATGGGCGGGGGGTGGGGGTCACAGGAGAGAGACACGGGGCATGAGCTGGGGCAGAGGGCAACAGGAGGGAGGCATGGGGCATGAGCGGGGGTGGGGGGGCAACAGCAAGGAGACACGGGGCATGAGCGGGTGGTGGGAGACAACAGCAGGGAGACACTGGGAATGAGCTGGGGGTGGGGGGAACACGAGGGAGACATGGGGCATGAGCGGGGTGTGGGGTCAACATCAGGGAGACACGGGGCATGACCGGGGGGTAGGGGGAACACGAGGGAGACACGAGGCATGAGAGGGGGGTGGGGTAACAGTAGAGAGACACGGGGCATGAGCAGGGGGTGGGGGGTAACAGGAGAAAGACACAGGGCATGAGCGGGGGGTGGGGGCAACAGCAGGGAGACACAGGTCATGACCGGGGGTATTGGGCAACAGAAGAGAGACACGGGGCATGAGAGGGGGTGGAGGGTAACAGGAGAGAGACACCGGACATGAGAGGGGGGTGGGGCGTAACAGGAGAGAGACAGAGGGCATGAGCAGGGGGTGGGGGGCAACAGCAGGGAGACACGGGGCATGAGCGTGGTGGGGTGCACGGGAGAGAGACACGGGGCATGAGCGGGGTGGGGGGCAACAGCAGGGAGACATGGGGCATGAGCGGGGGGTGGGGGCAACAGCAGGGAGACACAGGGCAGGAGTGGGGGGTGGGGGCAACAGAGAGAGACATGGGGCATGAGCTGGGGGTGGGGTGTAACAGGAGAGAGACACGGGGCATTAGCGAGGGGTTGGGGGTAACAGGAGAGAGACATTGGGCATGAGCAGGGGGTGGGGGCAACAGCAGGGAGACACGGGGCACGAGCGGGGGTGGGTGGAACACGAGGGAGAAACAGGGCATGGGCAGGGGGTGGGGGCTAACAGGAGAGAGACACGGGGCATAGAGCTGGCGCTGGGGGGTAACAGTAGGAGACATGGGGCATGAGCAGGGGTGGGGGACAACAGCAGGGAGACACGGGGCATGTGCGGGGGATGGGGGAACACGGGGGAGACAAAGGGCATGAACAGGTGGTGGGGGGTAACAGGATAGAGACACGGGGCATGAGTGGGGGGTGGGGGCAACAGCAGGGAGACATGAGGCATGAGTGGGTGTGGGGGGCAACAGCAAGGAGACACGGGGCATGAGTGGGGTGGGGGGGCAACAGCAGGGAGACACAGGGCATGAGCGGGGGGTGGGGGGAACATGAAGAAGAAACAGGGCATGAGCAGGCGGTGGGAGGTAACAGGAAAGAGACATGGGGCATGAGCGAGGGTGAGAGGCAACAGTAGGGAGACACGGGGCATGAACGGGGGTGGAGGCAACAGCAGGGAGACACGGGGCATGACCAGGGGGTGGGGGGTAACGGGAGAGAGACACAGGGCATGAGCTGGGGCTGGGGGCAACAGGAGGAGGCATGGGGCATGAGCGGGGGTGGGGGGGCAACAGCAAGGAGACACGGGGCATGAGCGGGGGGTGGGAGACAACAGCAGGGAGACACGGGGAATGAGCTGGGGGTGGGGGCAACAGGAGGGAGGCATGGGGCATGACGGGGGGCAACAGCAAGGAGACACGGGGCATGAGCGGGGGTGTGGGCAACAGCAGGGAGACACAGGGCATGACCGGGGGTGTTGGGCAACAGAAGAGAGACACGGGGCATGAGAGGGGTGGGGGGTAACAAGAGAGAGACACAGGGCATGAGCAGGGGTGGGGGGCAACAGTAGGGAGACACGGGGCATGACCAGGGGGTTGGGGGCAACAGGAGAGAGACACAGGGCATGAGCAGGGGGTGGAGAGTAACAGGAGAGAGACAAGGGGGAAGAGCGGGGTTTGGGGGCAACAGCAGGGAGACACAGGGCATGAGCAGGGGGTGGGGGGAACAAGAGGGAGACACGGGGTATGAGCGGGTGGTGTGGGGAACACGAGGGAGACACGGGGCATGAGCGGGGGGTGGGGGGCGTCAAGAGGGAGACACAGGGCATGAGCGGGGGGTGTGGGTAACAGGAGAGACACACAGGGCATGAGTGGGGGGTGGAGGGCAACAGGAGGGAGACTCAGGGCATGAACGGGGGTGGGGGGAACACAAGGGAGACACGGGGCATGAGCAGGGAGTGGGGGGCAACAGCAGGGAGACACGAGGCATGAGAGGGGGTTGAGGGGTAATAGGAGGGAGACATGAGGCATGAGCGGGGGGTGGGCGGCAACAGCAGGGAGACACGGGGCATGAGCGGAGGGTTGGGGGCAACCGAAGGGAGACACGAGGCATGAGTGGGGGGTGGAGGGAGACACAGGGCATGAGCGGGGAGTGGGGGGTAACAGGAGAGAGACACGGGTCATGAGCGGGGGTTGGGGGCAACAGCAAGGAGAAACGAGGCATGAGTGGGGTGTGGAGGGCATCAGGAGAGAGACACGGGGCATGAGCGGGGTGTGGGGGCAACAGCAGGGAGACACGGGGCATGACCGGTAGGTGGGGGACAACAGCAGGGAGACACGGGGCATGACCGGGGGTGGGGGGCCAAAAGGAGAGAGACACGGGGCATGAGTGGGTGGTTGGGGGCAACAGCAGGGAGACACGGGGCATGACCAGGGGGTTGGGGGCAACAGGAGAGAGACACGTGGCATGAGCAGGTGGTGGGGGGGAACACGAGGGAGACACGGGGCATGAGCGGGGCGTGGGGGGCATCAAGAGGGAGACACGGGGCATGAGCGGGGAGTGTGGGTAACAGGAGAGACACACAGGGCATGAGTGGGGGCAACAGGAGGGAGTATCGGGGCATGAGAGGGGGTTTGGGGGTAACAGGAGGGAGACATGAGGCATGAGCGGGGGTGGGCGGCAACAGCAGGGAGACACGGGGCATGACCGGAGGGTGGGGGGCAACCGAAGGGAGACACGGGGCATGAGTGGGGGGTGGGGGTAACGGGAGAGAGAAAGGGGGCATGAGCAGGGGCTGAGGGCAACAGGAGGGAGGCATGGGGCATGAGCGGGGGTGGGGGGGCAACAGCAAGTAAACACGGGGCATGAGCAGAGGGTGGGAGACAACAGCAGGGAGACACGGGGAATGAGCTGGGGGTGGGGGGAACACGAGGGAGACATGGGGCATGAGCTGGTGTGGGGGCAACATCAGGGAGACACGGGGCATGACCGGGGGTAGGGGAACACAAGGGAGACACGGGGCATGAGAAGGGGGTGGGGGGTAACAGTAGAGAGACACGGGGCATGAGCTGGGGGTGGGGGGTAACAGGAGAAAGACACAGGGCATGAGCGGGGGGTGGGGGCAACAGCAGGGAGACACAGGGCATGACCGTGGGTATTGGGCAACAGAAGAGAGACACGGGGCATGAGAGGGGGGTGGAGGGTAACAGGAGAGAGACACCGGACATGAGAGGGGGGTGGGGCGTAACAGGAGAGAGACAGAGGGCATGAGCAGGGGGTGGGGGGCAACAGCAGGGAGACACGGGGCATGAGCGGGGTGGGTGCACAGGAGAGAGACACCGGGCATGAGTGGGGTGTGGGGGGCAACAGCAGGGGAGACACAGGGCATGAGCAGGGGGTGGGAACAAAAGGGAGAAACAGGGCATGAGCAGAGGGTGGGGGGTA
Source organism: Ambystoma mexicanum (assembly GCF_040938575.1). Classification (NCBI taxonomy): domain Eukaryota; kingdom Metazoa; phylum Chordata; class Amphibia; order Caudata; family Ambystomatidae; genus Ambystoma; species Ambystoma mexicanum. Next base: position 135,255,891 of record NC_090932.1, read on the forward strand.
ACGGGAGAGAGACACGGGGCATGAGCGGGGTGGGGGGCAACAGCAGGGAGACATGGGGCATGAGCGGGCGGTGGGGGCAACAGCAGGGAGACACAGGGCAGGAGTGGGGGTGGGGAGTAACAGGAGTGCGACATGGGGCATGAGCTGGGGGTGGGGTGTAACAGGAGAGAGACACGGGGCATTAGCGAGGGGTTGGGGGTAACAGGAGAGAGACATGGGGCATGAGCAGGGGGTGGGGGGCAACAGCAGGGAGACACGGGGCATGAGCAGGGGGTGGGGGGAACACAAGGGAGAAACAGGGCATGGGCAGGGGGTGGGGGGTAACAGGAGAGAGACACGGGGCATGAGCTGGGGCTGGGGGGCAACAGTAGGGAGACATGGGGCATGAGCAGGGGTGGGGGACAACAGCAGGGAGACACGGGGCATGTGCGGGGGATGGGGGGAACACGGGGAGACACAGGGCATGAACGGGCGGTGGGGGCAACAGCAGGGAGACATGAGGCATGAGTGGGGTGTGGGGGGCAACAGCAAGGAGACACGGGGCATGAGTGGGGAGTGGGGGGCAACAGCAGGGAGACAAAGGGCATGAGCGGGGGGTGGGGGGAACATGAAGAAGAAACAGGGCATGAGCAGGGGGTGGGAGGTAACAGGAAAGAGACATGGGGCATGAGCGAGGGTGAGAGGCAACAGTAGGGAGACACGGGGCATGAGCGGGGGGTGGAGGCAACAGAAGGGAGACACGGGGCATGGGCGGGGGGGTGGGGGGTAACGGGAGAGAGACACGGGGCATGAGCTGGGGCTGGGGGCAACAGGAGGGAGGCATGGGGCATGAGCGGGGGTGGGGGGCCAACAGCAAGGAGACACGGGGCATGAGCGGGGGGTGGAGACAACAGCAGGGAGACACGGGGAATGAGCTGGGGGTGGGGGCAACAGGAGGGAGGCATGGTGCATGAGCGGGGGTGGGGGGCAACAGCAAGGAGACATGGAGCATGAGCGGGGGGTGTGGGCAACAGCAGGGAGACACGGGGCATGACCAGGGTGTTGGGCAACAGAAGAGAGACACGGGGCATGAGAGGGGGGTGGGGGTAACAAGAGAGAGACACAGGGCATGAGCGGGGGGTGGGGGGCAACAGCAGGCAGACACGGGGCATGACCAGGGGGTTGGGGGCAACAGGAGAGGGACACAGGGCATGAGCAGGGGGTGGGGAGTAACAGGAGAGAGACACAGGGCATGAGCAGGGTGGGGGGCAACAGCAGGGAGACACAGGGCATGAGCGGGGGGTGGGGGGAACAAGAGGGAGACACGGGGCATGAGCGGGTGGTGGGGGGAACAAGAGGGAAACACGGGGCATGAGCAGGGGTGGGGGGCATCAAGAGGGAGACACAGGGCATGAACGGGGGGTGTGGGTAACAGGAGAGACACACAGGGCATGAGTGGGGGGTGGGGGGCAACAGGAGGGTGACACAGGGCATGAACGGGGGTGGGGGGAACACAAGGGAGACACGGGGCATGAGCAGGGGGAGGGGGGGCAACAGCAGGGAGACACGGGCATGAGAGGGGGTTGGGGGGGTAACAGGAGGGAGACATGAGGCATGAGCGGGGGGTGGGCGGCAACAGCAGGGAGACACGGGGCATGAGCGGAGGGTTGGGCAACCGAAGGGAGACACGGGGCATGAGTGGGGGGTGGAGGAGACACAGGGCATGAGCGGGGGGTAACAGGAGAGAGACACGGGTCATGAGCGGGGTTGGGGGCAACAGCAAGGAGAAACGGGGCATGACCGGGAGGTGGGGGACAACAGCAGGGAGACACGGGACATGACCGGGGGTGGGGGGCAAAAGGAGAGAGACACGGGGCATGATCGGGTGGTGGGGGCAACAGCAGGGAGACACGGGGCATGACCAGGGGGTTAGGGGCAACAGGAGAGAGACACGGGGCCATAAGCGGGTGGTGGGGGGAACATGAGGAGACACGGGGCATGAGCGGGGCGTGGGGGCATCAAGAGGGAGACACGGTGCATGAGCGGGGGGTGTGGGTAACAGGAGAGACACACAGGGCATGAGTGGGGGGGGTGTGGCAACAGGAGGGAGACACGGGGCATGAAAGGGGGTTGGGGGGGTAACAGGAGGGAGACATGAGGCATGAGCGGGGGGTGGGCGGCAACAACAGGAGACACGGGGCATGAGTAGGGGGCGGGGGGTAAAGGAGAGAGACACGGGTCATGAGCAGGGGGGGCAACAGCAAGGAGAAACGGGGCATGAGCGGGGGGTGGGGGGCATCAGGAGAGAGACACGGGGCATGAGCGGGGTTGGGGGCAACAGCAGGGAGACACGGGGCATGACTGGGAGGTGGGGGACAACAGCAGGGAGACACGGGGCATGACTGGGGTGGGGGCAAAAGGAGAGAGACGCGGGGCATGAGTGGGTGGTGGGGGGCAACAGCAGGACACACAGGACATGGGCGGGGGTGGGGGTAACAGGAGGGAGACACAGGGCATGAGAGGAGGGTGGGGGGAACAGGAATAGAGACACGGGGCATGAGCGGGGGGCAACAGCAGGGAGACACGGGGCATGAGCGGGGGGTGTAAAGTAACAGGAGAGAGACACGGGGCATGAGCCGGGGTTGGGGGGAAACAGCAAGGAGACACGGGTCATGAGCGGGGGGCAACAGCAGGGAGTCACGGGGCATGAGTGGGGGGTGAGTGTGACAGGAGGGAGACACGGGGCATGAGCGGAGGGTGGGGGGAACACGAGGGAGACACGGGACATGAGCGGGGATGGGGTAACAGGATAGAGACACGGGGCATGAGAGGGTGGTGGGGGCAACAGAAGGAAGACACGGGGCATGACCGGAGGGTGGGGGGCAATAGGAGAGAGACACGGGGCATGAGAAGGGGTTGGGGGGTAGCAGGAGAGAGACACAGGGCATGAGAGGGGGGTGGGGGGTAACAGGAGAGAGACACGGGGCATGAGCGGGGGTGAGGGGCAACAGCAGGGAGACACGGGGCATGAATGGTGGTGGGGGGCAACAGGAGAGAGACACTCTCTCTCTCTCCTGTTACCTCCACCCCCGCTCATGCCCTGTGTCTCACTGCTGTTGCCCCCACCCCTGCTCATGCCCAGTGTCTCTCTCCTGTTACCCCCATCCCCCTCTCATTCATGCCCCGTGTCTCCCTTGTGTTCCCCCACCCCCCGCTCATGCCCCGTGTCTCCCTGCTGTTGCCCCCCACCCCTGCTAATGCCCCGCTTCTCACTCCTGTTGCCCCCACACCCGCTCATGCTCCGTGTGTCTCTCCTGTTACCCCCACCCCATGCTCATGCCCTGTGTCTCCCTGCTGTTGCCCCCCATCCCCCGCTCATGCCCAGTGTCTGCCTCTTGTTCCCCCCACCCCTGCT